>NC_047089.1:13569169-14171312 GCF_902459505.1 Geotrypetes seraphini | reverse complement strand
GTTGCCACCACTGGGTCAGACCAGAGGTCCATCGTGCCCAGCGGTCCGCTCCCGCGGCGGCCCATCAGGTCTGTGACCTGTGAAGTGGTTCCTGACCATTTCTGTAACCTACCTCTACATCTATCTGTAACCCTCAATCCCCTCATCCTTTAGGATCCTATCTAAACCTTCCTTGAAACCCTGTCGTGTGCTCTGGCCTATCACAACCTCCGGAAGCGCGTTCCATGTGTCCACCACCCTCTGGGTAAAAAAGAACTTCCTCGCATTTGTTCTAAACCTGTCCCCTCTCAATTTCTCCGAGTGACCCCTTGTTCTTGTGGTTCCCCACAGTCTGAAGAATCTGTCCCTGTCCACCTTCTCTATGCCCCTCAGAATTTTGAAGGTTTCTATCATGTCTCCTCTAAGTCTCCGCTTTTCCAGGGAGAACAGCCCCAGCATTTTCAACCTGTCAGCGTATGAAAAGTTTTCCATACCATTTACCAGTTTAGTTGCTCTCCTCTGGACCCCCTGGGTGGTGACTGCTAATGTGGAACCTATTTATTTTCATTTGTTTTCTATCCCATTCTCCCCCAATGAGCTCAGGTTGCAGGTTAACATTCTAAAGATATAATTTAGGTTATTCTTTCCTATGTACTTCAGTTTGCACTTATCCACGTTAAATTTCATCTGTCATTTGGATGCTCACTCATCCAGTCTCCAAGGTTTTCTTGCAATTTCTCACAATCAGTAAGCAATGCAACAGCTTTCACTAATTTTGTGTCATCTGCAAATTTGTTCACCTCACTTGTTCCTATTTTAGATAATTTATAAATATATTAAAAAGTACCGGTTCTAGTACAGATTTCTGTGCTATTCCACTGTTCTCCTTCCTCCATTGTGAAATTGGTGGAAGGTAGATAAGGGAGTACCACAGGGATCTGTACTGGGACCAGTGCTTTTTAACATAACTAAATGATCTTAGTTCCCAGTTAATTTTGCGCAACCCCCGGACAGTGCAGGACAGTGAGTCACAACTCCAAAAGCCAGTTTAGTGAATCCTTCTGTGTTCTCAATGCATAGTTTGGTAGGTTCTGTTTTATAGAATACAAGTCTAACAGCAGAATATACACCAAAAATTTGTATATGAACTTATGCCAGCCAAAGAAATATGCATGTAAAACTCTAATTTATATTCATAAATGTGAGTCCCCCCATGCTCTGCTCAGACTCTGCCTACATTTATGCCTACCTGTAAACTATGCACTTATGCCAGCCAAAGAGATATGCGTGTAAAACTGTAATTTACAGAATAGAACATAAGAACATAAGAAGTGCCTCTGCTGGGTCAGACCAGAGGTCCATCATGCCCAGCAGTCCGCTCACGCGGGGGCCCACCAGGTCCAGGACCTGTATAGTAACCCTCTATCTATACCCTTCTATCCCCTTTTCCTTCAGAAAATTGTCCAAACCCTTCTTGAACTCCAATACCGTACCTTGTCCTATCACGCCCTTTGGAAGCGCATTCCAGGTGTCCACCACCCATTGGGTGAAGAAGAACTTCCTAGCATTGGTTCTGAATCTGTCCCCTCTTAATTTTTCTGAATGGCCTCTCGTTCTTGTAGTTTTTGAAAGTTTGAAGAATCTGTCCCTCTCCACTTTCTCTATACCCTTCAAGATCTTGTAAGTCTCTATCATGTCCCCTCTAAGTCTCCGCTTCTCCAGGGAAAAGAGCCTCAGTTTCTCCAATCTTTTGGCATATGAAAGATTTTCCATACCTTTTATCAAACGTGTCGCTCTCTTCTGAACCCTCTCGAGTATCGCCATATCCTTCTTTAGGTACGGCGACCAATATTGGACACAGTGCTTAGGCAGAATTTTGGAATTTACATGTATACTTGCCATTATTCTAATCCAATCCAATCCTTGGTTTTATATACTGATTCATTCCTACAATAGGGTTCGATTCGGTTTACAAAAATAATTATAGAACATGAAAGGAGTGTATATTACAAGCCTCATCCTTTATGATAATTATTTTAAAGTAGAATGATGTGTGCACATATTTGGTACGTATATGTTAGCATATACCTGTACTGTATAAAATTACCCCTTACATGACATTATTCTCACCAGTGGACACACATGCACTCATTTTTGTCACACAAGTGCTATCTCTTGTTTAGATGTATGCATGTAAGTAAGTATGTATGCATGTTTTTGAGCCACACAGATGCATTCTCGTTCTTTAGAATTCTCTCCCATGCAGTAATTTTCTCTCTGTTCCCTTGGCCCAAGCCATTTCTCCATTCCTCCTCATTCCAGAATTACTGTACCTCTTTTTACCCTTCCCCAGCAGCATCTTTCTGTCTTCCACCCAGCTGCATCCATTTATCCCCCTTGCTGTGTGCACTGATATGGAGCTATTTGTGTCTGAATTTAAGAAAGCATGGGACAGAAACGTGGGATCTCTTTAGAGAAAGGAAGAGATAATGGTTACTGCGGATGGGCAGACTGGATGGGCCATTTGGCCTTTATCTATTTGGCACCAAAACGAGTCTATTCGTTCATTCTCAGAAACAGAGCTCTGTGTTTCTGTTGCTTTCTTCCTCCTTAGAAACAGTGTTTTGCAGGTTCAGTTAACCAGAATACAGGAAGTGCAGAAGTCTAAGCAACCCGTATCACTTCTTACTTACTCTCCACTCTTGGTGCAGTGGCTGGGCTAGCCATCCTTGATCCCTTTACAGAATGGTGCAGTGGCCAGAGAATCAAGGACCAAAGATACAATACTCAAATGCGGCTGGGGTTTTATATGTTTGTTTATGTCCAAAAGGGGTCATTTCTTACCATTACTTCACCGTTTAGGAGAGCCCTCCCTTGTTCTGAAAACTACAGAGACACGAACAGGTCAAAGTACAATACTTTAATAGAGCCACTAGAGGTCTCTGCCATCACCTGAAAGCAGAAACATAGGGATCTCTATACAAGATTTGTACATTTATATATTTATAATTAGAAAAGGGCTTATTACTAAGGGGTAATTTCTTTTTTCTTTTATAACTTTTAACTTAAATATCAAGCATTATAACTTGTACAGAAAGAAATTAAACCTAGAACATTATCCAACATTCCAAATAAATTGGCTGTTTAACAATAAAAAATAATAACAAAATCAATAATAAAGGTTTAATTTTACTCAAGTCCTCATTGGATCCAAGATTTAAACACTTGGCGAGAAAATACAATAAGAAATCAAGACTTGAAGCTGAGAGCAAAATGTATAACAATCTAATGAGCTTAAGATTTTTCTTTATCCAGCCGGGAAAGTGACAAGAAGGAAGTTAATTGAAACGGTTCAAAAAAGATGTAGGGCTCCTTTTACTAAGCTGCACTAGCGTTTTTAGCGCACGCGCTAGACGCTAACGCCTCCATTGAGCTCACGCAGCACGAGCTAAAAACGCTACCGCAGCTTAGTAAAAGGAGCACACACTTATTCGCTTGGTGATACACAATACACTTGCAGGGATGCCGCAAGTAAGAGGCAGCGCCCAAAAGCTAAGACTCCTGGCTTAAAGGAATTCAGGCCTACGTTTCTGCGTCTCACGTGATAAATCGGGAAACATCTGTATTTTATAACCAAGAAATTGTTTCTGCCATACTTCCAGAGAGTATGACTCTGGAAGGTGCACTTAAGATAGCAAGAGCCATGTCTCGTTTGTATCTCTTCAAGTGGCTTTATGGGCCAAGGATCTGAATCACTTATTTACATCTTTCCACTTTTACCAACACTTTCGTCGTGCCTTAAAAACATATCTTTTTATTGACTCTTTTGGGAACTAGATATATTTTGTTATTAAAATTCACTTGTATTCTTTATCTTTTGTGAACCACATAGATCTTAACGGTATTTGTGGTACAGAAGTGAGTTTTATGTTATGTTATGTTTTATGTTATTTTTAAAGAATAGACTCAAAATCCACGCCTTATCTGGTTGAAGAGCTACTGATATTATTAGTGTTGCCGGAGTCGCAATTTCTTTATCTGATGTCTCAAGAAGAGCTGATTGTGTCACTCTTCGTCTTTGTTAGTATCTCACCAACACCGGATACAGATACACTCAATCTTATGTATTGTATTCTCTTCTCAATTGTATGGACTTTCTGACTGTCGGGCACCACGCCACGGGTTGCTTAACTCTTCGGCAGTCCAGCCTTAATTAAAGTAATTTTTTAAAAAATGTTTTTATTAAAGCGTTTTTTTAACTTGTTTTGTCATTTTATCTTTTTAACTTATAATTTTTCATGCTTTTAATATCTACCAGAAGAACGTCACTTAACTTAATGGTGATCTGTCCTTCCTTCACCTCTCCCGACACGCATGTTTCAAAGTAAAACTTTTCTTCAGGGTCGAGGTAAACATTTGAGGGAGCCCATTCAACCTTAGAAACATGCATGTCGGGAGAGGTGAAGGAAGGACAGATCACCATTAAGTTAAGTGACGTTCTTCTGGTAGATATTAAAAGCATGAAAAATTATAAGTTAAAAAGATAAAATGACAAAACAAGTTAAAAAAATGCTTTAATAAAAACATTTTTAAAAAAAATTACTTTAATAAAGGCTGGACTGACGAAGAGTTAAGCAACCAGTGGCATGGTGCCCTGCTGCAGTCAGAAAGTCCATACAATTGAGAAGAGAATACAATACATAAGATTGAGTGTATCTGTATCCGGTGTTGGTGAGATACTAACAAAGACTAAGAGTGACACAATTGGATTGAGAAAACAACAGGGATTTATATGTATAGGACTCAAGAAGAGCTGAGACATTCATTGCTTCTTGATTACTAGACCTTTGGTATTGAGCTTGATTACTAGAAGGTAAATAATGAGCATGAGAGAGTGGAGGTAAAAGTTCCTCCGAGACTCCCAGAACTTCCTGAAAATATTTTTTAATCATTTCTCTAGGGGCCACCATAGCGACCCTAGGAAAATTTATTAACCTTAAGTTATTACTCCGTGCAGTATTCTCTAAAGTTTCAAGTTTCCTCCTAAGATTTATATTGTCTTTAATTAAGGTCTCTTGGATCTGTTTAAAGGAAATTAAGTCTTGTTCAGCTTTCTTTATTTCTTTCAAGTCTCTTGTATGCTCAATCAGTTTCCCTTCTATATAATGAAAATGGGGATTTATGGCTTTACCAAAGTTAGCCACAAGATCCCAAAGCGCCTCTAGAGTCACTTCAGAGAGTTTATTAATAAAAGTTTGTTCCTGACCAGTGAAAAAGTGCTCACCACTTGTGGAAACCTCTTGCTTCTCTTCCAACTGGGCTTTTCCCGAACCCGCAGATAGAACTGCCTCCGGTTCTGTTGGTGGGCTCTCCCTTTGAAGTGCTCCCCCCCTTTCCAGGCTCTCTAATGGTGCCAAAGTTGCCTCAGGAGACAGAAATAATCCTCCTTCCTGAGTTTCCTCACTTCTTGGAGAGCTTGTAATCCGGGGCTGCGGGGGCAGAGCTCGGGCGTCGGGGCTGAGAGTAGTATCTGGCCCAAGGAGAACTGCAGCGGTCCCACCCATTTGCGGTGCCACCAGCGGGCTACCCTCCGACGTTTCTGGCTCACTTTGCATGCTCCTCAGGAGACCTTCTATAGTACCAACAGAAACTCCTCCGGTGCGCCGTGAGGCAGCAGCGGCGCTCCGACCACGTCGCTTTGGCATTTCAGGTAGGAAAAAGAAAATTTTCACTACCGCGAAGTATTTCCTCAGTAAAATGAACAAGCTCCCAAGCCAGCGGCCATCTTGGATCTCACTAAGGGGTAATTTCTAACAATTAATGCTGGTTAATGCCACTAAAGCATGTTATTTGCAGGTTTTTTTGTAGTCAGTCCTGTGGCAAATGATAACATGCATTAAGCACTGTTAACAGGTATTAGTAAATGACTTCCTCAATGCAGCAGGCTTAGCCTGTGTGTTAAAGGGACCTAATTCTTGTGCTAAGCAACAAGTGAGGTACAAAGGCATTAACCTAGGGCGAGCCCACAGAGTTGCAAGCAGATGTGTTGAAACTTAGCACTTTTACACAATGCTAAGCATGTAAATAATATGGTAATTATTTTATTGGTCACTGTAGTATTTAGTACAAAACCTGCAGCAGCTTCCATTAAATCTTTTTTGTTAGTTTTCACCAGCATTTTAGTCCTAATGACACTGGAGCAGCAAAAAACTAGCAGATGGTCATGGGGGGATCACAACAAAGCTCTCTAAAACACCTGCAGAAAGAAGTAGATGGTAACTACGGAGAAAAGCTATTGGAGCGCCAGAATGAGGTTTGGAATTCACAAAAAGATCCGAAACAGCGTATTGAAGTTTGGAACGTTCAGTGAAGTACCACCGAACCCCTGCAATAAAGTAGCCCAAATATCCGGCAGCTCACTAATGCCAAAAGTTTCCCGCCAGCCGAACCGCACTTCCAAGAAACCCTCCCAGCGGCAGCAGGGCCGTGCACACCAGCCCATGCGCTCAGCGGATGGGTCACACGGCATGGAAGCGTGACATCAGCGCTGTATGTATGGCTGTCCAGCTCACATGAGGGGGTTGGTGGCGCTCAGTGAGGAGCAGGTCATCAGTGGTTAGGAACATGAGCAGTAAACTCTCGAGCGGGGCCAGGTAAATGACCTTGGAGGGCCGTAGTTTGAGGACCCCTGGACTAGAGGAACAAAAGATATATTCTGTAAATCAGTCACGCCATCCACGTGGCAGCTGCCACCAAGCTGGCTAGTGGCTAGCTTTGATTAAATTTAATGCACTTTAATAGTGTGTCAAATTTAACTACGTTCCTGGGGCTGTAGTCTACAGCTAACATACCAACAATAGTCTGAATATTAGTTAACCATATAGGGAGGTAGTGTCTGGGCTTTTCTCCCTGGCAAAGACACGCTCTTGACAGAAACCAGACACCTCCCTCAATTCCTAGTAGCTTCAAGGCCTGCCATGTTGCTTTGCAGTTTGAGTCACATGTCGGTGCAACAAATGATTTCTTCACAATATGGGAATATTCTGGATAACACTAGGTCCCTTGCTCTATTTTTCAATGTCATTTTACTTTAGGAAAAAGACTAGGCAGGGCTGACCCTGCCAGTGACCCTACAATGAGCAAATTTGTTTTTCACAGATGGCCCTGCTTTTCAGCTCCTACTGATTTAAGCAAATGAGGCTATGCAGTGAGCTCCTGTATCCTGTACACACTGCCCCTAAAACCAGGAAATGTTATTCCAGACAAAGCTGAAGTTGGTTCCTAGTTCCTTAGTTCTCTATTCTTTTTCTTGAATATACATTGAAACGCAGGCTAGAATGGTACACTAGCACCATTTGACTCATCTGGTCTGCCCAGTTTAATTCATAGTTAACATGATCATTTATTTTTTTCCTCAAAATGGGACAGGAACCCCCCATCCCTAGATCCTGACCCTGGACCCGCCCCCCCCCATCCCTGGATCCTGACCCTGGACCCGCCCCCCGCCCCCCAGTTTAAAACGGGACGTACGGTCACATTAAATATAGTGCAAAATATAGACAGCAGATATAAATTCTCAAAACTGACACATTTTGATCACTAAATTGAAAATAAAATCATTTCTCCTACCTTTGTTGTCTCTGGCTGCACTTCCTTCTGACTGTGCATCCTTTCTTTCTTTCTCTCTCCCTGCCCCCTCAAGCCGCCGCCGCAGCTGAGTTCTCCAAGCCACTGCCGCTGACGCAGCAACAGGCCAGGTGCATGCAATGACTTCACAAGCCTTCCCTCTCCCCCCTCCCCCCGACATCAATTCTGACATTGGAGAGGAAGTTCTGGGGCCAATGTCAGAACTGACGTGGGGGGAGGGGGAGAAGGCTTGTGCAGTCGCTGCACGCACCTGATCTGTTGCTGCGTTGGCGTTGGGGAAGCAGGGAGAAATCCCGGGCTCCGCGATCAACTCGCGTTGCCTTCAGATCACGATTGACGTTTTGGGCACAGTTTCGGGACGCTCTTTCTGAAAATCGGCCATTTTGGCGTCCCGAAGCTGTGCTTGGGGACATCAGGACAGGCTATGTAAAAACGGGATGGTCCCGTTCAAAACGGTTTGTAAGGTCACATTATTCATTGTGCAATGCCATAGACCCTGGTTGATTTCTGGCTTCCCCTCATTGTCCACCATTTTTTTTGTAGCTCCTGAATCTACTCTAGATATAAACTTGTAGGGTTGCTCTCTGTATTAGCCCATTTAGATTTGTCTTGTATTAAAAGTTTTCTTCCATTTTGTGTCTATGAGTAAAATATTTATAAATAGGATCGCATTCTGATTTAAAGAAAATTATATTGGTGGGAATGTTCAGATTTGCAGCCTTTTTGGAAACAAGTGGTAGGTTGTCTATCTCAACTGTTGCAAAGTCTTTTGCCTTTTTCTCCACAGGGTTGTTTATTAGGCCTTTATAATGTATGTTTATGTACTTGGCAAACTAAGCTTAGGCGCTGGGGATTGGCAGCAGCCAAATGTTTGATCGCCTCTCATTGGAAACAGCAGGAGGCGCCCACTGTGCTGGAGTGGACTTTGAAGCTTAGACTCATCAGCACTATGGAACTTTCTATTGCAAAGCGACACGGTCACTGCTATCTCTATACCCGGACTTGGTCTTTGATAATGGATAAAGTGGATTCCTTGAATTGATTGTTTTTCCTGGGGGTGGGTTGGGGGGGGCGGTTATTGGGGGGAGTTCTCCTGCAGAAACAACAGGGGTTCCGCCTTGGTGTATGTAGAGCTTTGGGGGTTGGGGTGGGTTGTGGAGTTCTGGTTGTGAGTGGGTATTGGAGAATTCTTTGTATTGCTGGATTCATTTTTGTGTTCAGTGACTTTATTGATTGGATTTTGTTTGTCTGTTTTGTACGTGAGCAGTCTCTGATATTCACATTCTGGTTTGTATATTTCAAAAATTTTCAATAAACATTTATTAATAAAAAAAAGAAAATTATAATACTAGAAACCAAATTGATCTATGTTCTTACAGCCCATACTAAGAGAGGTTCAGATCTACAATTTATGGAACAGCATAAGGTAAAGCTAACAAAATTACCCCTCTCCCCTTTTACAAAACCGCATGAGAGGTTTTTAGCGCTGGCCGGCACTCTGAATGCTTTGCGCTGCTCTGACAGTCATAGAGTTCACATGAAGAGCAGAGCATTCAGTACGCTGGCCGGCACTAAAAACCTCTTGCGCAGTTTTGTAAAAGGAGGGGGGGTTATTTAATTGCACAACTAACATAAAGAATTAATAAAGTGCTTACTTGTCATAGGCAATTACCCCTGGATTCTGTAACTGATGCCCAAGTCAGCAGCTGCTTTAAAAGCGTCCTCCGATCGCGTGTCAGTCACTCAAGGGTGCCAGTTACAGAATTGCGCTTATTCAGCCAAAATAGGCGGCTGAAATGTAGGCCCGGAAAACCCTGACCGACATTTCAGCCGCCTATCTTTGCGGCTAGACCGCAGCAACCATAAGCTGATGGCGGCAGGGGAATCATCGCCCCACCCCCATCCGATCACTTCAGTTTACGGGGCTCCCCAAAGTCCTTTTATGTAGGCGTCAGCAGTCGCTTAGCACTGCTGTTTTTGGCTGTCTCTGATGGCATTTTTCAATTAACAGGCGTCGCCAACCGACGCCTAAGTTTAGGCGCTGGTTATAGAACTTCCCGCTTGATGTCTCAACTCTTTGGAGAGGCGAAGCAACAGAGTGTTGGGAGCAAGGGGTCAAGCCAGGCCTAGGTTGCACAGAATTTCTCTCTCCCTTCACCTCCACCCCCCCTAGAACCTCAGACACAATCTCCTGAGGGTTTTTTCCCCCCCCTGTGCCCAAGAGCATAGGCTGACTGCTTAAGTTGGTGGTTCAATAGAAAATTTGCAGATGCTATGCGAATGGGGAACAAATTAAGGCCCTGTTTTACTAAGGTGCGCTAACCGATTAGCATACGCTAAATGCTAACGCGTGCATGTTAGTCTATGGACGCGTTAGCGCACCTTAGTAAAACAAAGGGTAAGTACATTCTAATTATTTTAAAAAAAAGATAATGAGCTTCTAAGTTCAGATTCTCCTATGCACTTAAATGTGTTAAAATTCATGCTACAGCTAGCATGCCAACCCCTGGATCTCAAGGTCACCGTATTAACTTCTAGAGAATGACATGGTGACAAAATTCATCCCCGTTCCCATCCCCGCAGATAACCACGGGAAATAATCCCATGTCATTTTCTAGTGTCTGTTTCAACCTCAGTCCTTCTACACCAGCATTCTTCAAAGCAAAGCTTGCGGGTCAGTGGTTGTGGCCATTCATACTCTGAATAATGAAGCCATTGTGACATCACTGATGTGATTGGCTCTTAGGCACTGGTGGAATGAGGCATTATGACATCACAATCTCAGCTCTGGAATGTTGCTGCTCAATCTCAGCATTCTTCAAAGCAAAGCTTGCGGGTCAGTGGTTGTGGCCATTCATACTCTGATTCTTCCCTCTCTCCTTAAAGAATGACATGAAGATGGTTTCCCGCGGTTATCTGCGGGGACGGGAACGGTGATGAATATTGTCACCGTGTCATTCTCTACTTCTTAAGCAACCATTCCAACACAAAGCAGACCAACTAGATGTTGAATTTCTTACTACTGGTGTGCATTCGTGAGCATAAATTTGGTTTGGTTGGACACCTAAACATTTTAAGCACATAAAAACTGTTTGTGTTTACTTATACCTTTGAATTACCATATTTTTCCGAGGACAAGTAAGCCTATTCTTACAGCTAAATGACGTCATCTTGACGGAGCTTGTTAGCATAAATGTACACAGAAACTTCAAGCAGCGCCATACTGTGTGTGCATGGATGCCTTCCTTCCCAGTGCGTGAGCACAGGTCCCTCAGTCTTTGTTTTTTCATGGAGCAGAGAAGATGCATTTGGGTGTTCTCTCTCATTAGCTTTTTTTTTTTTTTGTAAATCTTTATTGATTTTTCAAGCTACAATTGTGCAACAAATGAATCACAAATATGGGTATTACAAACCGAGCACAACAAATGTATAACATTAATGCTCTATTATTTTTATCTCCTCCCTCCCACCCAATACAAATATATTAAAATCTTCATGAAATTATTCATGAATTCCTATATCAATACCATTCCCATTCCCATTCCCCCACCCCCCCAGGATGTGTATTAGCTTTTTGCATGTGAACTTCTGCCTTCCCGTATGGGGTTTTTCTTGTTCAGTTTCCTTTCATTTTTATTTTGAAGTCAGTTCTCTTCCTATCCCATGTATTCTTTAGTTTTTCTAAGTTTTCTTTCTTTTTCACGGTTTTAGGCCGGAGCCTCAATCTCAATTTGAGCTAGCTCCTGTTTACCTCACAATTGAGGAATTAAATTTGGTCGTAATATTTTTTTGATGTCAAAGAAGACAAACCAGTGGCTCCAAGAGGTGCAACCAATATAATCGGGTGATCTCAGCTATGGGTCTACACAGGGCCGTATTAAGACCCTTAGATGCCCTAAGTACTAATTAATTTTGGCACCCCCTTACACTTGTAATTCAAAATATTAAAACAAAAATAAACCATAAAATAAAATTTTATTTATCGAAAATTTGAAATTAAACAAAACTTACAGTAAGAAGGAAAATAATATTTATTTCTGTATGCTTCCATTTTATTTATTGGTTAATAATTTTCTCCTACTTTTTTTCTTGCAAAGTCTTTGATCAGATCTTCAAAATCAATCTTACGTAACACATCTGCTTTTATACATAATAGAGATAAGGCATCCTGCCTGCCTTGTTGCATTTGAGGGTTTTTTTTATATATTTCAAGCGAGAAAATGTACGCTCAGATGAGCAGTTTGCGACCATTAATGTTAAAAATATACGAAATGCAATGTCTACATTTGGAAAGGCACACTCAATATTGCCTTCTAAAATTATTTTATAAAGTTCAGCGTGACTGAATCTTGTTTTTACATTTTCTGTTGCACTGAATTTAATTAATTTAATAATTTAAATGATAAATTCGGCTATGAAAAATTTCTGTGGTGCCCCCCTTCCCTTGATGCCCTAAGCACGTGTTTACTTTGCTTATAGGGTTAATCCAGCACTGAATTTACATAATTGGTGCATCGGGTGCCTTGGACGTGCCTATGATGCCCCTAATGCTTGCTTTCCACCTTTGCAAATGCAGTTGAGGATCAGACCATGCTAAAAATAAATCAAAAGTGAAATACGAACAGTCATTAATCTGATGCCTATGAACAGGGAATGTGATTCAAACAGTGCCAACCTTCGCCAATACGAAACCTTCTACTAGATAAGTATGAACACATTGACACCACTATGAAATGAACCATAGGATTATTTGTAAAAGCCAAATTGTAGCAGAGAAAGCAAAAAAAAAAAACCAAACAAAACCCCAAAGAAAACCAGTTTGGTACTCTTTATTATTTTCCTTCTGGCTTTCTTGTTGCTTCCTGGCCTGTTGGTTTGGCACAAACGAGCCTAAGCTTCTCTTGACAGCAGTAGTATTAGCAGGCTGCTGCAGAGCTCCCCTTTACTTCATGTGGACCTTTTCAGTTATGATCACCCTGAGATTTATTGTGGAAGGTGGCCCACATACTTTCGCACATTCAGTTTATCTGCCTGTTCCCCTCCCCCTAACCTGGAGATTTCCTAGGGTTCTTCCTCTACCCCTATGCCCAGGAAACATTTTGCAGGTTAGCAGGAGAAGAGGGGAGGTTGCCAGTTCTCAATCTCTGCGACCACCCACTACCCCACTACCCCAGAACCCCTCCACTAACCTTTTCAGTTGGCCAGAAGGAATGGCAGGCCTGCCCCTTCCCGGTGCATTGTGTGATGCACCGGGGAGGGGCCTAGGGCCTGATTGGCCCAGGCGCCTAAGGCCCACCCATAGGAGGGGCCTTAGGCAACTAGGCCAACCGGAATTGGCCCAGTTGCCTGAGGCCCCTCCTATGGGTGGGGCCTTGGGCACATGGAATGGGATGGGTTGGCCGGCTGGACTAGGAACCCGTCTGGCTGGCCAACTGGTGGGGGGTTCTGGAGTAGTTGGGGGGGGGGGCGGGTGGCTGACTTTGGCAGGAGGGCTTGGGATCCCTCCTGCCAATATTGTTGGGGGGTAGGTTGATGGGGGTTCGCCTTCCGGCAGGAGGGCTTGGAATCCCTCCTGCAGGGATTGTTGGGGGGGGTGTTGGGGGGGGCTGTCTTTGGCAGGAAGACCTGGGCTCCCTCCTGCCAGTATTCATGGGGGGGAGGAGGGGGTGTTGGCAGGAGGGCTTGGGCTCCCTCCTGCCACGATTGCGAGTTTGGGTTTGGGTGGGAGTGCCGGCAGGAGGGCTTGGGATCCCTCCTGCAGGTTCGGGGTTTTGTCAGGGGGGATCACGATCGTGGCAGGAGAGATTATGCATCTCTCCTGCCATGATTGTTGCGGTGTGTGTGTGTGGGGAGGGGCTGCTACAGGATTCTGTACTTAAACATGTGCACTCCCCTATACACCCCCAAAACCCTTTTGTACTGCCATATAAGTGGCTCCTGCAGCCATAAGGGCTATTGGGATGGTAGATAAGTGGGTTTAGGGGATTCTGGAGGTGGTTTGGGGGCTCACCATGACCTATAAGGGAGCTGTAGTGAGGAGAAGACATGGCACCCTTTTTGTGAAGTTCACAGCAGTGCCCTGTAAGGTACCCCACTATTTAGGTGGCATGTCTGGGTGTTCAGTCCATCACTTTGCAGACCACTCTCACGTCCAACAGGGCTTGTTCTAGGCATTTTGGACTTGGACGGAAAGTTGGACGGAAATGTGGTATAAAGATAGACGATTTAGCGGCTTGGACGATCAGATCGGCAGGACGTATAATTAGACGATTTTCGAAACGAAAAAAGAGTTGGACGTCTCTTTCGAAAATGTGTCTTAGGCTCTTTCTAACTTTGGACGACTTGCGAGATGGACGTAAACGGACTTAGACGTCCCTTTCGATTAGGCCCCTCTAATGCTCTTTACACTTGCATTGTGAGGTCATAGAGCTGTATGGTTATAGAAACATGACGGTAGATAAAGGCCAAATGGCCCACCCAGTCTGCCCATCTGCAGTAACCATTATCTCTTTCTCTCTCTGTGAGATCCCACGTGCCTATCCCAGGCCCTTTTGATTCAGACACAGTCTCGGTCTCCACCACCTCTTCTGGCAGACTGTCCCACGCATCTACCACCCTTTCTGTAAAAAAGTATTTCCTCAGATTACACTGAAGTTGTTGGTTCCTTATTCCCAGCTGCCCCTAATCTGTTTAAGATACTGTGGTCTAGCTGCACACTTTTTAATGAAAAGTTGTGAATTTTCTGTAAAAAAAAAAAAATAAATAAATAAAAGGGGAAATTCCTGATTGATCACTTGGGGCTCTGCAGCCCTTCTGTATAGCATCAGAAAATTCAAAATTCAAATAAGTGACTTGCATTGCTGTTAACCTTTCCTCCCCCAAACTTACATTTTCTTCACACGATTAAACCCTGAAAACATGAAAAAGAAAGGTCACAACCCAAAGAGTAGCTCCAAACGGCTGATCGCTCTGCTTCTCAAAAGACTTGTCTCTCATAAAATCTGCATCAGATTTTGAATACATATCTGCAGTTCCTGCGATCATTTAACTAGAAAACCATACCTGTAATGATAGCTTGGGACAAAACTGTGTCACATTAGGATAAAAACTTATATTGATAAATCTTGCACTGTAACTATGTCAAATTTATCTTGTAAACTGTATATTATGTATATTGGTATTACATCCCTAATATGTGTCGAAGAGAAAGATCGTTGCAGAAGGACATCATGTATGGGAAGATGTAAAGAACCAGGCGAAGAGGGCGGCCTGCAATCAGATGGCTGGACACGTTGAAAACCATAGGGATGACGCTGGAGGACCTTTCCGGACTAGCACAAAACCGATTTCTTTTTAGATCCGCAATTCATCAGGTCGTTAGGACTCGAGCATGTGTCGATGGCACCCAACAACTTGAATCAAAAAAAAAAATACTTGTGCTATGGCAAATTGTAACCTGGAACAGAAAACAAAATAAATAAATAAAATAAAACAATCTGTGTTGTTTGGAGTTGAAACAAGGCTCCTATCCATCTTCGCTTATACCCCATGGTCACACGTTCCAGTTCTTGGAAGCTCCAGTACAAGTCATGACTTTCCATACACAACTAAGGGCTAGATTCATTAAGCCCACCGATCAAGTTCCCACCACTTAGCGACCGCTTTGCGTCCCGATTTCCTTCTGACCCGATTCACTAATCTCTGTCCCGATCATCCTCCGATCCGCGCATGCAAATGAGGGGGAACGGCATTCAAATGTAGACAGGCAGCGATTCACTGAAAAAAATGAGGGACTGGGCTGACCGATGCAAAAATCAGCGACTGCTGAGGACCAGTCGTTCAGGTCCTTTCCGACTGCCCTGCTTCTCTGCTCTCTGCCTCCCCAACTCTCTCTCTGCCTCCCTGGCTCTCCTGGTCTCTGCCGCGATCTGCTCTCTGCCGCACAGTGCTGACCTGCTTCTGCCCCGGCCTTCCCTCGCACTGCGAGCCCGTGGTTTTAACCCACGGGGTTAAAGCGGGTTAAAACCACGGGCTCGCTATAAAAAGTTAAAAGTTAAAAAAGTAAAGCAAAAAAAAAAAAAGGTCGCTGCTCTTTAAGCATGGGCAGACCATCTACAGATGGTCTGCGAATGCGTCGGGATCGCTATTCAGCGATCTGAGCAGTCGGTTGGGGGCGTGATTCCGATCGCCCTCATTTGCATGAGGGCAATTCGTGAATCATCCCTCTGGCCACGGATCAGATCGCTCACGGATCGGATCGGATCTGTGGCGTTAGGTAATCTAGCCCTAAGATTTGAATCCCACCAGGGCACTGTTTATACTCGATTATAATTCTGCTCATTATTTCGGAAACTTTATAAATTCTTTTTACACAGTCATTCCCGTTGAGAACAATGGAGGGAGAAGCATGCATGCCATCACAAGTCTTGCAATGAAAAATGTGTTTCTTTTATTATGAGAAAAGAACCTTATGAAGGCAGCTGTCCTTAATTTGTACACTGTGTCTGAACTGTGATTTGCTAAGTGAGACAAGGCACCCCTGGGAGAGTCAGAGGTATCCACCCTGCAACTCAGCTAATATTGAACTTTTAAGATATAGCCTGAATAAAAGATATTCATTTTTCAGCGAGTGAAAAAGAAATCCAGGAAACTTGCCATGGGTAAGTCACCGGAGAGAATTTGTTCATAATTCTTCACATCTGCCAGCTGAGCAGTGGTATAATATAGGCCTCCTTAGCACAGGTAACAGTCTCTGTGTTCCATTGGATGTTGACAAATCGCTAACCAAAAAAACCCACAAAAGCGGTGCTACCATTTGGTTTCATGCCACAAGGAACAGAGTGATCCTGTCCCAGTTTTTTCTCACGTCGCACGCTGAGTTCTAGTTCTTGCCCTCTTCGAAGAGCTACCTTGTATTGACTGAAATAAGAATGTAAAATCAAATCTATCTTTAGTATCTGGGAGTCGATACTAAAAAATCACTGTAGTGACCTAGCCAGTTGAAAATGTGACCAATCATAGCTAGTTAGGGTCCAGAGAAGAGTGACTAAAATGGTTAAGGGGCTGGAGGAGTTGCTGTACAGCGAGAGATTAGAGAAACTGGGCCTCTTCTCCCTTGAAAAGAGGAGACAGAGGGGAAATTCAAGATACTGAAGGGAATAGACTTAGTAGATAAGGACAGGTTGTTCACCCTCTCCAAGGTAGGGAGAACGAAAGAGCCTTCTCTAAAGTTAAAAGGGGATAGATTCCGTACAAACGTAAGGAAGTTCTTCTTCACCCAGAGAGTGGTGGAAAGCTGGAACGCTCTTCCGGAGTCTGTTATAGGGGAAAACACCCTCCAGGGATTCAAGACAAAGTTGGACAAGTTCCTGCTAAACTGGAATGTACACAGGTGAGGCTGGACTCATTTAGAGCACTGGTCTTTGACCTGGGAGCCGCCGCGTGAGTGGACTGCTGGGCACGATGGACCACTGGTCTGACCCAGCAGCGGCATCTCTTATGTTCTTTTGTTATGTAGGAATTTGCTTTACTGCTTTTCATGCCATCCCATCAAAGCAGTTTACATCTTTGTCAATCTTAATAAAATACAGGAAATACAGAGTAAGTAAATAGGCTAGCTATGGACAATAACTGCTATCACCAAAATATCAGCGCTAGCTGGTTAATTCTCTACTCAACTCAATGACATGTTCAGAATGCCAATATTATTAGCAGCTAAAAATAACCACTACTGACTGGTAGGAGAGAAGCTAAAATTTTTCCAAGAAAAGTGGCCCATTGTAACCTCAGACTGTTAGGTTCCAACTTGAATTGGTGTCAACATACTCCAAATTGCCCACCAAGAGCATCAAACCTCAACTCTCAGCAGTGAAAAATGCTCACAGAGGAACTCTTCTCCCTTCTAAAGGCCCTTGTGGTCGAGCCAGTTCCATCAGGAGAAGAGAAAGGATTCTGTTCCAAGTATTTCGGGATTTTTTTTTTTTTTTTTTTTTTAATTTTGTTTTATAAACTTCAACAGTGTAGTACATTTGATTGAATACCGAAAAATATTAGAGATTACACCATTTTATACAATTAGTATATAGAACCATAACTTTACCCACCCACCCTTCTATCAATTATTAATAATACAAGGCAATTTTATTTATTAAAATCAATTTCTCAATAACCTCTCCCTCCCCCATCTCCCCTCACCCTGGATGTGTAAGGAAAAACTTAGAAAAAAAAATACAGAAACCATTAATGTGAAGCAGCAAATGAAGCCAATGGACTCCATATTTTGTTAAATGAAACACTGGACCCGAAACATTCTGCATTCATTCTCTCATATTTGTATGTCTGTCACATATTAGATCTAAGAGACCTGAGCAAACATCTGGTCAAAGAAAAGTTCAGGACGATTTCTCTACGATTCAGAAAAATGATTAGCTATGCTGTCTGGACAAAGGAACTTTCTAGAAAGTCAGTAAGGTTCATAATTTGATGTACATTAGATGATTGTCCTCCAGCCCTAGTCCCCTCTTTCTTAATACTAGACATGTGGAGGGGCATTTTCAAACCATACATCTAAGTCCAATTTGGATGTATGACGCTAAACATCCAAAGTTGGCAGTAAGAAAATGCGTATTTTCGAAAGGCAAACTACCATACGTCTAGAATTTTTTTTTTTTTTTAAATCATCTCTCTGGACATCTAGGCCATTGGGAAGTCCAGATCACCAGAATATCTATCTTTATACCACATTTTTGACCAAAATTTTGTCCAAGTCCCAAACGCTCAGAAAAAGACCATTTGGACGCAGACATGGCAACAGAGTAGTGGGGCACTGCTGTAAACTTCACATAAAGGGTGCCAGATAAACATCTCACCAGAACTCCCATGCAATGCGCGCAACTTCATCACATCACACAGCACAGGTCGAGGGGGCGGGGCTTAGGGCAGAACGAGGCGGGGTGGGATCATGGGTTCGGATTTTCCGTTTGGAAAATCTGGTAACCCTATATATAGTAGCCATTTTTCATTTCCTAGAAGGCTCACAACTACAAAATAAGAGTTAAAGTAGGATTTGAACCTGGATCCCTTGGTTCAGTCTACTGCACTGATGTGTTACAATTTAGGAAATTACTTAAAACACATTTTTTTGTTCAAGCTTTTGGTTGATGCTTGTCAGTCAAGTGATGGTGAAGTGAGACGTTGGAGAACAGATCAAGATCAAATTGGATAGGATGATTTTTATTGTTTGTACTTACAGTATTTTGATAGCTATGCTTTGTTTTCTTATTATTATGTATGCTTTATTGTGAGCCGCTTAGGCCTTTAAGCGGATTATAAATATTTTAAATAAATAAATGAGGCTTCCTCTCTGCTCTACAGGGACATCTGTATGGTCGTTCTTCTAAGAATGCTGCCAGACAGACATCCTTATCCCTGCTTATTTGGTCTTCATATGTTGAACATTCCAGTTTGTACAATGACTGTTCATGGACGTCCATAGCACGTGTTTTCGAACTGGAAACCCAGATGTATTTCCTGTTGGAAAATACGTATCAGATGGATGTCTGTTTTGGACATTATAAGCTGGACGTCTCT
Source organism: Geotrypetes seraphini (assembly GCF_902459505.1). Lineage (NCBI taxonomy): Eukaryota > Metazoa > Chordata > Amphibia > Gymnophiona > Dermophiidae > Geotrypetes > Geotrypetes seraphini. Next base: position 14,152,097 of record NC_047089.1, on the reverse strand, counting down.
TCTGGCTTGGATGACCTTTCAAAAATGGCATCCGTGTGTTTTATGCCTCTTTGTTTTCTCTCTCTCATTTTCGTGGTTCCCATTACTCCAGATCCCTGAAACCTTTTCCTGAAAAAAAAAAGAAAAAGAGGAAGAAGGAGAAAACACCTCTTTAGTTGTTTAATTGCTTTTTATTTTTGGCATGGCACACCAACTTTTAGGGCTAGATTCACTGAGCAAACCGATCGTGTACTGATCGGTTTGCGACCCCTTTGCGACCAGATTTCCCTCCGGCCCCATTTGCTAACCTCTCCTGCGATCCGCTTCGAATCCGTGCATGCAAATGAGGAGAAACACATGCAAAGTAGGCAGGGACACGATTCACAACACAAAATTCTCGATCTGACTGGGCTGGCCGATCAACTGAAGAAGCGACTGCTGGGGACCAGTCGAAACTATTCTGCCTGCTTGCCGCATCGCCGCCCTGGTTCTCCTGCCCTGACTTCCCTGAAAATCTCCTGCCTGCTCACTGCATCGCTGCCCTGGTTCTCCTGCCTTGACTTCCACGAAAATCTCCTGCCTGCTCGCCGCCCCGGTTCTCCTGCCCTGACTTCCCCGAATCTCTCCTGCCCTTCCCCGCCCTGCGAGCCCGTGGTTTTAACCCACGGGTTTAAAGCGGGTTAAAACCACGGGCTCGCAGGGCTAAAAACTAATAAAAAAAAGTTTAAAGCTAAAAAAAAAAAAAGATTGCGGCTCCGATGGGCATGCGCAGATATCTACAGATGGTATGCGCATGCGTAGGGATCGCAGAAAAGTGATCCGTGCTGGCAGATGGGGGAATTCCTCCGATGGCCCCCATCTGCATATTTTAGCTTCCAGAATTCGTCGGACCTGCCCAGATTGGGCAGGTTGATGAATCTAGCCCTTAGTTATGAACCTTTTCTGTGTTCATCAGTAGAGAATGACACGGGGACAAATTTGTCCCCGTTTCCACTGGAACTCAAATTCCCCGTCCCCATGAGTTTTGTCGCCTTTCCTGTCCTTGCCGCATTCCTGTAAATTGTGCCTTAACCATAGAAACCTTTAACACTTATGGTTTTAAAGTGTTTGAGGCTTGTGCAGACGAGGACAGAGCTTGCAGGAATGGGGTAGGGGCAGGAAAAGAACTTGCGGAGACAGGATGGTAAAATGATTCCCCGCGGGACGGGGCCAAATTTGTTCCCGTGTCATTCTCTATTCAGCAGTTCTGAGGTTAAGAGTTACTGCACGCCTCCAGGCCCTCATCTGGAATACTGGAACGTATGCATGTAGGGCTGGTCTCGGGGCACTGGTCTTTGACCTGGGGGCCACCGCGGGAATGGACTGCTGGGCACGATGGACCACTGGTCTGACCCAGCAGCTGCAAATTCTTATGTCTTATGTTCAGTTTCCTGCCATTTTGGGTTACTGCCATTTATTTCCCGGGAACTCCCTTATTAGAGAGCTAATGAACTAATTTTTTTGGATCCTCCCGTCTTAGTTCTACAGCATTAGCAGACAAAAAACCTATAGGTTAGGCCTACGAAATATGCACATTTGTAAATTTTATTCTATATTGTGACCTGTATATTATATACAATGCAAATTAATTGTTTTGTTTAGTATTATCCATTCCATGAACATTTGCTGCAGTGACGCTGTGCCACTAAAAATATGTTGCGAATAAATCTGCCTTAAATTCATGGCTGACGGTTGGTCACCCTTTTGTCCTTGCAAGCAACTAACTCTCTGTGTTTAGGAGATGGACTCTCTTTATCCTGACTCTCTGGCTTCTAAAAAGTCTCCTATTTAAATGCATTGGAATAAGAATTTTGAAACATCTTACATTTCCTTTCTCAAATATTGACATTTATGCAAAAAAAAAACCCCAAACCCTGGGCTTCTCTCCTGCATCTCTGGGACTGTGGCTTCTGGCTTAAGTACATACAACAGTGCTATCTCAATTACATAAGAGCAGCCTTACTGGGTCAGACCAATGGTCCATCAAGCCCAGCAGCCCGTTCTCACAGTGGCCAATCCAGGTCCCTAGTACCTGGCCAAAACCCAAGGAGTAGCAACATTCCATGCTACCGATCCAGGTCAAGCAGTGGCTTCCCCCATGTCTTTCTCAATAACAGACCATGGACTTTTCCTCCAGGAAATTGTCCAAACCTTCCGCTTTCTTGATATTGTAAATTTGTTTGCTATTCCTTAACACTACAGAGCTTTTGCACTTAGTTTTAATAAACCTTACTCATGGTGGACAGCCTGTTCTAGCTCGCCAGTTTGTGTCGTCATACAGCCTTTTCATCTTTGAAAGTCAAGCATGGCAGGTAGGATTAGTCTCGAGTGAACAAACTACAGGATCAGTTGCAGCAGTAACAAATGGAATATTATGCTGGCTTTGGAATCAAGATTATATTACCTGCTGTTCTTGTTGCTGCTGGATATGATAGACCACAGACTTATCTTTCTAAAAGTATTTCCTCCCCTCTTCCAGTCAACACTTACTAAGGCAGTTTTTAAAGCAACTTACCCAGGAGAGCTGGATGTTTAGAACATAAGAATAGCCTTACTGGGTCAGACCAAAGGTCCATCAAGCCCAGTAGCCCATTCTCATGGTGGCCAATCCAGGTTCCTAGTACCTGGCCAAAACCCAAGGAGTAGCAACATTCCATACAGAACCTCCAAGAATAGAAAGATTCCAGAATCCCAAAGAGTAGCAACATTCCATACAGAACCTCCAGGAATAGAAAGATTCCAGAATCCCAGAGTAGCAACATTCCATACAGAACCTCCAGGAATAGAAAGATTCCAGAATCCCAGAGTAGCAACATTCCATACAGAAGCTCAAAGAATAGAAAGATTCCAGAATCCCAAAGAATAGCAACATTCCATACAGAACCTCCAAGAATAGAAAGATTCCAGAATCCCAAAGAGTAGCAACATTCCATACAGAACCTCCAGGAATAGAAAGATTCCAGAATCCCAAAGAATAGCAACATTCCATACAGAACCTCCAGGAATAGAAAGATTCCAGAATCCCAGAGTAGCAACATTCCATACAGAAGCTCAAAGAATAGAAAGATTCCAGAATCCCAAAGAATAGCAACATTCCATGCTACTGATCCAAGGCAAGCAGAGGCTTCCCCCATGTCTTTCTCAATAACTGACTCTGGACTTTTCCTCCAGAAACTTGTCCAAACCTTTCGTAAAACCAGCTACGCTATCCGTTCTTACCACAACCTCTGCCAACGCGTTCCAGAACTTAACTATTCTCTGACTGAAAAAAATTTCCTCCTATTAGTTTTAAAAGTATTTCCCTGCAACTTCATCACGTGTTCCCTCATCCAAAAGTACACGTGATGCTCCATAGTGAATCCAGATGGAAAAGAGGCGGCTTTGGAGCAGGGTAAGAAAACTGCACACTTAAACATTACTGTATACATGCTGCAAAGCAGGGTGCCTGAATCGATATGTCATGCTCCATCTCAAGCAGTGTTCAAATCCAAGCTAAAAGCCCACTTCTCCTAGGACAAGCAGGATGAGTCAGCCACATATGGGTGTTGTCCCAACACCTCCCAATTTGCGGAAACTGAGGTGTTGGGACAACACCCATATGTGGCTGACTATCCTGCTGTCCACGGAGAACCTACGTTACAGGTAAGTAACTACACTGTTTGTAAAACTGCCTTCAACTCTTAACTCCTACTCACCGCTGTCAGATACCCACTGTATCATTTCCTCTACCAGAATCTCCCCCAATCCTGAGATATCCTGTCTGTCAAAATTAGATTGTAAGCTCTTCTGAGTAGGGACTGTCTATTGTATGTTAAGTGTGCAGCACTACGTACACCTTTCAGCGCTATAGAAATGTTAAATAGTAGTATTTGATGCATGTGGCAGATTGCAAAAAGAAACAACAACATTAATTTATTATTTCTTTAGCGCTTCCAGGCGCACGCAGCGCTGTAAATTGGACATGCAAGAGACAGTCTCTGCTCAGAAGAGCTTACGATATAAGTATAACAGACACACGGGGGCTCAGAACATAGTACTCATATAGGGAATTGGAGGGGACTGATGGGGTGCTAGAGGACTATAGAGGGGTGGTAGGGTTAGAATTTAAACGCTACTTCAAATAAGTGGGCTTTCAGCCCGGGATTTGAATAGTGCCAGAGATGGAGCCTGATATAAGAGGCCAGGCAGGTTGTTCCAGGCATGTGGCAAAGCAAGGTAGAAGGGACGGAGACTGGTGGTTGAGGAGAATGTGTATATGTTCCTTTTGGAAAATTAGCCACATGATTTGTGACTACAAACTGCCTGTGATCTTTGCAACTAAAGTGGAGTGTTTAAAGTCTGCCCGCTGAATGCTGTGCATTCGTTTGAAAGGAAGCTCTGGAATGAGAGGGCACAGGATGAAGTTAAGAGGTGAGAGGCTCAGGAGTAATCTAAGGAAATACTTATTTACAGAAAGGGTGGTAGATGCTTGGAACAGTCTCCCGGAAGAGGTGGTGGAGACAGAGGCTGTGTCTGAATTCAAGAAAGTGCGGGATAGGCACGTGGGATCTCTCGGGGAGAGGAAGAGATATCCCAGGCTTGCTTGAATTCAGCCCCAGTCTCTGTCTCCACCACCTCTTCCAGGTTTACATGAATTCATTCAGGTACTCAAGCATTTTCCCTGTTTGTCCTTGTGGGCTCACAATGGCCTAGATTCACTAAACTCACCGATCTGGGCAATCCGTGGGCAATCCGTGGCCGAGTCTTGCCGGGCGACTGATTCACTACTGAGTCCTCAGGCAAATGATCTGATCGGATGCACGCACCATGGATCGCTGCAGAGCGATCGCGATGCACGAGCAGACCTTCCTGGTTGGCTCTAGATGCAATCCGTGCATGCGCTTGGTCTTCGAGGTCAAAACAAAGGGGGAGGGGTGGCTGCAGTACTCGCTGGCCCAAAGGAATCAAGAAGATGTACATATTTTAGAAATATTCTCAAGTTCTTCAGACATAGTAACATAGTAGATGATGGCAGATAAAGACCCGAATGGTCCATCCAGTCTGCCCAACCTGATTCAATTAAAATTTTTAAATTTTCTCTTCTTAGCTATTTCTGGGCAAGAATCCAAAGCTTTAGCCGGTACTGTGCTTGGGTTCCAACTGCCGAAATCTCTGTTAAGACTTACTCCAGCCCATCTACACCCTCCCAGCCATTGAAGCCCTCCCCAGCCCATCCTCCCCCAAACGGCCATATACAGACACAGACCGTGCAAGTCTGCCCAGGACTGGCCTTAGTTCAATTTTTAATCTTATTTTCTGATTCTAGACCCTTTGTGTTCATCCCACATAACACGTCTTGTGCAGCCAGATTATTTATGGAACAGAACATGCTTTTAACCCCCGGGTTAAAACCATGGGCTTGCACTGCACTGCGCTTTTTGCAGAAATTTGGGGAGTTATTTGGCGGCAGAGAGCAGGATTTCAGGGCAGCAGAGAGCAGGAGAGTTGGCAAGAACAGTAATGACTGGTCCTCAGCAGTCGCTTCAATTTGGATCGGCCAGTCCAATCGGTGTTCCTTCTTCTGTTTAGTGAATCGCTGCCTTCCTACTTATGCATGCCATTTCCCCTCATTTGCATGGGTGGATCGGATTGGGTGGGAAATTGATCGGCCACAAGGTTAGTGAATCAGGTCAGGGAACGATCGCAAACTGGTCGGGACATGATCGGTGTGTATAGTGAATCTGGCCCAATCTATCTAATGCACCTGGGGCAATGGGGGGGGGGGGGGGATCAAGTGACTTGCCCAGGGTCACAAGGAGCAGCTTGGGTTTGAACCCACAACCTCAGGGTGCTGAGGCTGTAGCTTTAACCACTGCGCCACACACTCCCCTACTGAAAACATATAGAGATACATTTACAAAGTGCTGGAGGCATTGGGTTAGGGTACATTCGTCATATTCTCGAGGCATTGGATTAAGGGTAACAGTGGTACATTCTCGGCTACACCGGGACATGAGAGTAAATCTGAATTTACACATATGGTTTTTTTTTTTTTTTGTGTGTGTGTTATTAGGCCATTAATAATATAAATTGATTGAAACAATTTTATTGTGTTTTTGATTTGGTGTAAACCTGGGGTCACCGTACCATCCAAAATATCAAAGATGCAGTGGGTCACTCTGAAGGAATCCTCAGCAAATAATAAGATCCAACTGTTATAACAACGTTCTTTCCATCAATATATATAAAACAATAGAGGAGAAGACCCCAAAAGCTGGAAAAGCAGATCAAAATCATTCGCTCCTTATTTCTATAGTTTCCGATTCTTCTCATTGGCCTAGAATTAACATGTTCAGAATTAACTCATGTGCTCAGTTTATTAACAGAGCAGAGAGCAGGGAGATTTCGGGGATTTCAGTTTTATTTGGATACTGGGATTTCAGGGCTGCAGGGCTGGGATTTCAGAGAGCAGAGAGCAGGACAGTCGGCAAGGACGTGAGCGACTGGTCCTCAGCAGTGGCTTCTTTTTGGATCGGCCAGCCCAATTGTTCCTTCTGGTTAGGGAATCGCTGCCTTCCTACTTATGCATGCCATTTCCCCTCATTTGCATAGGTGGATCAGATCGGGCAGAAGGTTAGTGAATTGGGTCAGGGTCGGGGAACGCTCGCAAACTGGTCGGAACACGATCGGTGCGTTTAGTGAATCTGGCCTTCTCACTGATGTCTCCTGATCTCGCACATGTATTCCTTTGAAGGCCCACTTCTCAGAGATAGCCTGTCTGGTTTCTAATCCCATCAAGCCAACTAATCTCATCAGGCCAACTGCCGTAATCCAGTCAGGTAGGAAGATATCCTTTTTATCTACACTGACGTCACCAGGGGTCAGAGCAGCTAACTCTCTGGGTAGGCCCTGAATCCTCAGTTAGGCTTAACTTTCAGGATAGGCCCTGAACAGCACAATGTCATGCTGACATCTGACTTTTAGTCAAACCGACAGTATATAAACATTTTATAAATGAAAAGGTATTACACTGTTTTGAGATGCAGCTAGTTTAAAGTGTCATATAAAGACCAATTAAAGCATTCTTTTCGAAACTATGCAGGGTTCCCTAACTTTGTGTTTTAAAATGATATAATTTTTAGCAAAAGCCAGTAATTTGTACTTTTTTTTTTTTTTGGAGGAATCTTACCACAAATGGTTAGCACCTGTAAGGTTAGCTACTCTTTTGTAACATTTATTTGTAATATAAATGTCAAAATGCATATTCCTTTCAGTGCTATATAAACGTAGAAACATGATGGCAGATAAAGGCCAAATGGCTCATCCAGTCTGCCCATCCGCAATAACTATTACACCTCTTTCTCTCTCTGAGAGATCCCACATGGCTATCCCAAGCCCTCTTGAATCCAGACACAGTCTCTGTCTCTACCACCTCTTCCGGGAGATTATTCCATACATCTACCACCCTTTCTGTAAAAAAGTATTTCCTTAGATTACTCCAGAGCCTATCACCTCTTAACTTCATCCTATGTCCTCTCATTGCAGAGTTTCCTTTCAAATTAAAGAGACTCGACTCAAGAGCATTTATATTACGTAGGTATTTAAACATCTCTATCATATCTCCCCTCTCCTCCAAAGTACAGTGGTACCTTGGTTTACGAGCATAATCCGTTCCAAGATCATGCTTGTAATCCAAAACGCTCGTTTATCAAAGCAAAGTTCCCCATAGGCCTTAATGCAAACTCAGAAGATTCGTTCCACAACCAGTTTGCAATGGTGGCCCAGGGGTGAGAACCTGCCTGCGGGTGCCGCAGTGATTCCAAAGTGGTGCCTTCCTTCCCCGTGCGGCTGCCCTCCTGCTTCGGCCAATGCCTCTGCCGTCCTGCGTGCTTATACGTGGTGCGTGCTTATACGTCCTGCGTGCTTATACGTGGTGAGCGTGTTGTTGGGGCAGCGGCTGACTTAGGAGAAGAGAGGTGAAGCTGCGCGCATGCTCATTCAGGATGGCGGCAGGCTTAGATGGGAGCCGGGAGGCGCTGACCGATGGCAGAGGCAGAGGCCGAAGCAGGAGGGCAGCCGCACGAGGACCCCGAGGAAAGGAAGGCACCACTTTGGAATCGCTGTAGCACCCGCAGGCAAGTACTCACCCCTGGGCCACCATTGCTGAGTGCTCGTTTATCGGGGTAGTGCTCGGTTTATGAGACAAAAGTTTGCTGAGTGTTTTGCTCGTCTTGCAAAACACTCGTAAACCGGTGCACTCGTAAACCGAGGTGCCACTGTATACAGATTGAGATCTTTAAGTCTGTCTCATTTGCTTTATGATAGAAACATAGAAACATGATGGCAGATAAAGGCCAAATGGCTCATCTGCATCATCCACTATCTCCTCCTCTCCCTATTGGCTAAGGCTCTTAACATTTGCATCTCCTCTTCCTATTGGCTAAGGCTCTTTACACCTGCATTGTGAGGTCATAGAGCTTTATAGTTATAGAAACATGATGGCAGATAAAGGCCAAATGGGCCCATCCAGTCTCCCATCTGCAGCATCCACTATCTCCTCCTCTTCCTATTGGCTAAGGCTCTTAACATTTGCATCTCCTCTTCCTATAGGCTAAGGCTCTGTGCACCTGCATTGTGAGGTCATAGAGCTGCCCATCTGCAGTAACCATTATCTCTTTCTCTCTCTGAGAGATCCCACGTGCCTATCCCAGGCCCTCTTGAATCCAGACACAGTCTCTGTCTCCACCACCTCTTCCAGGAGACTGTTCCACGCATCTACCACCCTTTCCGTAAAAAAATATTTCCTCAGATGACTCCGGAGCCTATCACCTCTTAACTTCATCCTATGCCTCTCATTGCAGAGTTTCCTTTCAAATGAAAGAGACTCGACTCATGCGCATTTACATGACGTAGGTATTTAAACGTCTCTATCATATCTCCCCTCTCCCGCCTTTCCTCCAGAGTATATAGAGTGAGATCTTTAAGTCTGTCCACATACGTCTTATGATGAAGACCACATACCATTTTAGTAGCCTAGTAATTTAGTAATAATTTAGAAGATCACTTGGCAAAATGTCAAAACTGTAACATCATCCCTTGAAGATTTTCTGTTCAGAGGACAGCAGAGGAACTGCTCACAAGCTTCTCTGATTTTCGTATCATTTGCAAACTGATTTGTGCATTTACTTTCCACAATTAGATTAAGTGCAGAGTTCTTCAATCAAACAGCATCTTGATGGTTTCAAATTAATCCTGCAGGCAATGTCGTGTCACTCTTCCAGATGCGGAGAGCATTAAGAATTACTTTGTTCATTGCATGGGCAGAAATTCTGTAAAGAATGAAGAAAACCAAGCACCTAATTAGCTAATTCTATATAGAATGGAAACCCCCCCCAAAAGGCTTTCTATGCAAATGCTTCTGGGTTTTGTTTATTAGACAGTGGAAGTCACTGCCTGATAGTGCATAATCTAAACAAGTTTACAGACTTCGGGGGTTTTGTTTTGGGATGGAAGTTAAAATCGATTCCATATGCAGACATTTAGAAATATTTCAATGTTTCTTTGCAAAAAAAAAGAAAAACCAAAATGGACATAAAATTTCAGTTCATAAATTTTTTTTTTTTTAAAGTCTGTTTTTGAAAAGCCTTAGTTGATTGAGTTTTTTAAAATTACATCCTGATCAGTTGGCTACCTGGAAGGCACGGGATGCCGGGGGTCACGGAAGAGGAAGCTCCTGTTCCTGAACACCTGGGAATCCTATTTGCAGTCCTTGAAACAAAATGCCATCTTAAGGTGGTTGTCCTAATCTGGGCAGTTTGGAGGGTGGAGGGGTGGAAAGTACCTGGTGGGGGATGGGTGGGGGGTTAGGTCCTTTTGGCTGTTGCCATTGGATTGGGCTTTTGGGTGTGTGTTTGGTTTGCACGTTTCTTTCCAGGTCACTGTTTGTGGGTTCAGTGTGAGGTGGTTGATGGATGGCTTGCTCCAGGGTAGAGAATGACACGGTGACAAAATTCATCACCATTCCCGTCCCCGCTGATAACCGCGGGAAACCATCTTCATGTCATTCTTTAAGGAGAGAGGGAAGAATCAGAGTATGAATGGCCACAACCACTGACCCACAAGCTTTGCTTTGAAGAATGCTGGTGTAGAAGGACCGAGGTTGAAACAGACACTACAGAATGACAGTCTCTGGTATCCAGAGCAGATATTGTGATGTCATAATGCCTCATTCCACCAGTGCCTAAGAGCCAATCACATCAGTGATGTCACAATGGCTTCATTATCCTTGGCTCACATAAGAATCAGAGTATGAATGGCCACAATCACTGACCCGCAAGCTTTGCTTTGAAGAATGCTGGTGTAGAAGGACTGAGGCTTAAATAGACACTACAGAATGACAGTCTCTGGTATCCAGAGCAGATATTGTGATGTCATAATGCCTCATTCCACCAGTGCCTAAGAGCCAATCACATCAGTGATGTCAAAATGGCTTCATTATCCTTGGCTCCCATAAGAATCAGAGTACGAATGGCCACAGCCACTGACCCGCAAGCTTTGCTTTGAAGAATGCTGGTGTAGAAGGACTGAGGTTGAAATAGACACTAGAAAATGACATGGGATTATTTCCCGCGGTTATCCGCGGGGACGGGAACGGTGATGAATTTTGTCACCGTGCCATTCTCTACTCCAGGGCTCATCAGAGTCCAGGGCCCTAGTTCATGTTGTTATGTGCTTTGGAACTTGATCTTTTAGGGGATATGGTGGGTAGGAGACTTGTATTATGTTCCCAATGGACAACAAAATGTTGATGACTGCTCTTATGTTATGGATCTTGTTCCTTTATTCCTTTATTGATTTTGCTATCATCAGTCTGCTACTGTTGTTTAGCGACTTTCATCAATAAAATTGTTTGAACATAAATTTACATCCTGATACAATCCAAATACAAACTCGGGTGTTGAGATATATAGTCAAGAGGAAAAAACACCCTACCACCTTATTGCACCTCAAGTGTCAATTTTAACAATGGAGGTGGGCCTCAGGGAGTTTAGAATCAAGCAGTTGACTGCGAGTTGTTGCAGGTCAATATCTCAATCATTGGCCCAGACTCCAGTAAAGGATCTTTAATATATATATTTTTTATGTAAATATTTTTAGTAATTTTTTTATCTTTTTTATGTTTAACTTCATTTTCAACATTTTCAATTCATTTTCAGCATTAAAAGATAGTGCCTATAGTTTCAAAAAAAGCACTTATCTTAGTAAACGCCGCTAGAAGTAAACGGCACTGCTTGGTGAAACCTGACAGGGACTCCGTTTCACCCCAATAGGCTTCGTCAGGGGATAGTATTCAGCAGTACCTATGTAAATATTAGAAAAACGGTGATTCTAGTTTGCAATAACAGACTTTAAATATAAAATTCTTTAAGTTAGTGCTAAATAGAAAAAACAGCAAATTATGGAACACAACTTCCTACATAGCTCAGAATTTTTTCAAAATGGCGTCATCAGCTGAGAGCGCCACACATTTAAATATCCAATCCGATTAGATTACATCATGTCTTTTGCTACATGGGATGAAACCAATCAAAAGGAATCTAAACCTATGGTTTTACAATGTCGTTATCAATCAAGGATTATGTAAGCAAAATTGTTTCATAAGAACATAAGAACTGCCATCTCCGGATCAGACCTTCGGTCCATCAAGTCCGGCGATCCGCACACGCGGAGGCCCAGCCAGGTGTACACCTGGCGTAATTTTAGTAACCCATATCCCTCTATGCCTCTCGTAAGGAGATGTGCATCTAGTTTGCTTTTAAATCCTAGAAGGGTGGATTCCGTAATAACCTCCTCTGGGAGAGCATTCCAGGTGTCCACCAAATAACCTAAGGATGATTTAAATTAGTTTCAATAGAAAGCAGACCAATCGATCTTATCATTAAGCCCATTCGGAGCCAATGTTTGTAAGGTAAAAATCCAATGGCATTCTCTGCGTTTCAACATTAGACTACGATCACCTCCCCTTTCATTCTTTTTTATTAAATCAATTACAAAACCTTTCAGATTGTTAAATGTATGGGAAGCATCTAAACAGTGTTGGACAAGTGATTCTTTAACAACAGCTCTTTTGATGTTAGTGTTCTGCAAGATGCATTTTAAACGGTCTCGTTGTCATGCCAACATACATTTTCTGACACGGGCACGTAATTATATAGACCACATGATCCGTTTTGCAAGTAAGGTGGTACCTTGGTTTACGAGCATAATTCATTCCAGAAGCATGCTCATAATCCAAAGTACTCGTATATCAAAGCACATGTCCTCATAGGCCACAATGTAAACTGAAACAATTCGTTCCACAACCAAGGTTTACTATGGTGGCCCAGGGGTGGGTGGGTACCTGTCTGTGGGTGCTGTAGCCCTTGCAGCGTGGTGGTTTCCTTTCCCCAGGGTCCCCGTGCGGCTCTCCTTTCTCTTTGGCGATGCCTTTGCCGTTAACCAGCGCCTCCCGGCTTCCGATTCAAGCCGGCCATCCTCCAGACGCATGCGCAGGACCTCTGCACTCCCCCGTCAAGCCGGCGTCCTGCGTGCTTGTACGTGGTGCGTGTGTTGTTGGAGCGACGGCGGCTTGATGGGGACCTGTCGGAAGTAAATTAGTTCCCATTTTATCAGTTAACTGTTGGCTTAAAAATTCTTTTAGATTTTTTTCCCCTAGAAAAAGCGAATCTAAGGTTAGTTTGTTGGCAAAAAGGAAGAGATTGAATGACATCCCATCTGGGTCTAATGATTTTCGTAATATCAGCACTTAGTGCTCCTTTTACGAAGCCGCGTTAGCGGCTTTATCGCACGCACCTTTTTAGCATGCGCTAACCCCCTCGCTGGCCGAAAAACTACCCCATGCTCAAGAGGAGGCGGTAGCAGTTAGCGCGGCTGGCAAATTAGCGCGCGCTATTACGTGCGTTAAACTGCTAACGTGGCTTCGTAAAAGGAGCCCTTGATGTAGAATGCTGAAGCACACATACAACAGTTTGATCAGGATTAGTGGACGAGCCTTTTTAGAGTCCAATAATAAAAACTCTCTATTGTTGTATTTGGCTCTCCTATATACCTGGTTAATGACTTGTTTGGGATAACCTCTTTCACTTCATTTGTTTTTAAGCCCTTTTGCTTGTACTTTGAACTCTTTAAGCTGAGAACAATTCCGTCTGAACCTTAGCATCTGAGAAAATGGCAGACTTTTTAAAAAGATGTTTAGGATGACAACTAGTATATTCTAAAAAAGTATTTTTTGCCATCGGTTTTTCAAATGTTTTGGTAGTAAACATATTATTTTTCCATATGATCAAAATGTGTAAAAAAATGAATGTTCGAAGACGAAAAGTTGACTGTAAATTGTATGTTTGAATTACAAGAATTAAGAACATAAGAATTGGCACTCCTGAGTCAGACCAGTGGTCCATCGTGCCCAGCAGTCCGCTCACGCGGCGGCCCTCTGGTCTAAGTCCAGCACCCTAACCGAGACTAGCCCTACCAGCGCATGTTCTTGTTCAGCAGAAACTTGTCTAACTTTGTCTTGAATCCTTGGAGGGTGTTTTCCCCTATAACAGCCTCTAGAAGAGCGTTCCAGCTCTCTACCACTCTCTGGGTGAAGAAGAACTTCCTTACATTTGTACGGAATCTATCCCCTTTCAACTTTAGAGAGTGCCCTCTTGTTCTCCCTTTGGTCAAAGACCGGTGCCCTAACTGACACTAGCCTTACCTGCATACGTTCTTGTTCAGCAGGAACTTGTCTAACTTTGTCTTGAATCCCTGGAGGGTGTTTTCCACTATTTGAATCCCTGGAGGGTGTTTTCCCCTATAACAGACTCTGGAAGAGCGTTCCAGTTTTCCACCACTCTCTTGGTGAAGAAGAACTTCCTTATGTTGGTACGGAATCTATCCCCTTTCAACGTTAGAGAGTGCTCTCTCGTTCTCTCTACCTTGGAGAGGGTGAACAACCTGTCTCTATCTACTTGAATGTTTCGATCATGTCCCCTCTCAATCTCCTCTGTTCGAGAGAGAAGAGGCCCAGTTTCTCTAATCTTTTGCTGTACGGCAGCTCCTCCAGCCCCTTAACCATCTTAGTCGTTCTTCTCTGGACCCTTTTGAGTAGTACCGTGTCCTTCTTCATGTACGGCGACCAGTGCTGAGCCACACAACAAAGTTGTTTAATTGTAGTTGAGCCTGTCCAAAGAAGAAAGACATCATCTATATAAAGCCACTATGTATGGATTTTTTCTGCAAATGGTGAATGATATATCCAAAACTCCTCAAAAGAAACCATGAACAAATTGGCTATTGAGGGGGCAAAAGTTGCCTCCATTGCGACTCCCTGAATTTGTTTGTAGATTTCGCCAATGAAAGAAAATAAGTTTTCACACATTGCCAACCAGGAACCCCCACGAAGTTTGAAAAACCGCGAATGCGGTTTTTCACCTGTCAAAGGGCAGGGGAGGCAGGAGAGGGCAGCTGGAGCACACCCCCACGAAGTTTGAAAAACCGCGAATGCGGTTTTTCACCTGTCAAAGGGCAGGGGAGGCAGGAGAGGGCAGCTGGAGCGCCGGTGGGTGAAGAAAATCACTCGTGGTCTGCTCCGACCGCCTCTTCCTGTGGTAAAGTCGGGCTACACCAATCAGGAGCTGCTTTGACACGCAACTCCTGATTGGGGTAGCCCGACTTTACTACAGGAAGAGGCGATTGGAGCAGACTGTGAATGAGTGAATCCGCGATTTGTGAACCACGAATTCGTGGGGAAACGCTGTACTTATTTGCATAAGTGCAATGATTCTATAAATGTAAGTGTCCAACGTAATAATAACCCTGGTACTTTCAATCTTTGACTACTGTGATGCGATTCTGCTAGGCATTCCAAAATACATGATTAAGCAGATTCAAACGGTACAAAATGCAGCGGCGAGATTTCTGCTGGGAAAATCGAGTCTGACGAGTGGCACCCTGCTGCTGAAAGGACAACACTGGTTCCTGATCGAAAGCGGGGTGAAATGCAAGATCTTGTTGCTGTCACACAAAATCGTTCGTCTCTCAGAACCACAATATCTAGCAGACAGACTACATCACCACACGTGCATTACGCTTGAGCCCAAACCTCCTGCTGGAAATACCCTCTTTCAGAGACATCAAAAACAAAAGCGTCAGGAAAAGAACGTTCTCGGTAATGGCTCCAAGGTGGTGGAATGCCCTTCCTAAGGAACTAAAACTGGAAAAGGACACCGGAAAGTTTTAGAAGGGGATGAAGACCATCCTCTTCACAGAATACTCTAGCCAATAGTGCAACAAAGAGGAGATAGTTGGCTAGTCCCCACTAGGATAAACATATCAGGGACAGGGGATAAGATAATCATAGCACAGATAACCAGATTTATCAGGAAGTTAGTACTTCCAAGATGAACATAGATCACGATACAGACACCAAGCGCAAATTGAAATAGGAGTAGTATAAACACAGTACATGATACTAAATATGGATAAGAACATAAGAATAGCCTTACTGGGTCAGACCAATGGTCCATCAAGTCCTGTAGCCTGTTCTCACGGTGGCCAATCCAGGTCACTAGTACCTGGCCAAAACCCAAGGAGTAGCAATATTCCATGCTACCGATCCAGGGCAAGCAGTGGCTTCCTCCATGTCTCTCAATAACAGACTATGGACTTTCCCTCCAGGAACTTGTCCAAACCTTTCTTAAAATCAGCTATGCTATCCGCTCTTACCACAACCTCTGGCAATGTGTTCCAGAGCTTAACTTTTCTTTGAGTGAAAAAAAATTTCCTCCTATTGGTTTTAAAAAGTATTTCCCTGTAACTTCTTTGAGCGTACATGTATATATTTTATATTGGTATGTATAAGCAGGTAGATTGATTATGGCTTAGAGGGCGGCATTGAGAACCAACTCAGAAAATGCTAACTGTATTTTAGCACCTTTACAAAAGCACAAGTATTGATTATGGTTTAATAATGTCTAATTTGAAACCATCCCAGGAAATGCAAACTGTACTGTAACACCATTACAAAGCTCATATAAACCGCTCTGAATTGACGCCCCCAGTCATTAGCCGCGAGATAGAAGCTTCCAATAAACAATATAACTGGCACAAATTTAGGCACAAGTGTTTTGAATGAGGGAGTTTGTTTCTGGGAAAATGCTTATTCCTGGCATTGTGCAATTGGTATCCGAGCTTGTAAAATAAATGAAGTCTGGGCTGGATTCCATTTGCAGCTTGAATGCAAAGATCATGAAAATCTCTGAAGTAGTACAACTCGGCAGGTTATGATTCCTCACCTTCGAAGCAAAATACAGTATACTTCCCCCTCGCGAATTCTGTATCTACATTTTCATTTTTCGGGCTATTTTAAGCCCTATGAGCCCCCCCTTAAGCCTTACCTAGTGGTTTAGCGGGTTTTCGGGGCAGGAGCGATCTTCCCACGCTCTTGCCCTGTGCAGATCGTTCACGGGAAATGGCTCGAGAGACTACGGGAGCTCAAGGCAGCAATTTCCTGTGAGCGATCTGCACGGGGCAGGAGCGTGGGAACATCGCTCCTGCCCTGAAAACCCACTAGACCACCAGGTAAGGCTTAAGGGGGGGCTTTCAGGGCTTAAAATAACCTTGGGGAAGCGGGGGTAGGGGCAGAACCGGCCTGAATATTATTCGCGGGCCGGCTCTGCCCCCAACCCTCGCGAATACGGAGGAGGAAGCTTGCTTTAGCCTATCATCGAAAAGGAGCTACACGTGTTCTATAAATCACCTCTGTGCTCCTGGGATTTTGTGAGAGAGCGAAGGAGCCGTATGCCCCAGAATGTCTGTCCTATGAAAAAATGAATAACCTTCTTCAAAGTTTCCAAGTTTATTAGCTATTTGTATACCACCTATCAATGAAAGTTGACTAAGTGGTTTTTACATTCAGGTACTCAAACATTTTTTTCTATCTGTCCTGTGGACTCACAATCTACCTAACGTACCTGGGGCAATGGACTTGCCCAGGGTTACATGGAGCAGCACTGGGCTTGAACCCACAACCTCAGGGTGCTGGGGTTGCAGCTCTAGCCACCAGGCCACGCCTCCCTCCACTAGGCCACTCCTCACACCCTCTCCCATGTCATATTCTCCCCCCCCCCCTTGCAGGAAAGCAAGGCCTATGCTCATGGCCTTAAAAAGCTCCTTTCAGTCTGGAATGAAAATAAAAACATACTTTCAAAGAAAATAACAGTCGGAGCATTCCTAGTATTCTGGCAAAGGAAATGATGCAGAAAGGCAGTTTCCAGTTCCAGCTTGCGCTCAAGTTGCATTCGCCTTTTCATCGTTCGCTTTCTTGAACCTGCTCAGTGTTCAGCGTTGGCTTCATCTTTGTTTTTAGGCCTGATTACTTCTCCAGCCGTGATAATGACAACTCCCACATGGAAAAACTTATATTTCTCAAAGTTTGATGTAAGATTTTATTATTAAATTCAGCTGATACAGAGATTTGTTGTGTTGACAAGGAAGATACCAGCTGCACTTATTCTATCTAAATTAGCAGAATAGCATTAAAAAAGCCTGCCTACTAAATATTCAGTTAGAATAAAGACCACTTCCATAAAGTGCACTACTATTGCTACTATTATTTAGTGGCATAGTAAGGTGGGGGGCATGGGGGCGGTCCGCCCCAGGCGCCATGTTGGTGAGGACTCCGGCACCCCTCCGCCTCTTCCCACTCCTCCCCTCACCATGCATGTGCCCCCCTTCCCCTGTACAACTTTCAACGTGTTCCTCGCGACCGCTTCAGCTCTCCTGCTGATGTCACTTCCGGGCGCCTATTGTAGGAAGTGATGTCAGAGGAAGAGCCGCCGGGGTCACAAGGAGCACATTGAAGTGGTTATTCGGGGCGGTGAACAACTAGAAGTATGGGGGAAAGGAAGGGGAAGCGATCGGTAGGGGGGCATCGGGGAAGGAGATGAGGGCAGGGGAGGGGTGGCACCGCCCGCGGCGGATCTCACCCTCGCTACACCACCGCTACTACCGTGTTTCCCTGAAAATAAGCCCTAGTTGTCGGCAGCAACAGCGCTTTCCCGCCCGACCCATCTCTCCCTCCCATTCGAAAAGCGAGACCGAAATAAATACCTTATAACAAACCAGCAGTACCGTTATAAATCAATTACAAAATTATTTTAAAAATTAATTTTTGCGTAGGCATCTACACCTAGATGCCTAGCGGTGCCTACCCGAAAAGTAGGCGTAGTTATGGGTGCAGTTTGTGCACAGATAGAGTTAGGTGCTGGTAGGTGTCTACCTTAGATGCCAGTAATTTAGGCCAAGAAAACCCTGACCTAATATGCCAGCACCTAAGTTGTAAATGCCTACTGGAGCTTAACTTGATTTAGGCGATGCTAAACAGTGCTTAACTTTCATTGACATGCCCTAGGCGCCATTTCCAATGGTGCCTACCAAGTTAGGTGCCATTTATAGAATCAGGCCTTTAGGACAGGGGTGTCCAACCTGCGGCCCCGTGAAGCATTTTTTGCGGCCCCGGTCGAGGGCGATGCAGTGTTTTCCTCTGCTGCCCCCCGAGTCTTTACCGTCTTGCTGGCTCCCTCCTCTGTCTTGCTGCAGCGCTTGCGTGTTTGTGCGGCCCCAGAAACATTTTTTTCGGCCAGTGCGGCCCAGGGAAGCCAAAAGGTTGGACACCCCTGCTTTAGGACCTGATTCTCGGAAATGCACATCCTGATAGCAGGTGGCAGTAGACATCCTATCACTGTCTGGCAGCCAATCGCGACGCATCTTTAAAAAAAGAATTCTACAAGGCAGGACACCCACATTGTAGACCTCCAGAGCGCATCTATGGAGACACACAGCACATCTACATAGATGTGTAGCAACACTTGAGCACACCCAAGGTGGGGCATGGGGTGGATTCGCCCGGAAGTGGCCTTGGGTGGGCTTAAGCGTTTACGTAGATGCTGGCCTACATTTGGAGCATCTGACCAGGACTGTAGACATGATTCTCTTTTGAACGCCAACGCATGATTGACATGTGATAGGCAGCCGCCAATGTCAGCATCCAAACGAGAATCAGACCCTTAGGGCTCCTTTTGCTAAGACGCACTAGCGTTTTTAGCGCACGCACAAGATTAGCGCGCGCTAGCTGAAAAATTACCGCCTGCTTAAAAGGAGGCGGTAGCGGCTAGCGCGCGGGGCATTTTAGCGTGCGCTAAGCGCGCGCTAAAACCACTAGCGTGCCTTTGTAAAAGGAGCCCTTAGGGTTTTCCCCCCATATTTGATGAATGATAGTACATAAGAACATAAGAATTGCCGCTGCTGGGTCAGACCTGGTGTCCATCGTGCCCAGCAGTCCACTCACGCGGCTGCCCTCTGGTCAAAGACCAGCCCCTAACAGAGACTAGCCCTACCTGCATACGTTCCGGTTCAGCAGGAACTTGTCTAACTTTGTCTTGAATCCCTGGAGGGATGTGCTAATTCACATTCACTGCATGACTGGTTGTGGACAATGAAAATTATGTTATGTTACGTTATAAGAAGAGGTTCAGAGCGGGATAACCTTCTAAAGGACTAATAAAAATAACACCAGGAAAAATTACACAACGTAAAATATAAATTACAGCTTATTTCACCCAAAATTTCCTAAACAAATAACATTTCAAAATGTTTCTGAAACTGAAGACGGTGAAAATTAAAGTGAATTTCTTATGTAAACTTTAAATCTCGAGCTCTTCACGGAAGGGAAAGTCAATAGAGGTCGATCTACATTACAACAAAAATTGTTAGAACTTAATAACCGCAATAAAGGAGGTAAACTTACAGGAGATCAGCCTTCCAAAAATGTAAAAACTAAACAACATCTTTTAAACAATACTCAATCCTTCATAGCAGGGATCTCAAAGTCCCTCCTTGAGGGCCGCAATCCAGTCGGGTTTTCAGGATTTCTCCAATGAATATGCATTGAAAGCAGTGCATGCAAATAGATCTCATGCATATTCATTGGAGAAATCCTGAAAACCCGACTGGATTGCGGCCCTCGAAGACCGACATTTGATACCCCTGCCCTGGAGGAACCCCAGCCAGTCATCCCCAATGAATATGCATGAGATCTATTAGCATACAATGGAAGCAGTGCATGCAAATAGATCTCATGCATATTCATTGGGGAAATCCTGAAAACCCAACTGGATTGCTGACATTTGACACCCCTGCTTTAAATGCTGGCTACTGTTGAATGAATTAGACCTGTATATTCAGGTCTGGGTAGGGTTATCAGATTTTAAGTCAGTAAAATCCGGACCCCTAGATCAGGGATCTCAAAGTCTCTCCTTGAGGGCTGCAATCCAGTCGAGTTTTCAGGATTTCCCCAATGACTATGCATTGAAAGCAGTGCATGCACATAGATCTCATGCATAGTCATTGGGGAAATCCTCAAAACCCGACTGGATTGCGTCCCTCGAGGAGGGACTTGAGACCCCTGCTTCATAGATAGCCAATGAAGTTCAACCGATAAGGGCGACACGCCATTAAACGTAGGGTTCCTTTAACTAAGGTGCGCTAATTAGATTTAGCACATGCAAATGATTAGCGTGTGCTACATGCTAAGACACTCATATGAAGAAAATGGGTTTCTTAGTATTTAGGGCACTCTAACTGTTAGCATGCATTAAATCCATTAATAATAATACATAATAATAATAATAATTTTATTCTTATATACCGCCAAAGCCATATAAGTTCGAGGCGATTTACAGCAAGAGGCGCTGGACAATCAGCGAAGAGGTTACAATCAAAGTCAGCAATACAATCTTACATAATAAAGAATATGAAAGCTAAAAGGTTCATAGGGTTACAGGATTGAATAAGAAGTGATGAGTAGATTCTTAGTTAACAAATCGATTGAACAGACTTGTTTTTAATAGTTTTCTAAAATTGAAGTAGGATGAAGAGCGCGCGAAAACGTTACTAAGCCAGTCGATCCATTTGGCTGCCTGGAAGGCAAGAGTACGGTTCATAGACAAAACCGCCGAAGACAAAGGCGCACGCCGACAACTGAGCGCAAGACGGAAGCGCGCGCCGAAGAAAAAGAATGTTTATAGGGGCTCCGACGGGGGGTTTTGTTGGGGAACCCCCCCACTTTACTTAATACAGATCGCGGCGGCGTTGTGGGGGGTTTCCCTGTTTTTTAGGGAAAAAGTGAAGTTTTCAGTAAAATGTGGGGGGTTACAACCCCCCAAACCCCCCCCAACGCTCCCACAACGCGGCGCGATCTGTATAAAGTAAAGTGGGGGGTGTTCTCCCCCCACACACCCCGTCGGAGCCCTTTAAAACAGTCATTTTCTTTGGCGCGCGGCTCCGTGTTGCGCTCAGTTGTCTGCACGCGCCTTTGTCCCGGCGCGCTTTTGACCTGACACCCAAGAGTTCTGTCCAAGAGTCTTTTGTAGCGGCAGGCTTTTATTGTCGGATAGGTGAACAGACGAATTCTTTGTGTGGGCCTAAGAGAATTTGCCAGATTGAAGTGGGAAACCAGGTAAGTGGGGGCCAGACCAAATATTGATTTATAACATAGACAAGCGAACTTAAACAGGATTCGCGCCTCTAGGGGCACCTTAATAAAAGAAGCCTTTAGTCTTTCAGATATTACGGTATTCAAGCAGCTGAATTCGAGTCAACAGTTTCAGTTAGATACCCAAATAAAGATAACTGCAATAGTCCAGCTGCAAAAGAATCAATCCCTTTACAGTACAAACACCCTACTGCCCCCAACTTTGTTGGCAGGGCTGAGAACTTTTCAGTGGCCCCCCTCGTATTAAATGCTAGAAACGCTTTAGAATTCTAGTTGCTGTTTGCCCTAGCAGACTTGGGGTTGTTGGGGCGGGAGCTTAGGGTTTTGCTGGGGGAGAGGTTGTGGGGAAGGAGGTTAGTAGGGTCATAGAAACATAGAACATGACGGCAGAAAAGGGCCACGGCCCATCTAGTCTGCCCACACCCTAACTACCTCCATGAAGAGATCCCACATGCTAGTCCCATCTTTTCTTAAAATCTGGCACGCTGCTGGCCTCAATTACCTGTTGTGGAAGATTATTCCAGCGATCAACCACCCTTTCAGTGAAGAAATATTTTCTGGCGTCACCATGAAATTTCCCACCCCTGATTTTCAACGGATGCCCTCTTGTTGCCGTGGGTCCTTTAAGGAAAAAGAGATCCTCTTCCACCTCAATACGGCCCGTGACATATTTGAACGTCTCGATCATGTCTCCCCTCTCTCTGCGTTCCTCGAGTGAGTACAGCTGCAACTTACCCAGTTGTTCCTCATACGGGAGATCCTTGAGTCCTGAGACCATCCTGGTGGCCATTCGCTGAACCCACTCAACTCTCCGCACATCTTTTTGATAATGCGGCCTCCAGAATTGTACATAGTATTCCAGATGGGGTCTCACCATGGATCTGTACAACAGTCAGGTTAGTTAGAAAACCTTTGATACAATAGTAATGCAGTTGTGTTCTCAAGAGGGATTTTTTTTTTTTTAAATTCTTTCTACTTGATATGCTGTTTTAATATTATAAAATGTGCTGGTTGATCATTTAACCAATAAAAAGGTCTAATACAATAGTATTCTCTTTTCCCTTTGGCTTTCTAATAATTTCAATATGAGTATGTGAAAATAGTTTCACCTTTTGCGGGTTTTCATGCCTTAATACACAGCTGAGAATTCAACAAATGCAATGATTACCCGGAAATAAGGGATTTAAAGGTTTATTTCAGTTGGTTCATGGGAATGAGTATCGATGTATTTTGAAACCATTAGGTAGAATGGGGGTTACAGATGACATCAATAGTCAACAATGTCTTCCACCACATCTGTTGGTTGGAACCAGCAACGTCTAACCTTGGGAAGACGGGAAACATGTTTCTTTTTATTTGATTGCATAATTCTGTTTTTTTGTTTTCAGCTACACACAATTACATATTAGCAAGAAACTTCTCCTTCCACTGCCCGTGTGGTGGCCAAGATTTTCTTACGATGGCGTCTTACAGGACTCTATGGACATTCTTGGAAAAATAAATCACAGTGAATAATAAATACCATATTGCTTATGGCCATTTACTTTTCTAAATGTGTTCTGGTGTGCTGGGTTTTCTGATGCGCCAGGCTGACTATGATAAAAACATGTTTTCAAATACAGTACAGGCCTCCTGTAGAACTTATGTAATCCTCTTAGCCAAAGCTCAGGCCTCCATGGAAAAGGAATCATCACGTAGCGTTTTTTTTAGTTGCTTTTTAGTTCTGTTCATAGAAGGAAATTCTTCTGGGCTAATCATTTTTCTTGGAAAAAATGGGTTTGTCCTAATTCTTTTTGACAACTCAGCAGACAGTTGATAAAATGGTATAAATACAGAATCTAGGATTCAGAAGTTGGTTAGGGGAAATGACACGCTTTATTTAATCATCTCTACCCTCCTTAATGTAGGGGGTCTCCCTTTGCTTTTAAAAAATAAAATAAAATAAGATCATAAGGAACAGAGTATTAGGGTCCCAGTGAAGTACTGGGATATTCTGTAGTCAATCTCAAGGGATCTTTTATAAATAAACAAGCAACTAGCAGGGAAGAAATACTCTGCAGAATAGCACTTGGTCGATCTTCAATGAAGGCTCTCGACAAAGTATTCAAAGAACACTGGGTCAGACCAGTGGTCCATTGTGCAGCGGCCCTTAGGTCAAAGACCAGTGCCCTAACTAAGTCAAGCCTCACCTGGGTACATTCCAGTTTAGCAGGAACTTGTCCAACTTTGTCTTGAATCCCTGGAGGGTGTTTTCCCCTATGACAGACTCTGGAAGAGTGTTCCAGGTTTCTACCACTCTCTGGGTGAAGAAGAACTTCCTTACGTTTGTACGGAATCTATCCCCTTTTAACTTTAGAGAGTGCCCTCTCGTTCTCCCTACCTTGGAGAGGGTGAACAACCTGTCCTTATCTACTAAGTCTATCCTCTTCAGTATCAGATGGAATTTTTCCTGGATTTATTTAGGTCAATTTAACTGATACTAGCCTTACCTGTGTACATTCTGGCTCAGCAGGAACTTGTCTAACTTTGTCTTGAATCCCTGGAGGGTGTTTTTCCCTATAACAGACTCCGGAAGAGTGTTCCAGGTTTCTACCACTCTCTGGGTGAAGAAGAACTTCCTTACGTTTGTACGGAATCTATCCCCTTTCAACTTTAGAGAGGCAACGAGGTAACATTCCAAACGAAGACCAGTCTTGTCCACGCACTCATCTTCTCAGTAGTCAATTATGGATGCGAAAGTTAGGCAATATGAGGCTTATAAAACTTTAAAACATCTAAAAACCCGAATAAGTCAGCACTTTGACTTCCTAATAGACAGGACGTCCAAGTGCCGATAACCAAACTGACTTTCTGGACGTGTAGCGGGATTTCTTATACCTCTGAAAGTTGTTGTGCGCCCAGAGTAGAAAGGGGCCTATCTGGAGGAGTGGTCAGGGCAGCATGTGGGCGGAATTGGGCTGACCTAGACTTAGTTTTCCTGCAGGGATAATCGAATGTTTTACTAGACATCCTGGATGAAACTTAGATGCTGTGAGTTAGACGATGTGAAAACAGGTATAAGTGCCAAAAAGGTATCCAAAGTGACCAGATAACCACTGCAGAGACAAAGTAAAAACCCTCACACACTCCCCCAACACACTCCAAAGATCAAATTAAAAAAGTACATACCTGCCTCCAGAACATCAACATCTGGTAAAGGCAAGCCTAGTAGAGCTGCACCACAGGTGTCTTAAATAGCCTTGGGGTGTGCTAGTTAACCATAGAGAGGAGGACCTAGGCCCATAAGCCACTCTAACCACTACATTCATGGTGGAAAATGTGGGCCCACCCAAAAACCCCCAAACCCTACTCTACTGCCATATAGGTGCCACCTGCAGCCATTAGGGCAGGGTAGGGAACTCCGGTCCTTGAGAGCCGTATTCCAGTCGGGTTTTCAGGATTTCCCCAATGAATATGCATGAGATCTATGTGCAGGCACTGCTTTCAATGCATATTTATTGGGGAAATCCTGAAAACCTGACTGGAATACGGCTCTCAAGGACCGGAGTTCCCTACCCCTGCATTAGGGCTATTGGGGTTGTAGACAGATAGGTATAGTGGGTTTGGGGGGTATTTGGGGGGGACTCACCATAACCTATAAGGGAGTTCTGGTGAGATGTTTATGTGGCACCCTTTTTGTTGCCATGTCTGGGTGGCCAGTCCATTACAAGATTGGCCCCTCCCATGTCCAAATGGTCTTGTTCTGGGTGTTTGGAACCTGGATGTAATGTTGGTCTAAAGTATGGTATAAAGATAGACATCCTGATGGTCTGGGCAAACCGATGGCTTGGATGTCCAGACAGATGATTTTTGGAAAAATAAATAAATAAAATTTAGATGTATTTTTTGAAAATGGCCATTTTTCCATTGCCAGCTTTGGGCGTCTAGCGCCATATGTCCAAATTGGACTTAGATGTATGCTTTGATTATTCCCCTCCACGGAAACAAGACAGAAAGAAGATTGACTCATATGAGCTTTGGTGATCCGAAGGATTTTATGAGTGCTGTGGACCGTCAGAAGAACGTCTAAATCGATCCTGGAAGACATCAAACTGGCTATGTCACTCGAAGCCCAAATGATGAAGTTACGACTGCCTTATTAGGGTCATACTGTCAGAAGAGAAAGATCATTTGAGAAGGACATTATGTTTTGGAAGATCGAAGATACCAGGCTGGACATGTTGAAAACAACCATAGGGATGGCGCTTACCGGACTAGCACAAAATCAGTTTCTTTTTAGATTTGTCATTCATCAAGTCGCTAGGACTCAAACATGAGTCGATGGCACTTAACTAACTAATGTATTATAAGGGGTGCTCAGAAAGCATGACACTCACAAGTCTCACCTAGCCAAACGGTTAAAACGTACAATGGCTAAGAGACTCTTTCAGGTGTCTACAGCCTGAATCACTGCACTTCCCAACATGTTGAAATATATAATGATAATATGCAGGCTGTTTGCACTGGCTGACAATATGCCAAATTACAGGAGAAAATTTCAGTCTCGTAGATTAAGATCTAAGCTGTAAAAAAGACCTGATTAAATACAAGCCATGGCGCAAGCCCTATTTCGTTCACTTCTGTATCAAAGGGAATTTAATATGACAGGGTTCAAAGATCGTAGCAGCCAAAACACCCGAAAGAAACCCATAAAATTTGCAGATCTGGCTCTTAGGAATTTTTAAAAAATGTTTAAAATTTTACTCTTGAACAGCTTGTCTGCTCTGTGCTGGAGATTGTTTGATAAACTAATGAAACGAGAATGATATAGCCAACTTCCTAAATTCTGAGTGTTATTAAGCCACTGTAGCTGAAAAGAGTGTTATTTTATTTTGCAAAATGCCAATTGCAGAATCGTAATGCTATGTTTTGACATTGTTTCAGATCACTGAATGAACCATGCCAAAGAAAAGTGTGGAATTTTCAAGTGTGGATTTCCGAGCCTTCATGAAGTTCCTATTCCAGTAGAAGAAAACTTCAAAGGAAATCCATGAATGTATGATGCAAACATTGAGTGACAAATGCCTATCATACTCCACAGTGAAGAAGTGGTGTGCATACTTTCAGCATAGAGCTTTCGAGACGGAAGATACAGCAAGGTCTGGGAGTCCTCAAATGGTGTAAACTCCTGAAATTGTTGACCACGTCCATGACCTGATATTGGCAGATCGGCGAACATTAGCTAAAACAATTGCTAAGACACTATAGATATCCAGGGAACATGTTGGGTGTGTAATCCACGAGTACTGGATATGCAGAAGCTATCTGCAAAGCAGGTGTCCAAATGTTTGAATGCTGGTGAGAAATGACATCAAGTGGACACTTCCAAGTTGATTTTGCAGCATTTTCAGTGAGCTCGTGTCAACATTTTGGAATGACTAGTTACTGTTGATGAAACATGGTTACACCACTGTGCTCCTGAGACAAAACAACAGTCCAGGCAATGGCGGCACTCAGGTTCTCCAAGGCCGAGGAAATTGAAGACCCAAAAGTCAGCAGGAAAGATCATGGCCGCAGTGTTATGGGATCAGGAAGATATTGTAACGACTATGTTCCAAGGGGCCAAACAGTTACTGCAGAATACTACTGTAACTTGCTGTGCTGACTGAAGGAGGCATGGAAAGGAGTTCTCTTTCTGCAAGACAAAGCACCTGCTCACAAGGCTGGCAAAACAAAGGATGTTTTGACGCAGTTGGGGTTTCAATGCATAGACCATCCACCCTACTCACAAGATCTTGCTGCATCTATTTTCTGTTTGCAAACCTTAAAAAAGAGTTTGAAAGGGTGACAATTTTCGAGCGATTCAGAGGCGTTTGCAGCAGCGGAGCAGCATTTCAGCGACCAAACGTCAGAGCATTTTTTGGAAGGATTACGGAAACTTCAGACACGATTTGCCAAGTGTGTTGAATTTAGGGGTAGATTTGTGGAATAACTTGTAAGTTTCATGGCTCCACATCGTTCCTTTCATGGTTGGGCACCAGCATAGGTTCACATCTGCTTCTCATGCTACTCCCTTTCTATTGGTCTGTAACCTGGTTGGTCCAATGGTAACTTGGGACCGTTCCCTTCTCTCCCCAACTCCCACCCCAAGCTTCAAGATCAAAATCATCCCACAATGCTGATTATAACCTAAACAGGGGTGAGCAGAATGAGTAGGGTAAACGCTATACAGCTTTAAAAAGCCACATTTGTTTTTGATTTTCTTTTTTAATATATATCTCGTTTTTATTGAAATTTTTGCAAATGACAAACCAGACCGAAATAACAGCACAATCCCGACTACCCACCCAGTCCCTCCCCAAAACCCTCGCTTCTTCCCTCTAATACAAAACTAACCATACATAAAAATCGGACCAGAAAACCAATAAACAAATCTTAAGCTGAACCTCCGCCCCATCCCACCCACGATTTTCATTGCCCTTTGTGGACATATTTCATCTGAGAGCAAAAGTGAAGGCTGTCTCAGTAGCAATGCTGCATGCCACCATGCAGAGCATTCCCAGTTCAATTCTCAAATCAAGCATTTATACCCTGGGCTCTCTGGGGCTGGAGAAACCACCGAGGTAGGTGTTCGCAGTCCTTGGGTTTGTGGTCCTTTTTAAGGGTGACCATTGATGACTGCAGTGACCAAACTAGGAAGAGTTGGAAGGTGGAATGATTAAAATACTTCTTTATGCTTAACTCACAACTTTCCTATGGTGGTTCAAGGTGAGTCCCCAAAAAATACAAAGAGAGAAAAAAATGTCTGACTAAATCCTCAGATACTATCTGTAATGACTCAAGAGAGTTTAAATAAAATCAAAATAAATAAATATCATTAGATTAATATACGTGAGCTCAGTGATGAAAGCATCAACCACTCCAGCTGGACAGCCATAAAGATGTCAAACCGGTTACATCATGGCACACGCCCTCCCTGCCTTCCTAACAAGATACTTTCTCAACCAATATCATCCTTAAAAAGTAAAAAAATGACTTATCTTAGTTGTTTCTTCAATGTCCTGATTAAAAAGGCGTTGAGCAGTTCAAGTACCTAGACTCACATTGGCTATCGATTCGAGCTAGAATTCAATTCAAACTATACAGTCTACTCTTCAAAGTAATTAACGGTACTGCACCTGCCTATCTAAACAAGCGCCTAAATCGTAACCTTCCATCCAGAACAAGGAGAACACTGACCCCATTCTCCTACCCACCACTCAAAGGCACTCATCGCAAAAAGCTATATGATAACCTCCTAGCAACGCAAGCAGCAAAACTTGAACCCTCCATCTCCAAATTGTTAACCACAACATCTGACCTCAAAGCATTCCGTAAAGAAATCAAAACACTTCTATTCAAAAAGTATATACAATCTACTTAATCTCCCCCTCCTCCTATTCCCCTCTTTAACTTTACCAAGTACAGCCCACTCCCTGGTACCATATCTTCCATCGTCCCAAAAAAAGTAACCGGAAACCCAAGTAATCAACCTGAAACCTAATATCTCCTACCGAAACCAGCTATCTACCAATGTAAGGAAGCAGGATATTTTTCTATGTAACGTAACCTGAAATAATTTCCAATGTAATGTAATCTGAATCCTCAATATGTGCCTGTACCAGAAATTTTCCAATGTAATGTATCCTCCTGGAAATGTCATCACTGGCACCCTCCCACCCAAAATCTGGTACCTCTGCCTCCACCCCACGCTCTACCTATGATCTGGTGTCTGCTCCTCTCTCTTGTCCCCCTTTCCTGCTGGACTATGGCAGGCAGTGGCTCAAGGTGCTAATGATAAGGGGTGCCAAAGGTAGCTTGAAGGTAGACTAGATTGGGGTTCTGGCACCCTTTATCACCGGCGCCCTAGGCCAGTGCCTCACCTGGTCCTTAGCTGAACGGTGAACCAGCCCTGTTCCCGAGATCGCCTGAGATTTTCATAATTATATTTAACCATCATGATCATATCAGTCATCCCAGTACAATCCTATAAACAGGTATAGATAGAGATTGCACAAATGTTGCCATACTGGGACTCACTGAAGGTCCATCAAGCCCAGTATCCTGTTTCTAACAGCGGCCAACCCAGGTCACAAGTACCTGGCAAGATCCCAAATATTAAAGTTTATCTTGTGCATATGAATGTAGATTCTGCCACTTGTGCAAAAAGCTTGGCAGGTTGCCTCCGCTAGATTCAAGTGTGTGAACTTTTGACTTGGAAAGCCCTGGCAGTTTTTAGAACACAGGATTGATCCGTCTACCTAGGAACAGTAACGAAGGAGAGAGCGGCTCTGTCTCTGTCGTTTGCTCCCTGACCATTCTACCACTAAGGTCTCCTTTTACTAAGGTGCACTAGCGTTTTTAGTGCACGCAGCGGATTAGCGCGCGCTAACCCTGCGCTACGCGGCTAGAAGTAACGCTGGCTTTAGCATTTAGCACGCGCTATTCCACACGTTAAAGCCCTAACGCAGCTTAGTAAAAGGAGCCCTAAATGTAGTCAGAGCTTGTGACTGGCAAAAACAGCCAATATACAGGGAAGAGAGGGAGTGAGGAACCTGTAACAGAATATACCATAGTAACAGTAACATAGTAGATGACGGCAGATAAAGACCCGAATGGTCCATCCAGTCTGCCCTTCCTGATTCAATTTAAATTTTTTCTTCTTAGCTATTTCTGGGCAAGAATCCAAAGCTTTACCCTGTACTGTGCTTGGGTTCCCACTGCCGAAATCTCCGTCAAAACCTACTCCAGCCCATCTACACCCTCCCAGCCACTGAAGCTCTCTCCAGCCCATCCTCCCCCAAACTGCCATATACAGACAGTGCAAGTCTTCCCAGTACTGGCCTTAGTTCAATATTTACTATTCTTTTCTGATTCTAGATCCTCTGTGTTCATCTTATGCTTTTTTGAACTCAGTCACCGTTTTCCTCTCCACCACCTCTCTCGGGAGCGCATTCCAGGCATCCACCACCCTCTCCGTAAAGTAGAATTTCCTAACATTGCCTTTGAATCTACCACCCCTCAACCTCAAATTATGTCCTCTGGTTTTACCATTTTCCTTTCTCTGGAAAAGATTTTGTTCTACGTTAATACCCTTCAAGTATTTGATCGTCTGAATCATATCTCCCCTGTCCCTCCTTTCCTCTAAGGTATACATATTCAGGGCTTCCAGTCTCTCCTCATACGTCTTCTGGCACAAGCCTCCTATCATTTTTGTCGCCCTCCTCTGGACCGCTTCAAGTCTTCTTACGTCCTTCGCCAGATATGGTCTTCAAAACTGAACACAATACTCCAAGTTGGGCCTCACCAGTATACCAGTCGCTATACTGATTCCAACGGGGACCAGACCACCACCACAGGAGAGATAAGAAAAGGAACATTAGAAGCTAATTTACCTACCAGGAAGAGCATCAGGACAGAGAACCTTAACAGTGAAACTCTTTGGGGAAGGGATTAGCTATCAGGGCTGTCAATCCAGGTCACTAGTACTTGGCCAAAACCCAAAGAGTAGCAACATTCCATAAAGAATCTCAAAGAAAGATTCCGGAATCCCAGATAGTAACAACATTCCATGTGGAATCCTCAGAGTAGCAGCGTTCCATGCTACCGATTCAGGGCAAGCAGTGGCTTCCCTAGAACTAATGCCAGCTCAATGCTGGCGTTAAGATCTAGCACGCGCTTTCCTGCGCATTAATTCCCTAACGCGGCTTAGTAAAAGGAGCCCTTAGCCTGCATCTTAGACGCTCGTCTGCGGTTTCTTTTGGTTTTGGTTTGTGCTGCCTCTTTCTCACTGCAGATTGTGTGGGATTGTCTTTTTGGATGTCCCATTGGAAAGCTCCAGGAGTATTCTGTCAATGAAACTGCTTTTATTGGCCAGCTTACCTCTCTCTGTTTCTTTTTTTCATTGTGTGCACAGTAGATTAGTAGTTTGAACTGCTTTGCTTTGGGGACCTTGCTTCCATTGGAGGAGTGTGTGGCGCAGTGGTTGGATGTGGTTGTGGGTTCAAATCCCACGCTGCTCCTTGTGACCCTGGGCAAGTCACTCCGTCCTCCATAGCCTCAGGTGCTTTAGATATATTGGGAGCCAACCAGGACAGATAGTTTCAAGTTTATTAGGATTTTATATACCGCCTATCAAGGTTATCTAAGCGGTTTTTACAATCAGGTACTCAAGCATTTTCCCTATCTGTCCCGGTGGGCTCACCATCTATCTAACATACCTGGGGCTGTGGAGGACTGAGTGACTTGCCCAGGGTCACAGGGAGCAGCGTGGGGTTTGAACCCACAACCCCAGGGTGCTGAGGCGGTAGATCCAACCACCGCTTAGATAACCTTGAAAGGTGGCATATAAAAGCCTAATAAATTTGAAATGTGCTCAGTACACTGCTGTTTAACATACAATGGTATTGTAACTTCCATTTTCGAATTGGCTGAGCTAATTGCTTCATAATTGCTCATTGTGTGTTTCACAGACCACAGATTGCTTAATTATTTATTGGAATTTATTAACAGCCGTTGTGAAGAGATTCACTGTTTAACATAAAATTTACAATTATGTTAACAGACTATGGACTTTCCACCTAGACCTTGTCTAAACCTTTTTTAAACCCGGCTATGCTAATCACTGCTACCACCTCCTCTGGCAACGAGATCCAGAGCTTAAATTTTTATGTGGGTTGTAAGAGAATCATGCTTGAGCTGAGGGTTTCAACGAATCCTCAGCTTCTAAACCGACTGTGCACAGCTCAGATAACATTGATTTCAATATTTTGCACGCCTTTACATCCTAGCAGAGTGTACAGATGGAAACCCAGTGATTTGCTTCGCTGTCTTCATATTTTAGGGTGGAGCCCCGAAGCTTTACCATTTGGATAATCCCATTGGCGTGACCTTCACTGTTTTGCTGCTCTGCCGAAATGTACCACAGTGGATTCCACTCCATTACGGTATATTGATTAGAGTGAAATTATTATGTGTGGTACAGAAACTACCCCCCTCCCAAAAAAAAAAAAAAAAGAAAGTTTTTGCGGCCAGATGGATATGCTTAATTGTAATCAAATGTTTACATGGCTGAAACCTACAATGTAGCCAGCATGTTCTGTTAAACAAAATACTGTACAAACACTTTCTAAATGTTTAAATGCATAAATTGAAATCAGATTTACAAAGACCAACCCTGGTCTTTTTACTGAAAGAGATACATTCCTATTTTAGTGTAGAATTCTTTTGTGTGTTTTATACTGAAGAAGGAGAAGGCGACTTGAGTTAGGCTGAAGGAAAGAATCCACAGTAATTTTAGTCTAGTCTAGTCTAATCTTTGGTTTATATACCAGGTCATCTCATGGTAGAGCTCGACTCGGTTCAATTTTAGTTCAAGATTTCTGGGAGATGAGAGGATTTCTTTTACTAAGCTGTGGCAAAATGTGAGAACTAATCAAGCAGCGTTAGGGCTTTAAGTCGTGGTAAACGACCTTACCCTAATGTTGGAATTCCAAAAATAGTGCAGCGAAATACCACCGGGAGAGGGGAGTGTGTGTGTCAGCCAGGAGTAATGCCCAGTTGCTCCTGGTCACTCCGGTACTGCGGTCAAAATGGCACCCCCTAGTGGCAGTCTCGCGTTTTGACTGTGGCACCAGAGTGGCCAGGAGCAATTAAGCATTGACATTGATGTTGACGTTCTTGATGCGCGTGGTGGTGAACAACTGGAGGTACGGGGAAGGGAAAGGGGAGGCGCACATGGCGAGGGGAGGTGTGGGAAGAGGCGGGGCAGAGAGGAGGAGGGGGTGCCTGTGTCCCCACCAATATGGCATCTGGGGCGGAGCCTCCCCCCCTTACTACACCCCTGGCACTAGCCATTGGGCTATTCCTCCATTCCAGTGCATCAAGGTGCTTTCGAACAATGCTTCTCAGTTCTCTCCTATGGTTCGTTGGGGTTTCAGGATCACCACAATGAATATGCACGAACAAGCATGGAATGGAATAGATCCCCAATATATGCAAATTTATCTCATGCATATTCAGTATGGTAACCCCGAAAACACTGATTGCCTTTAGCAGATCACTTTTTTGATCATCTGGACCCTCCCCTGGGTGTGGCAAGGGGAGGGGAGGTTGAAGCGGTGATGCAGGAAGTGGACCAAGGCAACTGCCTGAGATTGGAGGGTGCTCAAGCACCCACACAGCTGACACCCATGATTCAAATAGGAATTCCTTGAAGTCATGAAAATCTGGAGTGCCTGGAAAAAGTTGCACACATCCAAGCTGTCTTGAATTCAGGTACACTTTTATCTCCATCACTTCTACTGGGAGATCATTCTTAAGAACATAAGAAAAGCCTTACTGGGTCAGACCAGTAGCCCGTTCTCATGGTAGCCAATCCAGGTCCCTAGTACCTGGCCAAAACCCAAAGAGTAGCAAGATTCCGGAATCCCAATGAGAACAACATTCCAGAGCTGAGATTGTGATGTCATAATGCCTCATTCCACAGTGCCTCATAGCCAGCCTCATCAATGATGTTACAATGGCTTGATTGTCCTATACTTGGCACACGTTAGAACATAAGAATAGGTCCATCAAGCCCAGTAGCCCACTTT
Source organism: Geotrypetes seraphini (assembly GCF_902459505.1). Taxonomy (NCBI): domain Eukaryota; kingdom Metazoa; phylum Chordata; class Amphibia; order Gymnophiona; family Dermophiidae; genus Geotrypetes; species Geotrypetes seraphini. The sequence continues at coordinate 14,117,894 of NC_047089.1, read as the reverse complement.
CACAGTGGCTAATCCAGGTCACTAGTACCTGGCCAAAACTCAAAGAGTAGCAACATTCCAGCATCTCAAAGAATAGCAAGATGCCCTGATCCCAATGAGAGCAATATTCTAGAGCTGAGATTTTTGCCCCGAGGTCCGTGCCACTTTTAGTCGCAGCATAAAGAAGAAAAAGCATTAGGATCTGTCAGAGCTAAATTGTCATAGAGGTCTGTCAGAGCCATAACTAAAAGTGGCACGGTCCTCAGATTTTTAAGGATGTGCGGGTTTAGATCCGCAAGGTCCGCGTTTTACCCCCTTCCCAGGACTGAATGCTATATCAAAAAGGTGGGTTTTCAGTCTGCTTTTAAACAAGAGAAGGGAATGGGCTTGAAGGACAAACTCGGGTAATTTATTCCGGGCATAGGAGGCAGTTAGGCATAGGGTATATTTACCCCCTCTTTTACAAAACTGTAGTGTGGTTTATAGCGCCGGCTGCTCATAGGAATTTTTTGAGCGTCAGAGCTGTTTCCGCCACACTCAATGTGAAAAACCGCACTATGGTTCTGTAAAAGGGGGAGAGGGCTTATATATTTATCTGGATTTATTAACTGCTTTCATAAAGAGATTCACACAAGGCAGTGTACAGCAAGTACAGTTCAACATAAAACTTACCATTTTGTTACCAACATAACAATAGCCAGCCTATTAACGCCTCCATAGAGCTTGCGTTAGTATTTGTTATTTAGCGCGTGGTTTACGCGCGCTTAGTGTACGCTAAAAGTTAACGCCTCCATAGAGCTTGCGTTAGTATTTTTTAGCACGTGCTTTGTGCACGCTTAGTGCACACTAAACGATAACACCTCCATAGAGCTTGCGTTAGTATTTGTCATTTACGCGCGCTTAGTGTACGCTAAACGTTAATGTCTCCATAGAGCTTGCCTTAGTATTTGTCATTTAGTGCGTGGTTTGCACGCGCTTAGTGTTCGCTAAACGTTAATGTCTCCATAGAGCTTGCATTAGTATTAGTCATTTAGCGTGTGGTTTGAGCACGCTTAGTGTACGCTAAATGTTAATGCCTCCATAGAGCTTGCATTAGTATTTGTTATTTAGTGCATGGTTTACTCACGCTTAGTGTACGCTAAATGTTAACACCTCCATAGAGCTTGCATTAGTATTTTTTTAGCGCATGGTTTGTGCACGCTTAGCGCACGCTAAACGCTAACACCTCCATAGAGCTTGCGTTAGTATTTTTCATTTAGCATGTGGTTTGTGTGCGCTTAGCACACGCTAAACGCTAACACCTCCATAGAGCTTGCGTTAGTATTTGTCATTTAGCGCGTGGTTTGTGCGCGCTTAGTGTACGCTAAACATTAAAGCTTCCATAGAGCTTGCGTTAGTATTTGTCATTTAGTGCGTGGTTTGTGTGCGCTTAGTGTACGCCAAACGTCAACACCTCCATAGAGCTCGCCTTAGTATTTGTCATTTAGCGCATGGTTTGTGCGCACTTAGTGTATGCTAAACATTAAAGCTTCCATAGAGCTTGCGTTAGTATTTGTCATTTAGTGCGTGGTTTGTGTGCGCTTAGTGTACGCCAAACGTCAACACCTCCATAGAGCTCGCCTTAGTATTTGTCATTTAGCGCATGGTTTGTGCGCACTTAGTGTACGCTAAACATTAAAGCTTCCATAGAGCTTGCGTTAGTATTTGTCATTTAGTGCGTGGTTTGTGTGCGCTTAGTGTACGCTAAACGTTAACGCCTCCATAGAGCTTGGGTTAATATTTGTCATTTAGCGTGTGGTTTGCGCGCGCTTAGTGTATGCTAAACGTTAACGCCTCCATACTCCATACTCCATAGAGTATTTGTCATTTAGGACGTGGTTTGCGCGTGCTAAAAATGCTAGCGCACCTTAGTAAAAGGAGCCTTTTAACTAATGCGTTCTCTGATCCTTAAAAAAAACTAGGACATATTTCTCCAGTTTACTGTTTTGAGGTTTTTTTTGTTTTTTCCCCCCAGGTAAACCAAACTGAAGCAACTAAATAAAGCACCCCATCAAAGTTTTTGTTTTCTCTTTCAGTAGTTCTACTTTTGTCCCTTCTTCTCTTCGTTTCTTTTTCGGGGGGGGGGGGGGGGGAGAGCGAGAGCGCAGGCTGCAAAACGCACTTCTGGGCTCGCACTTTAGATCAAACGCGCGCTTATCCCGTTCTTTAGGCGCTGCAAAGCCGCGGCGGCCTTTGTTATGCTAATGCGGCGTGACGTCACCGCCGAGATCAAAGCGGCGGCGAGCCGATAAAAACCAGGTGCCAGGAAAGCGCAGAGGCAGCCCGGAGCAGAGCCTGCAAGCCGGGTTGCGGAGCGCAGGGCTTGTGCGTTGCGCCTAACTTCTCCTTCTCGACCCGGACGAGCCCCCGGGGTCTGGGGACCTGGGTCTGCGACGGATCTGGCAAAGGAGGTAAGAAGGGATGGGAGACTGGCTAGCTGGCGACCCTTTAGTGGCCTTATTGTAAATCTGAAGGCGCACAGATCCGGAGAGCTGCGGTTTCTAGGGGGTAAAACGCGGATTTCTTAAGCTCTTGCTTAATCTAAGACTAAGCCCTCGCTGGGCAGGAGGTGGCCGAGATCCGATCTTAATTTTCCTTTGGGTTCTTTTACAGAAGCCGTCCGAGAGGATTTCGTCTTATCCGTCAAGCTGCAGCTGGCTGGGGGGGGGGGGAGGGAGAACCGCTCCCCCCCCCCTTTTATGCGTTCCGTGGGACCGAGTTTTTAGTGCGGACTCTCAAGTTTTCTGACCGCGGGGAAGCAGTTGTGGTTTTGCATTCGCCCCTTTTATCTTGCCTCCCTGTGCACTCGGATTATAAATATATCGGTTCAGGTTTAAGACGTCTCAACAATCTCTTTTTTTTAAGTTTCTGGACGCAGCCTCTATAGACCCAGGGCATAGTCCCGTGGGATAGTTTCAGAGCATTTCTTTCACAGCTAAGTCAGATAACTCGGGGAAGTTGGACTCTATTGTGGCTGCTCATAGATCCCAATGAAAGAAACCACTTAGGAGGGCAAAAAAAAGGGAATTACTTGATACCGACTTGTACTGTGACCTCTGTCGCCCAGTACCGGGCAGAGTACGGTACTGGGGTTCAAGAAAGGATTGGACAATTTCCTGCTGGAAAAGGGGATAGAGGGGTATAGATACGCTGAGAGATTGGAGAAACTGGGGCTCTTTTCCCTGGAGAAGAGGTGACTTAGAGGGGATATGATAGAGACTTACAAGATCATGAAGGGCATAGAGAGAGTAGAGAGGGACAGAAAGGGAGAGACAAAGGGAGACAGAGAGAAATAGAGCGAGAGAGAGAAAGAAAGAGAGAGAGAGAAAGGGAGAGAGACAGAAATCGAGATATATAGATAGAGAAAGATTGGAGAAACTGGGACTCTTTTCCCTGGAAAAGAGGAGACTTAGAGGGGATATGATAGAGACTTATAAGATCATGAAGGGTATAGAGAAAGTGGAGAGGGACAGAAAGAGAGAGAGAAAGGGAGAAAGACAGAAATAGAGAGAGAGATAGAAAGAAAGAGAGAGAGAAAGGGAGTGAGACAGAAATAGAGAGAGAAAGGGAGAGAGAGAAAGAGAGAGATAGAGGAAGATTGGAGAAGCTGGGGCTCTTTTCCCTGGAGAAGCGGAAGCTTAGAGGGGATATGATAGAGACTTATAAGATCATGAAGGGCATAGAGAAAGTGGAGAGGGACAGAAAGAGAGAGAAAGGGAGAAAGACAGAAATAGAGAGAGAGAGATAGAAAGAAAGAGAGAGAGAAAGGGAGCGAGACAGAAATAGAGAGAGAAAGAGAGAGATAGAGGAAGATTGGAGAAGCTGGGGCTCTTTTCCCTGGAGAAGCGGAAGCTTAGAGGGGACATGATAGAGACTTACAAGTTCATGAAGGGCATAGAGAGAGTAGAGAGGGACAGATTCTTCAAACTTTCAAATAATAAAAGAACAAGAGGGCATTCGGAAAAGTTGAAAGGGGACAGATTCAAAACGAATGCTAGGAAGTTCTTCTTTACCCAACGTGTGGTGGACACCTGGAATGCGCTTCCAGAGGACGTAATAGGGCAGAGCACAGTACTGGGGTTCAAGAAGGGATTGGACAATTTCCTGCTGGAAAAGGGGATAGAGCAGGAATCTCAAAGTCCCTCCTTGAGGGCCGCAATCCAGTCGGGTTTTCAAGATTTCCCCAATAAATATGGAAATCCTGAAAACCCGACTGGATTGCGGCCCTCAAGGAGGGACTTTGAGACCCCTGAGATAGAGGATTACTGCACAGGTCCTGGACCTGTTGGGCCGCCGCGTGAGCGGACTGCTGGGCACGATGGACCTCGGGTCTGACCCAGCGGAGGCACTTCTTATGTTCTTATGTTCTAACAAACCTCAGGCAAGGGAATCGCTTTTGTTAAGCTGCCTTTAAACGGCGGAAAAAAGGCAAGAGTTATGCAAAAAGCACCACCCCTGATCAGAATTGACTTTCTTTCATTTTAAAACGCGGAAATAAATTGGAGGGCTTCTAATACTGAATCTTGAGAAGGAAAACCTCGGTGGTCAGACCTCACAGATAGGTTTCAACTTTGACTTCTTGTAAAATATTAGCGCCGGCTTAAGCATCGGAGGCCATTTCAAAATGAAAAGCTCAAGTCTAGGCTTATTTTCCCCGAGAAGGTGGGTCCTAATTTGAGGTCGCTACATTGGCAAAACTTCACCTGAGCAAAGGTGCAATAATAGCCACCTAGGGCTCCTTTTACTAAGCTGCGGTAGCGTTTTTAGCGCGCGCCAGCCCCCGCGCTACGCGGAAAAACTGACGCCAGCTCCATGGAGGCGTTGGCGTCTAGCGCGCATGCTAAAACCGCTAGCGCAGCTTGGTAAAAGGAGCCCAAAGATTGCACGCATAAATGCCTGGTGGGATCCGTGCGTCTGAGCATTTTTGGTTTTGCTTAATGGGGGGGGGAGGGGGTAACCCAGGCCCGGAGTGTGTGAGCACCCCATCCATCGTCTTAAAAAAAAAAGAGAGATAAGAAGCGTGTCGCTTAGGGGTCCTTTTACAAAGGCGCGGTAGCGGTTTAACGCGTGGAATACCGTTAAACCGCCTGTCGCGCTAATACCTAATGCCTCCATTGACGAGGCATTAGGATTTTAGGCTGCCGCAGGGGGGTTAGCGCATGTTGAAATGTCCGACGCGCTAAGGAGCCCTTAGTTGACTATTAAATTATTTGATGCGTTCTAGAGGATCAAGTGCGATGCATCTGGCATAAGGGAAAAAAAAGATCCTTTTCCCTTTTGCATTGACCGTCCCTAACTGTCCTTTGATAAAATCTTAGAACAACAGCTTTCTAGAAAGTAAACACCATGATGGGAGCCCAATGGGGCATCGTGGGAAAAAAAAACGCTTTCTGGAGGGCACTTCTGCAGCGTTTTCCATATTAGACTGAGATGCCCACGTGAAATAACCCCAGTGTCGAATGACAAAAGGTGCTTCTCTTCTCCCTGCACAGCTTCAGGTCACCACCGGGCTTCAAAAGAATTGCTTAAAAGGCCATTCTGTTGCGAAGGTGGAAAAAAATACGTGCTAATATAGTGAGAATGCAGTGAAATAATGGGCCCAGGTGACCAGATGTATACTTTTTAGGAAAAAAAAAAAAAAGCTTTAAGCACTGCAGCCTTTGTGATAGTAACGTCCCGGGGAGAGTCGAGATTTGTTATCTCTTGTGAGCTCCACAGGGTGTTAGAAGGCTGTGCATCTTTTAATTTGGACAGCCCATGGAAATTAAAATTATTAACACCCCCCCACCCCTTTTTTGACTCAGAAAAAGATCCTGAGACCCACGTGGCCTGTGTTGTACTTAAGAGGGAGCTAGTTAATGCCATGAATAGAAATAAAAGGCAAATTTAACAAGCTCGGCAGATAATCAACCCTCGAAACTCGACTTATCCTACACTGATTCATTCTCTTTTTTTTGTTCTTAACACCGCTGCTTCAGTGAATTAAAGATTGTTTAGTTTATGTCTGCCCATGGTTTGAAAGTTAGGTATTTATTCTTAATTCTTAAACAATTTAAATTTGAAAGGTGGGGGTGGAGGGGAGAGACATATCTAATATAGAAGGATTTAGTTTTTTGGGTTGTTTTTTTTTAAACGCCACATGTAGGGTTAAACAAAACAGTCAAGGCAAGGGCATAATTCAAGCCAGACCTTTTTTGTTGCTGTGGGCAGGACAGTTCTATCCAAAGGGGCATTAAAAAAAAATTATCCGACAAAGAAAAGCGTTCATGATTCACCAAACACTTCTCTCGAAGAACAGATTTCGGTTTCAATCGGATTGATGTGGTTTGTTGTTTTTTTTCTTTCTTTCTCTCTAGCAGGTCACATCTCCTGGGCGGGGAGGACGAGCGCCTAACCTGAGGGAGGTACTTCGGAATCGCTAAATCGGATTTATTATTTTTCTTCAAAGACTTTTTGGGAGTTGTTCCTGTGCAATAATGAAGCTAGGGCTGCCCTCGTCCACTTTTTTGTCTTTGGTGTTACAGACCGGGATGTGCTACGGAATCAGATGGCTGTAAGTACAGAGCTTTAACGAAAATCAATTCAAGACTTATAAGGAGACGATGCTGTGTGTGATCACTCTTTTCCCCTGTTTGCTCTCTGCAGTGTTGATAATTAATAAGATTTTCGAATTCTGTCTTTTATGACTGTGGAATGAGCACTGTTGAAAAGTAGTTTTCTGGAGCGAGAATTTTATCCTCACAAGGATGAAATAACATTATTGTGGTGTAAAGTAGCCCAAGGCTGCAGTTCTGACACGACACCCCAAATATGTTTTTGAGCTCACTGCAAAAAAAAGAAAAAAACCCACCCCAACCCATTTCTTTAAGACCTTTTGTAAGAACGAATCATCTGTGCTTGAGTCTGCAATTCCAATAGGCGTTAAAACAACAAGAAGCTGCCAGATTCCCCATAGCGCTAAGGGTGGCTGATCGGTAAATTAGGCCTGGTGTCATTCTTTGGGTTTTGGGGGTCGGGTTTCTGGGCTGACTTTACATCTTAGGACAGTTTAGGACTGCATGTAAGAATTTGAAAAGGCTAGGTTCAGGTTTTGAGGTCTGTTTAATCTTAGATCAGACTGGGAGAAAGTCTACTTTTTGTTTTTGATCTAAATAATTCAAATCTATTCTGGCTATAAGAATTTTTAAAAACACCTCTTCCCTCCTGGAAGTGTTGCACAAGTCTTAACTAGAAATGACATTTGGCCTGCAGCTTTCAGTTTCCTTAATTTTTGGAGGAGTTTTTGGTTTGTTCTGATATTTTGAATTAAAATGGTAACCAATAGAATTGTGAAAGCTAAAAAAAGGAGGCTGGAAGGGAACCCCCTCCCCCCAACCTAACCTGGATAGGTGTTTCCTGGATGACAGGTTTATTACAAGGAGTTGAGTTGAGATTATGATTAGTTTCTGGTCAACCCCATTTCCCTGATATTTTTCCTTTACCTTCTCTTTTTTAATTTTAAGTACTGTAATCCTACCCGTTTCCCTTCTGCTCAATGTTTTGTCAACAGACTCTTTCAGTATGTACGTCCCTTCCCCTGATTTTTAATCATTTTTAAATAAATTCTGTAGGATGTAAACCGCTTTGGTAATTAAAACGGTATATCAAGCCATAATAACCTTGAAACTTCAGCCAGGTTTTGAAAAGTCCATCCAGGAACGTAGACAGTCCTCTAAAAAGGGGGCATGTAGAGGTTTTCCTTGACATCTAGTAACCCTAGGGATGGATCACCTACCTAACATGGTGGACATTAACAAGAGAGCATATGAGGAAGCCATCCATGGGAGGGAGGGTGGCATAGGGCAATTTGTTTTATGGGAGTCTTTCAACAATCTCCCTGGCTGGCATAAAACTGCCAAATAGGCAAACCTCAGTGTTCCTGTGGGAAAGTTTTAGTTCTGATGACAAAAGGCTTTGAACTGCGGTTTCGATTTGTCCTGCAAGATAAAGACTTTTAAGGACTGTGTTATTCAGCAAGCTTTGATTTTGGGTTAAGAGAAATACCTCCATTGACTTTTGGTTGTGTGAGAAAAACATTTGGTTTTGTGCCAGCCCTGAAGAACTTGCTTGCCAGGTGCATGTGACTTGGATTGGACTCCGCAATGACAGGATACTGGGCTAGATGGACCATTAGCCTGACCCAGTAAGACTATTTTTATAAGAATAGCCTTACTGGGTCAGAACAATGGTCCATCAAACCCAGTAGCCCGTTCTCACGTTGACCAATCCAGGTCCCTAGTACCTGGCCAAAACCCAAAGAGTAGCAACATTCCAGCATCTCAAAGATTAGCAAGATTCCGGAACCCCAATGAGAGCAACATTCCAGAGCTGAGATTGTGATGTCATAAAGCCTCATTCCACAGTGCCTCAGAGCCAACCTCAGCAGTGATGTCACAATGGCTTGATTCTCCTATACTTGGCACACGTTAGCACATAAGAATAGCCTTACTGGGTCAGACCAATGGTCCATCAAACCCAGTAGCCCGTTCTCACGGTGGCTAATCCAGGTCACTAGTACCTGGCCAAAACCCAGAGTAGCAACATTCCACGCTACCAATTTAACTATCAAGACTCTTAGCAGAATTCCAGTCTCTTAAATGTGCCCTGGAGGTATCCCTGCCAGACAAGTTTTCAAGCTATCTGCCATGAATCCCCCTCCCCCCCTTTTAACAAAAAATTTAGTGCGTTTTTTAGGGCTAACTGCGGTGGCATTAGCTCTGACGCTGATAGAATTCCTATGAGTGTCGGAGCTGTTACCGCCGTGGCCGGCACAAAAAAACATACTTTCAGACATTTGCCTAGGGGTCATCGGGTGCTGTGTAGGAAGATGAGTTTATTGGCCCAAAAATGTATTTTACAATATTTGGACGGTCCCTGACCCCTCAAAGTTTTGGCATTGGCGAAACCAATTACATCAGTTGGCCATATGGGAGGCGAGAGATGCTGGAAGGCCTGAGAAGCGAAAGTTCATGGTTATGGGAGCCCGAGACCGAGTGTCAAGGGCGAAACATAATGCGGGGCTGGAGTGCCTCCACGTGGCGCGTTGGTGGGGCGGTCGGGGGGGGGGGGCGGAAAAGTAAAAAAAAAATTATAAAGGAATTTAACTCGTGGTCTGATTGGCTGGGGTACGGAAAAGACGGATTTCGAATTTGATTGGTCGGGAATCGACGTGCTCTCGAGGAGAGGGCATAAAAGGGGGTGGACCGTGGAGGACTCAACCGTTTTGGGTCCTCCAGGGCGTTTTTCCCTCCCACCCTCCCTTTGTTTTCCTGTTACCTGATGTAGCTCGGGGGCGGATCTCCCGAGCTACTCTGTCATTGGGGCTCATCGGGTGATGAGCGGTGGGCCGGCGTGGTGCCGTGCCTGGGGGGGGGGTCAGGTGACCCGGATAAAGGGGCATGAGGGACATGCCACCCCTCTGACCCTTGTTGTAGTGGCAGGGTCGAGGGCACAGAAAGTTTGTTTTTGGTAGCTCGGGGAGAGCTCTTGTTATGTTCAATTAAAGTTGTAATGAAATTATAATATGTTATTTTAATATTAATAAACTGAGCTGCGGCTAATTACCAAATGCAGAGTTGGTGTGTTCTTGTTGAATTGGTAGGATGAGGGTCAGGGGATCCAGTGTAAAGGTTAGGGGGAACAGTGGAGCTCGTCCAGATCCCGACATTAATGAATATGTGGGAACCTTACTTACAAACCTTGCATCCTAAGGGCTGTAGTGCAGTCTTAAGATGGGTTTCCTAGAGTGTATTGATGTGTCATAGTGAGGTGAATTAGAGAATACCATTGGGGGGGAGGGAGGATTTTTTTGGGGGGGAGGTAGAGGATATTTATGCTTCTTATTTTATATTATTTAATGCATTGTTGTTGTATTATACTTAATGTGATATTCTAATGTTGTTTTTGATATTGTATGCATCAATAAAAATTGTTTGAATCTAAGGTGGGGGGGGGGAGTCATGAATTAGATTTGTATACATTGCGGGTATCCTGAAAACCTGACTGACTGAGGTACCCCCAGGACAGCTTTTGAAACCGCTGTATTATTTACATCATTAGACAGGTGGGGGAAGAGGTAAAACGCGGACCTGATGGACCTGGCAGATCTAAACCCGCACGTTCTTAAAAACCTGAGGTCCGTGCCACTTGTAGTTAGTCTCTGGCTCTGACAGACCTCGGTGACATTTTAGCGCTGATGGATCCTAATACTTTTCCCTCCCTATGCTGAGACGGATCCGTCAGAGCTAAGCTGTCATCGAGATCTGTCAGAGCCCCGGACCTCAGATTTTTAAGGACGTGTGGGTTTAGATCCGTGAGGTCCGTCAGGTCCATGAGGTCCGCGTTTTACCCCTTCCCGACAGGCGGTTTTCAATCCATTCCGTGGGGCACCCCAGCTAGTCAGGTTTTCAGTTGCACACTTAAATTGGATCCTCCAGTAGACAGGAAGCTAGTGAAGGGATCTCAGTAAAGAGGGGATATCTTTTCACCACTATGGCATCTCACCGCAGCTAGTGTGCCGAAAAGACCCAGGTGCAAACGGCTAAAGTCTGAGTGAATCGCGCCGAGGAGGCGCTTAGAATTTAATGTGGCTTATTTCATAATTTTCTTGAAATACGATAGCTTAGGTACGGAATGGACGTCTCGCAGCCGAACGTGCAAACTCCTCTTCCCCTTCCAAGGCCCCTCCCCACCTTTCTGGAGCAGATGAAAGTTAAGACTGAAATGGTATTTTGAAGTATGAATGCATCCAGATGTTGCACCTGCTTGAAACCTGTTGGAAAGCAGCACTCGCTGGTTTGGGTTCAACTTTTTTTTTTTATTTCAGAGGAGGAAGTCTCACTGGCTGGGATTTTTGGAGCCCAATATACGTCGCGTTTTACTAAACAGCGCTAGAGGTTTATAGCGTGGGCTGGCGAGTTAAATGCTCCGACGCTCGCAGGAATTACTTTTAGACTAATTTTGCTCAAGATTTCTCAAGGCTGGTCTTGACACTGTGGGCTCCTTTTATCAAGGTGCGGTAGGGGTTTAACGGGGGGAATGCCGCGCATTAAACCGCCTGCCGCGCTAGCCGCTAACGCCTCCATTGATGAGGCGTTAGTATTTTGGCTTGCCGCGGGGGTTAGCGCGTGATGAAGTGTACGACGCGCTAACCCCCGTAGCGCACCTTGATAAAAGGAGCCCTGTGTTTCTCCAAAACTATAGAGATCTTCATTTAAAAAAAAAAAGGTATACTGAATGTTTTGGGGTTTTTTTCATCTTCCTTTCAGAAATCATGATAATTAGTCACACCCAGGTTATTGATTCATTTTAATCTTTTATTTATGCTATAGGTCAGTGGTCCCCAACCCTGTCCTGGAGGACCACCAGGCCAATCGAGTTCTCAGGCTAGCCCAGGGGTCCCTCCTTGAGGGCCGCAATCCAGTCAGGTTTTCAGGATTTCCCCAATGAATATGCATGAGATCTATTAGCATACAATGAAAGCAGTGCATGCAAATAGATCTCATGCATTTTCATTGGGGAAATCCTGAAAACCGGACTGGATTGCGGCCCTCCAGGAGGAACTTTGAGATCCCTGGGCTAGCCCTAATGAATATGCATGAGAGCAATTTACATATAATAGAAGTGACAGGCATGCAAATCTGCTCCATGCATATTCATTAGGGCTAGCCTGAAAACCCGTTTGGCCTGGTGGTCCTCCAGGACAGGGTTGGGGACCACTGCTATAGATCAGAGTATTGCAGAGGAGATTCCAGGTGTGCCGCGAGATGCCGGCAGACTGCCTACAGGATGTGCCTCTTGCGACGAGAGGCATGTCCTGTAGGAAGTCAGCTGGGGCTGGCCCCTCTTCTCCTCTCGCACCTCCTCCCCCCTCCACTGGCGTAGTAATGGCAAGCTCAGGGCCTCCGCGCATGCACAGACATTGACGCGATGACATCACACATGCGCATGATGTCATCACTTCAACATCCGCTCCCTCCAGACACGGCCCCGAGTTTAGTGTGCCAAGGCTTCAAAAAGTCTGCGAGACACTGCTATAGATAAATTTAATAGGTGATAGCACTGTCTCCAAAATAGGCCAAAGGAACAAGAGCATCGAACCCAGAAAATGTTTGAGATCTGAAAATAGTATGAAACTGAGTTTGCAGGGTCAGATGTTAGTCTCTCATGTTAAGATCGGGGCAACAATGCTGTCTGCGGCTGGCGCCAAGCTCTGGAATGCGCTGCCTGGTATTCTGCGATTCTGTGAAGGGAGATTGAACTTTAAGAAAATGTAGAAAATGCAATTATTTGTCAATGCCTTCCTGTCCTGTAAATGATTTTATGGGATCTTGTGTTTCCATCTTATAGGATGAATTTAAAAAGAAGATTTTAATAATGATGCCGTTAGTTACCGTAATGTCTTGTGTTAATTTATAATAAAGTGCCAGTGCTTAATAATAAATAAATCGTCATATCTTCATAATAACCTTATTGAATTGCTACTTAACTTAGAACAGTTCTGTCCTAATCCCCACCATTAGGACAGAACTGTTCTAAGTTAAGTAGCAATTCAGTAAGGTTATTATGAAGATATGACGATTTATTTATTATTAAGCACTGGCAGTGACGTACCTAGCATATGTGACACCCATCATTTTTTGACCCCCCCCCCAATCTATATGAAAAATGATTTTTAGTAACAATCCGCATATCGCACACCAAGAGTGTACCTAGGAAAAGGCAGCATCTTAAACACTGCAGTGAGCACTAGAACACCAACACATACATTGTAAAACTAAACTGCACAATCAATTGATCCTGTACAGTCGATGCTATCAGAAAGCCATGTCCCTTTCATACACACAGACAGATACGCCCTCGCCCAATATGGAATAATCACAAACTAAAAATAGAAATATGTAGACAAAAGTTAAACTGAACTGCCAAGAAACCAGATTCTGCATACAATGCAACACCACAACACCAGTAATACATGTCCTCTAATACTGTGCAAAATATAAAGACAGTAGATGTAAATTTGAAAAAACTGATACATAACAATCACCACTTTACAAATTAACAAATAAAAATAAAAAAATATGAGAAATAAGAAAATACCATTTTATTGGACTAATCCCCGAAAGCTCGGTCCCCATCCCCGCAAACCACCCGATTCCATCCACACAAGCCTTGAATTGTTTTATATTGAACTTATTATATTACAGTATAAAAAGAAGAATATTCTGTACAATTGTCAATTTATAAATCAGCGTCTTCTCCCCACTCTCTCTTCCCCATTTCCCTTCAGCGTCCTCAGCCCACTCTCTCTCCACTTTCCTTCAGCGCACGCACATAAAAACAAGCAAGTAATTTTATATCATTTTCATTCTATTCATTCACAGAAATTAAAGTCTAAATAATGCCAGTCACATAACAAAACATGATTTTACATAAATAATTCCCTGCACAGTCAAGCCTGCAAGGATTATTAGATGTCTTTCAGCAGCTCCCCTCCCTCCCTCCCCCCCTTACCTTTGTGGCCAAGTCAAAATGATCTACCAACAATAAAATTTAAAAAACACAAAGCAAAGAGAAAATGTTAATTATCATTTATATTCTGCGGGTTTTCAAAGAGGTCAAGGCAGATGACTTTATGCAATGTCACCTCAGTAACAACTATACAAAAATAGACAAATATACCCCCTCCCTTTTTACTAAACTGCGATAGTGTTTTTTAGCGCAGGCAGCTGCGCTGAATGCCCCACGCTGCTCTCGACGCTCATAGGCTCCCTGCGCTAAAAACTGCTATTGCAGTTTAGTAAAAGGGGCCCATAGTGCAAAATATAGACAGCATATATAAATTCTCAAAATGGACACATTTTGATCACTAAATTGAAAGTAAAATCATTTTTCTTACCTTTGTTTGGTAATTTCATCAGTCTCTGGTTGCACTTTATTCTTCTGACTGTGCATCCAATATTTCTTCCCTTCTTTCAGCCTCCTGTATGCTTCCTCTCCTCCAGACCTCATTGCCTCCCCAAACTTTTTCTTTGTTTCACCCTGCCTCCTTCTTTCTTTCTCTCTCCATGCCCCCTTTCTTTCTCTATGTCTGCCTTTCTTTCTTTCACCCTGCCCCCTTTCTTTCTTTCTTTCTGGATCCCTGCCCCCCTTTCTTTCTTTCTGGCTCCCTGTCTCCCCTCCTCCTTTCTTTCTTTTTCCTTGCCCTCCCCCATGCCACCGCCATTGGGAAACATACTGCTGCCACCACCGCCAGGGAAAGGCTGCCACTGGCCATTGGAAACAGGCCGGCGCCGAATTCGCCCTGCTTCTTTTTCCGCAGTCCGACCAACTCTGGCTGCCCGACGTCAATTCTAACGTCAGAGAGGACGTTCCGGGCCAGCCAGGCAGCGATTGGCTGGCCCAGATTGTCCTCTCCGATGTCAGAATTGACATCGGACGGCTAGAGTTGGTCGGCTTGCGAGGAAGAGAAGCAGGGAGGGAGAACTCGGCGCCGGCTTCTTTCTGATGACGGCAATGGCAGCCTTTCCCCAGCGGCAGCCTATTCCACGGTTAGTGGCCAGCTGTGCACCCCCTTGGGCCATGCACCCGGGGTGGACCGCCCCCCCCCCCCCCCCCTTGGTACGCCACTGAGCACTGGCACTTTATTATAAATTAACACAATTAATATAAGAAGGTCCAGGTGAAAAACTTCACCATTCATTGGTTCCTATAAGGACAGTTACCACACTAAGTAACTAAGAAATTAACAGATTTAGTGTGGCTTTCTGAGGAACATGGTGATGGTAACCACTGGACATATTTAAAGTGGAAACTAAATTATTATCAAGTTACTATAGTATTCTAAGCATTAAGGCTCAGATTGTATAAATGGTGCCGCGATCAGCAGCCATCCACAAAAGCAGCACTGATTGCGTGCCAATCATGTGACGGCGCCGTTTATAGAATCACAGCTACCTCACAGAGATGCACCGGAAATATAGGCCAGGCTTTTCAAGGCCTACATTTCCGGCGCCTCTCTGTAACGAGATTTGTGACTATGGAGGTGCCTATCGACACATAAGGGTCCTTCCGGCATGAACCATGCCTATTTTACCCTTAGGCACTAGTGGGCACCTCCGTACAGTGGCGTATCGAGGGTAGGAGGTATCCGGGGCAGTGGCACCCTCCTTTACACTTTTCGCTCCTTCTGTGGCCCCTTACCACATTCGTGCCATCCCTTCCCACCCCATCCCTCTAAATTTCCATGCATGAACAACTTCTCTGCCTGCTGTTTGCCCTGGCTTTCCCTCTGATATCACTTCCTGGCCCTGTGACCTGGAAGTGATTTCAAAGGGAGCCAGGCCTGTGTAAATAATAGGCTAGAGTAGTTGCTTGCGCTGGTGAAGATTTTAAAGAGGTTCGGTGGGGGGGAGGACAAATGCGTGGCACAGGGGGGCAAAGAGGTGATGGCGCCTGGGGCGGTCCACCCCCCTTTCCCCTCTTACTACGTCACTGCCTCTGTAGTTGTGGTTCCGTGGCTCTTTGTGGAGGTATTGCATCAATTAAAGGCAATTAAACCAATTAAAAACAGCACCATTAGGGCACCGGACAGCGCCTAACTAGCAGCGTTGTTTATAGAATTTGGGCCCATGGGTCTGATTCTATATATGGCGCCTAAAATAAATCGGTGCGGACTAGAATGGCGCTAAGCATGATTCTGCGAGGTGTGTATACCGTTTCATAGAAAACCAAAAAAACTCTGTGGAGTGACGATGTTACCAAATGGACTTTATTTGAAAGTATCAAAGTTCCAAAGGTACACTAAAATAAAATAATTCCATCCACATAAAAGTAAATCATCCACATAAGAGCCTTAAAGGACCCAGTCCGCTAGTGATACAGGACCCACGTAGCACTTGTATACATTGCACAACTTAGGCACACCCATTTAGGGCAGCTAAAACCAGGCCTAAATGCCTTCACCCGACTTGCGTACATATCGGGCGTATTCTATAACAATGCGCCTAAATGTCCATTAGCCGCCGCTGGCCATGCCCCCTTTTCAAATTCACACACTGTAACTGGTGCCTACTTTTTATAGAATCACACTTTCCGAGTTCTGCACATAAGTTTTAACTGATGCCAATTAGCATCCATTACAAGGGTAAACTACCAGTTAGGCCAGTTAATGAAGTTATGCATGCCCATCCACAGTAACCATTATCTCCTCCTCTCCCTATTGGCTAAGGCTCTTTACACCTGCATTGTGAGGTCATAGAGCTTTATGGTTATAGAAACATGATGGCAGATAAAGGCCAAATGGCCCATCCAGTCTATCCATTTGCATTATCTGCCATCTCCTCCTCTCCCTATTGGCTATTAACATTTGCATCTCCTCTTCCTATAGGCTAAGGCTCTTTCCACCTGCATTGTGAGGTCATAGAGCTTTATGGTTATAGAAACATGAAGACAGATAAAGGCCAAATGGCCCATCCGCAGCATCCACTATCTCCTCCTCTCCCTATTGGCTAAGGCTCTTAACATTTGCATCTCCTCTTCCTATAGGCTAAGGCTCTGTGCACCTGCATTGTGAGGTCATAGAGCTTTATGGTTATAGAAACATTGTAACATGATGGCAGATAAAGGCCAAATGGCCCATCCAGTCTGCCCATCCACAGTAACCATTACATCTCTTTCTCTCTCTGAGAGATCCCACATGCCTATCCCAGGCCTTCTTGAATTCAGACGCAGTCTCGGAGACTGTTCCACGCATCTACCACCCTTTCTGTAAAAAAAGTATTTCCTCAGATTACTCCAGAGCCTATCACCTCTTAACTTCATCCTATGCCCTCTCATTGCAGAATTTCCTTTCAAATGAAAGAGACTCGACTCATGCTCAATTATATCTCCCCTCTCTCGCCTTTCCTCCAAAGTATACATACAAAGACCACACACCATTTTAGTAGCCTTCCTCTGGACCGACTCCATCCTTAATACAGAAAGGACCAAGGATGAGTTGAATTACAATGGCAGTGCAATGCCATTTATTTATGAAATCAGACCACAATATGTACCACTAGTCTTTAAGCCCGTTACATTAACGGGTGCTAGAACATATGTGTGTGTGTCTGTCTTTATTTCTTTCTCTCTCTCCTTAGCCGCTTTTTTTCTTTCTGCCTTTCTTTTTCCTTGGCTGTCCATCACCACCCCTTGCCTGCTCCCCCTGTCCATTTTCCCTTCCTTTTACCTCCCCTGTGTCCACCACCACCCCTTCACTGCTCTCCTTATGCAGCAGCAGCCCTTCTCCCTTTGTTTTACCTCCCCCCTGTCCAGCAGCACCTCTTTCCTTCTCCCCCCTGTCCAACATTAGTCCTCCGTTCCTTTTCTTCAACCCCCTGTCCATCAGCATCTCTTTCGTTCTCCCCCTGTGCAACAGGTGCTAGAGTAGACGACTGTTTTTTTTTTCCTTTCTCTCTCTGTGCTTGGATGCTGTCTGTCTGTCTGTCATTCTTTCTGTCTGTGTCTCTGTCTTGCGCCATGCCTGCCTATCTCTCTGTGGCCCCCTTCTCTTCCCCGGCATGATTGGTGTGTGCCCCCAGAACACCCTTCCCCCCAAAGCAGCCCCGTTTCCCAATGCCCTTGCCCCCTTTTGTGCCATGCCTGCCTGCTCCGTGGCCCCTTTCTGTTTCCCCCCTATGATTGCTGTCTGGCCCAGGAAACCAAAGTAGCCCCCTTTCCCTCTCCCCTTGTTGAGCCATGCCTGCCTGTTCTGTGATCCCCTGCCCATGACTGCTATGTGCCCCCAGCACACCCCTACCCCCAAAGCAGCCCCTTTCCCTCTTCCCCTGCTTGCCTGCCATGCCTGCCTGCTCCCTGTACATCAGCATCAGCATTTCCCTCCTCCTCACCTGTTCCTTCGTAGCAGCATGGAGATAAAACGGCTCCCTTAGTTCTTTGCTGGATTTTTTTTTAAGTTTAAAGATGCCTACGCGGCTCCTCTCACGATCCGGCCTGCGTCGGAAGCCTTCTCTGACACAGGCCGGGATCGTGAGAGGAGCCACGGCGGCAGTTTTAAACTTAAAAAAAAATGCAGCGAACTAAGGGAGCCGTTTTCAAAGCCGCCGCCGCGGCTCCTCTCATGAGTTGCACTTATATTATGTCGGAAGATGAGAGAGGAGCCGCGGCGACGGCGGCAGATTTCAAATTAAAATAATTTATGCGGCCAGCCGACTCCCTCGAAACCCTCCCCCCCTTTCCCTTCCCGCGGTCCGTCTGGCTGCGTTGTTCTCTCCCTCATTCTCAAACCGTCCGTGCCAGCTGAAGTGGGAGTGGGGGGGACTCAGCACCGGCTGGGCGACTCGAGCCGCCGGCCCCCAGGAGCTCGAGGCCGACAGCGGACATGGCTTGCGTTGCCGAGTTTGGTGACGTACAACCCGCGCATGCGCACTAAAAACAACGGGACAGCTCAGGGAACACAATTTTTTTAGTGCGCATGCGCGTCTACCATTTTATTATATTAGATTTGTATGGTCACAAGTGCAGTCCTAGCATATACCAAAAGATTAGATAGATTTGGGGGTCAAGTAGCTATGTGTCTTAATTGCAATAATCCAGCTGCACATTATTCTGTTTAGTTCATTTTTGAGTGGAAGACAATTTCAGGTTTCCAAAAATCAGAATTAGTTGATTGTGATATAGGGGGTTCCTCTGTTATCACGTATATCTATATATATAAAATCGGAGGTATGTATGTGTGTATGTATGTGTGTGTGTATGTGCCGCGATCACGCAAAAACGGCTTTCCCGATTTGAACGAAACTTGGTATGCAGATCCCTCACTACCTGGGGTGATATGTTCTGGGGGTCTCGTGGCCCACCTGCACACGTGGCGGAGCTACAAACAGAA
The DNA here is from genome assembly GCF_902459505.1 of Geotrypetes seraphini. NCBI lineage: Eukaryota > Metazoa > Chordata > Amphibia > Gymnophiona > Dermophiidae > Geotrypetes > Geotrypetes seraphini. Next base: position 14,098,951 of record NC_047089.1, on the reverse strand, counting down.
AATCAGATTTCACCCATTCATGTCAATGGAAAAAATGTAAAAAGCTGCCAACGCAAAAACAGCTTGCCCGATTTGAACGAAACTTGGTATGCAGATCCCTCACTACCTGGGGTGATATGTTCTGGGGGTCTCGCGGCCCACCTGCACACATGGGCGGAGCTACAAACAGAAAATCAGATTTCACCCATTCATGTCAATGGAAAAAATGTAAAAAGCTGCCAACGCAAAAACGGCTTGCCCGATTTGAACGAAACTTGCAACACATCTTCCTTTTCAGTTTAAGAGATTGCAAATTCCAGTGAGACTTGCATTCTCTATCACAATCAACAAATCACAGGGACAGACTATTACATACTGTGGAGTGGATTTAAGATCCCCCTGTTTTTCCCATGGACAACTCTATGTTGCTTGCTCAAGGGTGGGTTCACCCAAGAATTTATATGTTCTTGCTCCTGGAGGTGAAACTAAAAATGTTGTTTATAATCAAGTTTTGTGTTAGTTGCATTGTATTCATTTTGTCAAATATTTCACATTATAATTTGAATATTGTACTTTTTATAAAGCTGTAAAAAAATAATTTCATTCACCACTATAAAGTATCTTTATTTGAATCCATTTACAGTGTTATTGCTATAATTAAATACCCGTGCAACGCCGGGGCATCAGCTAGTGGTTTAATATTTTTCTCTTACCATTTTGTAGATTGGGAGCACAATATCGTTTGGATGCAGAGGATATACAGTTTCTAATACCTGTTGTGAATTTGGATGACCAGTATATAAAACGTTTAGGGTTATGTCTGCAAATGATAGATAATTGGATGAAGGGAAATAATTTTAAAATTAGAACATAAGAATAGCCTTACTGGGTCAGACCAATGATCCATTAAGCGCAGTAGCCCATTCTCACAGTGGCCAATCCATGTCCCTAGTACCTGGCCAAAACTCAAAGAGTAGCAACATTCCATGCTACCGATCCAGGGCAAGCAGAGGCTTCCCCCGTGTCTTTCTCAATAACAGACTATGGACTTTTCCTCCAGGAACTTGTCCAAACCTTTCTTAAAACCAGCTACGCTATCTGCTCTTACCACAACCTCTGGCAAAGCGTTCCAGAGCTTAACTCTGAGTGACAAAATATTCTCTGAGTGACAAAATATTTCCTCCTCTTTGTGTTAAAAGTATTTCCTTGTAACTTCGAGTGTCCCCCTAGACTTATTTTTGATGGCGTGAAAAATCGACCCACTTGTACCCATTCTACTCCACTCAAGATTTTGTAAACTTCAATCCTTTCTCCCCTCAGCCGTCTCTTTTCCAAGCTAAAGAGCCCTAACCGTTTTAGTCGTTCCTTGTACGAGGTTGGTTACCAAGTCAATTGAGAATTGAATACAAGATTTTGACAATTGTTCACCAGGTGATTTATGGGGAGACTCCTTTGTACCCGAGACAGTTCTTAAAGTGTTTTATACCTTCTAGAAGTTTTTTGAGATCTCAATTCGCAATGAAGTTGTCGACTGATGCATTAGGTGAAACATGTTACAGCAGAACCCAAGTAACAGCTGTTTCGGTTGTTGGTCCACATTTATGGAATACTTTGCTAGGATGCTTTAAGATTATGCAAAGAGAAAATGGTCTTTAAGAAACAATTGAAAACCTTTTTATGTGCCAAAAGCTTTGTATGGTTTATAGAGGATGAACATTTTTATGAGCATTATTCCAGTTTTAGCGATTATATGTGGAATAATAGGATAGGATGCATATATTATAACATGTTTGAGTATGGCCTGAATATGTATGTTTTCTGCTGTTACCTGCTTAGCTTAAGTGGGGGAAATTTTTTGTTTAAATAAGTGAAAAAAAATTATCCACATTCTGATGGTCCACAGAAAACAAACAATTAAAAAAAGTTAGGGTTAAGAGTTGATCTTATTGGGGGGTGGAGGGGGGTTAAGGTTAGTTAAGAGTTGATCTTATCGGGGTAAGGTTTTTGTTGGGTTGTTTTTTTTTTCTTTGGGGGTTGGGGGTTAGTAGAGTGGTTCACTCACATTTTCAGGAATTTAAGGGATGTACATCTCTTTTCCTTCCACTGGCCAAATATCCTTTTTTTTTTCTCTCTTTCATATCGAGATGTTACTGCCACGACGGTGTTAAAAACCGCTCTACGCTTTGGTAAAAAGGGGTGGGGGGTAATGCTTCCCAGTTTCATAACTCTTTGGCTCTAATGCTTTTACTTGTAAACCTCTTTAAGGAAATAATTTTAACACTTTTGGACGGGAAGGGGTAAAACACGGACCTGACGGACCTCGCGGATCTAAACCCGCACGTCCTTAAAAATCTCAGCTCCGTGCCGCTTGTAGTTAGTTTCTGGCTCTGACAGACCTTGGTGACAATTTAGCGCTGCGTAGGGAAGGAAAAGTATTAGGATCCGTCAGCGCTAAAATGTCACCGAGGTCTGTCAGAGCCAGAGACTAGTGCTGGAGCGGCTCTAAAACGAATCCTTTAAACTGATTTCCTGCAGCCCCAGTAAATTAAAAAATCTGAGGTCCGCGGCTCTGACAGACCTCAATGACATTGTAGCGCTGACGGATCCTAATACTTTTCCCTCCCTATGCTGAGACGGATCCGCCAGCGCTAAATTGTCACCGAGGTCTGTCAGAGCCAGAAATTAACTACAAGCGGCACGGACCTGAGATTTTTAAGGACGTGCGGGTATAGATCCGCGAGGTCCGTCAGGTCCGCGTTTTACCCTTTCCCCTTTTGGACTAAAGAGAGCAATACAGACTAGAAAACATAAGTAGGGGAGAACCAGGGCATCCCAGTTCATATCCTACTGCAGCTCCTTGGGATCTTGGATGTCACTTAACACCCCCCCCCCCCAACAAACACACATTGCTTCAGTTGGTAAATTTAGATATTAATTAATGACACTGTGAAGGGTTCCCGCAAAAATAGGAAACAATGTGGCTGACATATGGCAGGAATGGGAACAAGTCTTCCCCCCCCCTCGCTAGAGCAGTAAACGGCCTTGTTCCTGGAGCAGAAAATTACACCAGGGTCAGCGCAACAGCATCCCCTCTCCCCACGGCTCAGTACTCCCTAGTTCCCCTCGTGCCACGCTGAAAAATCATGAGAAGCCTGCTCCGATGCCTTCCTTCGCCCGACGAGCCCCTCCTTGATGTAACTTCCAAGGAGGGACTTGTCGGCTGAACGAAAAAGCCTGGAGCAGGCCTCTGAAGATTTTTTTTCAGCGTGTCGGCGGTTTTACCTGAAGGAGCATCTCGGTGATTTTAATTTTGGTTACGTTTAAGTGAACTGGCATCTGGTATCTAATACCTTAATTTACTCATGGTGTGGCTGCCCCCCCTCCCACCGTCTCCCTTCTCATTAGTGAGAACTTCAGACATAAATGCAAGTCTCTCTCTTCAAAGGCAGTGCCAAAATTTAGGTCTATTTATGACAAGTAATTATGCCCTTGAAAGGACCTTCACTCCCTTCCCACCCTCTAAACTGTGGCAACAGAATACACAGGGAAACAAGACCGGGCAACAAAGAGTTGAACTTGGACTATTCTTCTTATGAGAAGGTGCTGACAGACAGTCTTCCTTTTGCAAACAGTGACCTTCCTTTTTTTTTTTTTTTTTTTTTTTTTGCTTCACTGTTTGAACTTCTTTATTTGAACCTTCTTTTAATTGAAAGAGAGCATAAGCTGCTGTTTTGAAAGAGTTTTTTGAAACTATTATAACATTTGCTTATCCATGTGGGGGAGGAGAGGGAGAATGATAGATAGGAGGAAATTTGCAGGTTGGGGGTAATACGACAGGAGTTCTACTTGTAAACAAATTCTGAAAAGGATTCTTCCCATGGCTGGTTAAGAAAGGTAACGTTTATGCGCCTTTGGGCTAGATTCACTAAGCCCACTGATTGTGTTTGCGATCGTGTACCGACCTGATTTTCCTCCGACTCGATTCACTAACCTCTTTGCCAATCATCCTCCGATCCGCGCATGCAAATGAGGGGGAATGGCATGCAAAGTAGGAAGGGTTGCCCGATCAAAAAAAACAAGCGACCGCTGCTTGTTTAAAAACCCCTGCTCTCTGCCCCGATTCTCCTGCCCTCTGGATTTAATCCGCGGTGCAGCCTCGCTTTCAACCCACGGTTTAAAACCATGGGCTCCCCAAAGTTTCCAGCTCGATGACAAAAAAAAAAGTTTAAAGCTCTAAGGCAAAGGAGATGGTCTGCGCATGCATCGGGATCGCTGGAGAGTGATCCATGCATTCGGGGGGGGGGGGGGGGGGCGCGTTCCTCCGATTGCTCCCATTTGAATATGGACCCATAGTGAATTGGTAGGCCTGCTTCAGATCGCCCACGGATCGGGTAAGATCGGTGGACTTGGTGAATCTAGACCTTTATGAAATACGTTCCTACAAAAATCTCCAGGAATGGAACAGATGGATGTTAATCACTTGTTTAGTCTTTCCCCCCAAAATACCATGATCAGGGCGTGTATAATGAAGCTAAATCAGAGAAAATATTTCTTCATGCAGCATGTAATAAAACTCTGGAATTGGTTGCTGGAGAATGTTGTAAAAGCAGTTAGCTTTACGTGGTTTTAAAAAATGGTTTGCGACAAGTTCCTAAAGCAAAAGTCTAATAAGTCATTATTAAGATGGTCTTGGGAAATCCACTGCCTATTTCTGGGTTAAGTAGCATAAAATTGAATTTACTTTTGGGATCTTGCCAGGTGTTTGTGACTTGGATTGGCCACTGCTGGAAACGGGATACTAGGCTTGATGAACTTTCAGTCTATCCCACTGTGGTGACCTTACTTACTTTGAGGGAAGTGCACCTGAATGTGTATATTTTGCAAGTGTGCATGCATCACGTAACTTTAATCCTGCTCTGCCTGAAAGGCTCTAGGTATGTCTTAACATGGCTTACTTAGAAACTGGCATGCTTTTGTATGCCACAGTACCCCGTGAAGTTCGATGCGGTTAACAGGAATTAAGTAGAAGACCGTACAAGAGCGGTGAGGAGACAAGTTCAAATAAGTCAGGAGCAAGACAAGGTCAGTGTCGAATATAGTCATGGTATGGTAATACGACCAAAAAGAACTCAAGTGAGCAAACAGCTTTTGATAACCAGTACAGATATAAGTATGGAGACCCAAAAACGGGTGGTGAGAGAGGAAGGGCTGTCCAGGGCTCCTCCTTCCTTCGCTACACCGCTGCCTGGGGCGGCTAGGTTTCAGAAAAGTGCTCCTATTAGCAGCACTCCAATGGAACAATTAGGAGAGGTAACCTCCCACCCCCGAATGTGAAACTGTTAAGGGATTCCGGACTTCTAATAGCTTAGGGAAACTAACCCCCTTTTCTGTTAAACTGAAACCATCTGCACAATGCGCTGCGGCGGCAAAAAGGGCAAACAGAATGCTAGGAATGATAAAGAAGGGGATCACGAACAGATTGGAGAAGGTTATCATGCCGCTGTACTGGGCCATGGTGTGCCCTCACCTGGAGTACTGCGTCCAGCACTGGTCGCCGTACATGAAGAAGGGCACGGTACTACTCGAAAGGGTCCAGAGAAGAGCAACTAAGATGGTTAAGGGGTTGGAGGAGCTGCCGTACAGTGAAAGATTAGAGAAACTGAGCCTCTTCTCCCTCGAACAGAGGAGACTGAGAGGGGACATGATCGAAACATTCAAGGTACTGAAGGGAATAGACTTAGTAGACAAGGACAGGTTGTTCACCCTCACCAAGGTAGGGAGAACGAGAGGGCATTCTCTAAAGTTAGAAGAGAAAAGATTCCGTACTAACGTAAGGAAGTTCTTCTTCACCCAGAGAGTGGTAGAGAACTGGAACGCTCTTCCAGAGTCTGTTGTAGGGGAAAACACCCTCCAGGGTTTCAAGACTAAGCTGGACAAGTTCCTGCTAAACTGGGACGTACACAGGTGAGGCTGGACTCATTTAGAGCACTGGTCCAATACTGGTCGCCGTACCTTAAGAAGGACATGGCGATTCTCGAGAGGGTCCAGAGAAGAGCGACAAGGATGATAAAGGGCATGGAAAATCTTTTGTATGCTGAAAGGCTGGAGAAGCTGGGGCTCTTTACCCTGGAAAAGCAGAGACTTAGAGGGTACATGATAGAGACTTATAAAATCATGAAAGGCATAGAGAAGGTGGAGAGGGACAGATTCTTCAGACTAGCGGGGACAACAAAAACAAGATGGCATTCAGAAAAATTGAAAGGAGACAGATTTGGAACGAATGCTAGGAAGTTCTTCTTCACTCAGAGGGTGGTGGACACCTGGAATGCGCTCCCAGAAGAGGTGATAGGACAGAGTACAATATTGGGTTTCAAAAAGGGATTGGATGACTTCCTGAAGGTGAAGGGGATTGAAGGGTACAGATAGAGGGTATCTATACAGGACACTAGATGTATAAGAGAATACACGATTTAGGTAAAAGATCACTTACAGGTCATGGACCTGGGGGGGCCGCCGTGGGAGCGGACTGCTGGGCACAATGGACCCCTGGTCTGACCCGGCAGAGGCAATGCTTATGTTCTTATGGTATTTGACCTGGGGGCCGCCGTGGGAGCGGACTGCTGCGTAGGATGGACCACCGGTCTGACCCAGCAACGGCAATTCTTAAGTTCTTATGCTAGCAGTTTGTAGTGCGGTGAGCCGCGCCGAATGGCCCGCACAGCTCCCGACGCTCATAGAAACTCCATGAGCGTCGGGAGCAGTGTGGGCCATTCAGCGCAGCTCACCGCACTACAAACTACTAGCGCAGTTTCATAGAACAGGGGTAAATGTTTGTTTCTAAAACGGCCGATTGAAACGTTTGTCTGGTCCACGTAAACATTTGTGTGGTTATGTCAGAGCATTTGCTTGTATTGATTTTTTTTTTTTTAGATGTTTACGATTTTTAAAATCAGCGCTCCTGTCGCATTTAAGCGACATGTCCATGTTTTTTTAGAAGAGGCTCTGTCTTCCGATCCTGTTCCTCAATGTCTCCATTCTGAGTTTTTTCCTTTCTAAAGTGCCACTCCAAAGGTTTTCCATTGTAATCTGCCTTCTAATGTTTGTAAATCTTTTGTTTTTTAGAGAACAACATATCATTTTAGAAAAGGTTGTTTATAAATCACAGACTGGAGAAGAACTGCATGCATTTGGGATTTTAACGAGGGACCAAGATTATTACTGGGTATTTCACTCTGTGATTTTGTTCATTTTATGGTATGGATGCATTCAGCAGGGTTGTTTTATTTAGGTGTTTATATGTTTTTCAAACAAATGTCTAGCAAAAGAGAGCTTAGATTTCTGACGGGCACATTAAACAACTGGATCTCGATTGGGATTTGAGTGAATGTAATGAGAGCATCTGAAAAATGTTTCGACACAGTTCGACATGAATATCGTACTTCGTCCATATTGTTTACGGTTCTGTCAGTCGTAATAATTGTGTTTGAAGGGCAGCAATTTGTTATATGTAGGAGGGTGGGGGTGGCGGGGTGGAGGAGTGAGAAAGGCGCTCTCTCTGTACAGAATTCTTGTGCATTAACATTTTGACATCCCTTTATCTGCCTCGTTATTGCTGAAAGATGTTGACCAGAAATAACAGATTAGTGTTGAAGCCTTGCTTTGAACTGAGCTCCATGCAAGGGGGAATGAAATGTCAGGACTTTTGCAAAAGGTGGGCAAGGAGGACTGCCTGGAGCATCAAGCTGGGATATTGGGGAAGGGGGCAGCTCATACCACTCTTATAAACCAGCCTGCCACAACCTGAAAGGGGTTCCTAGCCTCCTTTGCCTTGGGTACTTTTGTCTAACCATTGCTCTGGGGAGCAGGAGCCCAAAGAATATATCCTCTATAATAAAACCCTAAGCGTGCATGCGCACTTAGGAGACTGTGATCCCTGACAGCGTGCTGTGTCCTTCCATGGCCGTATTCTTTTTGTGGCGCATGCGACGGCTTGTGACGGCTGTCGGCACATGAGGAGTGGTGGTGGCGGTTTCACTCCTGATAGCTGGCGCCTAGAGGAACAGCTGGAGGGGTGTTGTGCGGGTGGTGCGAGGTGTCCCATGCTGGTAAAAATTCCCTGCTGGAAGGGGTGCTGCTAGACACGGAGGAGGTAAAACGAAGGGAGAAGGGCTGCTGCTGGACAGGGGGAGCAGGCAAGGGATGGTGGTAGACAGCCGAGGAAAGAGAGAGACAAAGAAAGAAAGAAAGACAGACAGAAAGCGGCCAAGGAGAGAGAGAGAGAAAGAAAGACAGACAGACAGAAAGTGGCCAAGGAGAGAGAGAAAAAGAAAGAAAGAAAGACAGACAGACAGAAAGCGGCCAAGGAGAGAGAGAAAAGAAAGAAAGACAGACAGAAAGTGGCCAAGGAGAGAGAGAAAAAGAAAGACAGACAGACAGAAAGCGGCCAAGGAGAAAGAGAAAAAGAAAGAAAGACAGACAGACAGAAAGCGGCCAAGGAGAAAGAGAAAAAGAAAGAAAGACAGACAGACAGAAAGCGGCCAAGGAGAGAGAGAAAAAGAAAGAAAGACAGACAGACAGAAAGCGGCCAAGGAGAGAGAGAAAAAGAAAGAAAGACAGACAGACAGAAAGCGGCCAAGGAGAGAGAGAAAAAGAAAGACAGACAGACAGAAAGCGGCCAAGGAGAGAGAGAAAAAGAAAGAAAGACAGACAGACAGAAAGCGGCCAAGGAGAGAGAGAAAAAGAAAGACAGACAGACAGAAAGCGGCCAAGGAGAGAGAGAAAAAGAAAGAAAGACAGGCAGACAGAAAGCGGCCAAGGAGAGAGAGAAAAAGAAAGAAAGACAGACAGACAGAAAGTGGCCAAGGAGAGAGAGAAAAAGAAAGAAAGAAAGACAGACAGTCAGAAAGCAGCCAAGGAGAGAGAGAAAAAGAAAGAAAGAAAGACAGACAGACAGAAAGCGGCCAAGGAGAGAGAGAAAAGAAAGAAAGAAAGACAGACAGACAGACAGACAGAAAGCGGCCAAGGAGAGAGAGAAAAAGAAAGACAGACAGACAGAAAGCGGCCAAGGAGAAAGAGAAAAAGAAAGACAGACAGACAGAAAGCGGCCAAGGAGAGAGAGAAAAAGAAAGAAAGAAAGAAAGAAAGAAAGACAGACAGACACATCTATTCTAGCATCCATTAATGTAACGGGCTTAAAGACTAGTTATGAATAAAACAGTTGAACACCTAGGGCCACTTTTACTAAAGGACTTGGTTTTGTGGTTACCACATGAGAATTACAAAAATTAGCATGCAGTAAGAATATAGGAAGAACCATTCTATATCAGCCCAGTGGTCCATCTAACCCAATATCCTGTTTTCCAACAGTGGCCAATCCAGGTCACGTACCTGGCAGAAACAGCAACAATAATTTATTATTTCTGTAGTGCTACCAGCCACATGCAGCACTGAACGTTGTAGATGCAAGAGACGGTCCCTGCTCAGAAGAGCTTACAATCTTAATTATGGACTACTAGCTGATGCCCCGGCGTTGCACGGGTATTTAATTATAGCAATAACACTGTAATTGGACTCAAATAAAGATACTTTATAGTGGTGAATGAAATTATTTTTTAACAGCTTTATAAAAAGTACAATATTCAAATTATAATGTGAAATATTTGACAAAATGAATACAATACAACTAACACAAAACTTGATTATAAACAACATTTTTAGTTTCACCTCCAGGAGCAAGAACATATAAATTCTTGGGTGAACCCACCCTTGAGCAAGCAACATAGAGTTGTCCATGGGAAAAACAGGGGGATCTTAAATCCACTCCACAGTATGTAATAGTCTGTCCCTGTGATTTGTTGATTGTGATAGAGAATGCAAGTCTCACTGGAATTTGCAAGCTCTTAAACTGAAAAGGAAGATCTGTTGGAAAAAGTGGCATCCAAAAGTTCCAGTATTGATTAAAACAACTCAATATGTGGAAACTCAGGTTGAAAAGAAACTCCATGCAGTTGTTTCCCGGTTCAGAATGGAACCTGTGTTCCTAGTTCAGCATATGTGAGTACTCATGTAATGTAATAACATTATGAACTGGGGTGAATGAAGGAAACAGTTACAAACACAGTTAGAACATACAAACTCTATATGTATGGTGTCCGTGGTAGAATAGAAACAATGTTCCTAGTGGTTATAGTGTCATAGAAAGTGTTTTATAGTTGGAATTACGGTGAGAATGGCAGCTTTTTACATCCTTTCCATTGACATGAATGGGTGAAATCAGATTTTCTGTTTGTAGCTCCGCCCACGTGTGCAGGTGGGCCGCGAGACCCCCAGAACATATCACCCCAGGTAGTGAGGGATCTGCATACCAAGTTTCGTTCAAATCGGTCAAGCCGTTTTTGCGTGATCGCGGCACATACACACACACACACATACATACATACACACATACATACCTCCGATTTTATATATATAGATTAAGGGAATGGCAAACAGACATGTTGGTTGGGTCAGTGTTTAAACGCAGCTTCAAACAAGTGGGTTTTTAGTCTGGCTTTGAATGCCACCAGAGACAGAGCCTGACATAGTGAGCCTGGCAGGTTGTTCCAAGCATGTGACCTAGTAAGATAGAAAGGGAGTTGGCGATAGAGTAAAAAGGTACAGAGAGGAGGGACGAGTCTGACGAGCGGAGTTCCCAGAGGGGAGTATAGGGAGGTAACAAGAGCGGAGAGATACTGAGGAGCTGCAGAGCAAGTACACTTGAACATCCAAGTTTATTAAAATGTTGATATACCGCCGTATCAGAATTCAAAGGAGTTTGAATAGTGTGCGGAATTTAGGAAGTTGGTTGGTTGGCCTGAGAACTTTTCATGGCACCCCTACGTATGTAATAAAAATGAGCCAAGTATAGGCCAATCAAGCCCTTGTGACATCATGATGAGGTTGACTCTTATTGGTGGAATGAGGCATTATGACATCACAATCTCAGTTCTGGTTACCTGAGACTGAAACTTCACACTACCAGGGGGTGCTAAAAAGTTCTCAGCCCAACCAAGAAGAGAACGATGTGGATAAGGTTTAATCAATGATCTGAAACAATGTGAAAACAGAGAATTTTGTTTCTGCAAATTGGCACGTAAGGAAGTAAGATAATATTCTTTTCAACTACAGCAGCAAAATAACGCTCAGAATTTAGGAAGTTGGTTGGTTGGCCTGAGAACTTTTCAGCACCCCTTTGTATGTAATAACAGTGAGCCAAGTATAGGCCAATCAAGTCCTTGTGACATCATGATGAGGTTGGCTCTTATTGGTGGAATGAAGCATTATGACATCACAATCTCAGCTCTGGTTACCTGAGACTGAAACTCTTCACACTGCGAAGGGGTGCTGAAAAGTTCTCAGCCCAACCAAGAAGAGAACGATGTGGATAAGGTTTAATCAATGATCTGAAACAATGTGAAAACAGAGAATTTTATTTCTGCAAGTTGGCACGTAAGGAAGTAAGATAACATTCTTTTCAGCTACAGAGGCAAAATAACGCTCAGAATTTAGGAAGTTGGTTGGTTGGCCTGAGAACTTTTCAGCACTCTCTTGTACGGTTCTCAAAATGTACAAAATAATTGAATGGATGAAAGATTACAAGTTATAAAACTAACGGCCTCTTTTACAGAGCCGTGCTAGTGGCCCCGAAGCCCACAGAGACTTAAAGGGCTTCGGGACTGTTGCCGCGCGGCTTTGTAAAAGAGGCCAAAAGTATTTTTTAAAAAACAAATTTTTATTTGCAAATACTTTTGAGGTCAATATTCCCAATTCCATAGAAATTAATTATGTAGAATGTCTGGATTTTCCTGTGATTAAAATTCTTGGAGTTTTAGTTGACTTAACGCTTTCTTTTGAACCACAAATAAAGCTATTTATTTTCAAATCTTTTAATATGTTACATAAACTGTGTCTTATCTGTAAATAAGAACATAAGAATAGCCCTACTGGGACCGATCAAAGGTCATCAAGCCCAGTATCCTGTTTCCATCAGTGGCCAATCGAGATCCTAAGTACCAGGCAGAAACCCAAAGAGTAGCAGCTTTCCAGAGCTGAGATTGTGATGTCTTAATGCCTCATTCCACCAATGCCTAAGAGTAGAGAATGACACGGAGACAAATTTTCCCCTGTCTCCGCAGGAACTCATTTTACCGTCCCGGCAAGTTCTTTTCCTGTCCTTGCTCCATTCCTGCAAGCTCTATCATTTGCACAAGCCTCAAACACTTTAAAATCCTAAGTGTTCGGGCACGTGTGGTTAAGGCAGAGCTTGCGGAGATGGGGCAGGGACAGCGACAAAACTCGGGCCTGGATGGGGAAACAAAATTGCATTAATAACATTTAAAACATTACAGACCAAATTCCCCCCCCCCCCAATTTATCGATAAATATCGGATTCCCTATGAACCGTCCCGCCTTCTCAGATCTTCAGACCGCAAACTACTTACTTTTCCTCGCTCTGAATAATTGGCACCAAATGTCAAGACATCTTTTCTGTGGTTACTCCTCAGCTGTGGAACACTCTCCCTGCGTTTGTGAGGGAAGATACTAACCTAGATCGCTTCAAAGGCCTTCTTTAGAGCCATCTGTTCAAAGATGCTTTTAATATCTAATTATTCTGTCACTAGTTTTTAAGCCCATTACATTAACGGGTGTTAGAATAGATGTGTGTGTCTTTCTTTCTTTCTTTCTCTCTCTCTCTCTCCTTGGCCGCTTTCTGTCTGTCTGTCTTTCTTTCTCTCTCCTTGGCCCCTTTTTGTCTTTCTCTCTCCTTGGCTGCTTTCTGTCTGTATTTCTTTCTTGCTTTCTGTCTGTCTTTCTTTCTTTCTCTCTCCTTGGCTGCTTTCTGTCTGTCTGTCTTTCTTTCTCTCTCTCTCTCCTTGGCCGCTTTCTGTCTGTCTGTCTTTCTTTCTCTCTCCTTGGCTGCTTTCTGTCTGTCTGTCTTTCTTTCTTTCTCTCTCTCTCCTTGGCCGCTTTCTGTCTGTCTGTCTGTCTTTCTTTCTCTCTCCTTGGCCCCTTTTTGTCTTTCTCTCTCCTTGGCTGCTTTCTGTCTGTATTTCTTTATTGCTTTCTGTCTGTCTTTCTTTCTTTCTCTCTCCTTGGCTGCTTTCTGTCTGTCTGTCTTTCTTTCTTTCTCTCTCTCTCTCTCTTCTTGGCCGCTTTCTGTCTGTCTTTCTTTCTTTCTCTCTCTCTCTCTCTTCTTGGCCACTTTCTGTCTGTCTTTCTTTCTCTCTCCTTGGCCCCTTTCTGTCTTTCTCTCTCCTTGGCTGCTTTCTGTCTGTCTTTCTTTCTCTCTCCTTGGCTGCTTTCTGTCTGTCTGTCTTTATTTCTGACTCTCTCTTTCCTCGGCTGTCCGCCACCACCCCTTGCCTGCTCCCCCTGTCCAGCAGAAGGCCTTGTCCCTTCCTTGTACCTCCCCCGTGTCCAGCAGCACCCCTTCCAGCAGGGAATTTTTACCAGCATGGGACACCTCGCACCACCTGCACAACACCCTCCAGCCTTTCCTCTAGGCGCCAGCTATCAGGAGTGAAACCGCCACCGCCGCTCAAATCACTGCATGTGCCACCAACCGTCGCAAGCCATCGCACGTGCCGCCAGCCGCTGCATGCTGCAAGTAGAATACGGCCACGGAAGGACACAGCACGCTGTCAGGTATCACGGTCTCCTAAGTGCGCATGCGCGCTTAGGGTTTTATTATAGAGGATTCTTTCTCACGTCAATCTATCCAAAGAAACATTAAGCAGCGTTTATCCTCTTTTTTTGTTCATTCCTTAATTGTTTTCAATTGTAATTCCTCCCTAGGCACCTTTTGTTTCTTGTTAATCTTGTTTAGTTTGTATAATAAGTACGCCATTGAGTTAAAGTTGTTTTATTTCCTTTTTTAATATTTGTATTGTGTTTGGCGTTTTTTTTTCTTTTTCTCCCCTTACATTTTAATTGTAAACTCGCTTAGAAATTTGATAAGCGACTGTATCAAATTTTAATAAAAACTTGAAATTTGAGTTCCTGCGGGGACAGGGAAAAATTTGTCCCCGTGTCATTCTCTACCTAAGAGCCAAATTCATCAGTGTTGTCGCAATAGCTTAATTATCTTACACTTGGCTCACATAAGAATTACCATACTGGGACAGACCAAAGGTATCCTGTTTTCTGTTTCCAACAGTGGCCAACCCAGGTCCCAAGTACCTGGCAAGATCCCAAGTAGCAAAACAGATTCTAAGTTGCTTATCCTAGCAATAAGTAGTAGATTTCCCCAAGCCATCTCAATAATGGCCTATGGATTTCTCTTTTAGGAAATTATTCAAGCCTTTTTTTAAACCCCGCTAAGCTGGTTTTTAAAATTATTAATTATGGTAGGCCATCAAGTTCAATTTTATTTCATTTTCCCTCTATAAGGAGAAGAAAGTGCTTCAAACAAGTAAAGCGTTCTTTGATTTATCAGGTGGCAATATGTTATAGGGATCATTTCTCCATCTTTCAGTTACCTAAGTCCTATATGGTGCTTTGCAAAAATCTTAAAACTGTACGAACCTGTTGATGGCACTGCGCCCGCTTGATTTTAGTTTCTGCTTTTGCGAGGCAGGACTGTAGCAAATATTGCTTTAACTGCATTTCTGTAATACGTTAATAATGACTTGTATTTTCCAAGCGCTGTTCCTGCCCTCTTAAATTGTAAATCGCTTAGAACGTATGTGTTAGCGGTTAATAACATGTAACGTTATATTATGTTATGTTAAGTGCTTAACGCAGCTTAGTAAGAATTCCCTTAGCATCATCTAAGCTTCATAGTTAAAACATTTGCAAATACGTCTTTGGCAAAAATAGAGGTTTATGTCATTTTTCTGAAAAACTGTGTTGGAACTTGCCACTGTTGTGTTCTTTAACTTTTCAAAACACTTTAAGTGAATGGGCTGGCAGCCTAAATAAGTGGGTTTTTTTTTTGAAGAAGTAGAGTTGACTTGAACTCTGGCAGAAATTGGATGAGTGGTGGAAAGCACACGCAATGTAATTATATAGTGTACAGCATAAATCTTTCCCATTTCCAGTGTTTTGTATGAGGCTTACTCATGCAGTTCAGCTTCCACGGAGAAGCACCGTTTTTGCTCGGCTGCAGGGCCGTGCATGGACCCGCGCGCACTACGGGGTTAACTAAATGAACTTGGAGTACCCCCCCCTTGCCAGTCGCATTTTCAGAATAACCACGATGATTACGTGCGAAAGATTTGTGTATCCAGCTGTTTTTCTCCAGAACTATTTGTCACTCCCTCTGAATAGTAAACATCTGGGGTGATACAGACCTGCCAAATCTCCCGCTTTCGGCGGGAGACTCTGCTTTTACAGGTCATCTCCCGCACTTGCGCTGCTCAGCCGTGATCTTCCACCGACTTGCTTTCCTAGCCAGTGGTAGCAGGCAACGGTTCAAAATATGTTATTTCCTGCTGCTTCTGGCTGCCAATCCAGCTGTGCCAGGGGTGGAGCAATGGGTAAGGATGGGCTAAGTGAGGCAGGCTAGGGGCGGACCCTAAACTGCTGAGTGGGTTGGGCCCCTTAGCAGCTCCGAGGATGCAGGATGAGCAAGAACAATGCAATAAATGGGTTCAGAAACTGAGAATGACATGGGCACAGAAGTTGTTCCTGTCCCTGTGGATAATCATTCTTTAGTGTCTATCTCAATCTCGGTCCTTCTGCACCAGCATTCTTCAGCGCAAGGCCTGAGGGTCAGTTCCTGGGATTTTTCCCTCTCTCCTTAAAGAATGACAAGGGGATGATTTCTGCGGTGACGTGGACAAATTCTGTCCCCGTGCCATTCTCTGCTCAAAACAAGGTTACCATATTTTTCTCCGGGAAAACCCGGACACATGACCCTGCCCTGTTTGCCACCTTCCCTGCCCCCACAAAGCCTTCTCTCTTCTCCCGAACGAGCTCCAGGCGCGTCTGGAGGGCCTAGAGCATGCGCGGATGTGTGTGATTTCATCCGCGCATGCTCACAGGACCCTCAGATGTGGCCGGAGCTTGTCGGGGCTTTCCAAAATCCGGACACATGGCGGGTTTTGGAAAGTCCATCTGGGAGCCTGGACAGTCCTCTAAAAAGAGGTCACCTCTGGGTTCTCTCGGACCTCCGGTAACTCAAGTTCAGAGCGAAGCACATTGTAATGCATTTCAATGATCCGTGCAACAAGTGATTCTCTTTATGCTAACCGGGTGGGTTTCCAGTGGCTTCATTGTTTCACTCCGCCCCGGATGGGCACATCCACTCTGGGTTTTGTACTGAACTGCACGGATGACCTTGTAGTTTTACATTCGCTGAGAGAAATCAGAACTTTGAGGCCTCCCGCATATCCTGGGGGTTAAACCCAGAACTGGCTTAGCTGTCCAGGGCGAAGGAGGGAATGGGAGGGCGGGAGCTGGTAACTTTAGCAGACTTTTGTATATTAAAATGTTTACAGAAAAGCTTGAAAATGAAAAATGTTTCGTTTGACTGGGTAATTTTTGCTAATGTTTCCCTCAAGCCACATCATGATTACAGCCTGAGTTCACTTGAGTCCCTCCCGTAAGCTCTGTCTTCAAAACAGGCCTCCGGCATTGAAAAGAAACATGAAAAAAAAAAAAGAGAGAAAGAACTGGTGAAGGCAGGTCCTACGATATGTAGATTAACTTGCAACGAATACAAGTGGGATTTTTTTTATTGTTTTGTGTAGGCCATGGGGGGAGGGGCTGGTTCCTCCTAACGGGTTTCTCTGGTGATTAAGTTTGTCAAAATATGACCTTTGTCTCCCTGCCTAATTTCCAGCTTCCAGGTCAGATCTGCGCAGTGTGTCGAGCCATCTTCCTCGCTCTCTGTGGCTGTAGGGTTGTGATAACGAAGGAAGAGCAGGATGCGTTCTTTCTGGCGCTGACGTGCCTCAGTGAATACGCTGGCCGTGGCCTGGTTGTCCACTTTGTTGAATCCTATTCTTTATTCATAAGGCATAGGCACCCTTTATGGTGAGTCTTGCCGCAAGTGGGTCTCGGGGAGGGGGGGCGGACGACAAACATTAACGCTTGTGTATTTTCATAAATTCGAGGTGATCCAAGGGATATAAATTCTTGTTTGGCAGCTTCTGTTTCTCGTGTTGATTGTACTGCTGTCCGAGGACAATTTAATTACTGCATTTCGGGTGGAACAACGACAGTGTTTGTTCTGGGAGAAGATTAGAGAGTACGCTGGCTCCGGCACAGAACTGGAACAGGGCTCCAGATCTGTCCCTGCAAGGCTTCTCGGTGTATTTTCTGGATCGAGAGCAGTTTCGCCGAATGCCACTAACTTGATGAGGTCTGCACGCTTCCACTTTACATGGATGTGCACAGAGGCCCAGATTCTGTAAACGACACTTAAATTTAGCTGCCTAGATCGGCGAGCCTAGCGTAGGGTTTATTGTGTATTTGCCATATTTTATTTTAATTGTGTAATGTGCTATTGATACCAAATAACTTTCAACAAAAAAGAATGGAGGGGAAAAAAACTCAACTTCTACGAAAAAACAACTCCTCTTGAATAGCTGCTCTGGCCCAGCACAGAAAATCAATCTTTAATGGAGGGGAGAGTCTCGGACACGAAGAGAGCAATCACGATAACTCAACTTCTTGGACATCACTGGCTCAAAAGAACATTGTGGAAAATAACGAGGGTGATATGACTAAACAGACATCAATTAATAGCCAATTAGTAGTAGGGAAGGAGGACATGTCTGGATAAATCCAGACATCTGGTAACCCTGTCTTTATAGAACTGGATACAGCTAGCCCAGAGTAGAAGACCTCTTATCCAATATTTGTTCTCCAGTGGCTGGTGGCTGTACACTGTGATGCTTTGGATGGTTCAGACTTGCTTACAAAGTTGGAAAGTTACCGTCGCCAGCTTCCATCGGATGGGGGGTTCAATAAAATGTTTCCAAATTCTACACGAGCACCTCATATATTCTCCAGCAGACGAGACCTAAACTTCAGACTATTCTGCCGAGTGCATGTCATGTGGTCTTCAGGAATGATCTTGATGCACAAAAACATTTTGACCCCTTTTTTTCGTAGGTTTAGTTTTTCACGTTGCTATTGGAAGGGCTGATTTTATTTCAGAAGGAGAGGATGAAGGGAATGTTAATTTTCAATCGGACATCATTGAAGATGCTCACAGGTTCATCTGCGGACAGTTGATGGTAACCGTGGCTCTCGCAGGCTCTCTGATCCTTTCATAGGAGGAACCTGATTATTCCTCCACTCCTTCTCCTACTTCCAAATTTTTTCATTCCAGTGTATTTTGGATTCAGATTTTAAGTTTAAGTTCTGACTAATTAAAGCAAATTTCATTCAGGTACATGAGTTATTTTCTTGCCCAAGCAGTCTCATGGTCTAAGCTGTACGATAACCCTAGTAATCGAGGATGAAGTGATTCACCCCAGCTCACTAGAAGCGTCAGTGGAAGAGGCAAGATTTGAACCCAGGCTTCTCTACTTCCCAACCTGATGTTCTTACTCCTCCACTCATGCAGAGGCTGACAGAATTTCATTTTTTGGTTACAGAACCAAAATCAGCCCCATATTCTTTTTGGCTGAATGGCCGAAAATGACCACATGTGTTCAGTGAAAGCGCTCCTGTCCATTCCAGCTCTGCTCTCAAAATGGCTGCCATAAAAATAGTCCCTCTGGGGGTTGTTATTTTTGGGGGGGGTTTTTGGTACTGCGAATCTAAGTAATAATGGAATTTAGTCTTACACAATTGGTTACATGGTATACAAAATGCTTCAAATAATGTCCTTGAATCAAAATTGCAGTAGGAACTTAAGTCTGTAAATTCGGGATAAGCTGCTTAGGAATTAACTTATCTTTGGAGTTCTGACATATGTCACTCTTGAGTGCGGCACAAAGTCAACCACTAATGAGAGCGCTGTGGCTTTTAGTTCAGTTTTCATTAGCTGTGGTCTATGTGCATGGAGACTATTTGGCTTGGAGGTAAAATGATGGTATTTTGTCATTTTAAATTATATTCTGGCTCGGGGTACTGTGGGTTTAGCCCAGGGATGCAGACTGCAGGCTCTGACAATCCGCAGTGGGCCTCACTGGCTTACAGTCACACAACCAAACTTGAGGATTTAGTTTCAGCTTCGGCCAAAACAAGCGATGAGCTGGTGGCTGTTTCATTTTCGGCGCCTCCCCTCCTGTCGTGTTCATAGTCTGGGTTTTTACTTCTCCTCGGCTGGACGGCAGTCGAGAGCTAAGCCTCTCATCTTGGCTCTGTACTTAAGAGGAACGAGGTTTATTGTACATACTCTGGCACCTCCCCTTCAGCTCAACCTTCTCAACAAGAGTGCTTGCCCCTCAAGGGCCACCCTACCCAAGAAAAATTAATTAACATCAAAATCAGCGTTCGTTACCCCACCTTATCACCTGTGGCTTGCATAACTGAGCACTGCCTAAACCTTTCGGCCTGACACGACTCCTATTTTACACACCAAGGGCGCCTTTTATGAAACCGCGCACGACATTTTATCACGCGCTATTCCCCGTGCTGGCCTAAAAACTAACGCCTGCTCAAGAGGAGGCGGTAGTGGCTAGCACGGTCGGCGGTTTAGCGCGCGGAATTATGCGCGTTAAACCGCTACCGCGCCTTCGTAAAAGGAGCCCCGAGTTTCAAGTTTATTTATTATACCGCCCGCTCGAGCCTTCTAGGCGGTGTACAAAAACGCCATAACAATATACCAATTAAAATATAATTTAATTAAAAACAAACCAAGGGAAAAAAAAATCAATTTAAGGACAAAGATGAACAGGAACAAAAAGGAAGAAAGGATTGGAACTACAATTAATAGAAAGAAAAGAAAACACTTAAGGGGAAGAACAAAAGGTTGGGGAACTGAAAGTAGAAATCTACCTTAAATGCAGCCGTCGGATTAATCTTCAGGCTAAAGAAATTTGATCACGTGACACCCTACTACCGGCAGTTGCATTGGCTACCGATGGAAGCCCGCTTCTGCTTTAAAGTACTGTACGGACTTGCCCCTAAATACGTAACTGACCTTTTCTCCTTCTCAGCCAACAGACACAAGAGAAGCTCACATTCCAACTTCATTTCCCCCCCCAGTTAGAGGCTGTAAACTGAAAAAAACGCCATGAACACCTTCTCTCACATCAGGCAGCATCATGGGGTAAAGATCTAGATCAATTGCTTTCGCCCGCTACTTATGAGGAATTCAGGAAACGTCTTAAAAACACACCTGTTCCTAAAGTATCTAGACAACTTCTCTCTGGAAAAGAGGAGGCTCAGGGGTGATATGATAGAGACCTTCAAAATCATGAGGGGCATAGAGAGGGTGGATAGGGACAGATTCTTCAGGCTGAAGGGGACAACAGGTACGAGGGGGCATTCGGAGAAACTGAAGGGAGATGGGTTCAAAACGAATGCAAGAAAGTTTTTCTTCACCCAAAGGGTCGTGGACACTTGGAATGCGCTACCGGAGGAAGTGATCAGGCAGAGTACGGTACAGGGATTCAAACAGAGACTGGACGGATTCCTGAAGGATAAAGGGATCATGGGATATTGAGAAAGCTAACCAGAAAATAAGTATAGAAACCCAGGTCGTGCATGTGCAAGACCGGAGGGCTAGGAAGGGAAACCAAGGCGGCATGGGGGCCCCTTCTGGTGATTTAGACAGGTCGTGACCTGTTTGGGCCGCCGCGGGAGCGGACTGCTGGGCAGGATGGACCTGTGGTCTGACCCGGCGGAGGCACTGCTTATGTTCTGAACTGACCCATTCATCTCTTTCTCCTCAATAATGGTTATCTTGTCCTATTAACCACTCTCTTCCACCTCTCTTATGTTCAGTCGATTTGTTCCTTCGTTTAATCTTTTGTAAACCGCATAGAACTTCACGGTATTGCGGTATATAAACTGTTATTATTATTAAATCTAAGTCGTCCTTGAAAGGACAGTTTACGTTACAAAGGCATCGCGTAAAAGGAATGTCTTTAGCTTCACCTTAAAATTGATAAGTGTAGTCTTTTCCTGCAAGTAGTTAGGGATACTGTTCCAGAGAAAAGGAGCATTAACGGAAAAAAATTGTGTGTCCTCATTGTACTGAAGAACAGTAAGGAGATTATGAAAGTATATAGCAGCTAAAATCCAAATTCAAGATGCCCATTACATTAGGGTTACCAGATTTTCAGGAATGAAAATCCAGACTCACGGCCCAGCCCCCAGGCCCTGCCCTGTTCTGCCCGGCCCCGCCCTGTTCTGCCCGAGTCAAACTCCATTCTGCCCCCAGCCCCACCCCCTCGACCTGTTTGCTCGTTGGGACGACACAATGATGTCGCTGCCTTGCATCCGCGCATGCACAGATGCCGTCCCCCACGTCGCTCGTTGCTGGAAACTTTTCGAAACCCAGGCAAAGGAGATCATGTGCGGAAAAATCCGAATGTCTGGTAACCCTACATTACATTCTACAATCCTCCCTTGAACACAGAAATCGACTACCACCTCTGTCATAACTTTTCAACTGCAAATCTCTCTCAGTGGCCTCTTTTGTTCCACTTCCATGGAACCAGTGGTCTCCAACTCCAACCCTTTGCAGGGCCACATTTTGGATTTGTAGGAACTTGGAGGGCCGCAGAAAAAATAGTTAATGTCTTATTAAAGAAATGATAATTTTGCATGAGGTAAAACTCTTTATAGTTTATAAATCTTTCCCTTTGGCTAAGTCTTAATAATAATATTGGCATTTATAGCTAAAGAGACATAAGATCAAGAAACTGTTTTATTTTACTTTTGTGATTATGATAAACATATGGAGGGCCTCAAAATAGTACCTGGCGGGCCTAATGTGGCCCCCGAGCCGCGAGTTTGAGACCACTGCATGGAACTAACATATTCAGAAAGTCCCACTGCATGTTCCTGAGGAAACTGAGGTGTGCAAATTTGAATTCTTTCTTCTGCACGTTGGCAATCATTCCTTGATGGAACAGCCGGTCCAGGTCCACCCGTAACAGATTGGCATCTCTATCATATTTCCTCCTATTGGTTTTAAAAGTTACAGAGAAATGCTTTTAAAACCAATAGGAGGAAATATTTTTTCACTTAGAGAATAGTTAAGCTCTGGAATGGGTTGTCAGAGGTTGTGGCAAGAGAGGATAGCGTAGCTGGTTTTAAGAAAGGTTTGGACAACTTCCTGGAGGAAAAGTCTGTTGTCTGTTGTTAAGACATGGGGGAAGCCTCTGCTGGCCCTGGATCGGTAGCATGGAATGTTGCTACTCCTTGGGTTTTGGCCAGGTACTAGGGGCCTGAATTGTGACCCAGTAAGAGACTATTCATATGTTCAATGCGTTCCAGAGCTTAACTGTTCTCTGAGTGAAAAAATATTTCCTCCTATTGGTTTTTAAAGTGTTTCCCTGTAACTTCATCGAGTGTCCCCTAGTTTTTGTCATTTTTGACGGAATGAAAAATCGATCCACTTGTACCCGTTCTACTCCACTCAGGATTTTGTAGATTTCAATCCTATCTCCCCTCAGCCGTCTCTTTTCCAAGCTGAAGAGCCCTAACTGTTTTAGTCTTTCCTCATACGAGAGGAGTTCCATCCCCTTTACCATCTCGATCGCTCTTCTTTGAACCTTTTCTAGAGCCGCTATATCTTTCTCACTTCTACTAGATCAGGAATTTTTCTCTCCATTGCTCCTTGGAGAAGGTATAGCTTCTTGGGCTTCTACCGTTGTGTAACAGGGTGTTCTTGGCCAGCATAATTCCAATCAGCCTCACTGCTCGTCTTAAATGTAATCTCCAAGGTCAACTAATTACAGGTTGTGACCACAGTTATCTCAACCTTGGCAGAGCTTGCTTCCCTCATTTTGCCAAGCAGCTGTCTCCTCTGTGTGGCTACACAGCCACAGCTGCTGTTCCCCATCATGTCACACAATTATCTCCTCTGTGAGGCCACACAGCCATGTCTCGCTCACCCTTTTCTTCCTTCTGCAGCATGGTGAAAACAAAGGCGTTCGCTCCATGTTCGCTCCATGTTCGCTGTTTTTGCGCATGCCATCATCGAAGGCTTGCAGTGTCGGGACTCCCTTTAATATGAAACAGACAGCTACAGCGTTACCAGATGACAAACCATTAGTGATTTTTATTTTAATTGAATGTTGAACGGGCAGCTCCTCTCCTCAACTCTGTATAATGTTCGTGGCAAAATCCGATGGGCCGCAGTTGCGGCCGCTACTGTAACAATTTCAAAAAGGCAAGTCATTCTTAAAATAGTGTGCATGCAAATGAGATTGGTGGAGAGTCACGGAGGGTAGCTAAATTTGCTTGTGCCATGCGCAGAATAAACGTACAAATAAATTAAAAAAGACCCTAAATCAAAGATTGGCATGAGGGTTGCCCACTCCCTCCCGCCACCGACGTCAAGCAAACCCCCTCCCTGGCGGCGGGAGGGATGCCCATTTCCTTTCCGCTGCTGCCCCCGATACCACCCCTGGCAGCAGGAGAGATGCCTGCTCCCTCCCACTGTCAGGCAGCCACCCCCGACAACCCCTGATGGCAGGCTCCCTCCCGCCACCACCTTTGTGCCCCTGTGATCCCCATGTACCTCCATCGACCCCCCGCCCCTATTGCCTTGTTTGCGAAGTCGAAAGGATGCCTCCTACCTCCAGCCAGAAGGCCCGCCTCTTCCTGTTGGTGGACCTTCCCCTCCCTGGTGCACCCTGAGATGTGTCGAGGAGGGGGTCTAAGGCTCCGATTGGTCCAGGTTGCTTAAGGACCTTCCGATAGGAGATCCAACTTAGAAAGTGCTAACTCTGTATTGTAACACCGTTACAAAAGCACAAGTATCGATTATGGTTTAATAATATCGGTATAGAAACCATCCCAGGAAACGCAAACTCTGTATTGTAACACCATTACAAAACTTATATAAACTGCTCTGAATTGATTCCCTCATTTATTAAGAGCGGTATAGAAGCTTTCAATAAACAATATATTTATTTTCCTGGATGGCTCATAGTCCGAGTCTATACCCGAGGTGATGGAAGGTTAATTGATTTGCCCAAGATCAGAAGGAGCTTCAGTGGGATTTGAAACAGGCTCAGATATAGGGTTCATTAAGCCTATCGATCAAGTCCCGACCACTTAGTGACCCCTTTGCGACCCGGACCCGATTCACTAACCTGCCTCTTAATCTGATTCCGATTCGCGCATGCAAATGAGGGGAGGGGCATTCAAAAGCAGCGATTCACAACCAAAAGTAAGGAACTCCGACTGGGCTGGCCGATCACCAAAGAAGCGAGTGCTGGGGACCAGTCGCTCACGTCCCTGCCGACTCTCCTGCCCCAGTTTCTCTCCAATCAGCTGCCGTCCAGGCTCGCGCTCGTGCCGGCCTTTTTTTTTTTTTGCTTTTCAGTTCATTCTTGGCCAATGCTAAGCGCCCCTTTAAGCTGTAGCAGCTCCTGTACCCTGGGCTGGCAGTAGAGGAGGTAGCCAGAACAGCACTGCTGACAGCTCAGGGCCTGACTCTCCTGCTCTTGCCGCCCTGACTTCAGTGCGAGGCCATGGTTTTAACCCGCGGGTGTAAAGCGGGGCTGCAGGAGGTGAAGCTGGTTAACTTGCGCTCAACTCCCTGACGAAGCTTGGAGATTGTGGAGATAGAATGCAAGCGGTGAGGAGTGAATGGCCTCTTTGCTTTTAGCTCCTGCTCCACTGTGCGGGTTTTTTCCTGCTTCTACATCCCAATACTACTACAAAGACTACTATGGATACTACATTTTCAGATAAGTGCGATGTTATTTTGATATAATATAGAGCAGTGTTTTTCAACTTTTTACACCTATGGACCGGCAGAAATAAAAGAATTATTCTGTGGACCAGCATCGGTCCGTGGACCAGCGGTTGAGGAACACTGGGCTAAGTCGTGGGCCGGACCCCGCCCATCTCTACCCAATCTCCACCCCAGACCCCGCCCCCATAATAGTACTAATTGCACCTTGCGCGTCCCGTGCCTCACAGGGCAATGGTGCGACCGCATCTGGAGTACTGCGTCCAGTACTGGCCGCCGTACCTAAAGAAAGATATGGCGATACTCGAGAGGGTCCAGAGAAGAGCAACAAAAATGATAAAGGGCACGGAAAACCTCTCGCATGCTGAGAGGCTGGAGAAGCTGGGGCTCTTTTCCCTGGAAAAGCGGAGGCTTAGAGGGGATATGATAGAAACTCATAAGATCATGAAGGGTATAGTGAAGGTAGAGAGAGACAGATTCTTCAGACTGGCGGGGGCAACAAAAACTAGAGGACACACAAAAAAATTGAAGGGAGATAGGTTCAGAACAAACGCTAGGAAGTTCTTCTTCACCCAGAGGGTGGTGGACACCTGGAATGCGCTTCCAGAGGGGTTAGTTGAGCAGAGTACGGTTTTGGGTTTCAAAAAGGGATTGGACGAGTTCCTAAAGGGTAAGGGAATCCAGGGGTACAATTAGAGGGTTACTATACAAGACAAAATGCTCTTGAGTAATAGATCACTACAGGTCATTGACCTGAGGGGCCACCGCGGGAGCGGACTGCTGGGCATGATGGACCTGTGGTCTGACTCGGCAGAGGCAGTGCTTAAGTGCTTATGGAAGCCTTCCCTCTGACGTTGCAACGTCAGAGAGAAGGCTTCCGGTTCAGGCGCAGGATGCGCGTAGGAGCCGCTGCCCGTGGCTTTGTGCACTGAATCAGTTAGGAAGAGGGAGCTGGCTCGAAGATAACGCCGCATCGATCGCACCGTGGACCGGCGGTTGAAGAACACTTTTGGGCCTGATGCACGTGCTGGCCCTGTGGACCAGCAGGAAATTTCTGTGGACCGGCACTGGACCATGGACTGGTGGTTGAAGAACACTGATCTAGATGACATGATAATCAGTAATATTTGTCCACATATCTTAGAGATTTTTGACCAAGGATGGTCTGCCTGTCTCAAAGTCAGTATTTTGAGATTGGCTTGTCTATATGGGAAGTGATTTTTAGCACCCCCATTAGACACTCAGGTCTTTTCTCCAATTTTATATATGAATGTGTGTAGTGCTGAGTAGATAATTGGATGTTGTATATAGGATTTTGACATCCTTTCCTGCTTTGGAGTTTTTTGGAACATAAAGATTAGCCATACTGGGTCAGACCAATGGTCTATCTAGCCAAATAGCCCATCCTCACGGTGGCCAGTTCAGGTCACCAGTACTTGGCTAAAACCCAACGAGTAGCAAACATTCTAGAACCCCAAAGAGTAGCAGGGTTCCGGAATCCCAAAGAGTAGCAACATTCCCTGCTACCGATCCAGGGCAAGCAGTGGCTTCCCCCATGTCTTTCTCAGTAACAGACTAGGGACTTTTCCTCCAGGAACTTGTCCAATCTTTTTTAAAAACTAACTTATCTTTATAAATCTCTGGCTAAAAAGTCCATTTGATGCTCCGGCCCCTCTGAATCAATTGGGGCCCTTTCCAGCTTAAATATAAGCCTTCTCACCCTTTGTCATCTGATTTCAGGCACTTTTCCGGTTAAATCATGCTTCATATTTCATATTGTCTATGCCAATCTCTTTTATTTATTTTATGATGGAACTATTAGATTGATTAATTTGGTACATCGTTAGAACATGTCTCCTAATGTGTTTTATCTCCTTTTCTTGAACTTATGTCTTCTCTCATGTCTATTTTATTTCCGATGCATTTATTCATTTGTGATTCTTGTTTAATTATGGACGCACTTCACATTTGTTAATGATATTGTTATACTGTGTTCCTTGTTGGAGCACTCATATTGTTGGCTTTGTATTTCTTCTTTTATAAAATCAATAAAACTATTTGAACTAAAAAAAAAAAAAACACATCTCGTATATTTAAAGGTGCAGGAAACAGGAGCCAACGTATGCTTCATCTTCGGGTGCGCCTGGCGCATGCATACAAGAGCTGAGCTTACCGTACCCTCTTGCGCACGTGCGTCAGGCACATTCCTCCCCCTTAACGTCCCAATGCTCACAGTCAGGGTGTAGTAAGGGGGAGGAGCGGTCCACCCCAGGTAACATCTTGGTGGGGGCGCTGGCACCCCCTCCTCTTCCCCCGCACCTCTTTAAAGTTCCCGGCGTGAACAGCAACTCTAACCTGCTGCTTGCGGCAGTATCGGCTCTTTCTCTGACATCACATCCTGGACCCACACCTAGGAAGTGACATCAGAGGAAGAGCTGATGCTAGCGCAAGTAGCAGGATGGGAATGTTAAAGAGGTGCAGGGGAAGCGAAGGGGTGTGCGCGTGTGGCAGGAGAGGGCGGGGAAGGCGCAGATGAAGGTGGGGGGGGGGTCGGAGAAGAGAGTGGGGGGAGGGCGCCTCTCACCCTCGTTAGGCCACTGCTAACAGTGTGCATATCATTTGTATGCCATTAGTGGTGAGCACTGGGAAGTTATTTTGCTGTGCTGTTCTGGCACTACTTTCCGGCACCGTTCCGTACAGCACCAGAGTTTTGAGCATCTGCCTCCGAGTCCTACAGTATTTCCACATATCTAAGTAAATTAATCTAAGTAGTCATCTGCAGTTCTTTTATGCAACATTTACCCCTGAATGATGAGTCTGGATAAACCAATTCTGGATGAACCAGGAATGGAGTTGTGATGGAGGCATTCATGCAGACCAGTTCAATTCCTTTCCAGAGAAAGGAAAATGGTAAAACCAGAGGACATAATTTGAGGTTGAGGGGTGGTAGATTCAGGGGCAATATTAGGAAATTCTACTTTACGGAGAGGGTGGTGGATGCCTGGAATGCGCTCCCGAGAGAGGTGGTGGAGAGTAAAACTGTGACTGAGTTCAAAGAAGCGTGGGATGAACACAGAAGATTTAGAATCAGAAAATAATATTAAATATTGAACTAGGCCAGTACTGGGCAGACTTGCACGGTCTGTGTCTGTGTATGGCCGTTTGGTGGAGGATGGGCTGGGGAGGGCTTCAGTGGCTGGGAGGGTGTAGATGGGCTGGAGTAAGTCTTAACAGAGATTTCGGCAGTTGGAACCCAAGCACAGTACCGGGTAAAGCTTTGGATTCATGCCCAGAAATAGCTAAGAAGAAAAAAAAAAAAAAATTTAAATTGAATCAGGTTGGGCAGACTGGATGGACCATTCGGGTCTTTATCTGCCGTCATCTACTATGTTACTATGTTACTATGTTAATTAAGGAGCCAAAGACCGTATGCTCTATGACTTATGCTTAAGAATGCACTATATTTATTCATTCATTCAGGGAGAGGGTTAAAAAGTTCCCTGATACTAGGGTTGCCAGATTTTGCATTTGGTAAATGAGGACACATGGCCCCGCCCTGTTCTGCCCATGGGCCCGCCTCCAGGTCCGCCACGTTCCGCCCCCCCAGCCCCACGCAAACCTCGTCTCGTTGGGCCAGATCTGGAACGCATCTGCACATGTGCGGAAGTGACGTGATGACGTCGCAC
This sequence comes from Geotrypetes seraphini, assembly GCF_902459505.1. NCBI lineage: Eukaryota > Metazoa > Chordata > Amphibia > Gymnophiona > Dermophiidae > Geotrypetes > Geotrypetes seraphini. The sequence continues at coordinate 14,070,469 of NC_047089.1, read as the reverse complement.
ACGTGTGTGCACGCATGGGACCTCACCTCGCTGCATCAGCGCAAGCGCAGAGGTATGCCAGACTCGGCTCTGATCTTATCAGCTTTTGAAAACCCGGACAAAGTGCCGGGTTTTGAAAAGCTTCCCAGACGCCTGGACAGTCCTCTGAAAAAATGACTTGTGCAGGTAAATCCAGACGTCTGGCGACCCTGCCTGATACTAGAGTTGTATCGTGAATCGGGTGATTGAGAGAGCTGTTGCACCGTGGCTTGGTCCTCCCATTTTAATGGCCAGCAGGATAAGGGTAATAATTGCCTCTGTAAAGGGCTCTGGTACAAATTCATTTGGGGACCCTCTTACCAAAGCTGTGGCACACCCCTTATGAGTGCGGTTGTGCATGCTGTACTTTAGAGGGAACACTGATAGGGACAGTTAGCTGGGAGCAGAGGTAAGCAGCAAGAATCCTAAAATCTACAAGTTCTGAGTTACATATAAATCCGACTTAAGAACAGCTTTAAAAATGCAACTCGTTCTTAACCCGGGGACTGCCTGTATAGGAATCATCAAGCCATTGTGACATCACTGCTGAGGTTGGCTCTTAGGCATTGGTGGAATGAGGCATTATGACATCACAATCTCAGCTCTGGAATGTTGCTACTCCATGGGATCTTGCCAGGCACTTGTGACCTGAGTTAGCCACTGTTAGAAACAGATTTCTGGGCATGAGGGACCTTCGGTCTGTCCCAGTATGGCAATTCTTATGTTCTTTTGTGAGTCAAGTACAGGCAGTCCCCGAGCTACAGATGCCCGACTTAAGTACGACTCATACTTAAGAACGCGGTTGCGGCTTCATTTGATTTCACTGAGCAGTATTTCCAGTGGAATAAACTCCTACACTTCTCCTGTGGCAGATTCAGGCATGACGCATGGCCACATTAAGAACAGTGTGTGGTTGTGCATGCTGTATCTTAAGAGGAAACACTTCAGTTGGCCCTTTTGTCAGCAGGGAGCAGAAGTAAGCAGGAAGAATCTCAAAATCTATAAGTTCTGAGTTACATACAAATCTGACTTAAGAACAGCTTTAAAAATGTAACTCGTTCTTAACCCAGGGACTGCCTGTATTATGAATGTATGTATATCTAATATAATAAAACCCTAGACGCAAATGCGCACTGTTACCTGCGTTTTCCGTGACCTCTGATCCATGATCAGTAGTTCTGTGGTGGCAGGAGTGCGCCTGCATGAGTCCACAGCCTTATAGCACCTACCTACACTCGCCGGCAGGACTGGCCGCCAGCTCTGGACTCCTTGCTCTCCACAAGATCGCAGTGTCGGCTCCTCTCACGAGCCGCACCAGCGTCGGTGAAGGCTTCCAACGCTGGCGGGGATCGAGAGAAACCGCCGCAACACCTTTAAACTTTAAAAAAAAATTTGCCCGGAGCAGGCCACACCGCGGGGCGGGCAGGGAAGTGCTGACAAAAAAGACTCCAGCCACGAGCCGCTCAACGGGACTAGGCAGGCAGGCAGGCAGCCACGTGAGGGAGGGCAACAGAATGGAAAAAAAAAAAAAGTAACATGCAGGGAGAAGCTGGGCCTGCCTGCGAGGAACGCAATAAGGGAAGGGGGGCCCTTGGAGCAGGCTAGACCACGAGAAGGGAAGGGGGAGGGGCCAAAAGGAGCAGGCCACATTATGGTAAGAGTAGGGAAGGGGGGTGGGGTAAAATGCTGCTACTGCTGCACAGGGACCTGGAGGGGAAGGGAAATACTGCTGCTGCTGCTGCTGCTGCACAAGGAAGGGGGGGTAGGGGAGGGAAATGCTGTTGCTGCTGCACAGGGAAATGCAGGGAAAAAAATGACAGACAGACAGCAGGAGGGAGGGAGGGAGACAGAAAGAAAGGAAGAAAGACACAGGGGCAGGGAGAGGGACAGAAAAACAGAGAAAGGGGGCCAGGGAGAGAGAGAGACAGTGGGAGGGAGCGAGACAGAAAAAAAGAAAGACAGACAGACATATATTCTAGCACCCGTTAATGTAACGGGCTTCAAGACTAGTTTTTATATATGCGCTACTCCCGACACTTATAGGAACTCTATGAGGGTCGGGAGCAGTGCAGAGCATTCTGCACGCTAGCCTGCGCTAAAAAACTCTTTTACGATTTTGTAAAAGGTGGGAGGGGGGAGTGAGTGACTTGCACAGGGTCACAAGGAGCAGTGCGGTATTTTATACTCAGCTGAATAGTGGTTAAAATTCAAATGCGAACAATCCAGGACTCTACTGCGCTAAATCGTACTGAAATAAACACTTGGGGGCTCCTTTTACTAAGGTGCGCTAGTGGATTTTTGTGCGCTTAGCGCATGCTACAATACCGCACGCGCTAAACTCTAACGCCTCCATAGAGCTTGCGTTAGTATTTTTCGGTTAGTGCGCGCTAAAAACGCTAGCGCACCTTAGTAAAAAGAGCCCTTGGTTTCGGAGTTCCTGTTGCTTCTTTTATTGGCTGTTATGTTACAGCTCACTGACGATTTGTATTTATTATTCGAACTGGGCTGAATAATATTTTTCATGATTGGTATTTGGCTAAATAGTAAAATACACTATTCAGCCGAACTCTAATCTCAATTCTGGAGACGCCACTTTCAAAAAGAAATAAGCAGGATGGAGTAGGTCCAGAGAGCAACTACGAAAATGGTCCGTGGTCTCCATCATAAAGTGTTTCAGGACAAACTTAGCCCTCCTCACCTCCCCCCTTTTACAAGCGTAGCGTGGTCTTTGCACCGGCCATGGTGGTAACAGCACCGACGCCCATAGGAATTCTACCGCTGCGCCAGTGCTAAAAACCACACTACACTTTTACAAAAGGGGGAGGAGGTAAGGTTTAAGGATTTCAACGTCTATACTTTGGAACGTATCATAAAAATCCATTTCTAGACTGCAAATACCGAAAAGTTCCAAGCGGTTTACATAGTAACATAGTAGATGACGGGAGATAAAGACCCGAATGGTCCATCCAGTCTGCCCAACCTGATTCAATTTAAATTTTTTTTTTTTTCTTCTTAGCTATTTCTGGGCGAGAATCCAAAGCTTTAGCCGGTACTGTGCTTGGGTTCCAACTGCCAAAATCTCTGTTAAGACTTACTCCAGCCCATCTACACCCTCCCAGCCATTGAAGCCCTCCCCTGCCCATCCTCCACCAAACGGCCATACACAGACACAGACCGTACAAGTCTGCCCAGTACTGGCCTTAGTTCAATATTTAGTCTTATTTTCTGATTTAGATCCTTTGTGTTCATCCCACACTTCTTTGAACTCAGTCACAGTTTTACTCTCCACCACCTCTCTCGGGAGCGCATTCCAGGCATCCACCACCCTCTCCGTAAAGTAGAATTTCCTAACATTGCCTTTGAATCTACCACCCCTCAACCTCAAATTATGTCCTCTGGTTTTACCATTTTCCTTTCTCTGGAAAAGATTTTGTTCTACGTTAATTCCCTTCAAGTATTTGAACGTCTGAATCATATTTAGCTAATAATACAACTCGTAAAGAGAATCGAGTCACCGAGGGCCAAGAAACCGTCAAAAATAAAAAGGTTTTGAGGTGTTTCCTAAACTGTAAATAAGAGGTAGGCATAGATAACAACCGTTTAAAATCTTTATCCGCAAATGCTGCCCGAAAGGGGCGAGTTCTATTGTGATATCTTTTAAATCTACAGCCCTTGACCGTTGGAAAAATGAACAAAAGCTTTAGTACGTCGAGGGCAGCGTTGAGGAGAGCAGAATGAATTCAAGACGAAACTAAAAACGTTCTTATTCCAAGACGCATACCAGCGCGTCTAAATATTTCCTTTCCAACAACATAGCAGTATATTACACGAACCGCTTTTAAGAAGCGATTCCCATTCCTGGTGTTTTATTCCCCCCCTCTTCCCTTTAATTAATTTGTTTTTAATGATTTAATTATTAACTTCCCCCCACCCCATTACCCTCAAACTCTTGTTTGTATTTGTAATTTGTCTATTTAATGTTCACATTTCTCCTCCTACCCCCCTACAAAAATTTTTTTTTTTTTTAGTTCAAAATGTTTTATTGATTTTATAAGTAGAGAAAAAATACAAAGCCAACAATGTAAGTGCTCCAACAAGATTTCGGCCTGTGACAAAAATTTATTTTAACCTTTTTTAGCTTTGTAAACCGGCCAGGTGCGCATCGATGGTCGCTATATTAAAATTTAATTAAACTTGAACTTGAAACTTGATGTTTGCTTTCAGCTGAAAGGAAGCTCTGGAACAAGTGGCTATAGGATGAAGATGAAGGGAGATAGACTCAGGAATCACCTAAGGAAATATTTCTTTATGGAAAGGCTGATGAATTTATGGAACCCCGAGTGGAGTGAAACGGGTCGATGTGAATCGCTTGTTTAGTCTGTCCAAAAATGCTAGGCCTAGGGGCAGGGCAGGATTAATTCATCGAGGGCCTCTAGGCACACAAGTACACTGGGCCCCCCTGCCCCGCCCCACCCCACCATGCGCCCAGGCGGAAACAGGAAGCTGCGTCAGAGGGAAGCTTTGGGCAAGCAGCACCGCTTGCACAATTACAGATCCCCGTTGCCTTTCTTACCCGCGTTGCTTGCTTGTCTTACTTTCCGTCGATGTGTGTATATGTGGGGGGGCCGTGTTGTCAATCGGGCTGGGGCCTGTGTTACCGATCAGGGGGCCCGCGTTGCCGATCGATGCTGGAGGGGCCCATCGCCGTTTGGAAAAAAACAATATTGATGCCTTCCTTCATCGGGCCCCCCTGACCATTTCGGGCCCTAGGCACGTGCCTACTTGGCCTATTGGATAATCATGCCCTGCCTAGGGGACATGCGACAAAGCTACTAAGTAGTAGATTTAAAACAAACCGGAGAAAATATTTCTTCACTCAACGTGTAATTAAACTCTGGAATTCATTGCTGGAAAATGTGGTGAAAGCAGTTAGCTTAGCGGGGTTTGAAAAAGGTTTGGCTAATTTCTTAAAAGTCCGTAGACCATTATTAAGATGGACTTGAGGAAATCCACTGCTTATTCCTAGGATAAGCAGCATAAAATCTGTTTTACTCTTTGAGATCTTGCCAGGTGCTTATGACATAGCCACTGTTGGAAACAGGATGCCGGGCTTGATGGACATTCGGTCTGTCCCAGTTCTTATGAGTTGCCATACTAGGACAGACTGAAGATCCATCAATCCCAGTATCCTGTTTCCAGCAGTGGCCAACCCAGTTCACAAGTACCTGGCACGATCTCAAAGAGTAAAATAGATTTTATGCTGCTTATCCTAGGAATAAGCAGTGGATTTCACCAAAGTCCATCATAATAATGGCTTATAGTCTTTTGTTTAAGAAAATTATCCAAACCTTTTTTAAACCCTGCTAACTGCTTTCACCACATTCTCTGCCAACAAATTCCAGAGTTTAATTACATGTTGAGTGAAGAATATTGTGTCTGGTTTGTTTTAAATCTGCTACTTACTACTTCATTGCATACTCCCCTAGTACTAGTGTTTTTTATTTTTCATTAAAGTTTTTCCTTATAATCTAAATTACAGGAAAAAGTGGAAAGACAAGTTACAATATTACATGTCGAATAAACAAAGCATTCTTTAAGTCCACATCAAGAGAACAGTCTATGATTCTTGGAGGCATAAATTAAAATAAAAACAAAGGCTAAATACAAACAAGGATCATACTATCTTATCACCCTCAGCTCATGAGGAAGCAATAGTTTCACTAGAGAATGACAACGGGGACAAATTTTTCCCCGTCCCCGTGGGAACTCATTTTACCATCCCGTCCCCGCGAGTTCTTTTCCTGTCCCTGCCCCATTCCTGCAAGCTCCGTCCTCATCTGCACCAGCCTCAAACCCTTTAAAATCCTAAGTAGCAACATTCGAGAGCTCAGATTGTGATGTCATAATGCCTCATTCCACCAATGCCTAAGCTCCGTCCTCATCTGCACAAGCCTCAAACTGTTTCAATTCCTAAGTAGCAACATTCTAGAGCTCAGATTGTGATGTCATAATGCCTCATTCCACCAATGCCTAAGCTCCGTCCTCATCGGCACAAGCCTCAAACACTTTAAAATCCTAAGTAGCCACATTCTAGAGCTCAGATTGTGATGTCATAATGCCTCATTCCACCAATGCCTAAGCTCCGTCCTCATCTGCACAAGCCTCAAACACTTTCAAATCCTAAGTAGCAACATTCTAGAGCTCAGATTGTGATGTCATAATGCCTCATTCCACCAATGCCTAAGCTCCGTCCTCATCTGCACAAGCCTCAAACACTTTCAAATCCTAAGTAGCAACATTCTAGAGCTCAGCTTGTGATGTCATAATGCCTCATTCCACCAATGCCTAAGCTCCGTCCTCATCTGCACAAGCTTCAAACGCTTTATAATCATAAGTGTTTGAGACGCGTGTGGTTAAGACTGAGCTTACAGGAACGGGGCAGGGACAGCGAGAAAACTTGCGGGGACAGGGTGAGTAAATTGAGTTCCTACAGGGATGGGGAAAAATTTGTCCCCGTGTCATTCTCTAAGTTTCACCCACAGCCAGAGGGATCTCCATGTTGGTTTCCCAGCTAGGAAGGTCTCCAGCTGCAGGGGATTTCAAAAAAACCATATGGCATCATCATCGTCGGCTGCCTAAAAACCAATCCCTGATCGTGTGTCAATCACACAACGGCATCGTTTATAGATTCGCAGCTTCGTGAAAGGTACTACTGCAACTACTACGTATCTATATAGCGATGAAAGGTGTGCACATGGGCTACCAAGGCGTCCGGATTTCCCCAGATATCTCCTATTGAGGACATGTCCGGGGATCCAGACGGCTTGTCAAAACCCTGCACTTTGTCCGAGTTTCGAAAAGAAATTGTGTCAGGAGGGGTCTGAAGGCAGGTCTAGGGATCTGGATTTTACTGACATAAAACCCGGTAACCCTATGTACGCAGCGCTGCACATTTTGACATTTATAGATGGTCCCTGCTCGGAATTGCTTACAATCTAACTTGGACAGACAGACACGACGCGGAGGGTAGGGGATGCAGCATCTAAGGTGAGAGGCGTCAAAAGCACCCTCAAAGAGGTGGGCTTTTAACTGGGCCTTGAACCCTGCCAGAGGCGGAGCCCGTCGTAGGGATTCGGGCAGATTGTTCCAAGCATACGGCGCAACACCGGAAATGCAGGATAGGATTTTAAAGGCCTACATTTCCGGCGCCTATCTGTTATGTGGATTGCAGCTACAGAGGCGCTGTACCACGCCTAATGCCACTTCCGGCATTAACCACGCCTGCAATGGCATTAGGCGTCATAACGTAACCTCCGTAGCTGCAATGCAGGCGCCATTTTTCTAGGCACCTACATTTAAATTTTAAAAAAATGATATTCATCATTTTTTTTTTAATTCTTTATTAATTTTCAAGCTTTGACAGTGTATTACAATTAATATAACTTTAACAGATTGCATAAAATACACCATATTACACACATTATTAAAGAAAACATCAATTTCCCCCCCTCCTCTCAATTGTTAATATATTAAATCATATTATTTATTACAATACTAGCTGATGCCCCGGCGTTGCACGGGTATTTAATTATAGCAATAACACTGTAAATGGATTCAAATAAAGATACTTTATAGTGGTGAATGAAATTATTTTTTTACAGCTTAATAAAAAGTACAATATTCAAATTATAATGTGAAATATTTGACAAAATGAATACAATACAACTAACGCAAAACGTGATTATAAACAACAATTTTAGTTTCACCTCCTGGAGCAAGAACATATAAATTCTTGGGTGAAGAGACCCCCAGAACATAGCACCCCAGGTAGTGAGGGATCTGCATACCAAGTTTCGTTCAAATCGGTCAAGCCGTTTTTGAATTACTGTGAGAATGGCAGCTTTTTACATATTTTCCATTGACATGAATGGGTGAAATCTGATTTTCTGTTTGTAGCTCCGCCCACGTGTGCAGGTGGGCCGCGAGACCCCCAGAACATATCACCCCAGGTAGTGAGGGATCTGCATACCAAGTTTCGTTCAAACCGGTCAAGCCGTTTTTGAATTACTGTGAGAATGGCAGCTTTTTACATTTTTTACATTGACATGAATGGGTGAAATCTGATTTTCTGTTTGTAGCTCCGCCCACGTGTGCAGGTGGGCCGCGAGACCCCCAGAACATATCACCCCAGGTAGTGAGGGATCTGCATACCAAGTTTCGTTCAAACCGGTCAAGCCGTTTTTGAATTACTGTGAGAATGGCAGCTTTTTACATTTTTTACATTGACATGAATGGGTGAAATCTGATTTTCTGTTTGTAGCTCCGCCCACGTGTGCAGGTGGGCCGCGATACCCCCAGAACATATCACCCCAGGTAGTGAGGGATCTGCATACCAAGTTTCGTTCAAACTGGTCAAGCCGTTTTTGAATTACTGTGAGAATGGCAGCTTTTTACATTTTTTACATTGACATGAATGGGTGAAATCTGATTTTCTGTTTGTAGCTCCGCCCACGTGTGCAGGTGGGCCGCGAGACCCCCAGAACATATCACCCCAGGTAGTGAGGGATCTGCATACCAAGTTTCGTTCAAATCGGGCAAGCCGTTTTTGCGTTGGCAGCTTTTTACATTTTTTCCATTAACATGAATGGGTGAAATCTGATTTTATGTTTGTAGCTCCGCCCATGTGTGCAGGTGGGCCGCGATACCCCCAGAACATATCACCCCAGGTAGTGAGGGATCTGCATACCAAGTTTCGTTCAAATCGGTCAAGCCGTTTTTGCGTGATCGCGGCACATACACACACACATACATACATACACACATACATACCTCCGATTTTATATATATAGATTATATTTAAATATTTTTAAAGTCTTCCCCTCCCCTCCCCCCACCCTGGATGTGTCAGGAAATCTAAGAAATAAAAGATATATCTCTATTATTGTATGTTAACAAATGCAGTCAATGGGCTCCATTCTTTATTACATGTATTGCTAAGACCCAAGCATTCCCCATTCATTCTTTCACACTTGCCTACCAGAACGTGTCGTTAAGTCTGTCATAACATTTCCAGTTCCTTGGGATCATTTGGATGGTTATTCCTGCCTTGATCAATAAAAGACGGCGGTGTCAGGTCAAAAGCGTGCCGGGACAAAGGCGCGAGCAGACAATTGAGAGCAGCGCGGAGGCGCGCGCTGAAGATAATTACTGTTTTTAGGGCTCCGACGGGGAGGGGGGCGTGGGGGGGAACACCCCCACTTTACTTAATACAGATTGCGCCGCGTTGTGGGGGGGTTTGGGGTTTGTAACCCCCCACATTTTACTGAAAACTTCACTTTTTCCCTGTTTTTAGGGAAAAAGTTAAGTTTACAGTAAAATGTGGGGGGTTACAATCCCCCAAACCCCCCACAATGCCGGCGCGATTTGTATTAAGTAAACTGGGGGTGCTCCCCAACAAAACCCCCCGTCGGAGCCCCTAAAAACAGTAATTTTCTTCGGCGCGCGCCTCCGTCTTGCGCTCAGTTGTCGGCGCGCGCCTTTGTCTTCCGCGTTGTTGTCTATGAACCAAGACGGCTCCTGTATTTATCCAAAATAGGCTTTACCTGTAACAACGTACCACAAATTATGGTTTCATATGATAAAGGAATAGATGATTCGAGAATAATATTTATCTGTCCCCAAATTGACCTCCAGAAATTAAGTATCAGTGGACAAAAATATAACATATGATCAAGAGTCCCAATATTAATATGACAATGCCAGCATCTATTAGACTTAGAACTGTCTATCTTTTGTAAACGAACCGGGGTCCAAAAAATCCTACGTAATAAAAATAACCAAGTTTGTCTCATAGATGCTGACGCTCTACATTTCAACCTCCAAGTCCAAATTCGTGGCCATCGAGATGCAGAAATGTACTGTTTTATCTCGATGCTCCAAATGTCTCTAAGACTATGTTTTGGTTTTTTAATCAAGAATTGAGAAATTAATTTGTTCCACTGGGCAACCTGATGTCCTACTAGATCTGTCTGGTAACAAAGGATTTGCAGGCTATAATAATTTTTAAAGTTTTTCATCATTTTTAAAAGGCTTTTTCCCACTTAAGTTAGATGGCGGTAGGGCGCCTTCCAGCGCTTAACTACATTTGCATGGGAATCTGAGAAAAATGTAGCACCACTAGCCAGTGGCTTAGCGAGGGTGTGAGAAGCCCGGGGGCAGTAGCGCCCATCCCCCGCCCTCGTCTCTGCACCCCCTTCCCCGAACCTCTAGTTGTTCACTGCCGTGACCACGTCTTCTCCCTCTGACGTCTCTTCCTATGAGCAGCACCTGGAAGTGATGTCGGCGGGAGCCGACGCAGTCGCGAGGAGGACGATGATATTGTTACTTGCAGTGGTGAGCAAGTAGAGGTGCGGGGGAAGAGAAGGGAGGCGCGCATGTGGTGGGGGTAGGGGGGGAATAGTGGGAAGAGGCCAGAAACTTTGATTTACAGTAGAGAATGACACGGGGAGCGATCCCCGCAGCGAACCGCTGCGTGGCTGCGGTTTGGCTGCGGGTTATGGTGACCTCATTAGCAAATATCCGCAGACGCGGGGACAAATCCTTCCACCGCCCGCAAAAACGGTGAATAGATTTGTCCCCGCAGGCCAATGTCCCCCCTTCTAGGAACCGCTATTTACCTGTGTTTCACCTGCACGTTGCCGCATTGACTCCGCCCCCCAATATACTGGCTCCCCCCCGACGATCGCGGCAGGAGGGTACCCATCCCCTCCTGCCTACCCCAACCCCCCCCCAACGGCCCTCCCGACGATCGCAGCAGGAGGATATCCAACCCCTCCTGCCAGCTCCCCAACAGCCCCCCTATGATCACTGGTAGGAGGGTGCCCAACCCCTCCTGCCGGCCCCCCCAACGGCCCCCTATATCGCCAATAGGAGGGTGCCCAACCCCTCCTGCCGGACCCTCCCCCAACAAACCCCGCCATCCCGAAACACCACCCTTAGTCTTACTTTCCAAGTTGGACCGGACAGCTCCTCGCTCGTCTGGCCAGCAGGCCTGCCTCCGTCCAAATGAGGCGGGCCCGCCCCTCCCCTCCCCTGCCTAACCCACAGGATCCTAGGGCCTGATTGGCCCAAGCACCTAAGGCCCCTCCTATAGCGGGAGTGGCTTTAGGTGCCTAGACCAATCAGGCCCTAGGATCCTGTGGGTTGGGCAGGGTAGGGGCGGGCCCGCCTCATTTGGACGGAGGCAAGCCTGCTGGCCATACGTGTGAGGAGCCGTCCGGTCCAACTTGGAAAGTAAGACTAAGGGGGTTCCGGGGTGGGAGGGTTCGTTGGGGGGGGGGTCCAGCAGGAGGGGTTGGGTACCCTCCTGCCGGCGATCTTAGGGGAGGCCATTGGGAGGACCGGCAGGAGGGGTTGGGTACCCTTCTGCTGCGATTGTCGGGAGGGCCGTTGGGGGGGGTCTACAGGAGGGGTTGGGTGCCCTCCTGCCGTGATCGCTGGGGGGAGGGGAGACTTGCAGCCGTAGCTAAAGAAAAGTATTTAAAATCGTACCCGTTTGAGGCTTTTATATATGCAGCGGTGACGGTGACGGGGCGGTGAAGGGAATGGCGGTGACGGGGCGGTGCAGAGGATGGTGAGACGGGGACGGGGCGGTGACGGTGACCAATTTTTTCACCGTGTCATTCTCTAATTTACAGTAAGTTGAAGAAAAGCTCTCCTGAAGAGAGCTGATCGAGAAACCTCAGGAAACATGTGGACAAGCTGTCCACAAAATAAAAAGATTCTTTTTAGGAAAGTATGCTCCCAGATTTTATATACCACGTATGGCCGAGCTCTGGAGGGCCTTCAACAACCCTACGTGGATGACCTGGAGGTCAGCAAAAACTCCTGAGGCTTTTGGGGGCAGGGCTGTAGGCGGAACGGGACATGTTGGAGGGGGGACAGGGCGGGGGCATGCATCCGGGTTTCTTTGTTCTGAAATATGGTAGCCCTAAGCTTAGACATTCTAGTTTTGTAAACTGCCTTGACCTGTCTGTTCAGACTTGGTATTTTAAACCGTAAAAATGAATACTAATATTGATTCTACCATGCTTCAAGGATATCTTTAAAAACTCACTTCATTTTGGATTGTCAACAGTAGCAACTTCCATAAACGAAACACTTGAGTAACACCCTGAAGAGGGCAGGATTGAAATGAACACATTTACAGGATATGAAGAGCATATCGGCTAATTGTTTGAGGGCCACAATGGAGGACTTTGAGGGTCACGCTTTGGAAACCTGTATTTGCTATCATTTTCTGTGTTTTATTGTTTCTATTTTAATTTTCGTATCGGAACTACTATAATAATAATAATTTATTTTTGTATACCGCCATACCCAGGGAGTTCTAGGCGGTTCACAACAAATAGATGAGTTACATACAGTGCAGTTGAAAAGAGAAGAACATAACAAGTCAATTGAAGGGTCAAATTAGTTTGCATTGACAATTTAAGTGAAGGAAGGGCTAATACAGAGCACATACGGTATGTACTGTAAGAGAGTACAATTGAATTTATGAGAGGGGGGAACAGAGCATATTGTATGAGAGGGAGGGGGCAGGGATCTTGGAAGGGGGGGAGGAGGAGGAAAAAGTAAAGAAAGGTGGGTAGTGTTGAGGGGGGGGGGAGGAGAGAGTTAAGGATTTGGTTTGATGCAAAGAGGAGTGTTCGATCTGTTTTCTAATGTGGAGAGGGGGAGCGTTAAGGCGGAAGAGGGGAGCATTAAGGATTTGGTCTATTCGTCCTATGAATGTTTCAAAACACCAAGCAATACGTTAGCAAAAACAGGAAGGTTATTTTCCAGTACCTCGTAGAAATGCGGACATTGTGGATTTTAGATCAGTAGCATCTACACTCGAGAGCAACTCGTGGCAGTGACCTTGACAGACGACTTATAGTAGCCGAGGGAAGGGCATTGGGCTCCTCAGTCACAAAAGCGGATTCCTTTTAAGAAAAGAAAAAAAGCCCCAAAATGAATTTGCTGTGTCAGTCAATAATATGAGTATTCTATGTTTTCTCTTCAGAGCTTTGTCCAAGACCCCGTCAGCTTTGGCCTTGAATCAAACCCAGCACTGCAAGCAGCTGGAAGGGTTGGTTTCCTCTCAGATGCAGCTGTGTCGCACTAATCTGGAACTCATGCAAACCATCATCCAAGCAGCGAGAGAGGTGAAGAAGACCTGCCATAAAACTTTCTCCGACATGCGTTGGAACTGTTCCTCCATAGAGCTGGCACCGAACTTCCAGGCAGATTTGGACAGAGGTAACTTTCATTTGCAACTCCCCTTGGGGGGGGGGGGGGAAGGCTACACTGAAATAAATCAGAATTTACAAAGGACTGAAAAAGAAACTAATGTTTGTGTTATCCGACGCCCAGCAGTGTTTTTCTGTGTAGGAGAAGGCTAACTTTTTTTTTTTTTTTGCTGTAAATAATCTTCCTTTGGACAACCCAAGATAAATTTGTAATTCTGCGGAAACATGAAAAGTTTTCTAATTTTGTTTTGCTTTCCCACATGACTCTCATCTTCACTGTTTTTTTTACTGGTGGAAGGTAAAGCCAGTGCTCTCTTCCTCTCTTTGAACACGGTTCTACTGTTGAATCAAAACATTTGGTGTTTTGATTCGGTCCATTTCTTTTCCAGGCTAAAGTGTTACGGCGGAGCACTGGCTAAACCATTTCCAGGTGCAAAAAAACAAACCAAACCAAACCAACCTCTGGTGGTTCTGTTAGTACATTTTAGTACAACAGAATTGGCAAATGAGCAGCTCTAGGCTCACCCATTTTGACTAGTTGGTGCCCTAATTGGTCGCCAGACATCAAAGGTTCCCAAGGTCATCATAGTGACTCCACATCAAGTTGGGTTTTGTACACAGTAAATACCCGTGAATTAAATCAGCATGCATGTGTCTCCTGTTGTATGCAGGGTTCTCATGCATACTCGTTCTGGATCTCCTGAAAACGTAACCGACTGGCTGGGGGTTCAGTTGGATAGGTTTGGGAGCTACTTCCCTATTCCATTCCTGGTCTTTTCTCTTGCGTGTTCTCACTGCATAGGGTTACCAGACATAACATAGTAACATAGTAACATAGTAACATAGTAGATGACGGCAGATAAAGACCCGAATGGTCCATCCAGTCTGCCCAACCTGATTCAATTTAAATTTTTTTTTTTTTTTTCTTCTTAGCTATTTCTGGGTGAGAATCCAAAGCTTTACCCGGTACTGTGCTTGGGTTCCAACTGCCGAAATCTCTGTTAAGACTTACTCCAGCCCATCTACACCCTCCCAGCCATTGAAGCCCTCCCCTGCCCATCCTCCTCCAAACGGCCATGCACAGACACAGACCGTACAAGTCTGCCCAGTAACTGGCCTAGTTCAATCTTTAATATTATTTTCTGATTCTAAATCTTCTGTGTTCATCCCACGCTTCTTTGAACTCAGTCACAGTTTTCCTCTCCACCACCTCTCTCGGGAGCGCATTCCAGGCATCCACCACCCTCTCCGTAAAGTAGAATTTCCTAACATTGCCCCTGAATCTACCACCCCTCAACCTCAAATTATGTCCTCTGGTTTTACCATTTTCCTTTCTCTGGAAAAGATTTTGTTCTACGTTAATACCCTTTAAGTATTTGAACGTCTGAATCATATCTCCCCTGTCTCTCCTTTCCTCTAGGGTATACATATTCAGGGCTTCCAGTCTCTCCTCATACGGCTTCTGGCGCAAGCCTCCTATCATTTTCGTCGCCCTCCTCTGGACCGCCTCAAGTCTTCTTACGTCTTTCGCCAGATACGGTCTCCAAAACTGAACACAATACTCCAAGTGGGGCCTCACCAATGACCTGTACAGGGGCATCAACACCTTCTTCCTTCTACTGACCACGCCTCTCTTTATACAGCCCAGAATCCTTCTGGCAGCAGCCACTGCCTTGTCACACTGTTTTTTCGCCTTTAGATCTTCGGACACTATCACCCCAAGGTCCCTCTCCCCGTCCGTGCATTTCCCCAGACATGTCCTTTGGAGGATGTGTCTAGGGGTCCAGACGGCATTTCAAAACCCAGCACCTTGTCCGGGTTTTGAAGAGCTTCCGATATCAGTACGGCATCCACGAACACACGGATGCAACGCGGTAACATCACGCACCAACGCGAGATGTCATCGCATCCATGCATGTGTGCGGATGCCATCCCAATGCACGAACAGGTTAAGGGGGTGGGGCTAGGGGCAGGACGTGGGCAAAACTGGGCGGGCCTGGGGGCATGGTCATGAGTCTAGATTTTCCTTCGGGAAAATCTGGTAACCCTATCACTGCCGCCTTCTATTTGCATCACCATTTTTCTTATTTAATATTTCTGCAGGTAGACCCCTTCCATTATCATATTTTTATTTAGAGAGTATAGCCAGGGCAATGGAGATTACAAGCAAGTTCAATACGACACACTGAGATAGAGGTATAGAGGTGACTGGTCCCTAACTGGCAGGACTTGCAACATAGCCAGAAAGAGTGGTTGTCATGTTGTGGTAGCAAGGGGAACAATAGATTAGAACCTTGGTCTTCATGCCCAGGCCAGGTTTTCAGAATATCCTTAATGAATATGCATGAATGATATTTGCATGCCTACTGCTTCTATTATATGCTTATCTGTCTCATGCATATTCTTTAGGGATATCCTTCAAATCTGACTTGTTAGTGGCCCTTGAGGACTGGGAGAGAAAAGCAAGGGATTAGAGTATTTTAGTAGAAGGTTTCGTGGAAACATTTAAAATGGGGTTGAAAGGTATGCAGAGATGAGGGCTGGTGAATGGGTGGGAATTAGGAGGAAGGACAGAATGAAGGAATGTGAATTTCAAAGTAGAGAATGACACGGAGACAAATTTTTCCCCGTCCCTGCGGGAATTCATTTTCCTGTCCCATCGATTTCTTTTCCTGTCTCTTCCCCATTCCTGCAAGCTTCGTCCTCATCTGAACAAGCCTCAAACCCTTTAAAATCCTAAGTAGCAACATTCTAGAGCTCAGATTGTGATGTCATAATGCCTCATTCCACCAATGCCTAAGCTCCGTCCTCATCTGCACAAGCCTCAAACCCTTTCAAATCCTAAGTAGCAACATTCTAGAGCTGAGATTGTGATGTCATGATGCCTCATTCCACCAATGCCTAAGCTCCGTTCTCATCTGCATAAGCCTCAGACACTTTAAAATCCTAAGTAGCAACATTCTAGAGCTCAGATTGTGATGTCATAATGCCTCATTCCACCAATGACTAAGCTCCATCCTCATCTGCATAAGCCTCAAACACTTTAAAATCCTAAGTAGCAACATTCTAGAGCTGAGATTGTGATGTCATAATGCCTCATTCCACCAATGCCTAAGCTCCGTCCTCATCTGCACAAGCCTCAAACGCTTTAAAATCATAAGTGTTCGAGGTTTGCGCGGTTAAGGCAGAGACAGGGATAATTCGTGGGGACGGGAAAATTGAGTTCCTGCAGGGACGGAGACAAACTTGTCCCCGTGTCATTCTCTATTTCAAAAGCAGACTGTAGCCAGTGAGAGGCTCCAGGGCCAAAGACTGTCAGCGGATGCGGAAAGTGTATTTTGAGAGAGAAACCCGATATGGCCATGCATGGCCGTTTGGCCAGGTTAGCTGAACAGGACACACTGATTGCCTAACTCCCCCAATTGAACTTTTGGGATCCGAAAGTAGGTTCCTTGGCTTCAGGTTACTTTTAAACAAGTCCAAGCCTTGTCCCAGTCCATCCAACACGAAATAGATGTATTCTGGCATCCACTGTTGGACGCAAAAAGCCATTAAGACTGAAGACGTCACCACAAGGCCTGCTGCACATGGTGAACTGAAAAAAAGTTATAGACAACACATACCTCAGAGCAGTCAGCGCTGAATGATCAGAGAGCTAAAGATTGGCTATATTTCAATCTGTCCTGGGTGAATGATGCAGCCACCATATTGCATAACTCATGAAAATGTGGACAGGATACATTCTTCTGATGCTATTTCTATGTATTCCACTGTGCACGAGTTATAAATCCAAAGTGTGGCTTTTAGGAAATACTGTTTAAGTTTATGACACTATGCTCAAGTTCATTTAGCCTTGTTATGGTACAGTCATTCATGCGCGGGAGAAAGCCACGCCGACATTTGAGCCCAGACAATTGGGCACAAGACTCCAGTGTGCCGCTGGAAAAGTTAATTTTAAGGAGTTCTGATGGGGGGAGGGGGGGGGTGAGGAGGGAACCCCCCAGTTTACTTAATAGTGTTCGCGCTGCCTTTGTGGGAAGGGGTTTTGGGGGTTGGAACTCCCATTATAGAGGAAACTTGACTTTTTCCCGATTTTTTAAGTAAAAAGTTACGTTTTCTGTATAACGTGAACGGTTGCACCCCCCACACCTCCCCCCAACGGCAGCACGAAGAGCATTAAGTAAAGACACCCCCTGTTGGAGCTCTTTAAAATTAACTTTTACAGCGGCGCGCTGGAGTCTTGTGCGCAATTGTCTGGGCTGAAATGTCGGCGCGGCTTTGTCCGGCGCACTTATGTCCCGTCACCCCTTGTTATACACCAAGGGCTCCTTTTACTAAGCCGCATTAGGGCTTTAACGCGGGGAATAGTGTGCCCTACATTGCCGCGCACGCTAGACCTTAACGCCAGCATTGAGCTCGCGTTGGTTCTAAAAGCGTAGCGGGCGGTAATTTCCTGTGTGCGCTAAAAACGCTAGCGCACCTTAGTAAAAGGAGCCCCAAAAGTTAAATATTTTTCCCCCCCAAACATCCAAGTTTCCAAGTTGATTAAAATTTGATATACCGCTTATAACAGCTCTCCAAACGGCGTAGAACGTTGCAGTAAAAAAAGTTTAAAATTTTGGGGGATAAAAACGGAAAAGAGATTAAATCAATTAAATGAAGGAAAAGAATCTCAGAGATGCCACTCCATGGATCATAATGATATTACCCATATAAGGAATTGTGGCGTGGGTGTCTTTCATAGATTCATAAAACCTTCATATATTAAAAAAGACTTAATTCGTCAAAATTTTATTATAGTTTAGTTATTGCTCAAAAACTTTTTATTAATTTTTATTTTTATTTTTTCTCTAACCTTTATTATAAATACCATTATAATTTAATTTAAAAAAGTTTAAAGTTTGGGGGGATAAAAATGGAAAAGAGATTAAGTTAATTAAATGAAGGAAAAGAATCTCATGGATCATAATGATATTACCCATATAAGGAATTGTGGCGTGGGTGTCTTTCATAGATTCAAAAAACCTTCATATATTAAAAAAGACTTAATTCGTCAAAATTTTATTATAGTTTAGTTATTGCTCAAAAACTTTTTATTAATTTTTATTTTTATTTTTTCTCTAACCTTTATTATAAATACCATTATAATTTAATTTAAAAAAGTTTAAAGTTTGGGGGGATAAAAATGGAAAAGAGATTAAGTTAATTAAATGAAGGAAAAGAATCTCAGAGATGCCACTCCATGGATCATAATGATATTACCCAAAAAAGGAATTGTGGCGTGGGTGTCTTTCATAGATTCAAAAAACCTTCATATATTAAAAAAGACTTAATTCGTCAAATTTTTATTATATTTTAGTTATTGCTCAAAAACTTTTTATTAATTTTTATTTTTTCTCAAACCTTTATCATAAATACCATTATAATTTAATTAAAAAAAGTTTAAAATTGGGGGGGATTAAAACGGAAACATACGACGTGGCATGAAGTACAGAAATGAGTGGAAAGGTGGGTGGAAATTACATTTGTAAACAGAAAAGACACATAAAAGCAGGGTTACTAGATTTTCCGTCTGGAAAATCCGGGCGCCCTAGACCCGCCCCCCAGGCCCGCACAGTCCCACCCATCTCCGCCCCGGTTCCGTCCCAGCCATGCCTCCAAGCCCGCCCCAGCCTCACCCCCTGCTGCCTTCTCTCGTCGGGCAGGACATCCGCAGATGCGATGCAATGGTGTCATGCGTGGATGCCCTCCTACTCGAAGGAAAGCTTTTTAAAACCCGGACAAAGTGCCAGGTTTTGAAAAGCCGTCCAGACTTCCGGACATGTCCTCAAAAGGAAATCCAGACGCCTGGTAACCCTTTTTGAGAGACTTTGGAGGCGTGGAAACCACAGGTTGTAGGCTTCCCTAAATAGGAAGGTTTTTAATTTTCCTCTGAAATTTTCAAAATTAATCTCTTCCTTCAGATAAATTGGGAGTGTGTTCCAAAGCATACGGGCTGTGACTGAGAATATTCGCTTACTAGTAGAGAGTTGCGCGGGGACAGAAATCCCTCTCATCCCCACCCATCCCCACCAGGATCATCTCTGTCCCCACCCGTCCCCGCCAGGATCCTCTCCGTCCCCACCCGTCCCCACCAGGATCCTCTCCGTCCCCACCCATCCCCGCCAGGATCCTCTCCGTCCCCACCCGTCCCCATCAGGATCCTCTCCGTCCCCACCCATCCCCACCAGGATCCTCTCTGTCCCCACCCATCCCCACCAGGATCCTCTCCGTCCCCACCCGTCCCCATCAGGATCCTCTCCGTCCCCGCCAGGATCCTCTCCGTCCCCACCCATCCCCACCAGGATCCTCTCTGTCCCCACCCATCCCCACCAGGATCCTCTCCGTCCCCACCCGTCCCCACCAGGATCTTCTCCATCCCCACCCATCCCCGCCAGGATCCTCTCTGTCCCCACCCGTCCCCGTCAGGATCCTCTCCGTCCCCACCCGTCCCCGTCAGGATCCTCTCTGTCCCCACCCATCCCCGTCAGGATCCTCTCCGTCCCCACCCGTCCCCGTCAGGATCCTCTCCGTCCCCACCTGTCCCCGCCAGGATCCTCTCCGTCCCCACCCATCCCCGCCAGGATCCTCTCCGTCCCCACCCGTCCACTTAAGGATCCTCTCCATCCCCAACTGTCCCCGCCAGGATCCTCTCCGTCCCCACCCATCCCTGCAAGGAATTACCTCCATCTCCACTCGTCCACATAAAAAGCAGCAATTACTTCTGACAGGATCATCAATTCCACAGTTTCTTTTGTGTTTGCGGCTGCCGTTTTCCTTGTGGAATCTCTTTGGTGGAACCCTTTTTTTGTTTTCTGTTCAGGTAATTAACTTATAAACCCCCTCTTTTACTAAGGCTGACGTGTCCATTATATTATATGGACGAACCCTGCTTCCAAAGCCTTCCATCCCCGTGGGAGTCCCATTGGCTAGAGGGGGGTCCCCGTGGGAGTTCCCTGGGCCAGAGGAGTGTCCCCGTGGAAGTCCCATGGGTTAGGGGGGATTCCCGCGGGACCCCCACGGGATTCCCTTGATCCCCGTTCCTGTGCAGACCTCTACTTCCTAGTGGTATCGTAAAAAATATGTCTTGCTGAGGGGACATGCAAGCGAAATGGATTGCTGGAGCGAAGTGTTCTTGGGGGATGAGGAGTCTGTCGATAAATCCTGGTGCTTGTGAATTTTTAATTTTGAATGTCAATTTTAAAGGTAATTCTGTGTTTGGAATCTATTACTGGCCCAGGTAAGGGCGGAAAAAAAACCTTGATAAGTTTTAAGGGAAATTAAAAGGCTTCTTTTACTAAGCATTTTTAGCACACGCAGGAAATTACCGCGCACTACGCTTCAAAAACTAACGCCAGCTCAATACTGGCGTTAAGGTCTAGCGTGTGTGGCAAGGTAGCGAGCGCTATTCCATGCGTTAAAGCCCTAGCGCACCTTAGTAAAAGGAGCCCAAAGTGTCAGCTATTTAGGGACGTCTTTGAATAATTCACCTCACTGACCCTTACGAAGGCATCCCACCACCTATATTATTCCCTTATGTTTTCCTCCGTTTTTCGTTCTCTTTCCTATACCGATTGTCGTTCTCCCCCTACCACCCTCTCCGTTTCAGTAAGTCTATAGTGTCCTAAATTGCCTGTCTCCCCTTTTTCTTTTTTTAATTTTTATACTATTGTACGTCACTTTGAATTTATGAAAAAGCGATTTTATCAAATTTTAAATAAACTTGGATCGGTAACCAGTTAGATTTTATTTTATTTTTTGTTTGTTTAAATTTTTATTGATTTTCAAACTTTGATAGTGCAATACATTCACCACCCTGTATTGGTTTTGTACACTGCTTTGTTCTTTATAAGCCTCTCGCACTGCTTCTCTACTATATATATGTATATGTACAATCTCCTGCATGGTAAATTTACATTGTTCTTCGCTGTTTAAACACCTTTACTGAATATGTACAGTCCTCATTGTATCTTCGCTGTAAATGTACAGTCTCTTACACTGTAAACCGCTCTGAACTGTTTGTGGTACTACGGTATATAAAATAAAGTTATTATTATTAAATCATAAATATTGCATAAAACGCACTAATAACTATACAATTATTACATTAAACAATCATTTGCTCCCATCCTCATCTTAATTATTAATACAATAATACGTATGATGTGAGTTCAATATTATATTAAATAATTTAACTCCTCAACGTACATTTCCCTCCCTGGATGTGTAAAGAAATCTAATGAAAAGGGAAGAAACAAAAGTAGTCAATGGACTCCATACATCATTAAAGGACTTACTAGTCCCCAAATGTTCCGCCATCATTCTTTCATACTTAGATGTGGTACACACATTTACCCACCTGTCATGGTTCTTCCAATTATGTGTGATCAGTTGAACAGCTATTCCCGTCATGATCAGGAAAAGGCGACTTTTATACTTGTCTAAAGTAGGCTTAACATGAAATAACGTACCACAAATTACCGCCTCATAGGAGAAGGGGGATAGATGACCCAAGATGTCCCCAAATTGACTTCCAGAAACTAAGTATCAGTGGTCAAAAATATAAAAGATGATCCAAAGTTCCTATATTAATATGACAATGCCAGCATCTGTTAGAATTGGAATTATCTATTTTTTGTAATCGAACTGGGGTGAGATTTTATTAGAAAAAGGTGTGGCATCTACTCAAACCACTCTGGAGTTGACTTCGGAACTGAACCCCGCTGTTTTTTTTTTTTTTTCCTTTTCCATCTCGTTTCCAGGTACCAGAGAGTCGGCATTTGTCTATGCCCTCTCTGCTGCAGGCATTAGCCACACCATCGCAAGGGCCTGCACCACCGGAGACCTCCCGGGCTGTTCTTGTGGCCCCATCCCAGGTGAGACCCCTGAACCTGGGTACCGCTGGGGAGGATGTGCTGACAACCTCAACTATGGTCTGCTCATGGGATCCAAATTTTCAGATGCTCCCATGAAGGTGAAAAAATCTGGATCTCAAGCCAATAAGCTGATGCACCTGCACAACAGTGAAGTGGGAAGACAGGTAACAAATGGGGGGAAGAAAAAGAAGCTTTCGTTGCGAAAGGCAATTTTCAGAAGTTCTGTGACTCTCTTTCCAGTTTTGAAAATCTATCCTTAGACTGTAAGCTCTTTAGAGCAGGGACTGTCTTCTTTGTGGTTCTGTAAAGAGCTATAGAGTAGCAGTAGCTAGGGTTACCAGACGTCCGGATTTCCTGGACACGTCCTTCTCTTTGAGGACATGTCCGGGGGTCCGGACGGCTTTTCAAAACCTGGTATTTTGTCCGGATTTTGAAAAGCCTCTAGTAACGAGCGACGTCGTGATGGCATCTGCGCATGTGCAGATGCTGTCCCGACGAGCAAACAGGTTGAGGGGGTGACACAGGGTGGGCCCAGGCGGAATGGGTGGGCCTGGGGGCAGGGCATGGGGGGTCCGGATTTTCATTTATGAAAATCTGGTAATGCTAGTAGTAGCATGAATGAGGGGGGAGGAGGGGGCGGGAGACTGTGGACACAACCGGACATGGTCATAAAGCTAAAACAAAACTTTTTATTAACTCAAAAAGGATAAAGCCTGTTACTTCATAGGTTCAGGATTAAGGTCTATTTAGATTCAACGAAGTCTGAATTTAGGCCTGTGGCTGACAGGCACCACACATAGGTTACATTCTCTTTCAAGTACTCCAGCGTTCGTCTGGCTCCAGTCAGACCACAGTCTCTTTCTTTCTTTCTCTCTCTCTCTCTCTCTCTTTCTCTTTCTATCGTTCTCTTTCTCTCTCACTCTCTCTCTTTGTCTCTATCTTTCTCTTTCTCTCGCTCTCTATTTTTCTCTTTCTCTTACTTTTTTTCCTCTCTTTCTCTTTTTTTTTTTCTTTCTCTTTCTTTTTTCTTTCTCTTTGTTTTTTCTCTCTCTCTTTTTCTCTTTCTTTCTTTTTTTCTTTCTCTCTTTCTCTTTCTTTTTTTCTCTCTTTCTTTTGTTTTTTCTCTCTCTTTTTCTTTCTTTTTCTCTCTCTCTCTTTTTCTCTTTCTCTCTTTCTTTTACTCTTTTTTTTCTCTTTCTTTCTTTTTTCTCTCTTTCTTTCTTTCTTTCTTTTTTCTGTCTTCTCTCTCTCTCTTTCTCGCTCTCTTTTTTCTCTCTCTTTCTCTTTCTTTTTTCTTTCTCTTTCTTTTTTTCTCTCTCTCTCTCTCTTTTTCTCTTTCTCTCTCTTTCATTTTCTCTCTCTCTTTTTCTCTCTTTCTTTCTTTCTCTCTCTCTTTCTTTTTTTCTTTCTCTTTCTTTTTCTCTTTCTCTCTCTTTTTCTCTTTCTCTATCTTTTTCTCTCTTTCTTTCTCTCTCTTTCTCTTTTTTTCTCTCTCTCTTTCTTTTTTTCTCTCTCTCTCTTTCTTTCTCTCTCTCTCTCTCTCTTTCTTTTTTCTCTCTCTGTAGTTGGGGAAGGCACACACTGAGGATCCACTTCTTCCTTCCCTGGGCCTCCTTAACCCAACTCTGGCCCTGCCTTTTATACTTTTTGGCAGTTATCTTTCTGGCTCCATCCCTCCCGAATCACTTCCCCTTTGGATAGAACTAAGGTGGTCCTGGTTTTGTGCGGGAGTATCCTTAAGGGAAAGGGGCAGTGTCCTCACGTGATGAGCTCCGTGGATGACATCATCAACATGTGAGAATATGCTGCCTGTTTGTCCTGGGATAACATCAAAATTGCAATAATGGCCATTTATGTTTAGTTAGCTCACATCTTTTCATCTGTAGTTTGAGGTGAATTAGTTGAGCGTCTTCCTGTCCCAAAGGGTCTACATGTGTACAATAGGCCTCAAGGGAGAACAAACCAACTTGGCCAAGGTCAGCTGGAGCTTTAGCAAGGTTCAAAACCTGGCACTGCTAATGCTTAGCCTGGAGTTGTGTCTGATAGGTTACCTCTGTATATGTCCAGAAACCCTTGCTGAATCTCAAATTGGCCACTTCTGGCTTTTCTCTCTTCACCAGTATTTTCAGTGTTGGTGTAATACTACTAAACTAAACTAAACTAAACCTTAAGTTTGTATACCGCATCATCTCCATAAAGATAGAGCTCGGCACGGTTTACAGGTAATTCAATAAATGAGGGAAGGACATAATAAGAAATTAGAGGTTATGAAGAGGATGGATAGCTTTACATTTTCAATAGATAGCTTTACATTTTGGAGAAAAGCCAGGTTTTCAGATGCTTTTGGTATAATTGGAATGAGCTTAGGTTCTGCAGCGGGGCAGGGAGGTTGTTCCAAAGCTCAGTGAATTTGAAGAAAAGGGATTTCCCTAATTTACCTGCATACATGACGCCTTTTAATGAGAATGAGAGAGAGAGAAAAAAAAAAAGGAGAGAGAGAGAGAAAAAAAAGAGAGCAAGAGGAAGAGAGAGAAAAAAAAGAGGAAGAGAGAGAGAAAAAAAAAAGAGAGGAAGAGAGAGAGAGAGAGAAATAAAAAGAGGAAGAGAGAGAGAGAAAAAGAGAGAGAGGAAGAGAAACTAAGCTAAACTAAACCTTAAGTTTGTATACCGCATTATCTCCATAAAGATAGAGTTCGACACAGTTTACAGGTAATGAGGGAAGGCCATAATAAGAAATTAGAGGTTATGAAGAGGATAGCTAGCTTTACGTTTTCAATAGATAGCTTTACATTTTGGAGAAAAGCCAGGTTTTCAGATGCTTTCGGAATAATTGGAATGAGCCTAGGTTCCGCAACGGGGCAGGGAGGTTGTTCCAAAGCTCAGTGAATTTGAAGAAAAGGTATTTCCCTAATTTCCCTGCGTACCTGACGCCTTTTAATGAGAATGAGAAAGAGAAAGAGAGAAAAAAAGAAGAGAGAGAGAAAAAAAAGAGAGGAAGAGAGAGAAAAAAGAGAGAGAGGAAGAGAGAGAGAAAAAAAAAAGAGAGGAAGAGATAGAGAGAGATAGAGAGAAAAAAAGAGAGGAAGAAAAACTAAACTAAACTAAACCTTAAGTTTGTATACCGCATCATCTACATAAATATAGAGCTCGACACGGTTTACAGGTAATTCAATAAATGAGGGAAGGACAAAATAAGAAATTAGAGGTTATGAAGAGGATAGCTAGCTTTACATTTTAAATAGATAGCTTTACATTTTGGAGAAAAGCCAGGTTTTCAGATGCTTTCGGTATAATTGGAATGAGCCTAGGTTCCGCAGCGGGGCAGGGAGGTTGTTCCAAAGCTCAGTGAATTTGAAGAAAAGGGATTTCCCTAATTTACCTGCATACATGACGCCTTTTAATGAGAATGAGAGAGAGAGAGAAAAAAAAGAGAGCAAGAGGAAGAGAGAGAAAAAAAAGAGGAAGAGAGAGAGAAAAAAAAGAGAGGAAGAGAGAGAGAGAGAGAGAAATAAAAAGAGGAAGAGAGAGAGAGAAAAAGAGAGAGAGGAAGAGAAACTAAGCTAAACTAAACCTTAAGTTTGTATACCACATTATCTCCATAAAGATAGAGTTCGACACAGTTTACAGGTAATGAGGGAAGGCCATAATAAGAAATTAGAGGTTATGAAGAGGATAGCTAGCTTTACGTTTTCAATAGATAGCTTTACATTTTGGAGAAAAGCCAGGTTTTCAGATGCTTTCGGAATAATTGGAATGAGCCTATGTTCCGCAGCGGGGCAGGGAGGTTGTTCCAAAGCTCAGTGAATTTGAAGAAAAGGGATTTCCCTAATTTACCTGCATACATGATGCCTTTTAATGAGGGGAAAGATAGTTTGTGTATGTGGGGCGGATCTGGTAGTGTCAGGTCTCGAAGAATTCCAGGATAGTGGGATTAGGGGAGAAAGAATGCCATGTAGGATCTTGAAAATTAGGCAGGTACATTTAAAGTTTATCCTAGAAATCACCGGAAGCCAGTGAAGTTTATAACATTTCTATAGCGCTGATAGGCATGCGCAGTGCTGTAAAACAACATATTTATGAAGTGGTCCCTGCTCGGTAGAGCTTACAATATAACATTAACAGACAACAGGACAAGTAAAGCTTAGGGAATTACTCAGGTGTAGACTTCCGCAGAAGAACACCGCTCCCCATTTTCTTAGCTTGACGTGAATCATTTGCAGTTTAACTTAAAAGAGGGAGCATGGTTGCAATAATATATCCGAACTAGAGTGACTTTGTCAGAGGACCAAGTTATAAAGTGCGAAAAGCAAAAACAAACGAAAACCTCAAACCTCCACTAACCAAAGGAAAAGCAACAGAGTCCAGTGTCCAATGTAGCGAATCTGATGGCAGCTGGTGCTTGGCGTTGGCGTCCCCAGCTGGCTTCTCTCGTAGCGGTTTGCCTGCTCATTATAGTAGTATTTCCGTATACCATATCCAGACGGTTGTTGTCGGTAAATAGACCCCTGATGAAGGCAAACACACATTTGCCGAAACATGGACCATGTAGAATCTAACGCTTATTATATGGGAGAGAGTGTGGCGCAGTGGTTAGAGTTACAGTCTCAGCACCCTGAGGTTGTGGGTTCAAATCCCACGCTACTCCTTATGACCCTGGGCAAGTCACTTTAATCCCCCATTGCCCCAAGTACATTAGATAGATTGTGAGCCCAGGACAGACAGGGAAAAATGCTTCAGTACCTGAATAAGTTCATGTAAACCATTCTGAGCTTCCCTGGGAGAATGGTATAGAAAACTGAGTAAATAAATAGTGTGAAAAGTTTCAGCCTCTGATAACCAAAGCTGGTATTGTGATGTCATAACGCCTCATTCCACCAATAAGAGCCAACCTCATCAGTGATGTCACAGTGGCTTGATTGTCCTTTACTTGGCTCACTTCCGATACTGTATTGGAGGAGAGTGTGGCACAGTGGTTAAAGCTACAGCCTCAGCACCCTGGATGTCCAGAAAAACGGCTTTGAGAATCGGCACGCGGATGACCCGGCGATTAGGGCATCCAAGTGCTGACTTACGATGGCTTTTGGATGTTTTAATTTTTGGATTATGAGCCCCACAGCGTGTGGCACACATGAATGCCCAAGAGCACACGCTAAGCTTTAGTAAAAGAGTTCCCAAGTCAATTAGTGCACATAATTATTTTGACCAGCCAGTTTTTCACCAGATCAGTTAAAATCCTTTTTGGAGCTGAAAAAGATAGCTTGATGAATAAGTAACGGCGATTTGTGAATTAGTGTTAAGCCTTACCTATTACCTTTACATGAATTGAATTTTTCTCTCTTTAAATGTTTAGGCTATACTCCTCTCTTACTTGTGGTCTAAGGAAGTTAGTTAAAATTATTCCACTATTGTATTTTTGGGTTATATTAATAATACCTTACTGTTATTTTTCTTGTAAAAATTTGATGAAAAATTTAAATAAATTTAAAAAAAAACTAGCCCAAAAAAATGGAAAAGGCCAAAAGAACTGGAAACAAATCAAAAAAGTTTTGCCCCGTGCATGTTCCTTTACTCTTCTCCAACTGCAGCGTCTTTGGACCTGCCCT
Source organism: Geotrypetes seraphini (assembly GCF_902459505.1). Taxonomy (NCBI): domain Eukaryota; kingdom Metazoa; phylum Chordata; class Amphibia; order Gymnophiona; family Dermophiidae; genus Geotrypetes; species Geotrypetes seraphini. The sequence continues at coordinate 14,042,644 of NC_047089.1, read as the reverse complement.
GTGGCTTAGTCTGTCATGCTGGGATAATATTTCATTGCAGAATCTGATTCAAATATTCTCCTTGTTGGCTCTGGAGGGGCTCTGGAGTGTTGGCGAGGCATCACGATGACCACTACTAATCATTTCTGTAAGGCAGGAGATACACATGCGTAGACCCAGCGAGGGAAGAAGGAAAGACCTTTGGCAAACACAGCCGTCCACTAAGTGCTGCTGAGGGATGATCTCGGATGAGACATCCGTCAGCCCGACAATAATTATTGAGAGCTGTCCAAGCATGCCATCTGGGCTGGGGTGGAGATATGTAAACAACGAGAGGAAAATCTAGTTATGTAAAATGCAATTAGATGGTAACCCAGTCACCCTTAATTTCTTGGTTATTTAAGTCTGGCCTGTTTCAATTTAGTTCTCATTGAAGATTCACTATTTAATGGATCTGTAGGTCAGGCTTCGGCCAGTCTTTAGGGTTCAATTTACTCAACCTTTTTCCATTGATAGCTAGAGCGGAGGGGGTGGGAAAGCCTGAGGGCTCCTTTCACGAAGGGGCGCTAGCCTTTTTAGCGCAGGCACCGGATTAGCGCACGCTAGCAAAAAAAAACTACCGCTCTCACTGTCTGCAAATTTAGCTCTTTTCTCGATGGTTTGGCCAAGTTCTGCTGTGTTGCCGAGCGAAGCTTTGACATCCCAACATAGGGTGATATGCAATCCATCAAATATTATGGGGCAAACCAGCAGCAATAATTTATACTTGATTTTATATATGAACAGTACATAGGGTTACTGCCCATACAAGATCTTACAAGCCTGAGTCTGAGGAAAGTCATGCAATTTACCCAAGGTTAGAGTTACCAGATTTTTCCGTTCGGAAAATCCTGGATCCCTTAGACCCTCCCCCAGGCCCGCCCAATTCTACCCATCCCCGCTCCATCATGCCCTAGCCCTGCCCCAGCCCCGCACACGTGCGATGTCATCGCGTTGCCTTCCTGCTTGACAGCAAGTATGAGGGAGGCTTTTCACAATCCAGACAAAATGCCGGGTTTTGAAAAGCCATCCGGACCCCCGGACGTCTGGTAACCCTACCCAAGACCACACAGTGAACAGATTAATCCATGGGCAGCAGAACGCTGTCCTGTTTGGGGGGGGAGCAGGAGCGCCGCCCTGGCCCCGGCGAAATCCTGCGGCATTTCTCCTGACTCACCTATCCACCTCCTCCCGGCATTGTAGTTTTAAATCTTAGGGCAGCTGTTGTGCAGTGTCAAGGAGCAGGCCTGCCCCCGGAAGTAGAATGAAGGGTTGTGGGGCAGGCCTGCTCATTGATGCCGTGTGGCGACTGCCGAAGACTTAAGGTAGAATGCACGGACATGAGAGGGCACCAAAGTTTTGGGGAGGCCACTGTTCCGACGCCTATGGATGAATTAAACAGAGGCGTCCAGTACATCGCTTTGTGCTCTAGCTGCTATAGAATACAGTCCTCTCATTTACTTATTCACCCGTTTGTATAATATTTTTAATTCCATTTGTTGAGTTTTGCTTCTTAAATTAGAAGCAGTGTTTCTCAACTCGGTCCTGGTTTTCGGAATATCCACAATGAGCATGCATGGAAGAAATTTGCATATGATGGAGGCAGCGTATGCAAATCAAGTTTACGCATGTTCATTGTGGATATCCTGAAAACCAGGACCGAGCTGAGAAACACTGGTCTGGTGAAACTGTTTTCTCATATGCAGTGATTACATTTATTCATTCATTTATTTAACCCGTCTTCCCAAAGGAGCCCAGAATGGGTCACAAGAGTACATTCACCATATAAGCAGGACAAACTTTGGTGGGAAATACAATCTTGGTGGACACAGGGGGATTAAATTTCAGCTTTTACGATATATATCCTATAAAACCACTAGAACATGAAATAGAGCTGTAAGAATATTCTTTATAAATATTATTATTTTATTATTATTATTTAATTAATTACTGTTATTAAAGGAGTGGCTTACCTCAGGAGATGGAGCCATACACCCTATTTAGGGTTTATTCGATATAAAAATTTTTGTGTGCTCCCAATTGCATCTGCTCCTGCTGCCATCATAGGCATCCAACCCCCTCCTAACTGCACTGTTCTAACTTATTTAAATATGTTTCTTTTATTCAACAAATTTGCAAAAAAACATTTTTTTCTGAAAAGACAGATGGGGATATTGCCCTGCGCTGCCTGTAAATGACTATACTGACACACCCTTCAATTAAAGTCTGCAACACAATACAGATATTTCAAACTTGAGATCAGCAGATTACTTGCAATGTTAGTTTGATAAAGCGGGACTTATCTTGCTGGCTTATTTCTTCAGTCCTTCACATACGCCGCTGATTACTGCTGGATAAGGAACCGTTGCTGGTATTCAAAAGCTTTTACAATATAGTCATAACATATAGACTTACCCCATCTTTTACGAAACTGCGATAGCAGTTAGCCACGCTGAATGGCCTGCGCTGCTCCTGACGCTCATAGACGCAAACACTTAAAATCAATCCTGGCCTGAAGGGACAACCAGTGAGGTTTCTCCTGAAAGGGAGAGATGTGATCAAATTTAGACTTGCTAAAAATCAAGCAAGCGGCAGTGTTTTGAATCAGTTCTGGCCGCTTGAGTTTACCCACATCGATGCCGCGATAGACACCATTATAGTAGTCAACTTGAGATAAAATAATTAGACCAAAAATTGATTAGACCAAAATTGCAAAATGATTTGGATCAAATGGACAACGCACAGATCTTAAACAAAGTAAATTAAACATAGAATTCCTATGTGCATCAGAGCTTTTAACGCAGCAGCCGGCGATAAATAATCCTAACGCAGCTTGATAACAGGGGGCCTTAGTTTTGGATGGATTCAATTTTAAATTCAATTGATTTGCCCATAATTGAGTTTGAGAGATACAACGAACTTAAAAAAAAAAAAAGAATTGTTTATGTTTTAGTATTTATAGACCACTATTTGATACATCATAAGAACATAAGAATTGCCGCTGCTGGGTCAGACCAGTGGTCTATTGTGCCCAGCAGTCTGCTCCTGCGGCGGCCTCTTAGGTCAAAAACCAGTGCCCTAACTGAGACTAGCCCTACCAGCGTACGTCCTTGTTCAGCAGGAACTTGTCTAACTTTGTCTTGAATCCCTGAAGGGTGTTTTCCCCTTTAACAGCCTCCGGAAGAGCGTTCCAGTTTTCTACCACTCTCTGGGTAATGAAGAACTTCCTTATGTTCATATTGAAAGGGGATAGATTCCGTACGAAAGTAAGGAAGTTCTTCTTCACCCAGAGAGTGGTAGAAAACTGGAACGCTCTTCTGGAGTCTGTCATAGGGGAAAACACCCTCCAGGGATTCAAGACAAGTTCCTGCTGAACTGGAACGTACGCGGGTAGGGCTAGTCTCAGTTAGGGCGCTGGTCTTTGACCAGAGAGCTGCCACGTGAGCAGACTGCTGGGAACGATGGACCCTGGGTTTGACCCAGCAGCGGCAGTTCTTATGTTATGTCCAACTTTGTCTTGAATCCCTGGAGGGTGTTTTCCCCTATGACTGACTCCAGAAGAGCGTTCCAGTTTTCTACCACTCTCTGGGTGAAAAAGAACTTCCTTACGTTTACAAAAAACAAAAGACCTCCATAATCAATAGGAATGTAAAATACAAAGAAAATAATAAATTACAAAATAAATTCTAATTAAAATAGATAAAAAGGATTATAAAACTTAAAATACAATTATGAAAAGCAGCAACTGCAAATCTCTCTCCCTGCATTTGTAGTAATATGATACTAAATATCCCCTGATTGAAAAAGCAATTAAGTGTCCCAATCCAAAAAGATAAGTTTTTAACAGAGTTCAAAATTTGGGGCTCCTTTTACTAAGGTGCGCTAGGGCTTTAACGCTCGGAATACGCGCGCTGCATTGCCGTGCGCTCTAGATCTTAACGCCGGCATTGGAAGCGTAGCACGCGGTGCTAAAAACGCTAGTGCACCTTAGTAAAAGGAGCCTTTAATATATGAGAGTTCACTACGTAATTCTAATGGCAACGAATTCCATAGATAAGGTACAGAAGCAGAAAACAAAACAAAAAAACGCAGAATGACGTGTAGAGGTTAATCTCACCAAGGCCCTCTTTTACAAAGGCACGCTAAGCGTTTTAGCGTGGATTTAGCACGTCCTAAATTAACACGTGCGCTAAAAGCTGACATGTCCATAGGATAACATGCACGCATTAACATTTAGTGCGCTAAAAAGCGTAGCGTGCCTTTGTAAAAGAAGGGGTAAGTGGACTGACGGTAAGGATAATTGATGACCATAGACATCTTTTGAAACTTTCTGTAACATAAGACATCATCTGCATAAGTATATACAGGAATTCACCAGTCTCCAAACAAAGAAATTTGAGAGAGCTCATATAAACATTGAATACCAAGGGTAATACGGGGGGCCCCTGAGGGACCCTGCAATCAGGAGTTCAAGATTGTGAAAAAAAATTTTTTGAAACCACATACAGCATAAGATCTGGCTGATTAGAAATTTGCAGAACCAATCAAGAACTTTGCCTCCCTGTCCAACATCTGAAAGCAGTTCTCAAAAGAATGCTGTGGTCTGCTGTGTCAAAAGCTGTAGACGGGTCAAGCTGTATCAGAACGGCTGATTTTCCTCTACTGATCTAATCTCTCACTTTATGAAGTCAGAGATAAAAAGAAAGGTCTCGGTACTATAGCATGGCTGGAAACGGTGTTGAAAAGATTGAAGAATGGTAAAGTTCAAGATAAACCAGAAAATTACGTAGAAACTACAGCTTCTAGTAATTTTGTAACAAAAAAATTGGATGTTGACTATCGAATGGTAACTCGCAGGCATGACACGGTCTAAAGCGAGGGATTTAATAAGCGAAGATAAAACAATCTGGCCCTTCGCTGGGGAGAAAAATCTTGTCTCCAAAAATTGTTGACCATAAATATGATGCCACCTATTTATTCATTTTTAATATTTATATTTTGCTTAAAACCTAAGCAGATCACAAATTGTATTAATTTTATTGCTGCAAGAGGGTTCTTAAAGCACAAACGGTAGACAGAGGTCAAGTGGACAGGCTAATGAACTACCATATCTTTTGCACTATAAGATGCACCTGACCATAAGACGCACCTAGGTTTAGAGGAGGAAAACAAGAAAAAAAATATTCTGAACCAAATGGTGTACTACACTTTTCAAGAAATTCCTAAAACAGCAATAACAACACGACCTCTAAAAGCCCTTAAGATCTACATCTAACCTATCTAGCTATTCATTATAATTCATGTAATTATGTAATTCTGTAATTATGTAACTCTGTATTTCTATAATTCTCTAACTCTGTAATTCTGTAATTCATTGTAATCCTGTCCTTAAACTAACCTTTTGTAATCCGCCTTGAACCGCAAGGTAATGGCGGAATAGAAATCCCGAATGTAATGTAATGTAATGTAATGTACTAATATATTTAATAAAATATAGCAGAATAATATTTCAACCATGTAAAGTCAACAGCGGCATTAAGAACCATCATCACTGTCATTAACAAATGAGGAGAGACTTTAAGGTTCAAGCACTATTCTAGTTTTCTAGGCTCTGTACCCTGTCCCCCCTCTGGTGGTCTAGTGGTAGGCAGAGACAGGAGGGATCCGTCCCAGCCGACTTAACAATTTTTTACCACACCCCTCCCCCCCGGACCTTATTAAATCCTGGTGGTCCAGCATTGTATCAGCAGGAGCGAGCTTTCCACGCTCCTGCCCCGCACTGAGCCCTTCTTTTGCTGGACGGCTTCCTCAGATCTCACGGCCAGCGACGCACAAGGCAGGAGCGACCTTTTCACGCTCCTTCCTGGGCCTGCACCGCTCCCTGAATGGTGGCCGTCAGTTCTCGCAGGACTCCCATCTCCCCATTTTTCGGGTCTAGAGCTGAAAAATCCTACATAACCCGGAAGGCAGAGTACTTCTAGTCTATGGGGTCATGACTGGATAACCGTGTCTCCGTAATGAAGACAAGGCCAGCATCAGAATCGGCTTTAAGATCTCTAATTAATTGTAATTTGTTACATATGGAATAAGCATTCAAATGTAAACAAGTGAGCACGTAACTTTAAAATGCCCAAGGAGCAATTTTATACTTGGTGCTTACATACAGAAAATCTATTTCCTGTTATAACCAATATTATCAATGTTATCAATACCAGTAAAACCTGATGTAGCTGTTATTAATGGAGAATAATCTAGACCAGGGGTGTCCAACCTGCGGCCTCATGAAGTATTTTGTGTGGCCCCGGTCGGGAGCGATGCAGTGTTTTCCTCTGCTGCCCCTGGATGTTTACCGTCTTGCCGGCTCCCTCCTCTGTCTTGCTGCAGCGTTTGCGCGGCCCCAGAAACATTTTTTTCGGCCAGTGCGGCCCAGGGAAGCCAAAAGGTTGGACTCCCCTGATCTAGACCCACCCCATTGTGAAACAAAAAGCAAGTACAATATTAAATGCATGATGATTTTAATTCTAAAGTAAGTTAATTAACAGGCAAATATGCCCATAAAAGGAGCACACTAAAAGGCATCCCTTAGGTGTGCCCCTTTGGTGGTGCGCCTCGGAAAGGATTCAGTCAAGGGGATGGTGCCAATCATTCCACACAGCTGAGCACTCTCCAGGAAGGCAGAAGGGTAGAAAATCAGTTTAGATGCTCACAGAAACAGGAGGTAAGATGGAAAGGAAGGTTCACCAACAGACAGTCCCTCAGACTCTGGGCTTTTTCTCCAGGAACTTGTGCTAACCCTTTTTAAACCCAGCTATGTAAACAAGAGACTAGGCAAACTAGGGAAAGCGAGAGACCAAAGGCAGCTAAAAGGATTTTGAAAACATTCGTACGTGGATATATTTAAGAGTGTCGTCAAAGGATGCCAGAGTCCAGTTTAACCACAGTTCTAGAGCAGCGGTCTCAAACTCAAACCTTTGCAGGGCCACATTTTGGATTTGTAGGTACATGGAGGGCCTCAGAAAAAAAAGTTAATGTCTTATTAAAGAAATGACAGTTTTGCATGAGGTAAAACTCTTTCCTTTTGGCTAAGTCTTAATAATAATATTGTCATTTATAGCTAAAGAGACTTATGATGAAGAAACTGTTTTATTTTACTTTTGTGATTATGGTAAACATACCGAGGGCCTCAAAATAGTACCTGGCGGGCCACATGTGGCTCCCTGGCCGCGAGTTTGAGACCACTGTTCTAGAGGGAAGGAGGCATTTCAGAGTACTTAGTGAGTGCAAAAGCTCTAATCAGCCCAGATGTGCAATCCATTGTCAATATTTTATTAAAAATAGGTTTACTGAAAATACAGCGCATCCTATTTCCTGTGGTTTTGTTTTTTTTCTTTAGGTCCTAAAGGCCTCTCTCGAAATGAAGTGCAAGTGTCATGGAGTTTCTGGTTCCTGCTCTATTAGGACATGCTGGCGTGGCCTTCAAGAACTGAAGGACATTGCCCTCGATCTGAAAGTGAAATACCTCACGGCCACAAAAGTGGTCCATCGGCCCATGGGCACGCGCAAACAACTAGTGCCAAAGGATATCGATATCAGGCCAGTCCAGGAGACGGAGTTGGTGTACCTCCAGAGCTCCCCTGATTTCTGCATGAAGAACGAAAAACTGGGGTCCCCTGGGACACAAGATAGGTAAGCAAAGCAGATTTGTTCTATTTAGAGGTGTGGTTAGAACTCTCTGAACGTCTGGGTTCTGTCCGGTCTTGATGGACTGCTGGACTTTTTTATGTCTTGACCCACCGTGTGTACATTCTGTAACCTTCTCAGTAAGCATTCCGAGACTTTGAACAATGATTGGGAAATTGACGAGGGGGCCCTTTTACTGGGCTGCGCTAAAAAACAGCCTTGTGCTGTTTTTTTGTGGGGTTCCCACACACCGAGGCCACTTTTCGTGCAGCCGAAAAAATGGCTAGATTTCCCATATGTCCTGTTAATGACGACATGATAATTTCCCAAATAGTGGGTGCCCATTACTAGGGTTACCAGACGCCTGGATTTCCCCGAACATGTCATTTTTGAGGACATGTCCGGGGGTCCGGACGGCTTTTTAAAACCTGGCACTTTGCCCGGGTTTTGAAAAGCTTCTCGCCAAAATTCCGTCGGGAAGGGGCGCCCGCGCGTGCGCGGATGCCATCTGAGGGCGGGGCTGGGGGGGGCGGAACGGGATGTGACACAGGCGGAACTGGGCTGGCCTGTGGGGCGTGGCCATGGGTCCGGATTTTCCAGCGGGAAAATCTGGTAACCCCGCCCATTACCATGTGAGTCTTTACCGCGACCTGTTTACTAGGCAACAAGGGCTTATGCAGTAATCGGTTATCATGTTCTGATATAGTTGCGCTAACTGATTAGTTCAAGGCGTGCTTACTTTTTACCTCCAAATATACCCCTGTGCTAAAAAAAAAACCAAGCCCTCCTCCCCTTCCCTTCCCCCCCATACCTCTAGTCATTCACCGCTGCAAGTAACAACTTCATCGTGCTCCTCTCGACCACACTGGCTCCCGCTGTCATTGCTTTCGGGTGCTGCAAATAGGAAGGGACACCAGAGGAAGGGGACGTGGTCGGGAGGAGCCTGTTGAAGTTGTTGGTCGCAGCGGTGAACAGGTATGTGTAAGGGAAGGGAGGGGGTGGGCTGCACGCATGGCAGGGGGTGGGGGATGGAGATGAGGGAGCGGGAGGGACACCACTGACCTGGGTGCCTCTCGCACTCGCTACGCCATTGGTCCCATATGTATTTTATTCCAGTATGCTACGTATATCAATATGTCCGATGAATAGAGTGTTCCCCCCGCGAATTCGCAGTTCGCAAATCACGGACTCGGTCATTCGCGGTCTAATCCGACCGCCTCTTCCTGTAGTAAAGTTGGGCTACACCAATCAGGAGCTGCATGTCAAAACAGCTCCTGATTGGTTTAGCCCGACTATACTACAGGAAGAGGCGGTCGGAGCAGACCGCGAGGGATTTTCTTCACCTGCCGGCACTCCAGCTGCCCTCTCCTGCCTCCCCTGCCTTCTGACAGGTGAAAAACCGCATTCCCGGTTTTTCAAAATTTGCAGGGGGGTCATGGAACGGAACCCCCTTGAATTTCGGGGGAATACAGTAGTCCCAATGCAACTCATTATAGCCAACAAAGGCTGACGATGGTGAGATATTACATTACATTATATTACATTAGTGATTTCTATTCCGCCTTTACCTTGCGGTTCAAAGCGGATTACATATGAATTGCTATGATTTTAAGAAGTACATATTGAAGAGGTATGAAGTAGTATTTCGGAATAGCTTGAACATTATCTAAATTGCTGAGGGATAGTTGGTAGTGTTGGCTGGATTATTGGTTGTGTTATATTGGTTTTATGTATTTTTTGAAGAGCAGGGTTTTTGTTTCTTTCTTGAAGGTTTTTTAGTCTGTGGTTGAAGTCAGCAGGTTGGTGAGTTGCCGGTCCAGTTTGTAGCAGTGTAATAAACTTCAGCTGGTGAGCTGGAGCGGGATCATTCATTGGATATCTTGATATAGCATATGGGGGCTCCATGTTTCATATGCTAATAACACCTGGCAATCGCTGGATCAGCTATTTCCACTGTTCCGGTTTTCTTTGAACATCGCATTTTGTCTGCTGTCGTCCTTTTATCCAGTGGATTCTTGAGGTTTTGGGTTGCTTTTTTGCCAAGTAGTGTATTCCCACTCCGGCTGCAGTATTCGACTCTCTCAGATAAGCGACGGTATTAAGCGGATCGGTGTTCATTGATACGGGTTGTCGTGTTTGACCCAGGCTGCGATAAAAGCACACCGTTCAATGCATTGAAAATTTTTTTAAAAAATGAAGAAAAAGTAGTGGCTTGAAGGGTAAACGATTGATTAAATACACATGCATATTGCTAGCTGTCCATGACTAGTTTTCAGTACAGAGGCTGCCAGTTACACATATTCTAACACCTTTATTACATTTCAAGGATGGTTAGAGCGTGATAAGTCCTTCTCTGTTGTTGTGAATGTGAATTAAATGATTTGGACGGTTGGGCTCATATTTTATGGATGACAATGCATAAATTTGACATCACCCTATGAAAACTCTTGGCTTCCTTGGCCCTGATAAGATAAAGTGTCTGTCTAGCAGAAGTGATAGATTGAAAACATGTATGATCGAGAGCCTCTTTTTGGCTAGATAGTTAAATACCTGAACACCATCTGGGTTAGATCAAGAAACAGATTTTTTTTTTTTTTTAATCACATTTGAAGGAATTTATTGTAGCATTCTTCATCGGAATTGGCTTGATGGTTGTTAGGAGTCGGTGCACATCATAGTTCGTGGTAACGTAGGGGGCCCTTTTACTAAGGCGCGTTAACTGATTTAGAGCGCGGTAAAGATTAGCCCGTTATATTCCATGGGCGTGTTAGCATTTAGCGTGCGCTAAATCGATTAGCATGCCTTAGTAACAGGCAGTATAAGACGAGTAGACAGTTTCAGATATTTGGGGGGTTATAATCGATTGTCATTTGCAGTTTCAGGAACAGGTATCAAGCGCGGTTGCTAAAGGTTTTGGGCCATTCGAGATTTTGGGGATGAGAAATCATTGTATACGTTAATTCGTGCCTTTGTATTGTCAAAGTTAGATTATGGCAATGTAATATATGCGGGCATTGGGTTGGGGAAGCCAAAGCGTTTGCAGACAGTGCAGAATACTGCAATTAGATTGCTAGGCCGGGCGTTTATTCGTGATCATGTGACACCTTTGTATTTAAAATTCCATTGGCTACCAATGGAATTTAGGATCCAATTTAAGATCATAGGGCCTGTTTAACAAAGCCGCGCTAGTGGCTGCAGTTCGGTAACGGCCCCGAAGCCCGAAGAGATTTAAAGGGCGTCGGGGCTGTTGCCACGCGGCAGCCGCTAATGAGGCTTTGTAAAACAGGCCCTTAACGTTAGCACACGGAGCATTATTCCAGCTAAAGCCTTCATATCTTTCTAATTTGGGGCTATTTTACGCCCCAAGGCGTTTATTACGATCTCTGAATGACAATAGGGCAGTCGTTTCGAAGGCACATCTTGCGTCAACTAGAGATGGCGCGTTCTCTTATTTAGGTCCGCGGTTATGGAATAATCTGCCCATAGACTTGAGAAAAGAAGAATTCTAAATAAATTTTGAAAAGACATTTAAAAGCACATTTTTTTCCACTTGGCTTTCTCAACTTAGAGCAGAGTTTGGGACTGTGATCTGTGTTTTATTGTTTTACTATTAGAATTGTTACTGTTGAGATATTTGCGATGATATTTTATGAAAAAAGAAATTAAAAAATTTTAACTTTTGCTCTTAATCTGTCCTTTTCTTATTTTGATGGAGTTCTTTTCTTAATGAATATGAATTGTGTATTGTAAACCGCTTAGATGATCCTTTTGGGCTGTTATGCGATATATAAAGTTCTTAAAAAAAACATAAATTATGGCAGATAAAGACCAGCCCAGTAAGGTGGCCAGGTTTGTACCTGTCCTCGTTACACCTCTGAAAGTTATTAAGTCCTTCATGGATTTCTTGTTTTCGATCATTTCTTATCTTCTGCTCCCTCTTGCTGCGTTTCCTCATCTTTGGATGCTCTCCCATTGAGTGACTCGTATAATGGAGCTGTTTCGTTGCAAGCACTCACTCCTGGATTTGAATCGATTGACCCGACAACCTCTGTCAGTGTTCTGACTTGGCACAGACTCTGGGTATTATGTATGACCCTGCCTTATCTTTCACTTCTCATAGCATATATTAAACCTTTGACGGACTTGTAGGCTCTGTGTGTTCCTGCAAGCTCTTTGCATCTGTTAAGGTTGACTACTGCAGTAGTTCTCTGGCTGACCTCCCTGCTTCTGGCATCTGCAGATTCCTGCTGCTTGTCTCCTCGATCGCCTTCCCTGCTTTTCTCACGCCACACCTCCTTTCGTTAACGCGCACCGCTGTCTGATGAAGGTTCTGCTGCCAATTCAAGATCACTGGATTTTACGGACAAAATTAGCCAGGTCTGTCTAATCTCATGTCTCTCTGTTGCCCTCTTGAAAGCTCCGCTCCTGTCATCAAACTCGTCTCTGTGTGTGTCATGCCAGACGGGCTGTTCTTTGCTTTGGTGATTTCATCTCATCTAGGCCGTACGCACTGTGGGTTGTTACCGTGTCAATGCTCAACTGCTGTGGTCTACCTTTTATTTTTTAAAGCATCGCCACAATGATTAAAAAAAAAACAAAAAAACAGATATTTAGAATCGCTATCTAGATTGGGGTTTCCAGATTTTTCAATAGAAAAATCCGGACTGCCCTAGATCCGCCTCCAGGCCCTCCGAGTTCCGTCCCATCCCCGCTCTATTCTTGCCCCAAGTCCCACCCTAGCCCTGCCCCCGCTGCCCAATGCGATTTGAGGAGGCTTTTCAAAACCCGGACAAAGTGCCAGGTTTTGAAAAGCTGTCCGGACTAGAGAGCTGCACGGGAACGGGAACGACGGGAATCCAACGGGGATCCTGTGGGTTCCCCCTTTGGGTCACGGGGATCCTGTGGGGATGCCCCCTAGGGTCACGGGGATCCCATGGGGACACCCCCTAGGGTCGCGGGGATCCCGTGGGGACGCCCCTAGGGTCACGGGATTCGTGCGGGGTTCCGATGTACTCGAGCCACAAGGCTCGTCTTCTTTTCCCTACCTGTCCTGCAGCAGCACACAGCCGACCGGAAGTCTTCCACGATGTCAGCGCTGACGTTGGAGGGAGGGCTTAAGCAAAGTTCTCCCTCCCTCCGACGTCAGCGCTGACATCAGGAAGACTTCCGGTCGGCTGTTTGCTACGGCAGGGCAGGTAGAATAAATTCAAGGCAAAGGCATTGGCGTACCAAGGGGGGAGGGGGCAGTCCACCTCGGGGCACCTTAGGAGTGGTGCAGAGCCGGCCAGATACCCTTACTTTCGTGGCGCTTTCCCCCGACCGACTGACCGACAACAGGCCCAGTCCGACAAACCTCCCTGCCCTGTAGCCGCAAATCTAAATTACCTTCTTACAGCAGCTGGATTCAGGGCAGGGAGGTTTGTCGGACCGGGCCTGTTCTGTTGTCGGTCGGGTAGGGAAGCGCCATGAAGGTAAGTGGCAGGGAGGGAGGAAAGGAGGAGTGGAGAGGAAAAGACGCTTAAGGGAAATGGGTAAAACTGAGGGGGGAGAAGGACGCTGAAAGCACTGGGGAAGACAGAGGGGGGAGAAGGAGATGAAAGCACATGGGGAAGACAGAGGGGTGGAGAAGGACGCTGAAAGGACATGAGGAAGACGGTGGGGGGGGGAGAAGGATGCTGAAAGGACATGGGGAAGACAGTGGGGGGGGGCTGTCTCAATCAGGTCCGTGAGCCCACTATATATAAAGACACACTGCAGACCTCACTGCAGAAGACCCTGAAGAAAGCCACAGCATGATGGCTGAAACGTCGGTTCGTTCTGCACAGATGCGGCAGGACCCGGAAACCTGCTACACTCAATGACTTTGTTGAAAACCAGACTGCTGAAATGTGCCTCCAGGAGCGGATCGAGAGATACCTTCGCCATCAGTCCATTGGGTCCCTGCCTGCTAGTTTGTGCCCTGTTCTGCTCATTGTTCATTTGTTCTTTTGCAGACAGGTTTTCCTCCTCTTGTTCTTTAGATGCCTCAGTGTAATTCTTTGTGAAAGGAAAGATGTGACTTGTTTTCACTTGGCGTGGCACCGGCTGGCCAGATGTAGGTCTCCAAGAATTATTTGGTTTTACTGTACTTGTAAGAATTATTGCTTATTTTGGCATTGATACCACTCTTATGACTAGTCTCCTCACAAATCTGGTTAGAGATGATTTATTTGGCTCCAAACTGTAATGGCCTGGCAGAACGTTTAATGTGGTTCTACAAAGGCTAAGCACCATGTTGTTAGGGCTGGGGGGAGGGAGTCATATTGGAAGTAAAATACCAGTACTAGAGCTGCCTGATTTCACTGTATGTCCTTTCCACCCTTATCATAAGAATATAAGAATAGCCTTACTGGGTCAGACCAATGGTCCATCAAGTGCAGTAGCCCGTTCTCACAGTGGCCAATCCAGGTCAAAACCCAAAAAGTAGCAACATTCCAGCATCTCAAAGAATAGCAAGATTCCGGAACCCCAATGAGAGCAACATTCCAGAGCTGAGATTGTGATGTCATAATGCCTCATTCCACAGTGCCTTGGAGCCAACCTCAGCAGTGATGTCACAATGGCTTGATTGTCCTATACTTGGCTCACGTAAGAACATAAGAATAGCCATACTGGGTCAGACCAATGGTCCATCAAGCCCAGTAGCCCATTCTCATGTAGGCCAATCCAGGTCACTGGTACCTAGCCAAAACCCAAAGAGTAGCGATATTCCATTCAGAATACTAAAGAATAGTAAGATTCTGGCATCCAAAATAGTAACAAAAGATTCCAGAACCCTAATGAGAGCAACATTCCAGAGCTGAGATTGTGACATCATAATGCCTCATTCCACCAATGCCTCAGGACCAACCTTATCAGTGATGTCACAATGGCTTGATTGTCCTATACTTGGCACACGTAAGAGCATAAGAATAGCCATACTGGGTCAGACCAATGGTCCATCAAGCCCAATAGCCCATTCTCACAGAGGCAAATCCAGGTCACTAGTACTTGGCCAAAACCCAAAGAGTAGCAACATTCCAGCATCTCAAAGAATAGCAAGATTCCGGAACCCCAATGAGAGCAACATTCCAGAGCTGAGATTGTGACGTCATAATGCCTCATTCCACCAATGCCTCGGGACCAACCTTATCAGTGATGTCACAATGGCTTGATTGTCCTATACTTGGTACACGTAAGAGCATAAGAATAGCCATACTGGGTCAGACCAATGGTCCATCAAGCCCAATAGCCCATTCTCACGGAGGCAAATCCAGATCACTAGTACCTGGCCAAAACCCAAAGAGTAGCAACATTCCAGCATCTCAAAGAATAGCAAGATTCCGGAACCTCAATAAGAGCAACATTCCAGAGCTGAGATTGTGATGTCATAATGCCTCATTCCACAGTGCCTCAGAGCCAACCTCAGCAGTGATGTTACAGTGGCTTAATTCTCCTATATCCAAGGATTTTAGAGCAAATTGGGTCTAATATGGATGTTTCCAAGAGACTTGAAGAATATATAAAAAGGCCTACCACAGGCTAGCTTAAGTATGTCTATCTTCAATGTTAGCTATTCCCATATGAAACAAACCAATTTTGCTGGTAGGTTATTCCAAGAATCTGGCACACTCTCAGCTTAATTCTGTTCACCCTGAGATTAACCAGGCTATGGGGTGGGTTGCACACTTTCCTTTCTTCTTCCTCCTTGCTGTGGCAGAACTATTTTCCTCTTAATCACCTTGAGATAATAACACACTTTCTAAGCTGTAGTGTCTCCGTCCTGACTTTTTGGATTTCACATGGCTCTTCCTCATTCTTGTGTGTCTTCCTTTTTTTAATTTTACGTTTTAATTCTATATCTTTGTCTTATTCCTTCAGCAGTGAGCAGTTTCAAACTTTCTCTTCCTTCCTTGTCTGCCCCTTTCTTTTTCCTCTTCTTGCCTCTTCCTACCTGCTCTCCTTACATTGTTCCTCGTTTGCTTCCTCTCTTCTTGCCCCTGTGCTTTCTTCCCCATTGCTCGTCCCCATCCTCCTGCCTTTACTCTTCCCTCGAATACTTCTCCATCTCCTCTCACCCTTTGTTCTGTCTTACCCACATGCTCATCATCTTTCCGCTCCCCCTCCCCCAGATTCTTGTATCTATTCCTGTCCTTAAGGCCCCTATTTAGAAAAACGTGGTAAGGTTTTGCAGTTATGTAGTAATTCCGCCCAAACGAATGCACAGTAACTGCAAAACTTCTAGGTCAACGGCTGGTGGCATTCCCAGTATATTTGAGAGGACTATGATGCGGCAAAAGCAGAACGAATGTTGCTACATTATCTATACCAGCAGATAACATACAAAGTAAACAAATACACCGCTTTAAATTATATGAACTACTGCGCTGTCGGCCAGGTTTAACTGCAAGATGCAGTCCTTTCCTATCCCCTGACACAAAATGGCATCCCCCCCTCCCCCCCACACACACAATTCTATAAAGTGCATCTGAAGTTAGACGTGTACGTTTGGCGGGTAAATTAGTGCTGATAATCGTCTAGAGAACAACAGTGACAAAATTCGTCACTGTTTCCATTCCCACGGATAACCGCGAGAAACCATCCCCATGTCATTCTTAAAGGAGCGAGGGAAGAATCGGAGTCTGAACGGGCCCAGCCACTAACCCTCAAGCCTTGCACTGAAGAACGCTGGTGGAGAAGGACCAAGGTTGAGATAGACACTAAAGAATGGCAGTCTCTGGTATCCAGAGCTGGTATTGTGATTTCATAATGCCTCATTCCACCAATGCCTAAGAGCCAACCTCAGCAGTGATGTCACAATGGCTTCATTAGCCTATACTTGGCTCACATAAGAATCAGAGTTTGAATGGGCCCAGCCATGGGCCCTCAAACCTTGCATTGAAGATTGCTGGTGGAGAAGCACCGAGGTTGAGATAGACACTAAAGAATGACAGTCTCTGGTATCCAGAGCTGGTATTGTGATGTCATAATGCCTCATTCCACCAATGCCTAAGAGCCAACCTCAGCAGTGATGTCACAATGGCTTCATTAGCCTATACTTGGCTCACATAAGAATCAGAGTTTGAATGGGCCCAGCCATGGGCCCTCAAACCTTGCATTGAAGATTGCTGGTGGAGAAGCACCGAGGTTGAGATAGACACTAAAGAATGACAGTCTCTGGTATCCAGAGCTGGTATTGTGATGTCATAATGCCTCATTCCACCAATGCCTAAGAGCCAACCTCAGCAGTGATGTCACAATGGCTTCATTAGCCTATACTTGGCTCACATAAGAATCAGAGTTTGAATGGGCCCAGCCATGGGCCCTCAAACCTTGCATTGAAGATTGCTGGTGGAGAAGCACCGAGGTTGAGATAGACACTAAAGAATGACAGTCTCTGGTATCCAGAGCTGGTATTGTGATGTCATAATGCCTCATTCCACCAATGCCTAAGAGCCAACCTCAGCAGTGATGTCACAATGGCTTCATTAGCCTATACTTGGCTCACATAAGAATCAGAGTTTGAATGGGCCCAGCCATGGGCCCTCAAACCTTGCATTGAAGATTGCTGGTGGAGAAGCACCGAGGTTGAGATAGACACTAAAGAATGACAGTCTCTGGTATCCAGAGCTGGTATTGTGATGTCATAATGCCTCATTCCACCAATGCCTAAGAGCCAACCTCAGCAGTGATGTCACAATGGCTTCATTAGCCTATACTTGGCTCACATAAGAATCAGAGTTTGAATGGGCCCAGCCATGGGCCCTCAAACCTTGCATTGAAGATTGCTGGTGGAGAAGCACCGAGGTTGAGATAGACACTAAAGAATGACAGTCTCTGGTATCCAGAGCTGGTATTGTGATATCATAATGCCTCATTCCACCAATGCCTAAGAGCCAACCTCAGCAGTGATGTCACAATGGCTTCATTAGCCTATACTTGGCTCACATAAGAATCAGAGTATGAATGGGCACAACCACTGACCCTCAAGCCTGGCATTGAAGAACGCTGGTGGAGAAGAACCGAGGTTGAGATAGACACTAAAGAATGACACAGGATGCTTAGAACATAAGACCCTAAGCATTGCTTACTGGGCAGATCAAAGGTCTATCAAGCCCAGTGCCCTATTTCCAACAATGGCCAATTCAGGTCACAAATACCTGCCAGAAACCCAAAGAGTAGCAACATTCTAGAGCTCGACTGTGATGTCATAATTCCTCTTTCCACCAATACCTAAGAGCCAGTCTCAGTAGTGATGTCACAATAGCTTAATTATCCTACACTTGGGCAAACATAAGAACCTAAGCATTGCCATACTGAAGGTCTGGCTAACTGATAGAGCTGCTCCCTGTGACCCTGGGCGAGTCACTTAATCCTCCAGTGGCCAAAAGTGACAACAAGGCAGTATAAAAGTCTCCTTTCCCTTGCTCACCCATCTCTTTTGCTTCCCCCCACTGTCCATCACTGGCACTCTTAACTCTCGCTCCCTCTTCTCACCTCTTTTCATTTTCTTCCTCTCCCCTGGGTCCCCTACACACTGTTATTTCCTCTCCTCTACCCTCCCCTTCCTACCCCTTTATCCCCCTGGTTGCTTCTCTTGCTGTTGTTTGGCTCATTCAGCTCAGCAGAATCAATCGGAGACAGGAGGGCAGGGGACGCATAAGAATAGCCTTACTGGGTCAGAACAATGGTCCATCTAGCCCAGTAGCCCCTCCTCACGGTGGCCAATCCAGGTCACTAGAACCTGACAAAAACCCAAATAGTAGCAACATTCCAGAACCCCAAATAGTTACAGGGTTCCGGAATCCAGCATCTCAAAGAATAGCAACATTCCGGAACCCCAATGAGAGCAACATTCCAGAGCTGAGATTGTGATGTCATAATGCCTCATTCCACAGTGCCTCAGAGCCAACCTCAGCAGTGATGTTACAATGGCTTGATTGTCCTAAATCCAAGGAGTAACAACATTCCATGCTACCAATCCAGGGCAAGCAGTGGCTTCCACCATGTCTGTCTCAACAGCAGACTATGGACTTTTCCTCCAGGAACTTGTCCAAACCTTTCTTAAAATCGGCAACGTTGTTCGCTCTTACCACAACCTCTGGCAACTTGTTCCAGAGTTGAACTATTCTCTGGCTGGAAGCTGTGTCCATTCAGCTCCTGCCTCCTCAGCAACCTCTCCAGGTCTGAGAAGAATCATGATTTATGAGAAGTCTTCGTGCACCATGGAGTCACCAGTTCCACATGCCTGGGTAGTCACATACTCGCGCCCCTCTGTAAAAGTCAAATTAAGGAAGCATTTTCTCATGTTTACTCTGAACTCTGTAGTTCTGTGTGCTTGCTGTTTGAGGCTAGTGACATTGTCTCATTTTTATGTATCCTCTGTGCAGTGAAAAATGCCATACAGCACGTGTCAGAGCAAAAGATAAAACTATTAATTTTTTTTTTTTTTTTTTGTGCTGATGGGGTGTTTGGGGGAGGGGGGGGGAGCGTTTTTTAAATTCCACAATGGATTTGTACTCTGTCCCAGAGACTAAACATTACATGCTAATCTGTGTCTGAATCTTAAACCAGGGTGTCTTGGTTGGTAGCCAGGATTTTTTTTTTTTTTTTAATCCTATCCTGGGCAGGTGACACCAATGCAAGGCAGGGATATTTTCTTTCTTTTGTAAGACCCGTAAACCCTGTGCACCTGCTCATTTCCTCCGGTACAGCGAGCACCTTGTATAGCGTGCCATGGGATCATGTCTTAACTCCTGCCATAATCCTCTTTATGGGAATTCTCTTGTAATTAGGGATCGGTACGGGAGTTGTATTTCTATCTCCTTGCTTTTTGAGCAACAGAAAGAGGAAATGCTTTGATTCACCGCATGTGTTTTGTCAATCAGAGATCAGTTGGATGTTGAGAAGCAGAGTGATCAGATTTAATTTTCTTGAACAGATGAAGCTTATTCTAATCCCTACCTTCTCATTTTGGGTTGTTTTGGGTTTTTTTTTTTTTGCACATCTGTAGTATAAAGCATGGGCATCTTTCTCTCTCTAAAAAAAAGCAAAAATCTTTTGCAGCCTACAAATGAACTGGTAAATAATTATTTTGCTGTCCATATATTGCAATAGCAGAAAGCACCGGGACTGGTTAAACATGGACCTTGCGGATCTTAACTGCCCGCCCCTAAAAAAAATCTGCCCACGGATCCGTGAGGTCTGCAGGAGTTAAAACAAGGATCTCTGCGGACCCCACGTCACGGCCTCTCTTTAAGGCCGTGCACTTTAGCTCTGTTGGATCTGTGAGGCCTCCAGGTAGAAGGCATTTGGGATACTGGGGTGCAGAAAAGCTGGGTACAACAAAAGGGAGAACTAGGGTGAGACTCCAGTATTCAGTACTAGCAATCCCGACTGCCAACAGAAAAAAAGCCAGCAAAAGTAGAATTTAAAAAGAGGATCTCAAGGACCCCACAGAACTAAACGCACATGGCCTGAAAAAGAAAGCGGCCATGGCGTGGGATCCGCAGGGATCCTTGGTTTTTACCTCCTGCAGGCCTTCACGGATCTTGCTTACTGTACGGTTCCTCGTTTTAACTCCTGTGAACCTCATGGATCCCACTGGAGGGTTTAAGATGAAGATATGTGGGGTGAGCGGAATCCGTGAGGTCTACGGGAGTTAAAACAAGGATCCCTGTGGACCCCATGCCACGGCCGCTTTCTTTTTAAGGTCATACGGTTCAGATCCGTGAGGTCCGTGGGATCTTCATTTTACCCTGTCCTGAAAGAATCTACCTAGTAGAAAAAAATGAAGGTGACAGTCCGACGGTGGGGGTGGGCGTCCCGATGGCAGGAGGGAGTGGGCATCCCTCCTGCCATACCGGTGGTGGGGTGCGCTGGGCCGACAGCGAGTGCAGTGGCTGTGGGGGGGGGAGGGGTCCCGACGGCAGGAGGGAGTGGGCATTCCTCCTGCCATATCTAAAGGGAGGGTCCGATGACGGGAGGGTATGGGCATTTCTTCTGCCACTTTTTGGGTTCGGGGAGGGGGAGCACATTGTCGGGGGGGGGGAGGCTTTTTTCTTTTTTTTTTTATTGGCCAGAGACTTTGCATGGGTAATACACGCAAAATATCAGTGCCATTAAAAAAAAAAAAAAAAATCCCAGGCAGACCTGTTGGTAACACAGTTACTGACAGGTCTGCAGCAGTCGGGTTTTAGGATAGTAAAACCCGATTCAAAATAGCCAAGCAATTGTTAGTGAATCAGTCGCTTGGCTATTATGCATGGGGTTTTACTAATTTGCATGGGTGGATCGGATTGGATAGGAGATTAATTGGACAGCAGTTTAGTAAATCGGGCCGGGGAACAGGAACGATCGCAAAACCAGTAAAACTTGTTTTGCGTCCATCCTTACAGGATCGGTAAGTTTAGAGAACCTAGGCCTAGATTGTCCATATCTGAGGCATGGCCAGTAGGAAAAAGGAGGTATTGATGCCTCTGTATAAGACTTTGGTGAGACCTCATTTAGAATATTGTGTGCAATTATGGAGGCCCCACCTTCAAAAAGATATAAAAAGGATGGAGTCGGTCCAGAGGAAGGCTACGAAAATGGTCGGTGATCTTCAAAACAAGGCGATCCACACTACGCTGATTGCCCACACACGATTACTCCTCAAAGGCCCTAGTCATTTTTATACATTATTGTGCTCCACTAAGTTCATCCCAAAGGCAAACTTTGGACCCCTGAGGAAGATGTTCTAATCGAAACATGGCCCGTTCTTTTAGAACAAAGGTGGATATATCCTTTAAACAACGTATCAAGTGCCGGCATCAACGACATCGTTTCTTCGGTCTCCTTGTTTGGTTCCTGCACTCTGTAACAGTTCAGCTTGTTCTAGTTTTTCAGTAGTAGGTGTATCGGTGCTCTAGAATTCAGTGCAATATTTATAATGCTGTCTTTTCAGGGGGGGGGGGGGAATAGAGCTTTTATGTTTTAGCAAGTTTGCCTTATAGTTTTTGAATGTGTCATTGCAGGCTTTTGTATTATTTTGAAAAGCATCTGGCTCTATTTGAAAGCAGGCCTTTGGCACTTAAATTAAAAATGCTCGACTAGTGGTCCCCTCATCCTAAAGAGTCGCCACACAAACACCCATTTGATTTAATCAAAGTGATTGGCAGTGGTAGGAGTGTATGCTGCTCCTGAGGTCATAATTACAATTTGACTATTTTTGTATGACGTGTTGAAGGAATGTGGAGTTTGCGATAGAGGACTGGAGCTGCAGGGTTCATATTGAGGGTTCTTCTCAGTCCTATAGAGCAGTGTTCTTCAACCTTTTGACACCTATGGACCGGCGGAAATAAAATAATTATTTTGTAGACCGGCACCGGTCCACGGACCGGCAGTTGAAGAACACTGGGCTAAGTCGTGCCCATCTCTACCCAGTCTCCGCCCCAGACCCCGCCCCCATAATAGTACTAATTATAACACCAGTTTTTCCATTCATTTTTCATATATACACACACTCAATATAAACGTTATTTGCAACACATAACATGGTTAACCACAAAATTAAAATACACAAAGCACACTGTATGCTTTTCAACATTAATTTCTACCATGCAAATGCAGGACCAAAAACTAAAAGTACTAATATTCACAAACAAACCCTAAGATGCGAGACTCTGCAAGCAGTACAACCCCAGAGGAAAAGAAACAAATGCATTTCTTCCTGAACAGACAAATCAATCACTAAATAAAAAAAATAAAAGCATTCCCCCTACCGTTATTGTCTCTCTCCCTCCATGCTATGCCTTGCCTTCTGGCCTGCCTCCCCCTCCCCCCCCCTCAGTGTTATCTTAGGGCCAGTCCACGGTGCGATCTACACGGCGTCTTCGGGCCGGCTCCCTGAGTACTGCATTGCACAAAGCTGTGGGCAGCGGCTCCTCGTTCGCATCCCGCACCTCGTCTGGAAGCCTTCCCTCTGATGTTTGCGACGTCCGAGAGAAAGCTTCCAGTTCAGGCGCAGGACGCGCATAGGAGCCTTTTCCGACGGCTTTGTGCACTGCAGCACTCAGGGAGCCAGCCCAAAGACACCGCGTTGATTGCACCGTGGACCAGCGGCTGAAGAACACAGTCTTCTGCCCGGTGGACGTGACGGCCCTGTGGACCAGCAGAAAATTTCTGCGGACCGACACTGGTTCACAGACCGGCAGCTGAAGAACACTGCTATAGAGAATCCAGACTTCATGCCACAGAATTTATTGAAGGGTGCTGTCAGTTATAATTGTGATTTTACCTGGTAGCTGAAACTAGGATGTATACTTAAAAAGAATCACCAACGTCTATTGTCTGACCAGGCAGCCTTATGGGGTAAGGATTTAGACCGATTGATCGTGACTTCCAGTACTTATTTAGAATTTAGGAAACGCCTAAAAACATACCTGTTTGCCAAATATCTGGGAACTAAGTTTTCTTATTCAATTGTATAATTTTTAAGCCCTGCGGTATAGAAGCTGATAAGTCTGACTTTGGACGTATCCCGCAAGATGTTCAAATATCAGGGCGGGAAAGCATCCATTTTCGAAACCGCTAGCCATCCCTTTTTTTTTTAATGACCTATTTGGAAAACTTGACCTTTAGGACGTCTTAACTTTTTTGCCCATTTTTGAATACAAAAAAAGGTCATAATCCAGCCATTTGGATGTGGGAGGGGCCAGCATAGAATTGGCTTGGCCAGATAGACATCCCAACAGAGCAGTGGGGGCACCTTAGAGTGCACTGATGTGAAGTTAACATAAAGGGTGTCGGATGTATATCTCACCATAACCCCCTTATAATTTATGGTGAGCCCTCCAAACCTTTCCCCAAACCTACTATACCCAACTGTGTATCACCCCAATAGCCCTTATGGCTGCAGGTGGCACCTATATGGAAGTATAATAGGATTTGGGTGGGTTTTGGTGGGCTCCTACTTAATGCCATAGATGTTGTGGTTAGAGTGCCTTATGGGCCTGGGTCATCCTCTCTATGGTTCACTGGCCCACCCAACAGGTAACTCTACACACCTGATTATCTACTAGGCTTCCCCATAGCAGATGCAGCTGTTCTAGAGCCAGGTAGGTACCTTTTTGCTCTCATTTTTGGGTGGTGGAAGTGTGAGGGTATTTTACCATGATGCATGCGGTGGTCAGCCAGTCAGTTTGGCCACCTTTGTGGCACTTAGATGCTTCTAAAACAGGTCTGGATCCAAAGATCTAAGTTCTGTCCAGGACGTCTTGCAGAATGTTCGATTATCGCTGCAAGATGTCATAAGAATTGCTGCTGCTGGGTCGGAGCAGTGGTCCATCGTGCCCAGCAGTCCGCTCATGCGGCGGCCCCTAGGTCAAAGACCAGTGCCCTAACTGAGACTAGCCCTACCTGTGTACGTTCCGGTTCAGCAGGAACTTGTCTAACTTTGTCTTGAATCCCTGGAGGGTTGTTTTCCCCTATGACAGACTCCGGAAGAGCCTTCCAGTTTTCTACCACTCTCTGGGTGAAGAAGAACCTCCTTACGTTTGTACGAAATCTATCCCCTTTCAATTTTAGAGAGTGCCCTCTCGTTCTCTCTACCTTGGAGAGGGTGAACAACCTGTCTTTATCTACTTTGTCTTGAATCCCTGGAGGGTGTTTTCCCCTATAACAGCCTCCGGAAGAGCGTTCCAGATTTCAACCACTCTCTTAGCAGTAATTATTATTATTTATCATTTTGCTGAGCAATTTCTTCTTTTCCTGTGGGCTTCCAGCTCAATCAGAATCGACCTCTATTGGGCTACAGAGCCATGAACCTTCGCCTGGTGGCCACAAATTGCAGTTCCCTTTGAGAATGAGCCAACAATGAACCCTTTGTGTGGCCACAAGGTGTGGCCACTAGATGTCGCCGCTGAGAAAGAGCTGGAAGCTCTTTTCTCCAGAGCTGCGCTTGTTGCCTCTGCAGCACTCTGGCTTCAGGAGAGCCCAGAAAGCAGAGGTTTCGGTTCTCTGCGCGTCGCTCGGTGTAGCACGTTTGTCATGAAGCCACTGAAGTGAGCCAATGCTTGGCAACAAAGTGATGTTATCGCAGTCCATTCCATCACCACTCTAATATCTATTCAAACCACGCTCAACAACAATAACCAAAAATATTTGGTAGAAGAAACCTCTTAATAGTAAGTTTAGAAGAATATTTGCACTGTTTCTTTTATAATTCCACAATTATTTTAATAAGTGCGATAACACACGCCATCAAGTCTCTTAAAGGAGTCTGATGCGTTTCCCAGGTGTGGCCATGGTTTGCATGGAAGCTCTTAAAAGTGCCCCCTGTTGTGTGTTATGGTTTCCTTTATTCACTGTGCTGGGAATGTCTTGCAAGAGCATCAGGAATGGGGGTATTATTCCATCAGGAATTCTGTACTTCATAAATAGAAAGCAGAATGACGCGGTAGAGAGAGACACACGCTGGCAAATTCTGTATAGTCCACGTAAAGTTAGGCAGCTTAAGTGACACTTAGCACCTCATAATTACCGTTAATTGAACTTAAATGAAAGATGGGGGGGGGGTCTAACTCAAAAAACACGCGTCTATGAAAAGTAGGTGCCTAGTCCCAAGTGCTTACCAACAAAAGTAGGTATGGTCAAGGGCAGGTTGGTCCGGATTCTAAAAACAGCGCCAGCATCGGCAGCCACCTAAAAATGGCCACCAATCGCTCATCGGCGCCGTTTATAGAATCGCAGCTCTTTTTAAAAACGGGCGCCTTGAATGTAGGCCAACATTTTACCGGCCTACATTTAAGAAGCATTGGAAACGGGGGAGGCCACAGGCGCCATGGCCTCCCTCCAAATTGGCGTTTCGTTATGTTTCTATTCCCCCCCCCTCCACCTCCTCCCGGCCGCTGTAATTTTAAATCTCTGCCGCAGAATGAAGAATTCCGGGGCAGGCCTGCTTGTTGACGCTGAGCGGTGGCTGCTGGAAGATTTAAAATCACAGTGACCAGGAAAGGTAGGTGGGGGAGTCGGGAGCTGGAGAGAGAGGTCATTTCTCAGGATCCTGCTGAGGTTAGGGCGAAGCCTTTGAGCACCCCCCCCCCATCAACGAAAAAGCGTTCTGCTGCCAAAGGCCTAAGGAGCCACCTAGGGTCGCCTAAGGACGCCTAAGGCCAATTCTGGCATAAACCACACACATACCTAGGCGCTTCCGTAGACACATGAACGGCACCTTCAATGTAGATGCTGTTCGCTGCACCGCTGGTTTTTTTTAAGAAACGTGCATCCCGATTGGTTAGTTAGATAGCAGTAGGATGCCTACTGCCGCCTAACTTCAGAATGCCATTACTAGAATCCGGGCCATGGTGGGCGTTTTTATGAGTTGGGCGTCTCATAAGGTGCAGGCATTTTGGTGAAGAAAACAGTGGCATAAATTTAGGATGCCGAGCGATGCCTAAGCGTGATTCTGTAACTTTGCGTAGTGCCGCATTAGTCAGTGCCCGTTTTTTAGGTGACCTGTATAGAATCGGGCCCACGTTCTTCCCTGTCTCTTCCAGTAAACTGGCTGTTCCTTTAGCATGTGCGTCCTATCCAGTGTGCTTTTTTTTTTATTTTTTTTTTATTTTTTAACATGAGAAGAATGACCTCAAGGTGACACCCAGAGAGGTGGAAACATGAAGCAGCTTGCAGGATTTATGACCGTCGGTAACTTAACCAGAGTGATGACCACAGAGAAGGATGGTTTATATTTGAGCTTTGGGAGTTTCTCCTTGTAAGAAAATATTCCGTCAGTTATCCTTAATGAGATGGTTCACGTTTTCCTGAAAAGAAGATTATCGCTTTCCAATAAAAAATATATATATATATGCTCAAGGGAGCAAAGAAGAATCCATTGTGTTTCAGGGGAGACGGAATATAACTCTATCAATCTGAAGCTTTAAAATGGATTCCATTTTAAATATATTTGCAAGATTTGGAACAGATAATAAGTGAAAGGAGCACCCTGCAAAACTTGTAGAAGGATTATAATTACTATAGAGGCCTTGGGAATCCTGCAGTAGGTGTGTTCCTGATTAGAATTCCACAAGGATCTACCAAGGGTAATATAAGTTAGATTTTACTGTGACATCGCTAGTTGCTGGGGGAGGAACTTTACACTTTTGACCTCTCCAGCCCTGATCAAATTCTAGGAGGTAGAGACCCTTCTTGCTCCCCCTGGCTCAAATGCAGAGAGCTCAACAGCACGATCAGGCTAGCCCTAATGAATATGCATGAGAGAGTTTTGCATATAATGGAAGTGACAGGCATGCAAATTTGCTCCATGCATATTCATTAGGGCTAGCCTGAAAACCCGATTGGCCTGGTGGTCCTCCAGGGAAAAGGGCAGGAAAGCCCTTTTCTGTGGGGGAAAGGGCCAGGTAAGATCTATAGTAAGGAGGGGATGGGCAGGGCCGGATTTTCCTATAGGCTAACTAGGCTTCAAGATCAAGAGGGGCCTACATTCAAATTGTTAGCAAAATTAAAATTACACTATTCTAAAAACAGTGAACACTAAAACACTGAACCGAAAATAAGGAGAAATTCTACGCTTCGGGATCGGAACCGGCTCCGGCTGTAACGGGGCGCCGACTCAGCTTCTCCCTTTCTTTTTCTCGCCCTGGGAGGAGGATCGGGGAGGGAAAGACGTCAGTCCGGAAACAGCTGGGCAAAGCCCAGCCCCGCGGGGAGAGAGGCAAAACGTGGATCCGTCAGGACAGGGCGGCCAAGACTGACATCGGGGGGGGGGGGGATGGGAGGTTTCAGTGGAAAGGGGATGGGAGGCAGGCAGGCTGGCATCGGAGGGGAGTGGGGGGGTTTAATGGAAGGCAGGCAGGCAGGATGGCATGGGGGGTGTTCAATGGAAGGGGGATGGGAGGCAGGCGGGCATCGGAGGGGGGGGTGAGATGAGGAAGAACGCATTGGGGGCACTATGGACATAGGAAGGGGCAATGTTGTGTGTTATGTTTGATTAGTTATTGTTACAAGTACTATATATGGTGCTGAGAATAAATGTCCAAATAAGTGTTCTCGACGTTTTTTTATTTATTGTCCGTGTCACATTTTTTATAAAGGTTAGTACCAATAACAACATGTTTCATTTAACATATTGATATATATCACAGTAATGATGTATTTTATTATCTCTCATGTAATTTACAAACTTAAAAATGGGAGGTGAAAGGGCCTCATAAGTGGAATAGCCTAGGGCCTCTTTTCATCTAAATCCGGCCCTTTGGATGGGGCATGATATTTAGAGTTACCAGATGCATTGAGGGCGATTCAGAATGTCATAGCAAGAGTGGTGTCTGGGGTGTCATATTTCTCCAGTTCTGAGGTCGCTCCACCGACTGCCAATACGTCAAAGAACTCGATATAAGGTGTTGCCTTTACTTCAAAGTAAAGGCAACAGAGATGTCTATTAGAGAATGTCCCCGTCCCAGCAGAAACTCAATTTCCCCACCCTTGTGAGTTTTGTCGCTGTCGCTGTCGCTGTCCCTGCTCCATTCCTGTGAGCTCTGCCTTAACCGCACGAGCCTCAAGCACTTATGATTTTAAAGTGTTTGAGGTTTGAGCAGGTGAAGATGGATCTTGCAGGGACAGGAAAAGAACTCGCGGGGATGGAACGGGAAAGAGTTCTCACGGGGGAGGGGGAAAAATTTGTCCCCATGTCATTCTCTAATGTCTATACCACATGGTAATCAAATTTATTGTGCAAGAGACATAAAAATAAACAATCCTTCAATAGGAACATACTACATGCATCAGAAGTTTTGAACTGGTAAGATTAGGGTTACAAGATTTTACTTGAGTACAATCCGGACCCATAGACACAGCCCTTTGTGGAAGCCTTTTTATTTATTTATTTAAAAAAATTCTATATCGTTTAAAACCTAAACGGTTTACATAATGTTACATGCATAAATCAGACAAGCACGAACAAATAATCCTCCGATATCAGCAATGAAAGAATGAGAGCCAGAAAAGGCTTATACGGTGTCAGGTCAAAAGCGCGCCGCGACAAAGTCGCGCCCAGACAATTGAGCACAGTGCGGAGGCACGCGCTGCTCTAAATTACTGTTTTTAGTGCTCCGACGGGGGGGGGGGAACCCCTCCACTTTACTTAATAGACATCGTGCAGCGTTGTGAGGGGTGTGGGGGGTTGTAACCCCCCAATTTTACTGAAAACTTAACTTTTTCCCTGTTTTTAGGGGAAAAGTTCAGTTTACAGTAAAATGTGGAGGGTTACAACCCCCTATAATGCCGGCGCGATGTCTATTAAGTAAACTGGGGGGGTTCCCCAACAAAACCCCCCATCGGAGCCCCTAAAAACTGTAATTTTGTGTAGCGCGCGCCTCCGCGCTACGCTCAATTGTCGGTGCACGCTTTTGTCTTTCACGCCATTGTCTATGAACCGGCTTATACAAAGAATCAGGAAACCATTTTCAAAAGTCAGCAGTCATGAGGGGTTTGCAAATAGCTGCGTTTTTAATAATTTTCCGGAATTGCCTTTTTCACAACATTTTCGTAATTGACTCGCAAGTGAGTTCCATAGAAGGTCATTGTGCTGATCTCAACATATTTTGGATTGACTTTTGCTTTTAATAAAGCTGAGTTTTCAGAGCGCAGAGATCTGTTTGGTAAATAATTAGTCATCTTGCTCTTGAATAATTCAGGTATAATGCCGCACAAGAATGGATGACAAATCCTTCCTGCTTTATGCTGAATTCTGAAAACAACTGTAACTGTTGAAGGTAGGGTGAAATATGATCATATTTCGATGTTCCCGTTATCAATCTGGCTGCTGCGTTTTGCACAACGTGCAATGCCTTGCACCTTGCCTTGGTTATTCCAAGGTATAAGGCATTGCAATAATCAAGCCTTGAGTAGAGAATATAAGCCGCAAGGTGAGAACATTAGTGGCTCATTTGATTTTTTTAAAATAGTTTTATTTTGTAGCTGTGCGTGACATGGTAGAACAAATGCTATAGGCGAGGGAACTGCTAAAAATATCTGCACACTCCTTGCAAATGAATAGGTGGAGGGGCATTTTCAAAATATACGTCGAAGTCCGATTTTGATGCTGGGCGTCCAAAGTCGGCAGCAAGAAAATGCCCATTTTTAAAAGGCAAATCACCATACGTCTATAATTTTTTTTTTGAAAATCCTCTGTCTGGACATCCAGGCCATTGGGACGCCCAGACCATCGGGACGTTTATCTTTATACCACATTTTCGAATAAAATTTTGTCCCAAGTCCAGGGAGAGTGTGGCGCAGCCTCAGCACCCTGAATAAATAGTGTGGAAAGCTTCAATCTCTGATAATCAGAGCTGAGATTGTGATTTCATAATACCTCATTCCACCAATAAGAGCCAACCTCATCAGTGATGTCACAATGGCTTCATTGTCCTATACTTGGCTCACTTCTACTCCATTTTGATTTCTAGAGTGGCGCAGTGGTTAAAGCTACAGCCTCTGCACCCTGGGGTTGTGGGTTCAAACCCACGCTGCTCCTTGTGACCCTGGGCAAGTCACTTAATCCCCCATTGTCCCAGGTACATTAGATAGATTGTGAGAGGGAAAAATGCTTGAGTACCTGAATAAATTCATGTAAACCATTCTGAGCTCTTCTGGGAGAACGGTATAGAAAATTGAATAAATAAATAAATAAACAAATGGCCAGAAAAAGACCATTTGGTCTTGGGAGGGGCCTGGTTGACTTAGACTCCTCCCCCCTGACCAGGAAGTGATGTCATAAGGGAACCCAGGCCGGCGTGAGCAGCAACTGTAAGATGCCGCTCGTTCTGGCAAATATTTAAAGAGGTACGTAAGGGGCAAGAGGAGGAGAGGTGCTGGCACCTGAGACCCCCCTCCCCCCCATATTATGCCACTGTTTCTGTTCATCTTCACACCTAGAGAATTTCCCTCCACATCATATCAGTTAGTCCTTTCAATTGTTTAATATGAGCTGGTCAAACTTAAGTTTCAAGTTTATTAGGATTTTATATACCGCCTATCAAGGTTATCTAAGCGGTTTTTTTTTACAATCAGGTACTCAAGCATTTTCCCTCTCTGTCCCGGTGGGCTCACAATCTATCTAACGTACCTGGGGCTATGGAGGATTAAGTGACTTGCCCAGGGTCACAAGGAGCAGTGCGGGGTTTGAACCCACAACCCCAGGGTGCTGAGGCTGTAGATCCAACCACTGCACCACACACTCCTCCTCCTTAAAAGTGTGAGAGGGGGCCATGGCTGGGGGCTGAGTCCCGTGGATCACTACGGTGCTTGTGCCCACCCCCACAGTAGGCCAGACTGGGCCAGCACCGGTGAACCTTGATGGACACGTACAGTGGCTGAAAGGGACAGGCAGGAAATGATGCTGCAGTCCAAAGTCGGCAGCAAGAAAATGCCCATTTTTAAAAGGCAAATCACCATACGTCTAGAATTTTTTTGGGGAAAATCCTCTGTCTGGACATCTAGGCCATTGGGACGTCCAGATCATCGGGACGTTTATCTTTATACTACATTTTCGAATAAAATTTTGTCCCAAGTCCAGGGAGAGTGTGGTGCAGTGGTTAAAGCTACAGCCTCAGCACCCTGGGCTTGTGGGTTCAAACCCACGCTGCTCCTTGTGACCCTGGCCAAGTCACTTAATCCCCCATTGTCCCAGGTACATTAGATAGATTGTGAGAGGGAAAAATGGGTTATTTAACATTTAAACGCTTAACTTATGAAACAAGATTATTAGTGGAGACTGATGGACGCAGAGAAGGAGATAATTGTTATTTTACTAGAGACTTGTACAAAGTCCTTTTCTTTTTTTTTAATGGTTCTTTTTTTTCCCCTCTCCTTTTTCTAACCAGCTCATCAGAAGTGACATATGCCATGATTTGTTCACTCTGCACCGCACATGCGGCGAGCAGATGTGTGCAAAAGCCATTAACGTGCTTATGTGTTAACCGTGGAGGCTTTTGCCCAAAACTTTAGACACAACACTGCACACAGAGCGCATCCAACCAGCCTCTGCTTCTGGGCTATAGCGTGGCATGGAATAAACAGTCGTCACGTTCGAGCATTTCCCCGTTGAGTGAATGATGAGTGGAAGGCCTCGCTTGCCTTTCTGTGGCACAAACACCCCATTCAGTGAGGTTTTTGCTCCCCACATGTGCAACTATAAAGGAGGTGCACAGGAAACCTTCGCTGAATGGCTCCCTGGACAACTGTACGACAGACTTGCATCTCTCTAATTTAGAGAGTGAGACGGTGTGGTTAGAAAAAGTTGCTTCTCGGGGGGGAACAAAAATGTTCTCTGTGGCAGGACTGATGAGTGTTCGGAGATCCGTTGCTACAGTCCTGCTTAATGACCTGGGAGCGCGATTCATCCAGTTCATTCTGGCCGCTAAAGAGGAAAACCTCAGGGCTTAAAAATCAAAGAAATCCAAATAGCAGCTATTTAAAACGCAGATATGTGGGGAGCCGTTTGGCAATTCGTAACGGATTTGAAAAAAAACAAACATTGAGCACCGAGAAAGCGTCATCTTAGATGTTCTAGCAATTTCTGTGTTGTCTACAAATATATCCCCAAATCTTTAATCTGGGGGGGATGCTATCAAGCTGTGATAAAAGGGGTACTTTGATTGCACCTTGATTTTACCATGGGAGTCAGCAACCTGTGCCCATGGAGTACTGCATTCAATTCTGGTCTCCTTATCTCAAGAAAGATATAGCGGCACTAGAAAAGGTTCAAAGAAGAGCGACCAAGGTGATAGAGGGGATGGAACTCCTCTCGTATGAGGAAAGACTAAAACGGTTAGGGCTCTTCAGCTTGGAAAAGAGACGGCTGAGGGGAGATAGGATTGAAGTCTACGAAATCCTGAGTGGAGTAGAACGGGGACAAGTGGATCGATTTTTCACTCCGTCAAAAATGACTAAGACTAGGGGACACTCGAAGTTACAGGGAAATATTTTGAAAACCAATAGGAGGAAATTTTTTTTTTCACTCAGAGAATAGTTAAGCTCTGGAACGCGTTGCCAGAGGATGTGGTAAGAGCGGAGAGAGCGTAGCTGGCTTTAAGAAAGGCTTGGACAATTTCCTGGAGGAAAAGTCCATAGTCTGTTGTTAAGTCTGCTTGCCCTGGATCAGTAGCATCGAATGTTGCTACTCTTTGGGGGTTTGGCCAGGTACTAGTGACCTGGATTGGCTAACGTGAGAGTGGGCTACTGGGATTGATGGACTATTGGTCTGACCCAGTAAGAAAAAACAAAAAACAATCCATCATCTCAGGATGATTGGGCCCTCCAAGTTGCAGCCTGATGCATGGCTGCTCCTCACCAATTCCCTCAAATAGCATGGTGATCTAGGGAATAAGCGGTTTCTTCTTTTGCTCTTATATGGAAAGACTAGTCATTAAGCCCGTTACATTAACGGGTGCTAGAATATATGTCATAAGAACATAAGAACATAAGAAGGTGCCTCCGCTGGGACAGACCAGAGGTCCATCTTGCCCAGCGGTCCGCTCACGCGGCGGCCCATCAGGCCTATCGCCTGAAACAGTGGTCCCAGACTAATTTTATAACTTACCTCTAATCCTCTAATCCTATCCTTATAACCTAGCTCTACTTAAAAGATGGGCAAAGTCTGTCTGTCTGTCTTTGTGTCTCACTCCCTCCCACTGTCTCTCTCTCTCCCTGGCCCCCTTTCTCTGTCTTTCTGACTCTCTCCCTTCCCCTCCAGGTCCCTGTGCAGCAGTAACAGCATTTTCACCCACCCCCCCTTCCCTACTCTTACCAGATGTGGCCTGTTCCTTTTGGTCCCTCCCCCTTCCCTCCCGCAGTCTAGCCTGCTCAAAGGGCCCCCCCCTTCCCTTATCGAGTTTCCCGCAGGCAAGCCAAGCTTCTTACCTTTTTTTTTCCAGTCTGTTTCCCTCCCTCGCATGGCTTGCGGCTGGAGTCTCTTTGGCGCGTCCCTGCCCGGCCCGCGGTCTGGCCTAATCCGGGAAAGTATCACTGCGGCTCTTCACGATCCCCACCAGCGTCGGAAGCCTTCTCCGACGCTGGTGCGGCTCATGAGAGGAGCCGACACCGCTGGTGCGGCTCATGAGGGAGTCCAACACTGGCAGCCATTCCTTTGTAGGTAAGTGCTGGGGACCCGCGCATGCGCACTCCTGCGGCCACAGATCAGAGATCTTGGAAGCACGCAGTATGAGTGCGCATGCGTGGCTAGCTTTATATTAAATAGGATGACCCCTCCCCCTAGCAGTAGTACTGTGAAATTACCTCTAGGGGTTGCTAGCATCATTTTGGATCCTGGCGCTGGCAGGATAGGAACAACAGAGAATCGCTCCCGTCTGTTCCCTAGACCACAAAGGATATTTGAAGGTACAGGTGAGGAGGACTCATGGACCGGGGGGGGGGGGTAGAGCTGGGTAGGGGGGAGAATGTATGATGGTGTACGAGAAACTATTTCTATAGGTGCTGCCCTTTTAAGAGACGTTGCTGGTCAGTAACTTAACCTCAACTAAACATTGTTTATTTTACCATAATTTTTAGGGCCACTTGATGACCACTGCAAGTTGAATTATGGAATTTACATAGTAAAGAGCTGCTTTACATACATTTGCATGCTTTGCATCTCAATTCTATGTAATCCATGGTGACTATATTCTGCCACGTCAGGGTAAGACAAGCTGTGTTAATACCCTTTAAGTTGTGTTAAGGGGCAAATAATGCGACAAAGCCCTTAAGTCTCCCAGAACGCCTGGATCTAAATGTCTGGGCTTCTGCTGCAACAGAAGGTGATTACGTCCCCTAAGAGCATTCATTTTTTAGCTTAAGTTAAAACGCTTTTATGGTTGCATAAAAAAAATTTAACAAAATATTCTTGTAGCAGCTAAAGGTTATAATTACAAAATGTTTTGAGCAAGGGGCACACGTACAATGGGGGAGGGAGAGGAGCAGGGGGGGAAGAGGAGGAGGGGTGCCGTGCCCTTAGCAAGATGGAGACCGAGGTGGTCCGTCCCCCCGCCACACCCCCCTTACTACGCCGCTGTGTGCAGTGCTGTAAACGTCTGATAGCGCTATAGAAATAATTAATAGTAGTAGTCGTATATGCAATATCACACCACTGTGCTGTTATCTTGGATTTTGAATGGTAACATAGTAACATATTAAATGACGGCATATGAAGACTTGAACGGTCCATCCAGTCTGCCCATAAGTTATACCCATTAAAAATACATGATTAAATTAACTTGTCTCTTCTGGTATTTCTGGGTCATATACAGTAAAGTCCACCTGGTATTGTCCTAGGTTCCAAATGCTGAAGTTGCCGTCTAATCAAGCCATTGTGACATCACTGCTGAGGTTGGCTCTTGGGCATTGGTGGAATGAGGCATTATGACATCACAATCTCAGCTCTGGAATGTTGCTACTCTTTGGGTTTCTGCCAGGTAACTTAGTAACATAGTAAATGACGGCAGATAAAGACCCGAACGGTCCATCCAGTCTGCCCATTAGTTATAGCCATTAAAAATACATGATTAAATTAACTTGTCTCTTCTGGTATTTCTGGGTCATATACAGTAAAGTCCACCTGGTATTATCCTAGGTTCCAAATGCTGAAGTTCCATCTAATCAAGCCATTGTGACATCACTGCTGAGGTTGGCTCTTAGGTATTGGTGGAATGAGGCATTATGACATCACAATCTCAGCTCTGGAATGTTGCTGCTCTTTGGGTTTCTGCCAGGTAACATAGTAAATGACGGCAGATAAAAACCTGAACGGTCCATCCAGTCTGCCCATTAGTTATAGCCATTAAAAATACATGATTAGATTAACTTGTCTCTTCTTTGATATTTCTGGGTCGTAGACTGTAAAGTTCACCTGTATTGTCTTAGGTTCCAAATGCTGACGTTGCCGTCCCAGCTCACTCCAGCCTACCCAACCATCCTGTTTGCAGGATATCTACCGTAAAGTCTTTCCAGTAACGTCCTCATGCTCCATGTTAGTGGAGTTCCCATTGATGCCCACCCCAGCCCATCCTACACCAAATCATCATATATGGGACACAGACCGTGCAAGTCTGGCCAGTACCGGCCATAGCTCTTTAATTTACATCCTTTGTTTTCTAACTAGAGATCCTCTATATTTATCCCATGCTTTTTGAATTCCAACACCGTTTTCCTCGCCACCACTTCCCTCAGTTGGGCGTTCCAGGTAGCATTTTAAATGTTGGATGAAAAAATAATTAAGAACAATCGTGTTGAGTCTAACACCCTGTTATCCACAGTGGTCAGTCCAGGTGACGAGTACCTAGATCAGGGATGTCCAATGTCGGTCCTCGAGGGCCGCAGTCCAGTCGGGTTTTCAGGATTTCCCCAATGAATATGCATGAGATCTATTTGCATGCACTGCTTTCAATGCATATTCATTGGGGAAATCCTGAAAACCCGACTGGACTGCGGCCCTCGAGGACCGACATTGGACACCCCTGACCTAGATGATTCCAAAAAACGCTTCCATTTTCTGGGCTCTCTGAGGCTCCACGCTCTCCTAAGCTAGTCCCACCTTCAGAAACCTGTCTCTTAAAGCAACTTTCCTCCTTTTTTTCCCTCTAATGGTCAGTTGACACAGAGTCATGGAAGAACTCCTCAACCTCTTATAAAATGGCACCTGGTACAGGGGTGGGCAACTCTGGTTCTCGAGGGCCGGAATCCAGTCGGGTTTTCAGGATTTCCCCAATGAACATGCATGAGATCTATTTGCATGCATTACTTTCAATGCATATTCATTGGGGAAATGCTGAAAACCCGACTGGATTCTGGCCCTCGAGGACCGGAGTTGCCCACCCCTGACCTTGTAGCTGTTTATTTGCCCTCTTATCCCGGGAATCCTGTTTTAAAATTACCCTCAATATGTTTTGTTGGCTAGGAGAAACATGAAGGAAGAAAGGAGATTTGGGGGGGGGGGGGAAATCAAGTCTTCTGTGTTCATTCTAGGGCAGGGATAGGCAATTCTGGTCCTCGAGAGACGGAGCCAGGTCAGGTTTTCAGGATATCCACAATAAATATGCATGAGATAGATTTGCATCTCAAGGAGGCAGTGCGTGCAAATTCATCTCGTACATGTTCATTATGGAGATCCTGAAAACCTGACCTGGCTCCGGCTCTCGAGGACCGGAATTACCTACCCATGGTCTAGGCCAGTGGTTCCAAAACCTGTCCTGGGGGACCCCCAGCCAGTCAGGTTTTCAAGATATCCCTAATGAATATGCATGAGATAGATTTGCATCTCAAGGAGGCAGTGCATGCAAATTCATCTCGTACATGTTCAATGTGGAGATCCTGAAAACCTGACCTGGCTCCGGCTCTTGATATCCGGAATTGCCTACCCCTGTTCTAGGGAGGTGGTGGAGAAGAAAATGGTGACAGGATTCAAAAAAAGTGTGGGACAAACACAGAGGATCTCTAATCAGAAAGTGAAGGGTATAAATGGAAGAACTAAGGCCTGTACTGAAGAAGTCAAGCCGGTTCTGGGCAGACTTGCACGGTTTGTGTCCCATATACCAGTGATTCCCAACCCTGTCCTGGAGGAACACCAGGCCAATCGGGTTTTCAGGCTAGCCCTAATGAATATGCATGAGAGAGATTTGCATATGATGGAAGTGATAGGCATGCAAATTTGCTTCATGCATATTCATTAGGGCTAGCCTGAAAACCCCAGGACAGGGTTGGGAACCACTGCCATATACGACTATTCGGCTTAGGATGGGGCTTGGGAGGGCTTTGATGGAAACTGCAGTAATTAGGGATGGTTTAGATCGGTGGTTCCCAACCCTGTCCTGGAGGACCACCAGGCCAATCGGGTTTTCAGGATAGCCCTAATGAATATGCATGCATGTCGCTTCCATTATATGCAAATATCTCTCATGCATATTCATTAGGCCTAGCCTGAAAACCCGATTGGCCTGGTGGTCCTCCAGGACAGGGTCGGGAACCACTGGTTTAGATAGGCTGGAATGAGCTTCAACGTCAACTCAAGTAGTTGGAACCTAAAGCACGTTACTAGTCAGACTTCTACAGTCTACGACCCAGAAATATCAATGAACAAAGACAATTGAACTTAATCATGAATTTGTAATGTGTGAACCTGTTGGGCAGACTGGATGGACCCTTCAGGTCTTTATCTGCTGTCATTTACTATGTTACTATGTTATATAATGTTAGCTTAAGTTACTGGGTGGTAACTAGGAAAATGTTCCACGTCTCATTGTCTCCATCTACTGCCGTTGCATCAATGTTCTCTCTGTCGGGGCCAGATGTACTATATATTTTTTCCATCGACCGAAAGTGGGAAAAACCCTTCAGCACATCTGGTCCATCTGTGTAAGCAAAGTATGCAGACCATAAGCTCAGGAATAAACCTATGCTATCATATGTTCTGTCTCCGGTCAATCTGGACAGCCACCCAACTTAGGAAAGTCTTAAGACATAGATAGAAACCAAAATAGTCTGCAGGAAAAAAAATAGGGAAAGTTTTTAATATTTATTATTTTTAGAGAGTCTTAAATTTTGCTGGATCTACAGGAACTCATTCTTTGATGAAGCTTATGGAAAAGTTTAGAACTATCTTAAGGGTCCATTGTGCCTCACTCCTGTGGCCATCATCACCTACCATCAGTTTATGAAAGACACTTAAGAACATAAGAAGTTGCCTCCACTGGGTCAGACCAGGGGTCCATCGCGTCCAGCAGTTCATTCACGCGGCGGCCCATCAGGTCCATGACCTGTAAGTGATCCTTTGTCTAAAACCTTTCAGTACCCTTTCATCATCCTATCTCTGTCTCTATCTATATCCCTCAATCCCCATATCCTTCAGGAACTTGTCCAATCCCTCTTTGAATCCTCTTAATGCATTCTGTCCTATTACATCCTCCGGAAGCGCATTCCAGGTGTCCACCACCCTCTGAGTGAAGAAGAATTTCCTAGCATTGGTTCTAA
The DNA here is from genome assembly GCF_902459505.1 of Geotrypetes seraphini. NCBI lineage: Eukaryota > Metazoa > Chordata > Amphibia > Gymnophiona > Dermophiidae > Geotrypetes > Geotrypetes seraphini. The sequence continues at coordinate 14,003,914 of NC_047089.1, read as the reverse complement.
ACCTGTCCCCTTTCAATTTTTTCGAGTGCCCCCTTGTTCTTGTAGTTCTCAATAGGCTGAAGAATCTGTCCCCTTCCACCTTCTCTATGCCCTTCATGATCTTGCAAGTCTCTATCATGTCTCCTCTGAGTCTCCGCTTCTCTAGGGTGAAGAGCCCCAGCCTTTCCAGTCTGTCTGCGTATGAAAGGTTTTCCATACTTCTATCTGGTATAATACTGAGTAAAAATGCCATATCTTGTCCTTGTCTTATTGTGCTTGATAGTGAGGGGAAGAGTGCATAGGACATAGGTCAGACCAAAGGTCCATCAAGCCCAGTTTCCCGAACCCCAGCAATGGTCAGTTCAGGTTACATGCACCCGACAGTATCCTAAAATCTAGATAAGTCCATGTTTCATATCTCTAAGTATAAATAGTGGATTTCCTGAAGTCTAGCTTAATAATGGTTTAGGGACTTTTTGTCCAAGAACTTGTTTAGACGTTACAATGAAACCTTCTGCCCAGTGTGCAGCGGTGACCAAAAAAGCAAACAAGATTCTAGGAATTATTAAAAAAGGGATGATTAACAGGACCAAGAATGTTAAAATGCCTCTGTATCGCTCCATGGTGCTATCTCACCTGGAGTACTGCATTCATTTCTGGCCTCCTTATTTCAAGAAAGATATAGCGGCACTAGAAAACATTCAAAGAGCGACCAAGTTGATAAAGGGGATAGAACTCCTCTCGTATGAGAAAAGGCTATAAAGGTTAGAGCTCTTCAGCTTGGAAAAAAGACGGCTGAGAGGAGATATGATTGAAGTATACAGAATCCTGAGTGGAGTAGAACGGGTATAAGTAGATCAATTTTTCACTCCATCAAAAATTGCAAAGACTAGGGGGACACTCGATGAAGTTACAGGGAAATACTTTTAAAACCAATAGGAGGAAATTTTTTTTCACTCAGAATAGTTAAGCTCTGGAACCCGTTGCCAGAGGTTGTGGTAAGAGCGGATAGCGTAGCTGGATTTAAGAAAGGTTTGGACAAGTTCCTGGAGGAAAAGTCCATAGTTTGTTACTGAGAAAGACATGGGGGAAGCCACTGCTTGCCCTGGATCGGTAACATGGAATATTGCTACTCCTTGGGTTTTGACCAGGTACTAGTGACCTGGATTGGCCACCGTGAAGACGGGCTACATGGACCATTTATCTGACCCAGTAAGGCTATTCTTATCTTCTTCTTTTTTTTTTTTTTTTTCAACCCAGCTATGCAAACTGCTTTTACTACATCCTCCTGCATTGAATTCCAGAGCTTAATTGAATGTTGAGTGAACAAGTATGTTTTGAAAGAGAAAAAAAAAATAAGAGGGTCTGAGGAAAATGCTAGCGTGTAATTTTCTGATATTTGAAAAACACATTCTTTAAAAACTTTGTTACCACAAAACTTTAGGGACTTAATTAAGGCTGCTGGACTATATTTCATGCATGAAGCGCAGCAGCTGTTAAATGGACTTCATGCAGAGGGCTGGGATTATCCACAAACCAAATCAAAGTCCAATCAAACATTACGGAAGTTGTAATCGTTGGTGAAGCTTAACATATTTTGAAATTATTTTCAATTTTGCCAACCGTCTTTAAGGAAAGTTCAGCCAAGGACACTTTAAAGATTAATCACGCGGGGCGAGGCAATGAAAAAATGATATTATATTAGTCAGAATCATAACTTCCATAATTTCCATAAATATCATGAATAATTTGCTGATGTTATCTCTAATTGATTCTTATCTCTTCCTGAAAGGGAGCTTGAGGTGATCATGTCTGATTTTTATTTATTTACTAGCTGATTACCCGGCGTTGCCCGGATATTTATTTATCCCAAAATGTCCAACCCCCTACATATCCCACCCCACTATGTCCCACCCCCCACGTTACCCCCCCCCCCCCACACACACATGTCCCAACCCCCTACCCTCCACATGTCCCAAAGGAATGTCCCTCTCTATGGGGCTGAACTTAGACTTAAACGGCATCGGGAGTGTCGGTATTCATCTCTGCGAGCCCGAAAACTATGGGTTGGACATTAATATCTGTCGCTTTTGATAATTTTAACATATCACCCCCTTCCCACCCCCACAGTATTTTACCCCGTCCCACCTGCACAATATTTTCCCCCAGATAGTAAGTCATATGTGTACCAAGTTTGGTTGAAATCTCTCCATGCGTTTCAGAGTTATGCTGAGTATTCATCTGTGAGCCCGAAAACACTATGGGATAGATACTAAAATCTGTCATTTTCAATCATTTTTACATATCCCCCCCTTCCCACCCCCACAGTGTTTGTCCTCAGATAGTAAGTAATGTGTATGTCAAGTTTGGTAGAAATATGTTCATGCATTGAAGAGTTATGCTGGAACATACATACATACACACACACACATATATTCAAATTATAATGTGAAATATTTGACAAAATGAATATAATACAACTAACGCAAAACTTGATTATAAACAACATTTTTAGTTTCACCTCCAGGAGCAAGAACATATAAATTCTTGGGTGAACCCACCCTTGAGCAAGCAACATAGAGTTGTGGGCCGCGAGACCCCCAGAATATATCACCCCAGGTAGTGAGGGATCAGCATATCAAATTTCGTTCAAATCGGGCAAGCCGTTTTTGAATTACTGTGAGAATGGCAGCTTTTTACATTTTTTCCATTGACATGAATGGGTGAAATCTGATGTTCTGATTGTAGCTCCGCCCACGTGTGCAGGTGGGCCGCGATACCCCCAGAACATATCACCCCAGGTAGTTGGAATTACTGTGAGAATGGCAGCTTTTTCCATTTTTTCCATTGACATGAATGGGTGAAATCTGATGTTCTGTTTGTAGCTCCGCCCACGTGTGCAGGTGGGCCGCGAGACCCCCAGATCATATCACCCCAGGTAGTGAGGGATCTGCATACCAAGTTTCGTTCAAATCGGTCAAGCCGTTTTTGAAGTACTGTGAGAATGGCAGCTTTTTACTTTTTTTCCATTGACATGAATGGGTGAAATCTGATGTTCTGTTTGTAGCTCCGCCCACGTGTGCAGGTGGGCCGCGAGACCCCCAGAACATATCACCCCAGGTAGTTGGAATAACTGTGAGAATGGCAGCTTTTTACATTTTTTCCATTGACATGAAAGGGTGAAATCTGATATTCTGTTTGTAGCTCCGCCCACGTGTGCAGGTGGGCCGCGAGACCCCCAGATCATATCACCCCAGGTAGTGAGGGATCAGCATACCAAGTTTCGTTCAAACCGGTCAAGCCGTTTTTGAATTACTGTGAGAATGGCAGCTTTTTACATTTTTTCCATTGACATGAATGGGTGAAATCTGATGTTCTGTTTGTAGCTCCGCCCACGTGTGCAGGTGGGCCGCGAGACCCCCAGAACATATCACCCCAGGTAGTTGGAATAACTGTGAGAATGGCAGCTTTTTACATTTTTTCCATTGACATGAAAGGGTGAAATCTGATATTCTGTTTGTAGCTCCGCCCACGTGTGCAGGTGGGCCGCGAGACCCCCAGATCATATCACCCCAGGTAGTGAGGGATCTGCATACCAAGTTTCGTTCAAACCGGTCAAGCCGTTTTTGAATTACTGTGAGAATGGCAGCTTTTTACATTTTTTCCATTGACATGAATGGGTGAAATCTGATTTTCTGTTTGTAGCTCCGCCCACGTGTGCAGGTGGGCCGCGATACCCCCAGAACATATCATCCCAGGTAGTGAGGGATCTGCATACCAAGTTTCGTTCAAATCGGTCAAGCCGTTTTTGCGTGATCGCGGCACATACACACACACACACATTCATACACACATACATACCTCCGATTTTATATATATAGATTCTTAAAACTTAGGCCTTCTTTTGATCAGGTGCGCTAACCGATTAGCGTGCATGTTAGTCTATGGACGCGTTAGCGTTTAGCGGGCGATAATCGGTTAGCGCACCTTACTAAAAGAGGGGGTTAATATTCAGCCTACAGTCCGGGTAGACCTCAAAGTAGATTGCAAAAATAATTATAGCATACAAAACAGACGAAAGGACTGTGGAATGCAATGATCTTGGCGAGGAGCTTATTAAGACAAGTCAATTAAAATAAAATAATCTCCTCAGTGCGCAGCGGCCGCTAAGAAGGCAAACAGAATGCTAGGCATAATCAAGAAGGGTATTACAACCAGAACGAAAGAAGTTATCCTGCCGCTGTATCGGGCGATGGTGCGTTCGCATCTCGAGTACTGCGTCCAATATTGGTCGCCGTACCTTAAGATGGACATGGCGTTACTCAAGAGGGTTCAGAGGAGAGCGACGCGTCTGATAAAGGGGATGGAAAACCTTTCATACGCTGAGAGATTGGAGAAACTGGGGCTCTTTTCCCTGGAGAAGAGGAGACGTAGAGGGGATATGATAGAGACTTACAAGATCATGAAGGGCATAGAGAGAGTAGAGAGGGACAGAAAGAGAGAGAGAAATGGAGACAGAGAGAAATAGAGAGAGAGAGAGAGAGATGGAAAGAAAGAAAGAGAGAGAGAGAGAAAGGGAGAGACACAGAAATAGAGAGAGATAAGACAGAGAAAGACTGGAGGAACTGGGACTCTTTTCCCTGGAGAAGAGGAGACGTAGAGGGGATATGATAGAGACTTACAAGATCATGAAGGGCATAGAGAGAGTAGAGAGGGACAGAAAGAGAGAGAGAAATGGAGACAGAGAGAAATAGAGAGAGAGAGAGATGGAAAGAAAGAAAGAGAGAGAGAAAGGGAGAGACACAGAAATAGAGAGAGATAAGACAGAGAAAGACTGGAGGAACTGGAACTCTTTTCCCTGGAGAAGAGGAGACTTAGAGAGGATATGATAGAGACTTACAAGATCATGAAGGGCGTAGAGAGGGACAGAAAGAGAGAGAAAAATGGAGACAGAGAGAAATAGAGAGAGAGAGAGATGGAAAGAAAGAAAGAGAGAGAGAAAGGGAGAGACACAGAAATAGAGAGAGATAAGACAGAGAAAGACTGGAGGAACTGTGTCTCTTTTCCCTGGAGAAGAGGAGACTTAGAGAGGATATGATAGAGACTTACAAGATCATGAAGGGCATAGAGAGAATGGAGAGGGACAGATTCTTCAAACTTTTGAAAAAATAAAAGAACAAGAGGGCAATCGGAAAAGTTGAAAGGGGACCGATTCGAAACGAACGCTAGGAAGTTCTTCTTTACCCAACGTGTGGTGGACACCTGGAATGCGCTTCCAGAGGACATAATAGGGCAGAGTACGGTACTGGGGTTCAAGAAAGGATTGGACAAATTCCTGCTGGAAAAGGGGATAGAGGGGTATAGATAGAGGATTACTGCTCACGTCATGGACCTGTTGGGCCGCCGCATGAGCGGACTGCTGGGCACGATGGACCTCAGGTCTGACCCAGTGGAGGCACTACTTATGTTCTTATGTTCATGACTGACTGACATATGATGTAATACGGACCCAACACGGTCCGTGTTTCGGCAAAAAGCCTTCTTCAGGGGTCCAGCTCAGTATTCACTCAATGCAGGAGAAGAGAGGGAAACAAAAAAGTATTATAGTCTAATGTAATCAGCAGCAAACATGAAATAAATGTAAAATCTAAGAAAATGGGTACAATTTTAAGAAAATGTTCAAGCCTTTACCAGTTTAACGTAACATAACATTTGCATACTGCATTACCCTTCAGATCTACTCGGTTTAACAAAAGTAAAATACTGATACAACACAGAATGAAATACATGTTCCATCTTTCAAAAATTTCTTGTTGCAGAGTTCTATAATTCTCTCATTTTTACGCTCCTGTGACATCCTTCAACTTAACATTTCATCCCTTTTCTTATAAGAACTGCGAAGATCTCCCAATCTTAGGGTTACCAGATTTTCCCGAAGAAAATCCGGACCCGTGGCCATGCCCCCAGTTCTGTCCTGTTCTGCCTGTGTCATGACCCGTTCCGCCCCACCCCCAGATGGCATCCGCGCCCTTCCCGATGCTATTTTGACGGGAAGCTTTTCAAAACCCGGACCAGGTTTTTTACTGTTTAAATACTATGTGGGTTTCCATTTGCTATGTGATGTTAATCTGTTTTCATTTTTATATATCAGTTTTTCCTTTAATGCTGTTTGTTGCAAAACCTTATCTACCACAGTACGTTCAATCCACTTCTTTTTCGGCTCCACTTTTTTTTTCACACATTATACTTTATTAGTGTCACTTAATTCCTTTCCCATCACTTTTAAAATTATAAGTTTATATACATACTTTGTTCACTTTCTTTCCTTTTTCTTTACAACATCATGTCTTTTTGAAGATATATATATTTATTACTTTTATGACAAAATTGTCACCATTTTCTATGCTCACTATTCACTATTATTTTTTCATATCTTTCACATTGTATTGTTTGCATTATGCACACCATCACCTGTCTCACTCAATAAGATATTTTCTAAGTTTTATTTACACTCAATGTTTATGTTTATTAAGACCCCTGAGGAAGGTTTGTTGTCCGAAACACGGACCGTGTCGGGTCCCTCGGTCGAATTGGCGGAGATCTATTTATTTATTTATTCATTCAATTTTCTATACTGTTCTCCCAGGGAGCTCAGAATGGTTTACATGAATTTATTCAGGTCCTCAAGTATTTCTCCCTGTCTGTCCTGGTGGGATCACAATCTATCTAATGTACCTGGAGCAATGGTGGGATTAAGTGACTCGCCCAGGGTCACAAGGAGCAGCAAGGGTTTGAACCCACAACCATGGGGTGCTGAGGCTGTAGCTTTAATCACTGTGCCACACTCTCCCCTTGTTCTTTGCTAGGCAGGGCTTATAGGTTGGCTTTACCCATTAAAGTGTGCAGGGTCAGTGTCGTACCGAGGGTAGGAGGGAACCAGGGCAGTGGTGCCCCCCGCTCCTTCCACCCCCCTCCGCCCTTCCCCCACCTCTTCTGCCACACTCATGACCTTCCTTTCCACTATATCTTTTTAAATCTTTGCCAGTGCAGCCAGCTTCTCCGGCCCGCTATTCACACCGGCATTGGCTTTCCCTCTGATGCCACTTCCTGGCCCCAAGACCAGGAAATGATTTCAGAGGGGAGCCATGCTGGCGCAAGCAGCAGGCCGGAGAAATTGCTCGTGCTGAAGAAGATTTAAAGAGGTGTGAGGGGAAGGGAGGGCACGAGCATGGCGTGGCGAGATGCCAGCATCCCCACCAAGATGGCGCCCGGGGCAGTCCACCCCCCTCTTACTTCACCACTGTGCAGGGTACACAGAAAGCAAAACCTGCACTCGTTACTCCCATTCTGAGGCAATTCATTACGCCACATCTCAGCCAGAAAGTGCACAGATATTAATCAGCCTCCCTTAGCCAACAGGTTTGTAGAAGTTGTTCAGAGTAGTGAAGATGCAGGGAGATCTGCAACGTGACATAATCAGGCTCGAGGAATGGGCATCGACATGGTAGATGAGGTTCAACGTGTATAAGTGTAAAGTGATGTCCGGGGCGGTACTTGGAAAGACCTCCCAGGAAAGAGACTTGGGAGTTCTGATCAACAAGTCTATGAAGCCGTTCGCGCAATGCGTGGTGGTGGTGGCGAAAAGGGCTAGGAATGATTAAGAAGGGGATCACGAACAGATCGAAGAAGGTTATCATGCCGCTGTATTGGGCCATGGTGCGCCCTCACCTGGAGCACTGCGTCTAGCATTGGTCGCCGTACATGAAGAAGGACACGGTACTTACTACTCGAAAGGATCCAGAGAAGAGCGACTAAAATGGTTAAGGGGCTGGAGGAGTTGCCATACAGTGAGAGATTAGAGAAACTCGAACAGAGGAGATTGAGAGGGGACATGATCGAAACATTCAAGGTACTGAAGGGAATAGACTTAATAGATAAGGATAGGTTGTTCACCCTCTCCAAGGTAGGGAGAACGAAAGGGCACTCTCTAAAATTGAAAGGGGATAGATTCTGTACAATCGTAAGGAAGTTCTTCTTCACCCAGAGAGTGGATGCTCTTCCGGAGTCTGTTATAGGGGAAAACACCCTCCAGGGATTCAAGACAAAGTTAGACTAGTTCCTGCTGAGCCAGAATGTACACAGGTAAGGCTAGTCTCAGTTAAATCGACCTAAATAAATCCAGGAAAAATTCCATCTGATACTGAAGGGAATACTTACAAAATAGCTCTCCTTGTCTTTAAGACATTAAAAACTAATACTCCTGCTTTCATTGATAGACTCCTGATTCCATATAGTTCCTCCAGAGTTCTCAGATCAGCTTCACAATCTACTTTAAATATTCCCTCTTTAAAAATTATCGGAACCCGCCGTGCTTCAATTTTCTCCGTTACTGCACCATTGTTATGGAACTCTCTCCCTTTGTACTTAAGATTAGAACAAGATTTGCAAATATTTAAAAAGAACTTAAAATGTCTTCTTTTTAAAGAAGCCTTTAACTGACAGTTCACTTTTATAATAATATCAGCTAATTTCTTTTCTCTTAAATATAGACTATTATTACTCATTCTTATGACCTTTTTTTTGATCTCTCAATTTTTCCCCTTATTTCCCCATTTTGTCTCCCTTTAATGTACTCTTTTAACAAATATTGTATTTCTTCCCCGCTTTCCCGTTGTTTCTAGATTTTTTTTTTTTCTTGTCCAAAGATGTATCCCCTGTTCGTTTAGTAGAATGTCATGTATAAAATGTGTATTTTAAATTCTGTTTTATTTTATGTAAAACGCTTTGAAATTGGAAAAGCGTTTAATCAAACAATTTAATAAACTTGAAACTTAAACTTGAAACTTGAATAGACTTAGTAGATAAAGACAGGTTGTTCACCCTCTCCAAGGTAGGGAGAACGAGAGGGCACTCTCTAAAGTTGAAAGGGGATAGATTCTGTACAAACGTAAGGAAGTTCTTCTTCACCCAGAGAGTGGTAGAAAACTGGAACACTCTTCCGGAGGCTGTTATAGGGGAAAACACCCTCCAGGGATTCAAATAGGGGAAAACACCCTCCAGGGATTCAAGACAAAGTAGATAAAGACAGGTTGTTCACCCTCTCCAAGGTAGAGAGAACGAGAGGGCACTCTCTAAAGTTAAAAGGGGATAGATTCCGTACAAACATAAGGAAGTTCTTCTTCACCCAGAGAGTGGTGGAAAGCTGGAACGCTCTTCCGGAGTCTGTCATAGGGGAAAACACCCTCCAGGGATTCAAGACAAAGTTAGACAAGTTCCTGCTGAACTAGAACATAATCAGGTAGGGCTAGTCTCAGGGTGTTGGTCTTAGACCAGAGGGCCGCCGCGTGAGCGGACTGCTGGGCATGATGGACCACTGGTCTGACAGCGGCAATCCTTATGTTCTTATGCAGATGCAGTTTACAACAGAGGCTTTCTCGGCAAGGTGCTATTGTGTGGCAGGGTTGCTATGAATTCTCAATGCCTTGCAAAACAAATCGAGCAGGGCATTTCCATCTCTTGGAGCCGGTTGTCTTGACCTCAATTATCACCCACCAAGTCTGCAAATATGCTCTGGATTCGTCTTCCACAACGTGACTAATAGGTTTACAAGGAATTATCCGGACTTGAGAACTGTTTCATGCTGCAGCGCTTTGGCTCAGAAGGTGACCAAATTCTTTGGTTTCACTAAATGCAAACCTATAAAAATGTGGCTCTGGAGCCAGTTGTTCCGACTGATAGCAGTAATCTTTCCCAAGGTTCTATAAAATGTACAAACTTAACATTCTCAGATTCCCATGTCACATCCACTAAAACATGAAGTGGTTTTGAAGTCAAAGCTAAACGTTTTTGTTCTCCCACAAATTCCAGCATGAATTTTCAGAGGGTTTCCACATTGGTCAGATTAACCAAAAAAAGAAGGGGGGGAAAAATGAAATTCAGTTTAGCACTTCATTAAATACTAAAAATATCCCATAACTTCTTATAAAGCCGGGTCCCCAAGAGGCATTTCCATCACTTGCTTGGGGTTTTCTTTCCATATATTACGAGTTCTCAACGACCGCGTTGAATTCCCATTCCTGCGCCTGCTCTAACCGCACTTTGCAACTCCCTCGGGCCAGTATTCATGTATTTCTGTTTAAGAGTGTGAAATAAATTATTTCCTCAAATGTATTTGCCCATTTAAGTCCGAAGTTTGCATTGCATAAGAAATTAATCAATCATGCATGATGTACCTATATTGTATATGTATAGGGGCACAGTTGGGAAGAAGTCAGCTGGTCTTTGGGTACCAGTGATGGCGTAAGGCGTGCTAACCGATTTAGCGCTAATGCTAAAGCACCCATTATATTCTGTGGACGCCTTAGCATTTAGCACGTGCTAATTGTTAGTTCATGCTAAATCAATTAGAAAGCCTTAGTCAAAGGACCCCTAAGTGGGCAGATATTTATAACCGGCACGTGATATCGGTTGGCGCTCGTATCATTTCCAGGAAGCAGCCAAAAGACTGAGGCTGATCTCCCCTTTCTCCTGTGCTTCTTAACAAGGTCAAGTCTCGCCCCCCACCCGCCCCACATGACCCGACCTCCCTCCCAACCACTGCCGTCTGAATACCGACCAGTTCATGAACAATGCCGTAAGATTTAGTGCACATAGGTTAAAACATTTGGCTGACCATGTTTCTCTGAAAATAAGACCTATTCCAAAAATAAGCCCTAGTTAAGATCCCCCCCGAAGCCCCCCCCCCCCGAATGTGCCCGACATTTCCTGACTAAATCCCTGACACTAGCACTGCCTGATGTGCTGAAAAAATTGGACTCGTCGATTCAGCAACCCCCACCGCTGCTGCTTTAGGAGGCCTCGGAGCGGAGGTATGTCAGTTTCACGGTGGGAGGGTCGGTGGGGTTCTGCTGCACAGGGGGATGGGAGGGAGGGATAGAAAGATGCTGCACATGGGGATGGGTGAGAGGGGAGGAAAGATGCTTCACATGGGGGGAAAGAGGAAGAATTCAGATGGAGGAGAGGATGGGTGAGATAATTGTACATAAATCTAATCTAATCGTCTAATCTAATCTTTGGTTTATATACCGGGTCATCTCCCAGTGGAGCTCGACCCGGTTCACAGATAATTAAGACTAAAGTACATTGCAGAAAACATAAGAGAAGGAAGAACTAATTCAAAACTAAAGTAGATAAGAAAAGCATAAGAAAAATAACTATAATATCATTTTGTTGAGGCTGTAGTTAAACCATTTAAAAATATTACATTACATTAGTGACTTCTATTCCGCCTTTGCTTTGCAGTTCAAGGCGGATTACATAAGAATTGTTATGATCTTAATACATAAGATCATAAAAGAGCATTTTCTAGTTTGCTAAGGAGTGGATTGGTAATGCCGGTGGAGTTTGGGACTTTATTGGTAAAGTTATATTGGTTTTATGTTTCCAAGTTTCCAAGTTTATTAAGTAATTTGATTAATCGCCTTCTCTACATTCAAGGCGATGTACAAAATAACACAAATAATTATAAACATAGGTAAAATATTGTATAAATAAACAATGTTACAAAAACAAAGACAATTTAAAATAAAAAATTAAGTTATTACGTATTACATTGAAACAACGGGAAAGTTCATTAATGGTTACATTCTATATTAATTCAAAATACAAAGGTAAAAACATGGGGGGGGAAGAAAGACAGTAAAAAAAGTGGATAAAAAATAATAAAAGATCATTATTCACTAAAAGCATCGTTAAAAAGGAAACCTTTGAGCTTAATCTTAAATTTTTCGAGGTTCTTTTCTTCTCTTATATATATTGGGAGATCATTCCAGGACTGAGGAGCTGTCACTGAGAAAATAGTGAGCCGTCTAGTATTAATAATTTTTAACGAGGGAATGGTCAATAGATGTTGATCCTATGTGTTTTTTGAAGAGTATGGTTTTTGTTTCTTTTTTGAAAGTTTTGTAGTCTGTGGTTGAAGTCAGCAGATTGGTGAGTTGTCGGTCCAGTTTTGCTGCTCTGGTGGCCAGAAGGTTGTCATATATTTGTAGCGGGAACAATAAAGTTTTCAGAAATTTATGAAATAATTGCAGCTGGCCTAAAAGCCTAATGGAGTCAGGAAGTTCATTCCAGATCTCCACAAACTTGAAAACAAAAGATCAAATGAGCTTCCCAGAAGACATCTCCGAAAGTAAGCTCTAGTGCATTTTTTGGACCCAAAATTAATATGAGACACTATCTTATTTGGGGGGAAACATGGTAATTATCATGCACAGAGGCTCAAAAATGTGTTTGCTAAATAGCATCAGCATAGGTACTTAAGTGAGAGAAAGATAAACATTGGTTCCTCTTGCTGTCTTCTGGAGAGTACGGGGCTCATAATCGAAAGAGAAAAACGTCCAAAAACCGGCCTAAGTTGGCACTTGGACGAACATTTCCCAAATACGTCCAAGTGCCGATAATAAAAACGGGGTTTTGGATGTATTTCTAAATGACCTAGGCCTTCATAGTAAAGCTAAAGGGGCGTTTCGGGAGGAGTGTCGAAGGCGGGAGTTGGACGGGACATGGGCCGGCTTAGACTTAGTTGTACAGCATGTATAACCGAAAGTTATACAGCCCACGATCGACGGAACTTGGACGTTGTGACTTAGACCATGTAAAACATGGTCTAAGTCAGTGATTCCCAACCCTGTCCTGGAGGAACACCAGGCCAATCGGGTTTTCAGGCTAGCCCTAATGAATATGCATGAGAGAGATTTGCATATGATGGACGTGATAGGCATGCAAATTTGCTTCATGCATATTCATTAGGGCTAGCCTGAAAACCCAATTGGCCTGGTGTTCCTCCAGGACAGGGTTGGGAACCACTGGTCTAAGTCACAAAAACCCACCTAAAGTCACCAGATAAGCGCTGCAAACACATAAAACAGACCCACACACACTACCCCAGTGATCACCGACCCCCCCATCCCCATAAAAATATTAATCACAACTTGAAAATTGTGCCTCCAGAATATCATCACCTGACAGCCTGACATAGGAAAGCCTAGTCATCCAGCACAGAGGCATCTTAAGTCGTCTTGGGGGTGGGTTAGGGACCCATGGAGAGGCGAACCCATGCCCATAAGCCCCTGTAATCACTGCTTTGATATTGAAACATGTACACTGCCTTATACACCCCCATAACCCTTTTGTACTGGCATATAAGTGGCTCCTGCAGCCATAAGGGCTATTGGGGTGGTAGATAAGTGGGTCTATGGGATTCTGGAGGTGTTTTGGGGGGCTCACCATGACCTATAAGGGAGCTGTAGTGAGGAGAAGACATGGCACCCTTTTTGTGAAGTTCACAGCAGTGCCCTGTAAGGTACCCCACTATTTAGGTGCCATGTCTGGGTGTTCAGTCCATCACTTTGCAGACCCCTCCCATGTCCAACAGGGCTTGTTCTAGACATTTTTGACTTGGACGAAAATGTGGTATAAAGATGGACGATTTAGTGGCTTGGACGATCAGATCAGCAGGACGTATGGTTAGACGATTTTCAAAACGAAAAAAATGTGGACATATTTTTTGAAAATGTGTCCTAGGCTGTTTTTTCACTTTGGACGACTTGCGACTTGGACGAACATGGACTTAGACGTTTCTTTCGATTATGCCCCTCCTCGCATCTAAGCCAGGCATGTGGAAGTTGTTTGGCAATACGGAGGGATGAAGTGTAAAAGATTCTCTACACCAGAACAGGAGATAAAAAGAAAGCAGAGGAGAGCAAAAATCTGGTGTGATCTGAGGAGCAAATAGTGTAGAGGGCCTCAGATGGAACACTAACATGGAGACAAATGCTTTGTTGAGGGGCCCCACATGGCCCGTGGTTTGGCGTGTGTTTGCTTCAGGGATCCAATTTGGAGAAAAGCAAATGTATCCAAAATTCTTCCCACTACAGTAAGAGTCTAAGACCTAGGAGTAATGTTAGGACATTCTTTTTCACGGAGAGGGTGGTGGATGCCTAGAATGTCCCCCGAGGGAGGTAGTGGAGAGGAAAACGGTGATGGAATTCAAAAAAGCGTGAGATAAACACAGAAGATCTCTAATTAGAAAACAAATGGCATAAATGAACGTACTAAGGCTGGTATTGGGCAAACTTGTATGGTTTGTGTCCCATATATGGTGATTCGGTGTAGGATGGGCTGGGGAGGGCATCGATGGGAACTCCACTAACTTGGAACATGAGGATGTTACTGGCCAGACTTTGCAAACAACAGGATGGTTGGATAGGCTGGAGTGAGCTTGGACGCCAACTTCAGCATTTGGAACCTAAGACAATACCAGGTGGAATTTACAGTCTATGACCCAGAAATATCAAAGAAGAGACAAGTTAATTTAATCATGTATTTTTAATGGGTATAACTAATGGGCAGACTGGATGGACCATTCGGGTCTTTATCTGCCGTCATTTACTATGTTACCTGGCAGAAACCCAAAGAGTAGCAACCTTCCAGAGCTGAGATTGTGATGTCATAATGCCTCATTCCACCAATACCTAAGAGCCAGCCTCAACAGTGATGTCACAATGGCTTGATTAGATGACAACTTCAGCATTTGGAACCTAGGACAATACCAGGTGGACTTTACAGTCTATAGCCCAGAAATATCAAAGAAGAGACAAGCTAATTTAATCATGTCTTTTTTTAATGAGAATAATTAATGGACAGACTGGATGGACCGCTTAGGTCTTTTATCTGCTGTCATTTACTGTGTTACTATGTGCAATCGTCAGTAGCGCAAACCACAGTGCTCAATTCCTGTGTCTTGTTGTGGGAAGAATTTTGAATGTATTTGCTTTTCTCCAAATTGGACTCCTGAGGCGGGCAAATACCGAAACACGGGTCTCGTCGGGCTCCTCAATAAAGCGTCTTCCCAGAGCATTTGTCTCTGCATCATCGTTCCATCCAACGCCACACTATTTGTTCACAGTACTGTCATTTCTCCTGCCGCTGAGGGTCGTCATAGAGTGATGTATGAAGACGTACTTCGAGACAAAGGGAGGTCTAGGGAAGAACGTAGTTGACCTGATTCAGAAAGGCACTGGCATCTGACCATCACGTCTTTCACAATGGCCACAATACACAGCCTCAGAATGATTCCAAACTCGGAAATGTTATTCTATTATATTTAGACTTGCTTTTCTGAAGTAGGCTGTGAAAACTGTGAGGCTGTTTATAGCTGTTCTGCATGGTGTCAGGTCAAAAGCGCACTGGGACAAAGATGCGACCAGACAATTGAGCGCAGCATGGAGGCGCGCGCCGTGAAAATTACTGTTTTAAAGGCTCCGACGGGGGGTGGGGTGGGGGGAAGCCCCCCACTTTACTTAATAGAGATCGCGCCGCGTTGTGGGGGCGTTGTGGGGGGTTGTAACCCCCCACATTTTACTGAAAACTTTACTTTTTCCCTGTTTTTAGGGAAAAAGTTAAGTTTACAGTAAAATGTGGAGGGTTACAACCCTCCAAACCCCCCACAACGCTGGCGCGATCTCTATTAAGTAAACTGGGGGGGCTCCCCAACAAAAACCCCCGTCGGAGCCCCTAAAAACTGTAATTTTCTTCGGCGCACGCCTCCATCTTGCGCTCAGTTGTCGGCGCGCACCTTTGTCTTTCGCGGGGTTGTCTATGAACCGTTCTGCATGCTGTTTTAGGTTCTTTCTATTTATCGTTTTACAACTTTTATTTATTTATTTTTTTTTAGGGCTGAATTTCGATTAAAATTTGTAATCGCGATTAATTGCACGGTTAAAGGTACGTTGTTGTTTCTACCCACCCCCCTCCTGCAGCTCCTTATGACTCTGGGCAGTGGAGGGTTAATTGACTTCCCCAGAATCCCAAGGAGTTGCAGTGGGAAGAAATAACATACCTTTCGTTTCACGATTAATCACATGTGCATGTACACCACGTAGGTATTTAAACGTCTCTATCGGATCTCCCCTCTCCCGCCTCTTCGCCAGAGTACACAGATTGAGATAATCGCCAGGGTCCACTATAAATGCGCCTGTTTAACTTTCAAAATCCTATATGGTATCCTCCCTCCCTTTATCCCTCTTTCTTGGAATTCCTCAAACCCTAATACCACCAGATCCTCCCACAAATTAAAACTATCCTTCCCCTCGCTAAAAGGCATTTCCCACACAGGAAAGCTAAGGCCCTCCCTCCACTTCAAAATCACTGAGCTCTGGAACAACCTTACCTCCCCTCTTCGGAACTTGAGCTCTCTCCAAGTTTTCCGCAAACATCTGAAAACCTGGCTTTTCTCAAAAAATGTAATTCTCCCTCCAACTTAGGAATCAAGGAAACTCTTATATCTTGGCATCCCAAGTCTTCTAAATTTTCTTCACACTTCTACCTCTAACCCTCTGTTGTAGTTCCTTCCTATTTCTCCTACTGTAAACCGCGTCGAGCTCTATGAACGTGGAGATGATGCGGTATACAAACCTAAGGATTAGATTAGATTAGATTAGATATTTAAGTCTGTCCCCGCACGTCTTATAACCATGCACCATTTTCGTAGCCTTCCTCTGGACCCACTCCATCCTGTTTATATCTTTTTGAAGATGAGGCCTCCAGAATTGTAAGAAGAATACAGCATAACGTCTTATTAGGCAGTGGGTGAGTGGGTGGGGTATATAGACGCATAAGATGGGTGGAACAAAGGAACGGGGATAAAAATGGGCAACTGGGTTCTCACAGCAAGTTGTCACCTGGTCCAAGGCATGCTGTTAGCAAGTGCTTGGCAATTGGTGTGGAAGACAGCAGGCTACACTGTTTACTTTTCACATGCTAAATTCTCATTTGTCTCAGACCCGTCTTTCATTTATTTACGTTCGTTTCATGTGCTGATGTCTTGCCAGACCACATCAACATGAACATTAAGGCCTTACTGGAAAGGTCCCATCCTGTGAAATAAATGCAACCATATAACCGCCCCCCGATCCTGTCTCCAGTGGGCACAATAATACGTAAGCTCCTAAGTAGCTGTACTGTTTGTTCACGGGGAAAATATTTTATTTAAATTCAAATTGGGTCATCTTGAAAATCATCCAAACGTTCCTGACCTTACCACAAGCTCGTCCCTTCTTCAAAGTTTCTTTCTCTTTTCTTCGTTAAACTCAAAATAAATGGTAAATAAATGCATACATGTCGGTAACAAAAATCTCATGCATGAATACAGGATGTCTGGGGCGGTACTTGGAGAGACCTCCCAGGAAAGGGACTTGGGAGTACTGATCGACAAGTCGATGAAGCCGTCCACGCAATGTGCGGCGGCGGCAAAAAGGGCAAACAGAATGCTAGGAATGATAAAGAAGGGGATCACGAACAGATCAGAGAAGGTTATCATGCTGCTCTACCGGGCCATGGTGCGCCCTCACCTGGAGTACTGCGTCCAGCACTGGTCGCCGTACATGAAGAAGGGCACGGTACTACTCGAAAGGGTCCAGAGAAGAGCGACTAAGATGGTTAAGGGGCTAGAGAAGTTGTCGTACAGTGAGAGATTAGAGAAATTGGGCCTCGTCTCCCTTGAAAAGAAGAGACTGAGAAGTGACATGATTGAAACATTCAAAATAATGAAGGGAATAGACTTAGTAGATAAAGACAGGTTGTTCACTCTCTCCAAGTTAGGGAGAACGAGAGGGCTTCCATCAGCATAAGAGCATGAAATGCTGCCCTCCATTGCCAAAAAGCAAAAGTTAAGTAAAATGGGTAAAGCCTTGAAAAAGCTCTGGTGAAACATGTCGGTGGTCTAATTATCCCGATGGTTAAGACCACACTGAAAAGCTAAGTACTTGTATAATTTTAACTACTAGTAACCTTTAAGATGAAATGAGTGAGATTTAATTTCTGCACTTTGCACTTTAAAACAAAAATTCTATCTATTATAACTAAATTATTAAACTGGATAGTTGAAGAAACATTTACCTAGAACCTGTGACGAACCTGCACTTCAAGCTTAAGGCAATGACTGCGTGGAGCCTGGCGTGGTGTTCTGAGGTTCTTATGAAAAATTGTCTTTTCCTACGTCGAAAGGCGTTATCTACATTGGCAAATTAGGGAAGTCTCTACTTTTCAAAATGACTGAGTTTTGGAATAATTTTCCTGCTCAACTGCGCGATCTGGGCTCTTTACCAATTATTTTGGAAAACATCTGAAAACGTGGCTATTTTCAAAGTGGTAAATTCCGCTCCTCTCCACAGACTATTCCAAATTCATATTGTATTTGTTCTCTTTTTTTAATTTTTTTGTAATCTGTGCCGAGCTCTGCAGTTATAGAGAAGATGCGGGAATATAAGCCTAAGCTTTAGTTTAGTTAGACTAATGAAACAGAAAGCAAACGGGTGAAGAGAGGGGTGAACTAAATAATATGGCCCTATAACATTATGAAAAATCAGATGTGTTTCTTTAAAGCCACATACCTTGGCTGTCTTAAATATAAAAAAACATAAAAGTCTACAAAGAAGCAAAAAAAAAAAAAAAAAGTAAACAGATGTAAAACCTGGAATAAGTGCAGAAAAAAAGAATTGTTTTAAACATATTAGAAGTATGAAAACCTCCAGTAGACTTGGGAAAATCCACTGCTTATTTGTAGGATAAGCAGTGCAAATCCAATTTACTCTTTTGGGATCTTGTCAGATACTTGTTACCTGGACTGGCTATTGTTGGAAACAGAATATTAGAGTTTTGGACCTTTGCTCTTTCTTAGTATAGCAACACTTATGCTCTAAATCAGGGGTAGGGAACTCCGGTCCTCGAGAGCCGTATTCCAGTTGGGTTTTCAGGATTTCCCCAGTGAATATGCATGAGATCTATGTGCATGAACTGCTTTCAATGCATATTCATTGGGGAAATCCTGAAAACCCGACTGGAATACGGCTCTCGAGGACCGGAGTTCCCTACCCCTGCTCTAAAATTCTGTATCTCTGAATCAAATCTGCTTTATGTTATCCTAGAAGTGACAACAACAAAATTTTTTTTATTTATTTAAGACATTTCTTACCTGCATATTCCTAGTCACCTTACAAAATTCAGTCATGGTGTAAAAACACCCAAAATCAGACTCGGGGAATTATTAATCTAATATTTAGTGCAGTGGTTCCCAACCCTGTCCTGGAGGAACACCAGGCCAATTGGGTTTTCAGGCTAGCCCTAATGAATATGCATGAAGCAAATTTGCATGCCTATCACTTCCATCATATGCAAATCTCTCTCATGCATATTCATTAGGGCTAGCCTGAAAACCCGATTGGCCTGGTGGTCCTCCAGGACAGGGTTGGGAATCACTGATTTAGTGGATCCAAATTATGAACAATTCAATATATACATAACAGATCCCGTCCCTATATCATTTTAAACTCAATTCATTATATGTTTGTTTTATTTTATTTATTCATTCAATTTTCTATACTATTCTTCCAGGGGAGCTCAGAACGGTTTACATTAATTTATTCAGGTACTCAAGCATATTTCCGTGTTGTCCCGGTGGGCTCACAATCTATCTAGTGTACCTGGAGCAATGGGGGGGGGGGGATTAAGTGACTTGCCCAAGGTCACAAGGAGCAGGGTGGGTTTGGGTGCTGAGGCTGTAGCTTTAACCACTGCACCACTCTCTGCCCCACTCTCTTAAGATGTGCTCAGAACCCGCAGGTAGAGAAGCCGCAAACGGGGACACGCCCCCAAATGCGGACCCCCCTTGGTCTATCACTGCACTTCCTCCTACACTGAAAAACTGTTTAATTAATCTTATTATATTACTTTATTATGATTTTCTTCTTTTGTGTAAAGTGCTTAGTGCTTGACAACCAAGAGGACTTCTGCTTCTCCTTACAAACCGTGCATAACTGTGCGCGTTATACAATTTTTTTTTTTCATTCCGATCTGGCATCCCCCCTGCGAACCGGCATCCTCCCCCACCGCTCGCGTCACCCCCCCTCCCCCGCGATCCTACATCCCCCCCAGCACTGCAAAACATCTCTTACCCGATTGGGCACTGGCATCAGCACCAATGCACAGGACGTGCCAGTGCCAGTGCCTGAAGATCCTCCTTCGTTGGGCTGGGCTGGGCTGGGCTGGGCGGTGCAAGGGAGATCCTCCTTCTTCCTTGTGCCGGGCTGGACTGGGCTTTGAGCAGGCCAGAAGAGTAAGCGGGAGTGGGAGGAGGTTATAGCAGCATGCGCGGTATACGCGTGTGCGTGCTATATAAAAAATTTTTTTACTGAAATGCTTTGGACCCGCGTGTTATACACGTATGCGCATTATATGCGTGAAAATACGGTAGTTGCTGTTACTTATTCACAAACTTCCATGACGCTGCTGGAAGGTACCTTCCGTTCTTCAGTCCTGCATTCCTTGTTCTGCTACGTCACTCTCTCCTCAACTCTCCCTAAACCTAATGTGGAAACGCCCACCACTCGACCTCTCGATTGAGACCGAGGGGGATAACTTCCGAAGTCAGTTCAAATATAATGTATTGAGTTTAAAATGATATAGGGAGGGGATCAGCTCCGTATATATTGAATAGTATAAAAACAGACAGGCAAGCACATACAATAATTTCTTCAAAGGAACAATTACTTCTCATAAACATCCACATACGCCTTCCCCAAAGATGCCACTTATTGAAAAAGATCATTGGGAAATGGAAAGGGATAAATTAGAGGGCTGAGGGGCGGAGGGAAACCAAAAAGAACCTTGAATATGAAATCTAAATTCATACAGCTGGAAAAATGGCATAGGGCGAATGATGTTAACAGCTGGAATTGTTTTATTCTATCAAAAGGGTGGAATGAAGTTACGCTGGGTAAAATCAAGTGAGGGAGCATGTCTCGCAGCATTGATGGGTACTGGGAGGAGCCTCAGTTCCCAATAGACGTGCGCACATGGAACAGAATATCTGGACTGAAGACACTGGCAAAGTCATTATTGAAATGTCCCGATTTGTTTGTCATAACTTCAAGTAGTTCTATATTTTTTTTTTTAATTTTTACTTCTTTGGATGTAAGAGATTGTGCTACAACAGAAGTCCCCAAAATCACATAGAAAATTTGGGTAAAGAAAGTCTGGGACAGATTCTGCAATTAAGGGCCTAAAAAGAGAGGCGTCTAAAGTCAGGCGTCTATTTCATGGCACTTACACTTAGGCGCCTGTTACAGAACCGCGCCAAACCACCACTTAGGCACCTACAACGCGGGCCAGGTTTTAAAAGCCTATATTATGGGCGCTTAAGTACTTTAGAGAATCGCGCCTCATGGCGCCTAAGTCCTTCTTCGCCCCCCTAAACATGCCCACTTTGGAGTTGGCGCCATAAAATAGGCGCCGATCACCCAATTTTTATTTTTTCAATTATGAACTTCTTAAAGCTCATAATTGAAGCCAGTATACCAGTGTACCGCAGACTTTCTCGAGCCGCGGCACACTAAAGGTAGCGGCTGCAGCTCGAGGCAACCGGAAATGCGCTGTAGGCAGGTCGCCAGAATCTACCTTTAATGAGAATCACGTCTGCAGAGGCACCCTAGAATGACTAAGGTCATTTCTGGCCTTAACCACGCCTATTTCAAATTTAGGCATTCTAAGGCACCTCCTTAGACGTGATGAAGGCGCTGTTTTTCTAGGCGCCAGTAGGCGCCCACATTTTAAAAATATATTTTTAAAAATCTTTTACCGATTAATGCTCCCCCCCCATACAAAAGCGCGGTAGCAGCTGCCACGTTGCAAACACTCCAATACCTATCGAATCTCTATGGAGCGATTACCGTGGCCTGCCACGATAACCGACTTTGTAAAAGGGGTCCTAAGTTAGGCGCCTAACTTAAGGTGTCGTTTATAGAATATGGGCCTTTGTAGATAAGGTTGTTGCCTCCTTAAGGCCAGTGAGTTAGTGCTTTTTTTAAATTTATTTTTATTACACATTTAATAATTACAATATCAGATGATACCAGGAAAAAAAGGATTCATACACAAAATTAAGAATAATGAAACATATAAACAAAATTCCTTTCCAAGCCCACAAACATGGGAAGACATACATACCAAATTCAACTAAGTTAGTGCTGATATGCTTTAGAGAATGACACGGTGACAAAATTCATCACCGTTCCCGTCCCCGCGGATAACCGCGGGAAATAATCCCATGTCATTTTCTAGTGTCTATTTCAACCTCAGTTCTTCTTCAAAGCAAAGCTTGCAGGTCAGTGGTTGTGGCCATTCATACTCTGATTCTTATGGGAGCCAAGGATAATGAAGCCATTGTGACATCACTGATGTGATTGGCTCTTAGGCACTGGTGGAATGAGGCATTATGACATCACAATATCTGCTCTGGATACCAGAGACTGTCATTCTGTAGTGTCTGTCTCAACCTCGGTCCTTCTACTCCAGCATTCTTCAAAGCAAAGCTTGCGGGTCAGTGGTTGTGGCCATTCATATTCTGATTCTTCCCTCTCTCCTTAAAGAATGACATGAAGATGGTTTCCCGCGGTTATCCGCGGGGACGGGAACGGTGATGAATTTTGTCACCGTGTCATTCTCTAATATGCTATCTCTTAGGAGCAATTTCTCCAAATGGGTAGCTTTACGCATTCTATTGAGACAGACACGGGGGAAGCCACTGCTTGCTCTGGATCGGTAACATGGAATGTTGCTACTCGTTGGCATTCCAGAACCCTACTACTCTTTGGAATGTCGCTACTGTTTGGGGCTCTGGAATGTTGCTACTCTTTGGGTTTTTGCCAAGTACAAATGACTTGGATTGTCCACGTTGAGAATGGCCTCCTGGGCTTGATGGACCACTGGTCTGACCCAGTAAGGCTGTTCTTATGTTTTATGATAGGAATGGATCTGACTCCTAAGTAAGGGTGCGATAAGGTTTTGAATGTGTTTGGGGTTGTTTTTTTTTTTTTTTTGGGGGGGGGGGGATTGCACAAGCTTGTGCATAAGATTTTCAGTGCAAGGTTTGTGGGTTTGACCTTATAGGGTGAAATAGAAATATTAATATAATTTTAATGTGTCATAACATCAGACAGGGTTTTAGAACATTTTGCAGAATCTGATATATGTTGAGGTTGTGTTTATAGTAGGTTTATGACTAATCAGCTTTAAATTAAATTATGAGACCCTGCCTCTTGAGGGGATCTTTAAATACAGTTGAATTGTTTCCATGTGTATATGATTAGTGTTGGTAAGCATTTGAAATAATTAGTTCAAAATATGTAAAGTGACACAGAAATCAATTTTTAGGAACACATAAAGGCATTACATGCCAATAAGAGTAGCCAACGGCCCTGTCTCAGGCCTCAAACTCTCCACCACCAAGCCAAATTTATATCTAAGGGGGAGATTCTGTAAATAAGAACTTACTGGGTAAGACCAAAGGTCCATCTAGCCTAGTATCTTGTCTTCAAGGAGGCCAATCCAAGTCACAAGTACCTGGCAAAAACCCAAATAGTAGCAGCATTCCATGTCACAGACCCAGGGCAAGCAGTGGCTTCTCCCATATCGGTCTCAACAGCAGACTTTTCCTCCAGGAACTTGTCCAAACCTTTTTTAAACCCAGCTACATTAACTGCTCTTACCACATCCTCTGGCAACGTGTTCCAGAGCTTAACTATTCTCCGAGTGAAAAAATTATTTCCTCCTATTGGTTTTAAAAGTATTAATCCGTAACTTCATCGAATGTCCCCTAGTCTTTGTAAATCCTGATGCAGTAAATAATCGATCCACTTGTACCCGCTCTACATCGCTCAGGATTTTGTAGACTTCAATCATATCTCCTCTGAGCCGTCCCTTTTCCAAGCTGAACCTCTTTAGTCTTTCCTCATACGAGAGGAGTTCCATCCCCTTTATCATCTTGGTCGCTCTTCTTTGAACCTTTTCTAGCGCCACTATATCTTTCTTGAGATAAGGAGACCAGAACTGAACGCAATACTCCAAATGAGGTCGCACCATGGAGTGATACAGGGGCATTATGACATTCGGTAACTGTGATTCAGGTTATTCTTCCCAATGTGCATCACTTTGCATTTGTCCACATTAAATTTCATCTGCCATTTGGATGCCCAGTCTTCCAATTTCCTAAGGTCCACCTGCAATGTTTCACAATCCGCATGAGTTTTAACAATTTTAAATTTGCAGATGACACTATACTGGTCAATCACCTCACTCGTCGTTCCAATTTCCAGATCATTTATAAATAAGTTAAATAGCACCGGTCCCTGTACAGACCCCTGAGGCACTCCACTGTTTACTCTCTTCCATTGAGAAAAATGACCATTTAACCCTACCCTCTGTTTTCTATCTGATTACCCTTTTCCAATCTGAGGAGCCCTAAACTTTTTAGTCTTTCCTCATATGAGAGGAGATCCATCCCCTTTACCATCTTGGTCAAAAGCGATAGGTGCCTGTCTCTTGTCAATTACACTTAGGCGCCTATTACAGAATCGTATCTCACTTAAAACTTAGGCAAGGGTTTTAAAGGCCTACATTATAGGTGCCTAAGGGCCAGATGCACTAAAGCCAGTGATCGTCGCTTAACCTATTTTAACAGCTTTACCGACGATCGCATTTGCCGACCCGATGCAGAACACGACTCACCGCCTGGTTTTCTACATGATCGCTTATTCCCTGATCTGACTATGCAAATAAGCTAATTAATATTAAAAATGCCATGTAAACTAGCAGAGCCAGTTGATACTCTAACATGGCTTCTCGATACAAGAAAAAAAATGATCGCTTTAGCGGTCCAAAAAAATCGAGCTTACCTATCTAACCTTTTCTATTTAATGGGCACAGATGCTGTGCATGTTACATATGCACAAAATCTGTCCCATTAGAAAAAGAAAAAAAGCATGCCCCGCCGATGATAGCCCTCCCTCCCCGACGAACCGGCACCATGAACCCCACCCCAGCAAAAATGGCAGGAAGAATGCCCACTTCCTCCTACTATGCCGACCCCCCCCCCCCACCGAGAAAAAAATTGGCAGGAGGGATGCCCACTCCTTCCTACCAATGCGACTCCCACCCACATCAGTAATATGACAGGAGGGATGCCCACTCCTTCCGGCCACCAAAGGCCCTCTTCCATGCCAGGTGCCCTCCCAAACATCCCCTACCCTCCCCCTTCCCCTCCCGAAAAGGCAGGAGGGATGCCCACTCCCTCCTACCACTGGAGGTCCCCCCACCATCTCCCCCCACCCTTTGAAGCCCCTCATACCTTTTTAGGGATGTTGGAGCAGGATGAAAGCTTATTCTGTCCCTCTCATAGGTCCACTGCTCCAAAATGGCGGGCCTTTCCCTCCCTGGTGCATCATGTGATGCATGGGGAGGGGCCCAAGGCCCTTGTTGGCTCAGACACCTAAGGCCCCACCCCCTGGGAGGGGCCTCAGGCATCTGAGCCAATCAGAACCTTAGACTCCTCTCTATCCCGGGTTACAAGGGGGAGGAGTCTAAGGTCCTGATCGGCTCTCAAATTATGGTCAGCGCTGGACCCCCCTTGGACGCTGGGCCTGGGGGAATCTTCCCCCCCCCCCTCTTTGTGGGCTATCTCTTTGTGCTGCTTACAGGTCAGTTCCACTCTTGAAATGTATTCAAAGAAGATGCACTATCTATAGGGCTGTTCATAACACATGGGTCACACATGCATATTGTATCAGCATTAAGTAAACCTTGTTTTTCTTACATTCACATCTTTATTTCCTGTCTTTCTCACACACCCACTCATGCATTACATACACTTTTGGCTTGCCTATGAACTCATTATATCACAGAATCAACTCACATACTGATAAATGTATTGGAATCTATGTCCCTTAATGTACGTTCGTCAGTGCTTCATCCAATATAAACACTTGCATCTGTCCTTACAGTGCTACGACACATTATGACAATCACACACAACTTTCACAAGGCACATGTAGCACTCAGGGCCATATGGAGAGGTGTAGCTTGCCAAGCTCCAGAGAGTTTTACTTTCCGACTCGCAGGAGTGCCCTGTCAGCTCTCAAGAAGGCTACCAGCTAGCACACCT
Source organism: Geotrypetes seraphini (assembly GCF_902459505.1). Classification (NCBI taxonomy): domain Eukaryota; kingdom Metazoa; phylum Chordata; class Amphibia; order Gymnophiona; family Dermophiidae; genus Geotrypetes; species Geotrypetes seraphini. The sequence goes on along the minus strand of NC_047089.1, from coordinate 13,977,882 downwards.
CGAAACTCATGGATTCACTTACAAAAGCGCTATTATGCACTTTGCAAAGCTGAATGGAAAACGCCTCTCAAAGGAAAGCTTAATGGGGCAGAGGCTGGTCACACCTTATAGACTTACAGAATTATGGAGCAGTGTTTGGGGATAAAAGTCCGTGAATTGTACTCGTGTTGTGAAAAGTTTATTCCTCAATAAACATTTTAATCGGTAAAATGCCATCAGCCTCTACTATTGCGTGGGGGACGGGGACGGTGGTGGAGGTGGGGGGGGGGAACAAGAGGAAAATTGGCACATAGCCTGTCCACCTGCTTCTTGGTGGTTCTCAGAGATTTCTTCTCCTCTCAAATTTCAAGTTTTATTTTAATTTGATAAATCGCTTATTTAGATTTACTAAGCGAGTTACAACATTAATAAAAAATATAAACATATATTTAGATATACCATTTAAAGTTTAAAAATGATGGGTGGTCTCAATTCTGCGGCCCAGGGGCCACATGCGGCCCGCCAGGTACTATTTTGAGGCCCTTGGTATGTTTATCATAATCACAAAAGTAAAATAAAACAATTTCTTGATTACCGTATTTTCACATAGATAACGCGCACCCGTGTAAAACTCGCACACGGGTATAGCGCGCGAAAAACACAAATTTATGTACAGAAAAATTATATACCGCGCACACCCGTATACCGCGCATGCTGCCCGACTCTCCCGTCGCCGCCCGACTCTCCTTTCGCCCGCCCCGACTCTCCTCTGGCCACCCCGACTCTCCTTTCGCCCGCCCCGACTCTCCTCTCCCCCTTGAAGTCCTGTCCCCACCCTGAAAGCCTGATGCCCCCCCCCGACATCCGATTCACCCCCCCCCCCCCCGCAGGACCGCTCGCACCCCCATCCCGAAGGACCGCTCGCACGCACTCCCACCCGCACCCCCACCCTGAAGGACCGCTCGCAACCCCACAGCCTCCCGACCCCCCCCATCATGTAGAAGCTCCTACCGGTGTCCTGCTGCTTCCTCTTGGCGGTCCCGACTCCCCGACACGATTGGGGCAAGAGGGAGCTCAAGCCCTCTTGCCCCAGCCAACCGCGGCACCCCCGACACGATCGGGGCAAGAGGGAGCCCAAGCCCTTTTGCCCCGCCGACTCCCCAACTCCCCAACTCCCCGACAATATCGGGCCAGGAGGGAGCCCAAGTCCTCCTGGCCCTGGCGACCCTACCCCCCCCCCCGCTAGTTGTTCGGGTCAGGAGGGAGCCCAAGTCCTCCTGGCCCTGGCAACCCCCCCCCGCTAGTTCGGGCCAGGAGGGAGCCCAAACCCTCCTAGCCACGGCGACCCCCCTACCCCCACCCCGCACTACATTACGGGCAGGAGGGATCCCAGGTCCTCCTGCCCTCGATGCAAACCCCCCCTCCCCCCAACGACTGCCCCCCCAAGAACCTCTGACCGCCCCCCCAGCCGACCCGTGACCCCCTGGCCGTCCCCCACGACACCCCCACCCTCCTTCTCCGTACCTTTGTGTAGTTGGCCGGACAGACGGGAGCCAAACCCGCCTGTCCGGCAGGGCCAACGATGGAATGAGGCCGGATTGGCCCATCCGTCCCAAAGCTCCGCCTACTGGTGGGGCCTAAGGTGCCTGGGCCAATCAGAATAGGCCCGGGAGCCTTAGGTCCCTCCTGGGGGCGGGGCCTTGGGCACATGGTCGGGTTGGGCCCATGTGCCTCAGGCCCCACCCCCAGGTGGGACCTAAGGCTCCCGGGTCTATTCTGATTGGCCCAGGCGCCTTAGGCCCCACCAGTAGGCGGAGCTTTGGGACAGATGGGCCAATCCAGCCTCATTCCGTCGTTGGCTGCCTGCCGGACAGGCGAGTTTGACTCCCATCTGTCCGGCCAACTACACAAAGGTACGGGGAAGGGGGTGGGGGTGTCGTGGGGGTCGGCCAGGGGGGTCGCGGGTCGGCTGGGGGGGGCAGTCGGAGGTTCTTGGGGGGGCGGTCGTTGGGGGGAGGGGGGTTTGCGTCGAGGGCAGGAGGGCCTGGGATCCCTCCTGCCCGTACTGTAGTGCGGGGTGGGGGTAGGGGGTCGCCGTGGCCAGGAGGGTTTGGGCTCCCTCCTGGCCCAAACAACTAGCGGGGGGTGGGGTCGCCAGGGCCAGGAGGTCTTGGGCTCCCTCCTGGCCCGATATTGTCGGGGAGTTGGGGAGTTGGCGGGGCAAGAGGGCTTGGGCTCCCTTTTGCCCCGATCGTGTCGGGGAGTCGGGGGGGCAAGAGGGCTTGAGCTCCCTCTTGCTCCGATCGTATCGGGGGTGCCGCAGTTGGCTGGGGCAAGAGAGCTTGAACTCCCTCTTGCCCCGATCGTGTCGGGTGTCGGGACAGCTAAGAGGAAGCAGCAGGACACCGGTAGGAGCTTCTACATGATGGGAGGGGGGGGTCGGGAGGCTGTGGGGGTGCGAGCGGTCCTTCAGGGTGGGGGTGCGGGTGCGGGTGGGAGTGCGTGCGAGCGGTCCTTCGGGGTGGGGATGCGGATGCGGGTGCGTGCGAGCGGTCCTTCGGGGTGGGGGTGTGAGCGGTCCTGCGGGGGGGTGAATCGGACGTTGGGGAGGGGAACTATGTAAAAAAAAATTTGTACAACGTGCTCACGCGTATAATGCGCAAGGGTATGCGCGGTATGTAAAAACCACGTATATCGCGCGCGTTATATGCGAGAAAATACGGTATACGTCTCTTTAGCCATAAATGACAATATTATTATTAAGACTTAGCCAAAAGGAAAGATTTATAAACTATAAAGAGTTTTACCTCATGCAAAATTGTCATTTCTTTAGTAAGACATGAACTATTTTTTTCTGAGGCCCTCCAAATACCTACAAATCCCAAATGCGGCCCTGCAAAGGCTTTGAGTTAGAGACCACTGGGTTAGACTTACAGACTAATCAATACACAAGGTAAAAAGGGACAGAACTACAATTCAATGCTTTAAAGTACAGAAAAGAACCATAGATGGAAAGAACATTAGTGAGGGAAAAGTTGAAACCTGAAAGGAAACTAATTTAAAATTTGAACGTTATCTAAAAATTAAAAGCATCTTTAAAAAGGAAACTCTTTAAGTTACTTATAAAGCGACTCAAATCATTTTCCTCTCATATGTTGAGGCAAAGTTACATTACATTACATTACATTAGGGACTTCTATTCTGCCTATACCTTGCAGTTCAAGGCAGATTACAAAAGAGCTAACTGGACATTTCCAGTGAAGTTACAACAGTTTTGGGGTTTTTGGGGGTTTTTTGGTTACAAGGGAGGAGAGGTAGCTGGATTAATTCCGGAAGAACTTGCATATTGGATATTAAATTGACTGTACGTTACTGTGTGATATTACATTAGTGATTTCTATTCTATTCCGCCTGTGCCTTGCGGTTCTAGGCGGGAAATAGATTACAGTTAGAGTACAAATAAGATTACGTTACATTTCAGGGATCTGAATACTTGGTTGGTGTTTTGGGGAGGAAGAGATTATTTAAGTGGAGGTTTGGGGGAGAATTTATTTGGAAGAGGGGGAAGGGTTGGGCTAAGATATCTGGATACATTTTTTGAAAAGTAGGGTTTTGATTTCTTTTCGAAAAGTTTTGAAGTCGCCCGTTGCCGTCAACAGGTTGGAGATGGAGTGGCTAAGTTTTGCTGCTTGCGTCGCCAGAAGGTTATCAAACATCTTTTTGCGCTGAGTGCCCTTGAGTGGAGGGAAGGCAAAAAGGTTTGGAGTGTTCCAAAGTTGCGGAGCCATCATTGAAAACATATCATGTCGTCGAGTTCCGATAACTTTCGAAGAGGGGACCACTGTGAGCTTTTGGTTAGTGGACCGGAGAGAACGCGATGTACTATAAGGAATAAGACGTTTATTAATAAATTGCGGTTCATTAGTGGAAAGAGTTTTAAATACTAAAAGTAAAATTTTAAAAGTGATACGGTGGTTAATTGGGAGCCTCAGAAAAGGAGTGACATGATCGCATTTTTTACCGTTGTGAATGAGTTTAACGGCCGTATTCTGGATTATCTGAAAGCACTTCTTGTCTTTTTGTGTGATATTTATTAACAAAGAATTACAGTAATCAAGTTTAGCAATAATTAAAGAGTGAATTAGTATATTTGGTGATTTTGGCTCGAGAAACTTAGAAATCGAGCGAATCATACGTAGCCTATAAAAACATTACTGCCTCCCTACTGAGGACAAAGATGTTCCTGATTATATGAGAAAGGAAAGAAATCGATGACTGTAGAACGCTAAGGTTTCAACACGTACCGGCGTCTAGGACAGCTTAGGCGCGATTCTATAAATGGCGCCTAGTCAATGATGTAGCAAGGATGAGTGGCGCCCGGGGGGGGGGGGGCGGCGCCTCACCACTCCTGCCCGACCCCCACGCAAGCACCCCCCTTCCCTTCCCCCGTACCTCTTTCATTTTCCCGGTGCGAGCGGCATGACGAACGTTCTGCCTGCGTCTTAACGGCTTTCCCTCTGACGTCACTTTCTAGGCGCAGGGCCCGGAAGCGATGTCAGAGATGGCTGACGCCGACGCGGGCAGCACGTTTGTGATACTGCTCGCAACGGGAAAACTAAAGAGATATGAAGGAAGGGGGTGCGTACGAATAGCATGGGGGTGTTGGGATGGAGCAAGGGGGGGTACCCCCACCAAGTTAACACCCAGGGAAAACCACCCCCCTGCCCTCCTTACTATGCCTAGTGGATGACTGACAACTGCGCTCGACGGCATTAGAGATGATGTGAGTGCGAGCAGCTTAATGCATTAAGGATAGATGTAAGTTACCCACATAAGGGGGGGCTTCAACTGCATCTCATCCATTCTCCCCTGCATCGTGCAATCCTTGCAAATAGCCACTGGGTAACTTACGCGGCATTCGCAGAATAGCACTGAGGTACACCACTGCTATTAACACAGTTTTGGAGGCCACATTATCAGAAGGATGTGAAGAGAATGGAGTCGATTCAGCAGATGGTCACCAGGATGGTCTCAGGACTTAAAGATCTCCCATATGAGGAACGTCTGAGCAGACTGCGCTTATATTCTCTCGAGGAGCGCAGACAAAGGGGAGACAATGATAGAAACATTCAAATACATCACGGGCCGCATTGAGGTGGAGGAAGAAATCTTTTTTCTTACCGGTCCCACGGCGACAAGAGGGCATTCGCTAAAACTCAGAAGGGGAAGATTTCATGGGGATACCAGGAAATACTTCTTCACCGAAAGAGTAATTGATCGATGGAATGGTCTTCCTTGTCAGGTAGTCGAGGCCAGTAACACACTCGACTTCAAGGGACGATGGGACAGACTGGTGGGGTCGCTCAAGAGGAATGCTTAATAGATGGAGTCTCAAGGGAGGGAGGGAAGCTTAATAGATGGATTCTCGAGGGAGGGAGGGAAGCTTAATAGATGGATTCTCGAGGGAGGGAGGGAAGTTTAATAGATGGATTCTCGAGAGAGGGAGGGAAGCTTAATAGATGGATTCTCAAGGGAGGGAGGGAAGCTTGATAGATGGATTCTCGAGGGAGGGAGGGAAGCTTAATAGATGGATTCTCGAGGGAGGGAGGGAAGTTTAATAGATGGATTCTCGAGAGAGGGAGGGAAGCTTAATAGATGGATTCTCAAGGGAGGGAGGGAAGCTTGATAGATGGATTCTCGAGGGAGGGAGGGAAGCTTAATAGATGGATTCTCGAGGGAGGGAGGGAAGTTTAATAGATGGATTCTCGAGAGAGGGAGGGAAGCTTAATAGATGGATTCTCAAGGGAGGGAGGGAAGCTTGATAGATGGATTCTCGAGGGAGGGATGGTTCTTGAGTGGGCAGACTTGTTGGGCCGTCGACCCTTTTCTGCCGTCATGCTCTATGTTTCTATATTTGTGAGCATATGGATGTCCATAGTGCAATGGCATTACCAGGAGAAGTGGCACATGTGATGCTGCCTATTTCCCCCCCCCCACCTTGTGAATGCTCAATTCATGAGCATAAACTGAGTGGGGAATGCCAATACTAGAAACACGCCACTGACGTCCCTGTTACTTAGACTGCATGGAGGGAGGAGGGAGGGGAGCCTCAGGCAAAGGGCATCTTCAGCTGGCAGGGTTTGGGCACCCCCACCAGCCGAGGTATTAATTTTAATTGAAGGGAAGGGGAAGCAGAGAAGAAATACATCCCCCCCCTAGAAAATGATTTCTGGCTAGGCTACACCTCATTATTGTAAGCATTGACATGTGTAAATGTGAGTGCCTCGTTTATTCCAATTTTTAAACGCCTGTTTCTTTTCTTTGCTGCAAACATAATGGTACCCACAACTTTTATCATGGCCTCCGTGTATGGTGCAATGGTTAGAGCTGCAAGCTCAGCACCCTGAGGTTGTGGGTTCAAATCCTGCGCTGCTCCCTGTGACCCTGGGCAAGTCACCTAATCCTCCACTACCCCAGGTCCATTAGATAGATTGTGAGCCCCCCGGGACAGAGAGGGAAAATGCTTGATGTACATGCGTGTAAACTGCTTTCCCCCTCCATGAGAAGAGTGGGTGAAAAAAGATGATGGGGGAGGTGCAAGAGCTGGTTCTGAGCTAAAGGAAGCTAGAGCTTCACACAGGACTGGAATAATTTGTACCCGTGCATACCTGCACAGGTGCTGGAAAGCTATTTTGCACATCAATCAACTTGGCAAAAATGGTATACTCAGCATAGCCAGTACACTTAGTTCCCCAGAGACACGAATGCCACTAGCTGCCCTTAGTGCAGAGCCACGTGCGGTTGCGTCTGATATGCTCTCCCATGTTGGCGCACAAGTTATGCGCAGATTCTATTTTAGAGAGTTGAATGGGGACAGAAATCCCAACCATCCCCGCCCGTTCCCGCCAGGATCCTCTCCGTCCCCACCCGATCCCGCCAGGATCCTCTCTGTCCCCACCTATCCCCGTCAGGATCCTCTCCGTCCCCACCCGTCCCCGCCAGGATCCTCTCTGTCCCCACCCATCCACGTCAGGATCCTCTCCGGACCCACCCGTCCCCGCCAGGATCCTCTCCGTCCCCACCCATCCCCGTCAGGATCCTCTCCATCCCCACCCGTCCCCGCCAGGATCCTCTCCGTCCCCACCCGTTCCCGTCAGGATTCTCTCCGTCCCCACCCATCCCCGCAAGGAATTACCTCCATCCCTGCCCGTCCCCATAAAAAGCAGCAATTACTTCTGACAGGATCATCAATTCCACAGTTTCTTTTGCTGTTTTCCTTGTGGAATCTCTTTGGTGGAACCCTTTTTTTGTTTTCTGTTCAGGTAATTAACTTATAAACCCCTTCTTTTACTAAGGCTGACGTGTCCATTATATTATATGGACGAACCCTGCTTCCAAAGCCTTCCATCCCCGTGGGAGTCCTGTGGGTTAGGGGGGATTCCCACGAGACCCTGCAGGACCCACGAGATTCCCGTGATCCCCATTTCCGTGCAGACCTCTATTCTATTTGCGTACAATTGTCTACTGCATCGGCCTACAGAAACTTGGTGTGACACTTGCATTGGGAAACGGTGCCTTAGAGAATGACACGGTGACTGTTTCCCTTGGCTAGCCGCGGGTAACCCGCAGAAACGGAGGAAGAAATTGACTTATTGCCGCGGGTACAGGGACAAGGCCATTCACTGCCCCATAGAGAAGTGAATGGCCTTGTGGAAAATGTGAGCCCACCGAAACCCCCTCCCCCAACCCTACTCTACTGCCATATAGATGCCACCTGCAGCCATAAGGGCTATTGAAATTGTAGACAGGTGGATATAGTAGATTTTGGGGGTGTTTTGGGGGATCACCATAATCTACAAGGGAGTTCTGGTGAGAGATTTGTGGCACCCTTTATGTCAAGTTCACAGCAGTGCCCTCTAAGGTGCCCCACTGCTCTGTTTGCCACGTCTGGGTGGCCAGTCCATTACGGGACTGGCCCCTCCCACGTCCAAATGCTCTTGTTCTGGGCGCTTGGAACTTGGATGAAATTTTGGTCAAAAATGTATTATAAAGATAGCTGTCCTGGCGGCCTGGGCATCCCAATTACCTGGAAGTCCAGATAGAGGATTTTTTTTGGGGAAAAAAAAGTATTTCTAGACTTATGGTAGTTTGCCTTTCGACAATAGGCGTTTCCTTAGTGCCGATTTGGACGTCTAGCATCACACGTCCAAATCGGTCTTTGACGTATGTTTTGAACATGGCCCTCTTGGTCTTGTATGGCTGGCAGCTGAGATATAGCCACGTGGCCAGGAGTGAGTGGATCAATTAGATGGGTCAAAGGGCTTTTTCTCTTGCAGTTCTCCTATGTTACTTTGTCACTGTCAGATTGATTTAGTAGAGAATGAGGCCTTCTACTGGCCAAAAGCCGAGATCTGGGTATTTATGAAGAGAATGGATCTTGGTGTGCCATGCTGCTTCAGACAGCATGCCAAAGGTTTATGCAACAGCATTTTTTCGCTCTTGCAGAGCATTCGAAATCCTTCCATTGAAGATGCATTTTCTACCATCAAGGATGAAAGATTGCTATTTTTTTTTCCTTTTCTTTATTCATTTACCCTTTTGATTGATATACAGTTGGACCATGTAATTGAATTGGACCGTATTTAAGAGTCAGTGGGGATGATGAGTGCGGGCAGCTGTTTTTGGCCTCCTGCCTCTTTGTTTGAATTCCTTATTTCGATTCAGGAGATATTATTGGCATGACAATATGTATGATCCTTGCAATAATGTACATCATTAGATGTACTAAAGGGGTTTTTTTTAATTTCAATTTTGCATCGTGAGAAAAAGGCTCAGGGCTTAGTGGGCGCCAAATCAATGCGCATTGAGTTTTGGGGGTTTTTTAAAAAATAAATAAATAAATGGTGATCCAATTTGGATGTAGTGCTTAGTGCTGAGATCGCATTCTATTTTGGGCGCGAGGATTTACGCCAACAGAAACCCGCTGTAAATCTCTGCATCTGAATTAGGCACAGATCCCTTAAATTCTGAATCAAAGAGGCAATAGAAATTGCAAGGCACCCCAATAACTACAGTGCAGATAAAGGGCTCTCCATTAGAGAATGACACGGTGACAAAATTCATCACCGTCCCCGTCCCTGTGGATAACCGCAGGAAATAATCCCATGTCATTTTCTAGTGTCTATTTCAACCTCAGTCCTTCTTCAAAGCAAAGCTTGCGGGTCAGTGGTTGTGGCCATTCATACTCTGATTCTTATGGGAGCCAAGGATAATGAAGCCATTGTGACATCACTGATGTGATTGGCTCTTAGGCACTGGTGGAATGAGGCATTATGACATCACAATATCTGCTCTGGATACCAGAGACTGTCATTCTGTAGTGTCTGTTTCAACCTCGGTCCTTCTACACCAGCATTCTTCAGAGCAAAGCTTGCGGGTCAGTGGTTGTGGCCATTCATACTCTGATTCTTCCCTCTCTCCGTAAAGAATGACAAGAAGATGGTTTCCCGCGGTTATCCATGGGGACGGGAACGGTGATGAATTTGTTACCGTGTCATTCTCTACTCTCCATAAACAAAGCATGGCAACCTCTCATCCAAAAGAGACTTAGGGCTCCTTTTACTAAGCTGCGTTAGGGCTTTAACACGTGGAATAGTGCACGCTACATTGCCCCTACCGCTAGACCTTAATGCCAGCATTGAGCTGGCATTAAGTTCTAGCCACGTAGCACGCGGTAATTTCCCGCGTGCGCTAGAAACCCTAGCGCACCTCAGTAAAAGGAGCCCGTAGTGCAAAAAGGGCTGGGGCCGAGGACAAACGCCTTCTCGCGCTACCTCAAAAAGTCCCAGCCTCTTTTCTGACAGAATTTAAAAGTGGGACCTCAGATTCTCTCTCCAGACATTAAAAATTGGGTCCCGAATGCTCCCGCCAATATCCAACATTCAAACCTGGATTTCCAACGAACTTTCCCGCCAAAATTCAAATGTAAGCTTGGGAGGGAGGGGTTGCTGCTCTTGCCAGGAACGTTCCAGAGGTACGGGGAAAGGAAGCGGCGTGGGGAAGGAGCGTGTGGAGGGGAATGGAGAAGAGGGTGGGGGAGGGGCGCCTCTCACCTTCGCTACACCACTGGGCTTGACACTCCAATACGGCCTTTGAAAGGCCTGGGGAAGAAAGGCGGGAGCATCGAGGAAAGATTCGGCTAGTGGCACAGATGCTTGCCTCAGGAAGTGAGTTTTAAGAGAAACATAGAAACATAGAAAATGACGGCAGAAAAGGGCCTCGGCCCATCAAGTCTGCCCACTCTAATGACCCACCCCCGTAACTTCACCCCCCCCCCCCAAGAGATCCCTCATGCCTATCCCATTTTTTCTTAAAATCTCTGGCCTCAATCACCTGCAGTGGAAGTTCATTCCAATGATCAACCACCCTTTCGGTGAAGAAATACTTCCTGGTGTCGCCATGAAATTTCCCGCCCCTGATTTTCAGCGGATGCCCTCTTGTGGCCATGGAAAAAAGATATCATCTTCCACCTCAGTACGGCCCGTGATATATTTTAAACGTCTCAATCATGTCTCCCCTTTCTCTACGTTCCTCAAGTGAGTATAGCTGCAATTTACTCAGCCGTATGGGAGATCCTTGAGTCCCGAGACCATCCTGGTGGCTAAAGTCTAAAGCCTTTGTCTAGTTTAAGGTTTAAGCTCCAAGTTTACAAGAGCTAAAATTGCGGTTTAAAATTAAAAAAAAAAAAGTAAAAAAAGAGCAATACAATGAACAGAAGAAGGACAAAAATATGGTCAAAACTGATATGAAAGGTAATGGGGATGGGAAAGATTTAGGCCCTCTTTTCCAAAGGCGCGCTAAGCGTTTTAGTGCAGATTTAGCACGCGCTAAATCAACGCATGTGCTACCCGCTAACACGTTCATAGGATAACATGCGTGCGTTAGCGCTTAGCGCGTGTTTAGCGCACGCTAAAAAAACTTAGCGCACCTTTGTAAAAGAGGGGGGTAAAATTACATCGAAGTCTAAAATGCAAAGAAAAGGTAAGTAAGAAGGGGAAGGGAGACAACAAATAGGGAAAGGACGCTGAAGGAGGGTGGAGAAAAGACAATATCTTGAGTTTTGGTACGGCCTCTTGAAATAGAAAAGTTTTAAGTTTGGTTTTGAATTTGTCGAGGGAGTTGTCCCGAGCGGAGGTGTGATGGCATTGCATTCCAGAGGGAGAGGGGCTGTGACGGAGAATACACTTCTCCCTCCATATTCGCTGTGATAGGGGATTAACAGACCCGCGAATACAGAAAAAAAACCGCAAATAACTTTTTCATAGGTTATTTGCGGTTTTCTATTAAAAACCATCGTGAATAGGGTGAAACCGAGAATAACATAGTGGGAGACCTGGCCTGTTCCTGAAGGAGAGGCAAAGCACGGTGAAGAAAGCGCCGGGAAGCGGCGATTTTCACTCTAAACGCTTGGAATCAGCAATTTCTCTAAGCAAGCTGACGTAATTTGGGGGGAAGAGCCAGCACCGCGAATAATCGAAACTGCGATTGCTGAAACCGTGAATACGGAGAGAGAAGTGTATAGTGTTTCGGGTGTAGAAGAGTTCTTTAAGTGAGGGAATAGTCAGTAGATTCTGATCAGCGGTTCTCAGGGCCCGAAGAGAAACATATAGAAAGAGATGTTTGTCTAGGAATGATGGGGAATGTGTGAGTTTAATCTTGAAGACCAGTAGACTGTTATAAGTTATTTGATGCGAAACAGGGAAGCCAACGGGTTTCACGGAGTAATGGTCATCAAGCTTGTCACAATGGAACAGATGGCTCAGAAGGCGTTCCTTGAAGAGGTTAAATTACTCTGGGTCCTATACTGTGGGCAGACACTTGCAGTCTCTGGTATATTCATACATTTTCCAGTCTGGCTTCTAATGCACACAGTGCCAGCTGTTCTGACTGGTGTTTGTCCACCACCTCTGTTTCCCTAAGTCTGAGTGACTTATTTCAAGCGTATTGGTGCCGCCTGCTTGACTGGTGTCATCGCCAAAAATCTCTCTCAAAAGCTCTTGCCCTCCCATCCGGTTCTGGCACGCGTGAGTCAGCGATGTCTAGGCCATCCCAAGAATAATGTTGTATTAATATTAGCAAAAGCAGTAAGTGAAACAGGAGAAGGTAAATTCTCATCGGCTGTGGGAACTAATTTTCTATCAGACAATTGAGATAGGCTTTTAGCACGGTGACATGGCAAAGTCCTAAGTAAAACCAGTCTGTGTTTATTGGCATTTGACATACAGAAAGGGTGGGAGATGCGTGCAATAGTCTGTAGACAAAGACTGTGTCTGAATTCAAGAAAGCGTGGGACAGGCACTTGGGGTCTCTTAGGGAGAGGAGAAGATAGTTAATGCTGTGGATGGGCAGACTGGATGGGCCATTTGGTAGGCCTTTATCTGCCATCATGTTTCTATGTTTCTATAATCTTAAAGCTCTATGACCTCACAATGCAGGTGTAAAGAGCCTTAGCCAATAGGGAGAGGAGGAGATAGTGGATGCTGAGAATGGGTCATTTGGCCTTTATCTGCTATCATGTTTCTATGTTTCTATAACCTTAAAGTTCTATGACCTCACAATGCAAGTGTTAAGAGCCTTAGCCTTTAATCATAAAGCTCTATGACCTCACAATGCAAGTGTTAAGAGCCTTAGCCTATAATCATAAAGCTCTATGACCTCACAATGCAGGTGTAAAGAGCCTTAGCCAATAGGAAGAGGAGGTGCAAATGTTAAGAGCCTTAGCCAATAGGGAGAGGAGGAGCTAGTGGATGCTGTGGATGAGCAGACTGGATGGACCATTTGGCCTTTACCTGCCACCATGTTTTTATGTTTCTAAGTTCAGAGCAGTGTACAATTTTATTTTTAGTCAGGTACTCTTAAGTATGTGTCCCAGCAGGCTCAAAAACTATCTATGGTCCCTGGGGCAACGGAAGGTTAAGTGACTTGCTCAGGGTCACAAGGAGTGGCACTGGGATTGAACCTGCAAACTCAGGATGCTGAGGCAACAGCTTTAACCACTAGGCCACGCTACTGTTTTAAAGGAGGAGAAAAATGGGGTGAGCAGGTACACAGGGGAGATATGATGCAGATGGTTAAATACTTGAAAGCTGTTAATATAGAACCAAATCTTTTCCAGAGAAGAGAAAATGGTAAAACTAGAGGGCATAATTTGAGGTTGCAAGGAGGAAGACTGAGGAGCAACATTAGGAAATTCTTCTTCACGGAGAGGGTGGTAGAAGCCTGGAATGCCCTCCCGAGGGAAGTGGTGGAGAGGAAAACAGTGATGGGATTCAAAAAAGCGTGGGATAAACATAGAGGATCTCTAATTAGAAAATGAAGCATGTAAATTAAAGAGCTAAGGCTGGTACTGGATAGACTTGCATGGTCTGTGTCCCACATGTGATGATTTGGTGTAGGATTGGGCTGGGGAGGGCATCAATGGGAACTCCACTAATTTGGAACATGAGGACGTTACTGGCCAGACTTTATGGTAGATATTCTGAAAAACAGGATGGTTGGATTGGCTGGTGTGAGCTTAGAACCTAGGACAATACCAGGTGGACTTTATAGTCTGTGACCCAGAAACATCAAAGAAGAGACAAGTTAATTTAATCATGTATTTTTAATGGGCAGAATGGATGGACCATTCAGGTCTTTATCTGCCGTCATATACTATGTTACTTGGCAGAAACCCACAGAGTAGCAACATTTCAGAGCTGAGATTGTGATGTCATAATGCCTCATTCCACCAATGCCCAGGAGCCAACCTCAGCAGTGATGTCACAATGGCTTGATTAGACGGCAACTTCAGCATTTGGAACCTAGAAGAATACCAGGTGGTCTTTACAGTCTATGGCCCAGAAATATCAAAGAAGAGACAAGTTTGGGATAAAAAGAATGAGTTCTGCCTGGCTTTGTAGAGAAGAACGTTGTGTATGAATTTAATGCTGATTTTAGTACACTATTTACATGTGTAGATGTCTTGGCCTGCACAAAGGCCAAGGAGGCATATTTTTGGCATGGCTTGGACAGTCCGAAAAATTTCATGATCTTTCATTTTACATCAGGAATACGAATATATATTAATACGTTACAAGTTCAGCTTTTACGCCCAAAAGTGTAAGCAAAGTGCATGACAAAGTCCCTCCTGAGAGACTCCTGAGGAAATGAAAAAGTCATGGGATAGGAGGCGATGTCTTATTGTGGAACGGGAACTGATTAAAGGATAGAAAACAGAGACCAAAGCTAAATGGTCAATTTTCTCAACGGAGAAAGGTGAATAGTCGAGTGCTCAAAGGATCTCTACTGGGTCTGCTGATTCGTAACACTGATAAATGAGGTGGAAATGGGAACAACAAGCGAGGTGATGAAATTTGCAGATGACACAAAGTTGTTCAATGTTATCAAGTGGCAAGAGAATTGCGAGGAGGTGCATGATGTGCTGGTGAAATTGAGGAACGGCTGAGGAAATTTAACGTGGACACGTGACAAGTGACGCATTTGGGGAAAGAGCAACATGATGCAAGGTTCCATTAGGGGTCAACACCTAGGAAAACAATCTAGGCATTATCGTGGAGAAGTAGGATAATCGGTTCATAGACAACCCCGCGAAAGACAAAGGCGCGCGCCGAAGAAAATGACAGTTTTTAGGGGCTCCGACGGGGATTTTTGTTGGGGAGCCCCCCCCCCAGTTTACTTAATAGAGATTGCGCCGGCATTGTGGGGGGTTTGGAGGGTTGTAACCCTCCACATTTTACTGTAAACTTAACTTTTCCCCTAAAAACAGGGAAAAAGTGAAGTTTTCAGTAAAATGTGGGGGGTTACAACCCCCCAAACCCCCCACAACGCGGCACAATCTCTATTAAGTAAACTAGGGGGGTTCCCCCCCACGCCCCCCCCGTCAGAGCCCTAAAAACAGTAATTTTCTGCGGTGCGCGCCTCCGTGCTGCGCTCAATTGTCTGCGCGCGCCTTTGTCCCGGCGCGCTTTTGACCTGACACCGAATAATCACACAACCTCTAGATTGCTCTTTGCCATGATTTCACTCTGATCGTTGTGCGCAGTTCTGATCACCGCGTGTCGGAAAAGATAAGGCAAAACCCTCAACATACAACTAAGCTCTGCAATTCATTGATGGACAATATATTTATTTATTTATTTAATTCATTTTCTATCCTGTTGTCACCAAAAAGCTCAAAACGGCTTACAGGTTAAACATACCGTATTTTTCGGACCTTAAGATGCACTTTTTCCACCCCCGAAAAGGGGGTGCGTCTTATGGATCGAATACACTGCCCCCCCCCCCCCGGTACCTTTTTTTAGTGGCGGTGGTCCAGCGCGGTCTCCTGGATGGCTGCCTTTATCTTAGAAGAGCGACGCACAATGCAGCTCTGCAGCCAATCACAGAGCGGCGCGGGACCAGGCAGGAAGCACAAAGGTCGCACTCCTGCATTGTGCGTCGCTCTTCTAAGACAAAGGCAGCTGACCAGGAGACCGTGGTGGACCACTGCCACTAAAAAAGATACTGGACTCCTGCTGGACAGCTGCATTTCATTGCAGAGCAGCACACAATGCAGGAGCGCGACCTTTGCACTTCGTGCTTGGTCCCGCGCCGCTCTGTGATTGGCTGCAGTCAGTTCCCCATCACGAGAATTGACTGCAGCCAATCACAGAGTGGCGCGGAACAAGGCAGGAAGTGCAAAGGTTGCGCTCCTGCGCTGTGCGTCGCTCTGCAAGGAGAAAGGCAGCCATCCAGCAGGAGACCGCGCTGGACTACCGCCACTTAAAAAAGGGGAGGGGGAGGTGTATTCGGTCCATAAGACGCACCCACTTTTCCACCCCCTTTTTGGACCAAAAAACACAGTTGGTACCAATGCACACCTTTCATTGGTTGCTGCAGCTTCTGATAAAATATGTGGGGAGAGTGTGGTGCAGTGGTTAGAGCGCCCTGAGGTTATGGGTTCAAATCCCACCCTGCTCCTTGTGACTCTGGGCAAGTCACTTAATCCCCACATTGCCCCAGGTACATTAGATAGATTGTGAGCCCCCCCGGAACAGACAGAGAAAAATGCTTTGAGGCCTGAATATGCACCACTTAGGTTATAAATAGTTTATGGATGTTATAAATAAAATAATGTGGAGGCTTAACTATTCACTCATTGGCTTGGTATAGAAACTTGCAAAGTTGAGATGTAATACATACGTGAAAATAATTGTTCTATCCCAGGGGTAGGGAACTCCGGGCCTCGAGAGCCGTATTCCAGTTGGGTTTTCAGGATGTCCCCAATGAATATGCATTGAAAGCAGTGCATGCAAATAGATCTCATGCATATTCATTGGGGACATCCTGAAAACCCGACTGGAGTATGGCTCTCGAGGACCGGAGTGCCCTACCCCTGTTCTATACAGTTAATAATAACATTAGTATGTTCATGCTATAAGTCAGTGGTTCCCAAACCTGTCCTGGGGGACCCCCCAGCCAGTCAGGTTTTCAAGATATCCCTAATGAATATGCATGAGAGAGATTTGCATACCTGTCACTTCCATTATATGCAAATCTCTCTCATGCATATTCATTAGGGATATCTTGAAAACCTGACTGGCTGGGGGTCCCCCAGGACAGGTTTGGGAACCACTGCTATAAGTGGATTAATAGGTGTAATAGTTTATCATTTAAACACTTTTAATGGATATTGTTTGAATATGATGTGGCAATCGAGGTGTTTTGAGATAAGTGAGGGCTTTTTTCTAGGATTGAAATCTGGAACTGAGAAGTCTCAGCCTAAGTTTACCTTTATGTCAGTTTCTGAGATCCTTTGTCCTCTCATGTCCTCTCATGTCTACTTGACACTTATCATTTGCTGCATTGAGGGACGCTGATTTGATTTTGAGCTGTTGCTTATTAGGGGTTCTGTTTGGGTTGCCAGATCTTACGATTGTAAAATTTGGCCCCCCTAGACCCGCCCCCCAGGCCCGCCCATCTCCACCCCAGTCCCCCAGAGCTCCGCCCCCCTACTGCCTGCTTTGGTCGGGCAGGAGGCAATCCGCGCAAGTGTGGGTGGCGTGCGATGATGTCACATGCGCAGATTGCCTCCTGCCCGACGCGATTGAGAGGGGGGCTTTTTAAAACCCGGACACAGGGCCGGGTTTTGAAAAGCTGTCCGGACCCCCGGACACACGTCCTGAAAAGGAGGACGTGTCCGAGGAAATCTGAATCTCTGGTAACCCTAGTTCTGTTTCCATCTCTTTATTTTTGTGGTGTAGGTAAAAACTTCCCAGGAATGCTAGGCATTCATGGAAGATTAAAAATGAGGATTTGGGAGTGACTTTAATGTCCATCGTGGCTGCTTTTTGCCCTTCCTAAAAATTAAGAGATGCGCCATAGTCTATGGTGAGATGCTCAGGGGGATCATTCATTACCTTCGGCATGAAACGGTGTCTAGTAACAGGCCAGGCGGGCCTATTTGATGGATAAAACATCAAATAGACACTTGTGTGAGCAAAACCGCACTCTGTTTAACAGCTGTTGACCATCTTGGTTTGAGTTCAAACCGATCGTCTAACCCAACTTTCATGCAGAAATCCCTGCAAATGTTTAAATACTTGAACGATGACATCAAGGGCCGGCTGGGAACTGCTCTAATTGCTCTGTTATGTTGACCTCTCATTTATTCGACACAACCCCGTGACACGTAGGCAGGGTATAGAATAGGGAGGGATGTTTGATGCAGCCCGATGAGTAACTCTACGTCTTTTCTATTTCAGGCAATGTAACAAAACGTCCAACGGCAGCGACAGCTGTGACCTGATGTGTTGCGGCAGAGGCTATAACCCGTACATGGACAAAGTGGTTGAGAGATGCCACTGCAAGTACCACTGGTGTTGCTACGTGACCTGTAAAAAATGTGAGCGGACCGTTGAGAGGTACGTTTGCAAGTGAGAAGTACCTCTCGTAGTTTTTTTGTCAATGGAACTAAGGCACTTTTCCAGTAAGGAAGGAGACTCTTCTTCTTGGACCATGTGCTATTTCCTAAAGACTTTGCCGTAGGGACTGAGCCTTGTTTCGTTAACAAAAATCGAAGGGAACTTTTTGTGCCTTCCACGCAAAGTACGAAGATCAGACGTACCAAACAATTTCTGAAAAGATGGAGAGAAGCCGACCAACCAATTAGGCTTTCTGAAAGCCTAGATATCAAGTGCTCTTAACGCCATCGACAAATGAGTGGCTTTCTTTTTTAGAAATTTGATACTGTAAATATTAAAACGTGAGACCACATCTCCTCATCTGTCTCGCCATGGATGAGGCATGGATTACCGTACGCTCCTTTGGTGAGCTCCAACAGCTTTTCCCCGTGGATGCGCTGGGAGATGCTCTGTGTGGGATCTTTTTGTTCCGCAAGGAATCAGCCAGTGAAAGCATAAAAAGGCCAAGAGCAAAAGGACATTAGCAGAAGGACATGTTCTGAGGAAGGTGACTGCCGGAGGAGGGTCTTCGTTAAATATCGAATGTTGACTGCCTTGGACAGTTGAGTAGACTTGCCATGAAGACTGCATCGTACCACAATAGTGGATGTAAATATTTTCTTCTCTTTGCTGAACATACAGAAATATTTATAAATGTATTAGGTGCTCTTCTCTACTTTACTCTTTATATATATGTATATATAAATATATATATATATATATGTATATTAAACATGCCTAAAATACTATAAAATAAATTCTGAAAATGCAATGGTTTAAAAATAGAAGCGTATAATTATTCCTTGTATTTGAAATGTCTACCTGATCTCCATCTTAGGGGGACTTGTACTAAAGTGTGCAAAGTTTTTGCACTTAACACATCCTAACAGCAAAAATCAGTATTTACTTAGGCGTAAAGGCTGCACGCAAATTGTTGGGAGTACGCCCAGCACATCCTCTGGAATTAACACTTGGACCTGTGAATTAGTGCCACTCACTCTAACTCAGGGATCTCAAAGTCCCTCCTTGACAGCCTCAATCCAGTTGGGTTTTCAGGATTTCCCCAGTGAATATGCATTGTAAGCAGTGCATGCACATAGATCTCATGCATATTCATTAGGGAAATCCTGAAAACCCGACTGGATTGTGGCCCTCAAGGAGGGACTTTGAGACCCCTGGTTCTGGCCACATAGACATGCCAACAGAGCAGTGGGACACCTAAGAACAGGGGTCTCCAAAGTCCCTCCTCGAGGGCCGGAATCCAGTCGGGTTTTCAGGATTTCCCCCAATGAACATGCATGAGATCTATGTGCATGCACTGCTTTCAATGCATATTCATTGGGGAAATCCTGAAAGCCCGACTGGATTCCGGCCCTCGAGGACCGGAGTTGCCCACCCCTGACCTAGCTCTTTTACTTTAACCTGAGAGTTTATCGCAGGGCCCTCAAAGTCCCTCCTCGAGGGCCGCAATCCAGTCGGGTTTTCAGGATTTCCCCAATGAATATGCATGAGATCTATGTGCATGCACTGCTTTCATTGTATGCTAATAGATCTCGTGCATATTCATTAGGGAAATCCTGAAAACCCGACTGGATTGCAGCCCTCAAGGAGGGACTTTAAGACCCCTGGGCTAAAAGGTTCAGTGAAGTGATGAAGAGGGTATTTAAAGCTTAGGGCTATGAGAGATATTTGAGCCCTGAGTGACACCACTGAAGTTCATGACAGATATAGAAGGTTTAAGACAGGGATGGGCAACTCCGGTCCTCGAGGGCCGGAATCCAGTCGGGCTTTCAGGATTTCCCCAATGAATATGCATTGAAAGCAGTGCATGCACATAGATCTCATGCATATTCATTGGGGAAATCCTGAAAACCCAACTGGATTGGGGCCCTCAAGGAGGGACTTTGAGATCCCTGCTCTAACTGTATACATAATGTTACCATAAATTACTATGGAGAAAGCTGGACACATAGCCCCGCCCTGATCTATCCCCTTGTCTCCTTTTCCCGACCTTCAGGCTGCATCTGAAGGGCCTCCAGCATGCGTGTGACGTCATCCACGCATGCTTGTTGAAGAGGACATGTCTGGGTTTTCCAAGACATCGGTAACCCTAGAGGTTGGTGCCCATCGAGTACCATGTGCTTACCGGAGAACGACATGGGGACAAATTTTTCCCCAGGAGGAACTCATTTTCCGGCACTTTGTCCGGGTTTTGAAAAGCCTCCTCTAAAATCACGTCGGGCAGGAGGAAACCCGCACACGTGCGGATTTCCTCTTGCCCGACGAGAGCATGCAGCAGGGGGGCGGGACTGGGGTGTAACAGGGCGGGGATAGGTGGAACTGGACAGGCCTGGATTTTACGGTAGTAAAATATGTCAACCCTAAGCATTGGCCTAAGTCTGTGAATATTGTCCTGATTGCGTCATCACTCCTAAGCCAATCTGCGTTGGATATGATCTCATTTTATCAACTTTACTCTTTATATTCACCTCAGTGCTTGCATTGTGCCAAAGAGAGCGTCCTTCTGGAGTTCACAGGACAACATTAACTAATCTTGTAATAAACTCGATCTCATACGCAATACAATCTACACTCAAATTGTTAGGAGTCACAATTGACAGAGGCTGCACCATGCAACCCCAAATTAACAAAATAATAAAGGCATCGTTCATGACCATGAGAAATCTAAGAAAAATCCGAACATTCTTCGAAAAGAAGCAATTTCTACTATTGGTACAATCTCTTATCCTTGGGATGATAGACTACTGCAACATACTATACCTACCTTGTCCTGCGATCATGATGAAGCAATGATGAACAATACAGAATACAGCCCTGAGACTTGTCTATTTCCTAAAAAAATATGACCATATCACAGAAGCATACCATGACTCGCACTGGCTTCCAATAGAAGCGAGAGTGCACTTCAAATTCTACTGCTTCCTTTACAAGGCTCTCAATGGAGAGGGCCCAACCTACTGGAATAGCCGACTAAATCAATCCTCCTCAACCAGACACAGAAGATCCCACTCACTATTCACTCACCCATCATCCAAAGATGTCAAACCAAAAAATCTTTATGATAACCAGCTAAACTGGACAGACAAATCACCACTCTGTTATCTTCGACTACAGACTACAAAGCCTTCAAGAGAGATATTAAAACCATACTCTTCAAAAAACACATAAAACCTATCCAGCACAACCAATCCCAACCCAATATCCAACACTCTATTTACCCTTAGATCTCTCTAATACTCTTCTATCTACCAAACGTTATCTAAAACCCATAATTTCACCCTATTCTTATCTCCTAAAGACCTCCACTTCCCTTTGATAACTCTTTACCCAACATATAGAAACATAGAAACATAGAAAGATGACGGCAGAAAAGGGCCAAGGCCCATCAAGTCTGCCCACTCTATAGACCCTCCCCTTAATATTAGCCAATGTTCTACCCTGATCCACTTAGGGATCCCACATGGGCGTCCCATTTATTCTTAAAATCTGGCACGCTGCTGGCCTCGATTACCTGTACTGGAAGCTTGTTCCATTGATCAATCACTCGCTCCGTGAAGAAATACTTCCTGGTGTCGCCGTGAAATTTTCCGCCCTTGAGTTTGAGCGGGTGCCCCCTTGTGGTTGAGGGGCCTCTGAGAAGGAAAATGTTATCTTCCACTTCTATACGTCCGGTGATGTATTTAAACGTCTCAATCATGTCTCAATCATATATTACCTTAAAAATTCTATGTCATCGCTTATTCTATTCCATCAAATTTTGAATGTAATTTTTGTTTTAGTTTGGATATAATCCGCCTTGAACCGCAAGGTAATGGCGGAACAGAAATCACTAATGTAATGTAATGTAATAATGTCCCTCAGTACAGAAACATCCGCACCTGCAAATCGCAATCTTAGAAATATGTAATTTACACAACACTGATACACATTTAGACAGCAAAAGGATGTCAGGGCATGGAGAGGAAGTGGTTAGGTGGACTGAAAATACCAATGTGTGTTCCCCATGTCACAAGTGTTTGCGTGGTTTCCAAAGAATGAGTACTGCGTGGCTGTGTCAGCTCCTTCGTGGCCCAGGAGACTGTGGCATAGTGGTTAGAGCTACAGCTTCAGCACCCTGAGGTGGTGGATTGAAACCCCACGTTGCCCCCTGTGACCCTGGGCAAGTCACTGCCCCAGGTGTATTAGATAGATTGTGAGCCCACTGGGACAGATAGGGAAAATGTTTGAAGCACCTGTATGTAAACTGCTTTGAATGTGATTGGTGGTATACAATCTCTTTCCCTGATGTCATAATGCCTAATTCCACCAATAAGAGCCAACCTCAACAGTGATGTCACAATGATTTGATTGTCCTTTACTTGGCTCACTTTCACTACATTTTAATTTCTAGAATGGTGCAGTGGTTAAAGCGATAGCCTCAGCACCCTGAGGTTGAGGGTTCAAATCCCACGCTGTTCCTTGTGACCTTGGGCAAATCACTTAATCCCCCCATTGCCCCTGGTACATTAGATAGATTGTGAGCCCACCGGGACAGACAGGGAAAAATGCTTGAGTACCTGAATAAATTCATGTAAACCAATCTGAGCTCTCCTGGAAAATTGAGTAAATAAATAGTGTGAAAAGTTTCAGCCTCTGATAACCAGAGTTGGTATTGTGATGTCATAATGCCTCATTCCACCAATAAGAGCCAACCTCATCAGTGATGTCACAATGGCTTGATTGTCCTTTACTTGGCTCTCTTCTACTACATTTTAATTTCTAGAATGGTGCAGTGGTTAAAGCGACAGCTTCATGTCTTTGTGACCCTGGGCAAGTCACTTAATCCCCCCATTGCCCCATGTACATTAGATAGACTGTGAGAGGGAAAAATGCTTGAGTATCTGAATAAATTCATGAAAACCGTTCTGAGCTCCCCTGGGAGAACAGTTTAGACAACTGAATAAATAAATAGTGTGAAAAGTTTCAGCCTCTGATAACCAGAGCTGGTATTGTGATGTCATAATGCCTCATTCCACCAATAAGAGCCAACCTCCTCAGTGATGTCACAATGCTTCATTGTCCTTTACTTGGCTCACTTTTACTACATTTTGATTTCTAGAGTGGCGCAGTGGTTAAAGCGACAGCCTCAGCACCCTGAGGTTGTGGATTCAAACCCCCCTTGCTCCTTGTGACCCTGGGCAAGTCACTTAATCCCCCCATTGCCCCAGGTACATTAGATAGATTGTGAGAGGGAAAAATGCTTGAATACCTGAATAAACTCATGTAAACCGTTCTGAGCTCTCCTGGGAGAACAGTATAGAAAATTGAATGAATAAATAAATACATTTATGTGTAAGTCATAATAAGTGTCAATTAAGAACTCCTTGACTATTTAGTTTGCATGTCCATTTGGCTCTGGGCCCATATTCAGAATGCAGAAGACTGAGGCTAGATGTGCTGCTTGATTTCCCCATGGAAGAAGGTCTCTGTTTCCCCCCTCCAAATCTCCGATAGTCCTCCTTCTCCTGTAGAATCCCGAATTCTGTTGTAGGCTGTGAGCGATCTCATTGGACCAATAGAAGCGATGGTGCAGGACCTTTCGAGACCACAAAGCTCCTTTTGCAACTGTGTACTTTGACCAATCTGAAAGTTAAAGAGTAGGCGTATTTTTAATTAATCACTACACATTAATCACTTTACTTCAAGAAATATTCCAGTTCAATATATGTAAAGTCCTACAAACAAAAGAATCCCAAATGAAAGTTAATAGGAACATTCAAATTCAAGGAGGAAAAGATTTCAGGGGGTGCCACTAGAGAGTTGCACGGGGACAGAAATCCCACCCATCCTCGCCCGTCCCCGCCAGGATCCTCTCCGTACCCACCCGTCCCCGCCAGGATCCTCTCTGTCCTCACCCGTCCCCGTCAGGATCCTCTCCGTCCCCACCCGTCCCCGCCAGAATCCTCTCCATCCCCACCCATCCCCACCAGGATCTTCTCCGTCCCCGCCAGGATCCTCTCCATCCCCACCCATCCCCATCAGGATCCTCTCCATCCCCACCCATCCCCACCAGGATCTTCTCCGTCCCCGTCAGGATCCTCTCCATCCCCGCCAGGATCCTCTCCATCCCCACCCATCTCCATCAGGATCCTCTCCGTCCTCACCCATCCCTGTCAGGATCCTCTCTGTCCCCACCCATCCCCATCAGGATCCTCTCCGTCCCCGCCAGGATCCTCTCCATCCACACCCATCCCCATCAGGATCCTCTCCGTCCTCACCCGTCCCCGTCAGGATCCTCTCCGTCCCCACCCGTCCCCATCAGGATCCTCTCCGTCCCCGCCAGGATCCTCTCCATCCCCACCCATCCCCATCAGGATCCTCTCCGTCCTCACCCGTCCCCGTCAGGATCCTCTCTGTCCCCACCTGTCCCCATCAGAATCCTCTCCGTCCCCACCCGCCCCTGTCAGGATCCTCTCTGTCCCCACCCATCCCCGCAAGGAATTACCTCCATCCCTGCCCGTCCCCATAAAAAGCAGCAATTACTTCTGACAGGATCATCAATTTCACAGTTTCTTTTGCTGTTTTCCTTGTGGAATCTCTTTGGTGGAACTCTTTTTTTGTTTTCTGTTCAGGTAATTAACTTATAAACCCCCTCTTTTACTAAGGCTGACGTGTCCATTATATTATATGGACGAACCCTGCTTCCAAAGCCTTCCATCCCCGTGGGAGTCCCGTTGGCTAGAGGGGGGTCCCCGTGGGAGTCCCATGAGTTAGGAGGGGATTCCCACAGGACCCCCGTGGGACTCTCGGGATTCCCGCGATCCCCGTTCCCGTGCAGACCTCTAGTGCCCATGCAGGTTATCTATGTAACTCTTCGTGGGAATTTTGGTAGCCCATCACCAATCAGAAAAAAACTTCCTCAAAAAATGTCCATTGACATTTTCATAACCAAATAATTGTACACTTCTCCCTCCGAATCCGCGGTTTCAGTATCCGCGGATTCAGTTATTCGCAATTTTTAATAATAATTTTAAAAAAGCTAATTCCAGACCTTCCCCGCCTCCCTCCCGGCATCCCAGACCTTACCTGGTGGTCTAGCGGGCTTTCGGGGCAGGAGCGATCTTTCTACGCTCCTGCTCCATGCAGATCACTCATAGAAAATGGCTGCCGTGAGTTTCCGTCGTAGTCTCGAGAGACTATGGGAACTCACACAGGAAGATCACTCCTGCCCCGATAGTCCGCTAGACCACCAGGTAAGGTCTGGGTTGCCGGGAGGGAGGTGGGAAGGTCTGGAATGAGGCAGGGGTGGGTCAGAGCTGGCCGAAAACTTATTCACAATTTTTTGGTATTCGCTGTCCGGCTCTGCACCCAACCCCCGCGAATACCGAGGGAGAAGTGTATGTGCTAAAGACTGTGTTCAGATCCGCATACCTCAGTGCTCAAATGAAATCAATGGGACCAGCAAAACCACGATATAGTCCCATAAAGTGCTTCATGTATAACTTTTAAAACCCAGATAAAAAGGTGTACTTATCTGGGAACGATGCAACCTTCCTGTGATGAATATCCTCTGCTTTGGAAGTGAATAAAATAAACCCAAAACACCTCAAAATCAACAGTGCACAGCCGAAGGGCCTACACCTAGTCTCTCGACTTGAGTTTCGCTCCACGCGTCATCGGTAGGGAATAGACTACAAAATAGAAAAAGCTAAAATTACTAATGGGCCACGAAATGGCAAATGAAGCTCAACGTGGATAAGTGCAAGGTGATGCATGTCGGTAACCAAAATCATATCCACGAATACAGGATGTCCGGTGCAGTACTCGGAGAGACCCCCCAGGAAAGAGACTTGGGAGTACTTATAGACAAGTCAATGAAACCGTCCGCGCAATGTGAGGCAGTGGCGAAAAGGGCAAACAAAATGCTAGGAATGATTAAGGAGAGGATCGCAAACAGATCGGAGAAGGTTATCATGCCATTATTCCAGGCCATGGTACATCCCCACCTGGAATACTGCATCCAACACTGGTCACCGTGCATGAAAAAGGGCATAGTACTACTCGAAAGGGTCCAGAGAAAAGCGACAAAAATGGTTTGCACCTGAAAACTAGGCTTTTCACAAAATTGTAATGTTCTCTTCCTCCCTGGACTCAACAACCCCTCTATGCTACTCCTTCCTTTATTAAACTCTTGAAAACCATGCCGAGCTCTATAATTATGGAGAGGATGCGGTATTTAAACTTAAGGTTTAGCTTAGTTTAGTTTAAGGGACTGGGGGAGTTGCCGTACAACGAGAGGCTAGAGAAACTGGGCCTCTTCTCCCTTGAGAAGAGAAGACTCAGAAGGGACATGATCGGAACATTCAAGATATTGACGGGAATTGACTTAGAGAAAGAGAGATTGTTCACCCTCTCCAAGGTAGAGAGAATGAGGGGGGAAAAGTTAGAAGGGAAAAGATTCTGTACAAACGTAAGGAAGTTCTTCACACAGAGAGTGGTAGAAATCTGGAACACTCTTCCGGAGGCTATTATAGGAGAAAACACCCTCCAGGGATTCAAGACAAAGTTAGACAAGTTCCTGCTGAGCCAGAATGTACACAGGTAAGGCTAGTCTCAGTTAAATCGACCTAAATAAATCCAGGAAAAATTCCATCTGATACTGAAGGGGATAGACTTAGTAGATAAAGACAGGTTGTTCACCCTCTCCAAGGTAGGGCGAACGAGAGGGCACTCTCTAAAGTTGAAAGGGGATAGATTCTGTACGAACATAAGGAAGTTCTTCTTCACCCAGAGAGTGGAAGAATACTGGAACGCTCTTCCAGAGGCTGTTATAGGGGAAAACACCCTCCAGGGATTCAAGACAAAGTTAGACAAGTTCCTGCTGAGCCAGAATGTACACAGGTAAGGCTAGTATCAGTTAAATCGACCTAAATAAATCCAGGAAAAATTCCATCTGATACTGAAGGGGATAGACTTAGTAGATAAAGACAGGTTATTCACCCTCTCCAAGGTAGAGAGAACGAGAGGGCACTCTCTAAAGTTGAAAGGGGATAGATTCCGTACGAACGTAAGGAAGTTCTTCTTCACCCAGAGAGTGGTAGAAAACTGGAACGCTCTTCCGGAGTCTGTCATAGGGGAAAACACCCTCCAGGGATTCAAGACAAAGTTAGACAAGTTCCTACTGAACCAGAATGTACCCAGATAAGGCTAGTCTCGGTTAGGGTGCTTGTCTTTGACCAAGGGCCGCCATGTGAGCGGACTGCTGGGCACGATGGACCACTGGCCTGGCCCAGCAGCGGCAAGTCTTACGGAACTCTTACTTCATATGCTGGTATCGAGGCACCTATCTTTACATCTATCACAAATGAAATAACAATATAACAAACATTTATACATATCTTAAAAAATGTTCTATACTGTCTTCTAAACTTTACCATAAGCTGCTGTCGATATCACATTGATTTCATTTGAGCACTGAGGTATGCGGTTTGCGGATACGAACACAGCCTTTAGCACATACAATTATTTGGTCATGCAAAGGACGGATTAACTTATTTGTGATACACTACATATAGTGAGTATAATCCATTAGAGCAGGGTTGTCAAAGTCCCTCCTCGAGGGCCGCAATCCAGTCGGGTTTTCAGGAATATGCATGAGATCTATTTAGCATATAATGAAAGCAGTGCATGCAAAGAGATCTCATGCATATTCATGGGGGAAATCCTGAAAGCCCGACTGGATTGCGGCCCTCGAGGAGGGACTTTGAGATCCCTGGATTAGAGTGTCTATGTCAGGGATGGGCAACTCCGGTCCTCGAGGGCCGGAATCCAGTCGGGTTTTCAGGATTTCCCCCATGAATATGCATGAGATCTATTAGCATACAGACCTCCTAGACAATCGGAGGACAAAGACGCAGAATTAATTGAAGACATTGAGAATATCACCTTGCGGGGGGATGTTGTTCTATTAGGTGACTTCAATATGCCTGATGTAGACTGGAACATACTCTCAGTGACAAATTGTGACAGCAGGAGGATATTAGCGTCCATGAAGGGAGTACAGCTCAAACAAATGGTGCTAGAGCCTACTAGGGCCCAGGCCATCCTGGACCTGGTACTTACAAACGGGGAAAGTGTCTCGGAGGTCTCGGTGGGAGAAACGCTAGCCACCAGTGACCATAACATGGTATGGTTTAACCTTAGGAAAGGCTTCCCTAGATCTCAAACAAGAACAAGGGTACTCAATTTCCGGGGCGCTGACTTCGAACGCATGGGAGATTTCGTTCATCAGACACTACAGGTTCAAGAAGTGACCGATAATGTGGAAGCTATGTGGTCAACCTTGAAATCGACCATTCAGGAGGCAACTGTCCGCTACATTAAATCGGTAAATAAACAGCAAAGAAACAAGAGACCCAAATGGTTCACTGATGAGGTCTCGTACCGCGTCAAGGAGAAGAAAAGAGCATTTCTCTCATACAAACGCACCGGGGAGAAAGAAGCGAGCATTGAATACAAGACAAAGTCCGCAGCGGTCAAAACAGCAGTCAGGGAGGCCAAACTTCGAATGGAAGAAACCCTAGCGAAGAATATTACGAAAGGGGACAAATCCTTCTTCAGGTACATTAGCGACAGGAAGAAGAACACAAATGGTATAGTACGCCTTAGAACGCCAGACGGGAGTTATGTGGAAACAGATTCAGATAAAGCTAAACTGCTGAATGATTACTTCTGCTTTGTCTTTACCTGCTAGGCACCAGGGCACGGGCCACGGTTGAAAACAAAGCAAAGCATGGAAGATCCATTTCAGAATTTAGAGTTCACAACTGCTGATGTTTACAGAGAACTGTCAAGACTCAAGGTGAACAAAGCCATAGGGCCGGACAATTTGCACCCACGAGTGCTCAGAGAGCTATGCGATGTTCTAGCGAAACCGTTAGCCATGCTCTTCAATCTCTCCCTAAGTACGGGGAGAGGCCCCCTGGACCGGAAAACAGCTAACGTCGTTCCTCTGCACAAAAAGGGATGCTGAGCAGAGACTGCGAATTACCGACCAGTGAGTCTCACATCAATTGTGTGTAAACTCATGGAAACTCTACTCAAAGGTAAATTAGACACGATTTTGGATGAGGGAGACCTAAGGGATCCCCTTCAACATGGATTCACTAGGGGTAGGTCATGCCAATCCAATCTTATTAGCTTCTTCGATTGGGTGACGGGAAAGCTAAGACCTGGGAGAGTCTCTGGACATAGTGTACTTGGATTTCAGCAAAGCGTTAGACAGCGTCCCGCACCGCAGACTATTAAACAAGATGAAGTCGATGGGTCTAGGCGAGAAGCTAACTGCATGGGTAAATGATTGGCTGAGTGGAAGACTTCAGAGGGTGGTGGTCAACGGCACCCTCTCTGAGACATCGGAGGTGACTAGCGGAGTGCCGCAGGGCTCGGTCCTGGGACCATCCCTTTTCAACATATTCATAAGAGACTTGACCCAAGGGCTTCAGGGTAAAGTAACATTGTTCGCCGATGACGCCAAACTGTGTAATATAGTAAGTGAAAACAATCTTAAGGATAGTATGACGCAAGATCTGATCACGTTGGAAAACTGGTCCTCGACATGGCAGCTGGGCTTCAACGCAAAGAAATGTAAGGTCATGCATCTCGGCTGCGGAAACCCATGCAAAACTTACACCTTGAATGGAGAAACACTAGCTAGGACTTCAGAAGAACGGGACTTGGGAGTAATCATCAGCGCAGACATGAAGGCTGCCAAACAAGTGGAGCAGGCCTCATCCAAGGCAAGGCAAATGTTGGGATGTATCAATAGAGGTTTCATCAGCCGCAAACCTGAAGTCATAATGCCGCTCTACAGAACCATGGTGAGACCTCACCTGGAATACTGTGTGCAATTTTGGAGACCACACTACCGAAAAGATGTGCTTCGAGCTGAATCGGTCCAGCGAATGGCCACTAGAATGGTCTCCGGACTCAAGAGTCTCCCATACGAGGAAAGACTGGACATAACTGCAGCTCTACACTCTTGAGGAGCGTAGAGAAAGGGGAGACATGATTGAGACGTTTAAGTACATGACAGGTCGTGTCGAGGCGGAAAGCGATATATTCTTCCCCAAGGGACCCTCGGTCACAAGGGGGCGCCCGCTCAAACTCAGAGGAGGGAAATTTAATGGTGACACCAGGAAGTATTTCTTTACAGAAAGGGTGGTGGATCAGTGGAACAAACTTCCGGTGCAGGTGGTCAAGGCCACCAGTGTGCTCGACTTTAAAAATAAATGGGACATCCACGTGGGATCCCTACGGGGGTCGAGCTAGGGAACTGGGTCATTAGCACTCAGACTTGATGGGGTGGGTCAGAAGAGTGGGCAGACTTGATGGGCTGTAGCCTTTTTCTGCCGTCATCTTTCTATGTTTCTATACAATGAAAGCAGTGCATGCAAAGAGATCTCATGCCTATTCATGGGGGAAATCCTGAAAGCCCGACTGGATTGCGGCCCTCGAGGAGGGACTTTGACACCCCTGCATTAGAGCAAGCTTATCTTAAATTTCAGCAGTGACTCAGGCAAAGAGCAACGCTCTACAGAGCTTCTGTTTCACATCTCCTTCATCAGGAGTTACTTACTGCCTGAATGCTTTCCACTTGTGCTGTTTATCCCAATTCAAGCAAGCACCCTGCTTCACGGCTCTAGTTATTCATTCCATTTTCTACAGTACTCCCCCGGAATTCACAGGGGTTCTGTTCCAGGAACCCCCGCGAATTTTGAAAACAAACCAACCGCAAATGCAGTTTTTCGCCTGTCAAAAGGCAGGGGGGGCAGGAGGGGGCAGCTGGAGGGCCGGCGGGTGAAGAAAATCACTCGCGGTCTGCTCCGACCGCTTCTTCCTGTAGTAAAGTCGGGCTGCACCCATCAGGAGCTGCTTTGACACTCGGCTCCTGATGGGTGTAGCCTGACTTTACTATAGGAAGAGGCGGCCGGAGCAGACCGCGAATGAGCGAGTCCACGATTCGCGAACCGCAAATGAGCGGGGGAACACTGTATACTGTTCTCCCAAGGGAGCTCAGAATAGTTTACACGAATTTATTCAGGTACTCAGGCATTTTTCCCTATCTTTCCAAGTGGGTTCATAATCTATCTAATGTACCTGGAGCAATGAGGGGGATTAAGTGACTTGCCCAGGGTCACAAGGAGCAGTGTGGATTTGATCTCACAACCTCAGGGTGCTGAGGCTGTAGCTTTCACCACTGCACCACTCTAGAAATCAAAATGTAGTAGAAGTGAGCCAAGTAAAGGACAATGAAGCCATTGTGACATCACTGATGAGGTTGGCTCTTATTGGTGGAATGAGGCATTATGACATCACAATACCAGCTCTGGTTATCGGAGGCTGAAGCTTTTCACACTATTTATTTATTCAATTTTCTATACTGTCCTCTCAGGTGAGCTCTGAACGGTTTACATGAGTTTATTCAGTTATTCAAGCATTTTCCGTCTGTTCTGGTGGGATTACAATCTATCTAATGTACCTGGGGCAATGGGGGAATTAAGTGACTTGCCCAGGGTCACAAAGAGCAGTGTGGGATTTGAACCCACAACCTCAGGGTGCTGAGGCCGTAGCTCTAACCACTGCACCACACTCTCCTCCAATACAATAGCAGAAGTGAGCCAAGTATAGAACAATGAAGCCATTGTGACATCACTGATGAGGTTGGCTCTCATTGGTGGAATGAGGCATTATGACATCAGGGAAAGTGATTGCAACCACATACAGGTAATGTAAACATTTTTCCCTGTCTGTCCCAGTGGACTCACAATGTATCTAATGTACCTGGGGCATTCGAGGATTAAGCGACTTGCCCAGGGTCACAGGGAGCAGTGTGGGATTTGACCCCACAACCTCAGGGTGCCGAGGCCGTAGCTCTATCTGCTACGCCACTCCTTCCACATTCATAGCTTCTCCCCTAAAGCTTTTGCTCTTCCTAACCAGCTTTCTCTTATTATATTTTTCAAATTGCATCACTTCCACTAGACCCCTGTGTTTCTCATCTTCTCATCCAGCATTAGTTTCCTCTTTCCCATTTTTTTTTTTTTTTTCTTTTTCTATCACTTACCACAAATCCTGGGCCACCTGGGACCGCTTTGCTCCCACCCGCCTGTTTATTATAAATAGCAAAATGGAAAGTGCTTTACCCTGGCGAAGAACGTATATAAAAAAAAAAAAAGCCCTGGGAAATCCGAAACCTGAGCGAAATTAACAATGCCTTTTACAGGACAATGATAAATGAGCCTCTGGGGGATTCATTATTTCCTGTTAGAAAACAGATCTCAGAAGAGATGAAGGGCCCAGCAAGCAACATCTTCTGCGAACAAGCAGGCTTGGGCGGTTGCCTGAAAATACCACATTTAAGAAGGAGGCACAAAAGCTTCACAATGCTTTTAGTGCATGTGGCTTTGCTTCCACGGTATTTTCTTTTAGGAATGCCTGAGACCCACTCCTGCTCTTCCCCTGGCCACACACCCCTTTGGAGTTCTGAACCCTAAAATATATGCACGTTGCTTTACAGAATATGTTTACAAAGCTGTGCGTGCAAACTCTAATTAGTTTATACTCGTAGTTTATAGGTTTTTTAAATTTAAGAAGGCGGGTCACATAAAAACATACCAGTACATAATAAAAAGAACAAGCACAATATGTAAAAGAAATTGCAAAATACAGTATCCAATACAGTGTCAATAATTGCTTGTTAACTGGCAATTATTGGCGCTAATTGGTTTGTTAACCAGCTAAGTTGTGCACCCAAGTTTGCAATGCGCAGATCTGCACATACAACTTTGATCGCAGTATAAATCAGGGGTCTCAAAGTCCCTCCTCGAGGGCGGCAATCCAGTCGGGTTTTCAGGATTTCCACAATGAATATGCATTGAAAGCAGTGCATGCACATAGATCTCATGCATATTCATTGGGGAAATCCTGAAAACCCGACTGGATTGCGGCCCTCAAGGAGGGACTTTGAGACCCCAGCAGTATATAGAATCCAGAGGTTAGCGTGTGCTAAGCTTTAGTAAAATAGCCCCTAAAAGACCTTTTTCATGCCATAATATTAATGATCCATAGTAGGGTTACTAGAGTTTTGGACACGGAAACCTGGACGCATGACGCTGCCCCATTCTGCCCCAGCCCTGCCTTGTCCCACTTCCAGCCCCGCCCTGTTCTGCCCCTGCCCCCCCCCAAAGCCTCATCTTTTCTGACCTCCGGGCTACTTCTGGAGGGCCTCCGTGCATGCACGGATGGATATGACATCATCTGTGCCTGATCAGAGGCCTTCCAGATGCGGCCAGAGGTCGGGGCTTCCCGAAACCCGGACAAACTACCGGCTTTTGGAATGTCCATCCGGGCAACCAGACAGTCCTCTAAAAAGAGGCCATGTCCAGGTTTTCTCGGATCTCTGGTAACCCTGATCCATGGAGATGTTACGAGACCAGCGGAGTCCAACTTTGGCCCTTTGAATAAGCATGAGATCTATTAGCATACAATGGAAGCAGTGCATGCAAACAGATCTCATGCAAATTCATTGGGGAAATCCTGAAAACCCGACTGGATTGCGGCCCTCGAGGAGCGACATTGGACAACCCTGTACTAGACTTTCTCATTTTTATTTTTTTAATGCACTTCCTGTCCAGTGTCCCTTTTGGTGTTCTGTAAGTAGAAAAGCAAAAATCATTCCGCGCTGTTCTTTAAATTGCCAGCGCCAAACACTTAAGAGCTGCACCTCACGTCCCATTCTGCTGATTTCCAGACATCTGGAGATACCAATCTTCTCTCTATTTATTCTTTTATTCCATGCCTGCATTGCAAATCTATCTGCAACGGAATCATTCATAGCACCTTTGCAAAGCAAAGCTTAAAATGCGCTGGAGCCATGCTCATTTTAAATTTATTTGTTTTAACAGATGTAGTCTTCACAGTGCCGCTTCAGAAGAGCTGCATGAGCCGACAAGCAAATGGTTATGCAGCAGGTTTTTGGTTTTTTTTTTAAGCAATAGGATTTCAGCTCCACCACCTAGTTGGGAATTTCCACGTAACTCTTTTGTTACTTAGCCTTTTAATTTGTTGAAAAATCTGTATACGCCAGTGCAGATGTATCCTTCCCTTATATAGGGGTATGGCACCATGCTTAGTTTTCCAAAAGGACAAGACTAGGGGGCATGCAAAGAAGCTACTAAATGGAAATTTTAAAACAGTTTTGGAGAAAATATTTCTTCACTCACCATATAATTAAACGCTGGAATTCATTGCCAGAGAATGTGATGAAAGCAGTTAGCTTAGCAGGGTTTAAAAAAGAGGTTTGGCCAAGTTCTTAACAGTCCATCAGCTAATGTTAAGATGGAACCCACTGCTTATTTCTAGGATAAACAGCATGAAATCTGCTTTACTCTTTTGGGATCTTTCCAGGTACTTATGCCTTGGACTGGCCATTGTTTGAACAGGATACTGGGCTTGATGGATCTTCAGTCTGTCCTAGTATAGCATTACCTTGTCACCTGCATATTTGTGTGCTTGTTTATTAGGATTTATTATTTGCATTTATAAAATGATTCGCCCAAAGTGGTATAGATAGGGTTACCAGATTTTCCAAATGGAAAATGCAGACTCCTAGACCCGCCCCCCAGGCCCACCCAGTTCCATCCATCCTAGCCACCACTTCCCCCCCTCCCCCCACTGCCTGTTCTCGTTGGGCAGAAGGGCGCATGCGCGGATTCCCTCCTTCCCAATGGCGATTTGTTGGAAGCTTTTCAAAACCCGGACAAAGTGCCGGGTTTCGAAAAGCTGTCCGGACCCCCAGACATGTCCTCAAAAGGAGTTCATGTCTGGGGAAATCCGGACCTCTGGTAACCCTTCATAAAACAACTTACATTCTATTAATGGCATAACAGTACAGTAAAACCTTGGTTTGTGAGCATAATTCGTTCCAGAAGCATGCTCGTAATCCAAAGCACTCATATATCAACCCAAAACCTTTAATACAAAACACTATACGTACTTGTATTGCAAGACCTCGCTCATTTAGAATAGTCACTACTCTCTCTGACGCTGCAGGAGTGAAGAACCATTGGCTCAGTTGTGATGATGTGACGCGTGTATACTTTATGTACTCGAATTGCAAGACTTTGGTCGTTTAGAACAGTCACTACACTCTTGCAGTGTCAGAGAGAGAGAAGAACCATTGGCTTAGTTGTGATGTGTGTATATTGTATTGCAAGATGCTGCTTGTATATCAAGTTAAAATTTAATAAAATGTATTGCTTCTCTTGCAAAACGCTTGCAAACCAAGTTACTTGCAATCCAAGGTTTTACTGTAGTTGTAAAAAGACCAAATATTAGTGGTGTGACAGACCTTTCCTAACGCACATAAGCCTTATATTTGTTAACCTTTGCAATTTCAGTGGATTTACTTGCATTGCGCAGAGCACCGATGGAATTTGTATATGAGGAGTTTTGATTATGCCTGTGACGTTTTTAAACCCTGCTATACCTGACTCTGACGGCGGTTGGGATCTGAGGCTTTTTCCTCCTCATTTTTCGTTTTATTGGTCACTCTGCTTCTCTGGTCACCTGTTGTAGGGCCTCTGTATTCGTGTTTGCGATACACATATGTACCTGTTTTGTTGTTCATGACAAGTCAAAGTGTGTTTAAGTTATTATACTATTTCTCTACATTCTTTTGTATTGGTTTCAAATATCAGCATAAAACATAATTAAAAGAATAAGGTAATCTTGGAGGTAGGCAGCTTAAATCCTAGGATAGAGAGCCCCCAGCCCCCTCCTTAGGTATTTTCTGAAGCTGAGTGGGAGAGCAAACCATTTGGGTAGATACATGTGTAATCCAGATGTTTCAACCCTTTTAGTCTCAATCCATGAAATGAGAGGTGCTACCCCTGTGTAACGTGTCCTGAGAAAACACACGTTGCCTCGGTTCCTCTTCTGAATAAATGTGCTGCCAAGGTAGTTGGTTCAGGTCTGAGGTATCAACTAGAGAATGACACGGGGACAAATTTTTGCCCGTCCCCGCGGGAACTCATTTCCCCGTCCCGTCCCCGCAAGTTCGTTTCCTGTCCCTGCCCCGTTCCTGCAAGCTCCGTCTTCATCTGCACAAGCCTCAAACGCTTTAAAATTATAAGTGTTCGAGGCTTGTGTGGTTAAGGCAGAGCTGACACGAATGAGACAGGGACAGCGACAAAACTCGTGGGGACGGGACGGGGAAATTGAGTTCCTGTGGAGAAGGTTATCATGTCGCTGTACGGGGCCATGGCGCGCCCTTACCTGGAGACCTGCGTCCAACACTGGTCACCGTACATGAAAAAGGACATAGTACTACTTGAAAGGGTCCAGAGAAGTGCGACTATGATGGTTAAGGGGCTGGAGGAGTTGCCGTACAGTGAGAGATTAGAGAAACTGGACCTCTTCTCCCTCGAACAAAGGAGATTGAGAGGGGACATGATCGAAACATTCAAGGTACTGAAGGGAATAGACTTAGTAGATAAGGACAGGTTGTTCACCCTCTCCAAGATAGGGAGAACGAGAGGGCACTCGCTAAAGTTGAAAGGGGATAGATTCCGTACGAACGTAAGGAAGTTCTTCTTCACCCAGAGAGTGGTAGAAAACTGGAACGCTCTTCCGGAGGCTGTTATAGGGCAAAACACCCTCCAGGGATTCAAGACAAAGTTGGACAAGTTCCTGCTAAACTGAAACGTACGGTTCATAGACAAAACCACGGAAGACAAAAGTGCACGCCGACAACTGAGCGCAAGACGGAGGTGCGCCGAAGAAAATGACAGTTTTTAGGGGCTCCGACAGGGGGGGTTGTTGGGGAGCCCCCCACTTTACTTAATACAGATCGCGGCGGCGTTGTGGGTGGTTTGGGGGGTTGTAACCCCCCTCATTATACTGTAAACTTAACTTTTTCCCCGTTTTTAGGGAAAAAGTGAAGTTTTCAGTAAAATGTGGAGGGTTACAACCCCCCAAACCCCTCACAATGCCCCCACAACGCGGCGCAATTTGTATAAATTAAAGTGGGGGGTTCCCCCCCCCACACACCCCCGTCGGAGCCCCCTATTTTCTTTGGCGCGCGCCTCTGCGCAGCGCACGCCTTTGGCTTCGGTGGTTTTGACCTGACACCGGAACGTACGCAGCTGAGGCTGGACTCATTTAGAGCACTGGTCTTTGACCTGGGGGCCGCCGCGAGAGCGGACTGCAGGGCACGATGGACCACTGGTCCAACCCGGCAGCGGCAATTCTTATGTTTTTATGTCCCCGTGTCATTCTCTAGTATCAACTCACTTCTCAGTGTGACTGAGTTGGAAAGATAAATGTGAAACGAGGGAACTTGTAAGCATGGCTAGGAAGCAGCTTCAAGCCAGATTTCCAAAGGGAGCACGTTAGATTTATAGCTAATGGCTAAGAGTCAAAAGTCCATTGAAGAGATAATCCTATAAAGGCTTTTTCATGCATATATATATAGATCTATCAGTCTATGCACAGAAAAAAGCTGCTTAGAATATTATCCCTCATGTGAAAGGATGCTTTGATGACAAGCACATGCTACTTTTACTGGCCCTGGTGTAGGCGTGTTTGGGGGAGGATTTCAGGCACAGTCATGATGTAGGCATCAACTCCTAGGTGCCAACTGGCACAGTTGTCAATCAACTGCTAGCCGGCTTAGGCATCCTAGTGGTAGGTGCCAGTACACTTCCCCCTCCCCATTCGCGGTTCCTGCACTCGCGGTTTCATATAATCACGATTTTTTTCTGGGGAGGGGGAAAATTAAAAAAAACAGTCTTTTTTCTTCCCTGCCACTAGAGAATGACACGGGGAAAAAATCTGTCCCCGTCACCGCCCCGTCACCGGCCCACCATCCTCTGCACCGCCCCGTCACCGCCGTTCCCTTCACCGCCCCGTCACCGTCACCGCCATCCCTTTCACCGCCCCGTCACCGCCACTGCCATCCCATTCACCGCCCCGTCACCGTCCCCGCTGCATCCCCTTGGCCCAGAATCCTTTTCCCTTTCACTCCCTCCTTACAGTCTGAGCCGGGAACACGGGTGATCGCACGGTCCTCGCAGCCCCCACCCGCCTGCCCAATCGATCCTAGTGTTTAGCCAGCTCTCTCCCTTCTCCTCACCTTAATTTGCAGGCTTTCTTTTTCAGCGACCTGCACGCTTTCCCAAAGAGCCGCACACGCGCGGCTGCTCAGTGTTCAATCTTCTGCTCTGCTGCAACTTCCTGTTTCCGGTTGCGTCAGAGCAGAAGATCGAAACTGAGCAGCAGCGGCTCTTTGATAGCGTGCGGGTCGCCGAAAAAGAAAATCTACAAACTAAGGTGAGGAGAAGGGAGAGAGCTGGCTAAACACTAGAATCGATTGGGCAGGCGGGTGTGAGCTGCGGGGACCGCGCGATCCTTCATGCCTCACTGCGGGGACAAGACCCATTCACCGCCCCGCGGGCGGTGAATGGCCTTGTCCCCGTCGCCGCAGCGACTGCTAGTTTTCTTCCCCGTTTTCGGTGGGTGACCCGCGGCTAAAATGCGGTGGCCGCGGGTAAACCGCCACCGTGTCATTCTCTACCTGCCACCTTCCCGGCCTTACCTGGTGGTCTAGAGGGTTTTCGGGGCAGGAGCGATCTTCCTACGCTCCTGCCCCATGCAGATCGCCATGAGGAAATGGCTGCTGGGAGTTCCCGTAGTCTCTCGAGACTATGTTGGGAACTCCCTACAGCCATTTCCTGATGGCGATCTGCACGGGGCAGGAGCGTAGGAAGATCGCGCCTGCCCCGAAAGCCCTCTAGCCACCAGGTAAGGCCGGGAAGGCGGCAGGGAGGTGGGGGTGGGTCAGAGCTGGATAATCGCGGTTTTTCGGCATTCGCGGTCCGGCTCTGCCCGTATCCCCTGCGAATGACGAGGGAGAAGTGTATATTAGGACCGGGTTTGGAAAATCCAGACCCCTAGACCTGCCTCCCATCCCTGCCCCGTTACGCCCCCCCCCCCCCCCCCGCTGCTCTCATCAATGACGTCATTCTTAACTTTATTCAGAAATGAAGAAAGCAAAATCTGCCCTTGTAAATATATGAGATGACACGGGAAGTATATCAAACAAGATCTGTGTAATGTCTGTATTATAGGTGAATAATAAAATAAGATTAGGAGCATGTAGGAAAGGATGTTAATCTCGGACCACCCAGAGGTCTGAGAGCTAAATATATGAAAATCATAATGGCTCTCATTCCATAATCCATCCTTTCCTGAAAGGGCACAAAAATCAATATAAGCCCTTAAAGCAGGGGTGTCCAATGTCGGTCCTCGAGGGCCGCAATCCAGTCGGGTTTTCAGGATTTCCCCAATGAATATGCATTGAAAGCAGTGCATGCAAATAGATCTCATGCATATTCATTGGGGAAATCCTGAAAACCCGACTGGATTGCGGCCCTCGAGGACCGACATTGGACACCCCTGCCTTAAAGTGTTAATTCCCTATACCAGGTGTAGGCAATTCCGGTCCTTGAGAGCCGGAGCCAGGTCAGGTTTTCAGGATCTCCACAATCAATATGCATGAGATAGATTTGCATCCCAAGGAGGCAGTGCATGCAAATCCATCTCATACATATTCATGGTGGAGATCCTGAAAACCTGACCTGGCTCCAGCTCTCGAGGACCGGAATTGCCTACCCCTGTTATAGAGGATTGCTCTTGGAAAACTGTTTTTAAATTACCCGGCAATATGGACACATTAATGGAGTTAAGCCTGGAGTTGTTCCTGTTCTGAAGCTCCCTTTCCTCACAGGTAAGAAGTGGCTCAGGGTGTAGCAGGAATGTTATCCCACCTTTGGGTAAAATTAGGTCTGGAAGCCGTTTAAGAAGTGGTGCTGGAAAGTTCTCAGCCCAACCGAGAATGACGTGGATATGGGTCAATCAATGATCTGAGAAAACCAAAAAAAAACAACTCTGTGGAGTGACGATGTTCCTAAATGGACTTTATTTGAAAGTGTCAAAGTTCCAAAGGTCCACTGAAATCATCCACATAAGAGCCTTAAAGCAGTGGTTCCCAACCCTGTCCTGGAGGAACACCAGGCCAATTGGGTTTTCAGGCTAGCCCTAATGAATATGCATGAAGCAAATTTGCATGCCTATCACTTCCATCATATGCAAATCTCTCTCATGTATATTCATTAGGGCTAGCCTGAAAACCCGATTGGCCTGGTGTTCCTCCAGGACAGGGTTGGGAATTACTGCCTTAAAGGACCTAGTCCGCTAGGGATACAGGACCCAACACGGTCCGCGTTTCGACAAAAAGTCTTCTTGCAAATGCAAGCAGTGTCTCACTTCCGGCTCACCACACAATTGTTTCCCACGTACTCACCTTTATAGGAACCCCAGGGACACCTGAAGAAGACTTTTTGTCAAAACTCGGACCGTGTTGGGTCCTGTAACCCTAGCGGACTAGGTCCTTTAAGGCTTTTATGTGGTGGGTCCTGTAACCCTAGCGGACTAGGTCCTTTAAGGCTTTTATGTGGGGGTCCTGTATCCCTAGCGGACTAGGTCCTTTAAGGCTTTTATGTGGTGGGTCCTGTATCCCTAGCGGACTAGGTCCTTTAAGGCTTTTATGTGGTGGGTCCTGTATCCCTAGCGGACTAGGTCCTTTAAGGCTTTTATGTGGTGGGTCCTGTATCCCTAGCGGACTAGGTCCTTTAAGGCTTTTATGTGGTGGGTCCTGTATCCCTAGCGGACTAGGTCCTTTAAGGCTTTTATGTGGGGGTCCTGTATCCCTAGCGGACTAGGTCCTTTAAGGCTTTTATGTGGTGGGTCCTGTAACCCTAGCGGACTAGGTCCTTTAAGGCTTTTATGTGGTGGGTCCTGTAACCCTAGCGGACTAGGTCCTTTAAGGCTTTTATGTGGGGGTCCTGTATCCCTAGCGGACTAGGTCCTTTAAGGCTTTTATGTGGTGGGTCCTGTATCCCTAGCGGACTAGGTCCTTTAAGGCTTTTATGTGGGGGTCCTGTATCCCTAGCGGACTAGGTCCTTTAAGGCTTTTATGTGGTGGGTCCTGTAACCCTAGCGGACTAGGTCCTTTAAGGCTTTTATGTGGGGGTCCTGTATCCCTAGCGGACTAGGTCCTTTAAGGCTTTTATGTGGTGGGTCCTGTAACCCTAGCGGACTAGGTCCTTTAAGGCTTTTATGTGGTAGGTCCTGTAACCCTAGCAGACTAGGTCCTTTAAGGCTTTTATGTGGGGGTCCTGTAACCCTAGCAGACTAGGTCCTTTAAGGCTTTTATGTGGGGGTCCTGTAACCCTAGCGGACTAGGTCCTTTAAGGCTTTTATGTGGGGGTCCTGTAACCCTAGCGGACTAGGTCCTTTAAGGCTTTTATGTGGGGGTCCTGTAACCCTAGCGGACTAAGTCCTTTAAGGCTTTTATGTGGTGGGTCCTGTAACCCTAGCGGACTAGGTCCTTTAAGGCTTTTATGTGGGGGTCCTGTAACCCTAGCGGACTAGGTCCTTTAAGGCTTTTATGTGGGGGTCCTGTATCCCTAGCGGACTAGGTCCTATAAGGCTTTTATGTGGTGGGTCCTGTAACCCTAGCAGACTAGGTCCTTTAAGGCTTTTATGTGGGGGTCCTGTAACCCTAGCGGACTAGGTCCTTTAAGGCTTTTATGTGGGGGTCCTGTAACCCTAGCGGACTAGGTCCTTTAAGGCTTTTATGTGGGGGTCCTGTAACCCTAGCGGACTAGGTCCTTTAAGGCTTTTATGTGGGGGTCCTGTATCCCTAGCGGACTAGGTCCTATAAGGCTTTTATGTGGTGGGTCCTGTAACCCTAGCAGACTAGGTCCTTTAAGGCTTTTATGTGGGGATCCTGTATCCCTAGCGGACTAGGTCCTTTAAGGCTTTTATGTGGATGATTTACTTTTATGTGGATGGAATTATTTTATGTGGATGATTTTAGTGTACCTTTGGAACTTTGATACTTTCAAATAAAGTCCATTTAGGAACATCGTCACTCCACAGAGTTTTTTTGGTTTTCTCTGGATTTTCTTCTTTGTGGATATTTTGTTTTTGCTACTTATGATTTTGCTTAATCTTCTGTAAACCGCATAGAACTTCACGGTATTGCGGTATATAAGCTGTTATTATTATTATTATTATTAAAGTGTTTGAGGCTTGTGCATATGAGGAGAGAGCTTAGGCATTGGTGGAATGAGGCATTATGACATCACAATCTGAGCTCTAGAATGTTGCAAACACAAGCAGTGTCTCACTTCCAGCTCACCACACAATTGTTTCCCATGTACTCACCTTTATAGGACCCCCAGGGACCCCTGAAGAAGACTTTTTGTCAAAACACGGAACGTGTTGGGTCCTGTATCCCTAGCGGACTAGGTCCTTTAAGGCTCTTATGTGGATGATTTATTTTTATCTGGATGGAATTATTTTGTGTGGATGATTTCAGTGGACCTTTGGAACTTTGACACTTTCAAATAAAGTCCATTTAGGAACATCGTCACTCCACAGAGTTTTTTTTTGTTTTCTCTGGATTTTCTTCTTTGTGGATATTTTGGGGTCTGTTCCTTTTGTTTTTTTCAATCAATGATCTGAAACAATGCCAAAAACATAGCATTTCGTTTCTGCAAATTAGCACTTCATGAAATACGATAACCCTCTTTTGAGCTA
This sequence comes from Geotrypetes seraphini, assembly GCF_902459505.1. Lineage (NCBI taxonomy): Eukaryota > Metazoa > Chordata > Amphibia > Gymnophiona > Dermophiidae > Geotrypetes > Geotrypetes seraphini. The sequence continues at coordinate 13,935,178 of NC_047089.1, read as the reverse complement.
CAGTGGCAAAAGAGCGCTCAGAATTTAGGATGGTGCTTGGTTGGGCTGGGAACCTTTCAGCACCCCCATGTGTGTAGTAAAAGTGAGCCAAGTATTGTGACATCACTGATGAGGTTGGTTCTTATTGGTGGAATGAGGCATTATGACATCACAGTACCAGCTCTGGTGACCTGAGACTGAAACTCTTCACACTGCCAGGGGGGTGCTGAAAAGTTCTCAGCCCAACCAAGAAGAGAATGTCGCAGACATGGTTCAATCAATGATCTGAAACCAGGTCAAAACAGAGAATTTTGTTTCTGCAAATGGGCACTTGACGAAATGAAGTAACAACACTTTTTTCAGCCACGGTGGCAAAAGAACTTAGGAAGTTGGTTGGGCTGAGAACATTTCAGCACCCCCTCGTATAACGTAGCCGTCTTTTTGGACTTTTCACCCAGGTGCCCTGTACCCCTAACTGGCTTATTACAAGTACTGTCGTCGGCTCTTGGATATTATCCAGCTATTGTCAAACTTCCCTCCAGCACTAACTTGTTGAAATATTATCCGTGTATTTTAGACACCTCTTTCGTCTGAGCATTTTCCACCGTGGCTGATGTGTAGAACAAGAATCCAGCCGTTGGCTAAAATTGCCCGTGAGCGGGGCTATGGTCTGTAATTATCCAGTAGCTTTGGATAAATGTCCACTTACGGTGAAAATTAAATAAACATTTCCGCAATTACCGGTGTCAAATTCAACAGGACACGGATAATCCAAGAAAGAATACTATTTAAATTCTACTGTATGCTATTTAAAGCCTTAAACGGAGACAGCCCAACCTACCTGAACAAGCGCCTCAATCAGACGTAGAAAAACACCTCCCCCCCATTCACACACCCCTTGATCAAAGAAGTAAAACGGAAAAAACTATACGATGGCCTCCTGGCCACTCAAGCAGCTAAACTAGATAGAAACATAGAAACATAGAAAAAAGCAGCAGAAAAGGGCTATAGCCCACCAAGTCTGCCCTCCCCTGAATTTACTCCCTTAAAGATCCCACGTGAGTATCCCATTTTCTCTTAAAATCCGTCACGCTGCTGGCCTTTATCACCTGGAGTGGGAGTCTGTTCCAATGATCCACTACTCTTTCGGTGAAGAAGTACTTCCTGGAGTCGCCATGAAACTTCCCTCCCCTGATCTTCAGCGGATGCCCTCTGGTGGTCGAAGGTCCCATGAGCCAGAAGATATCATCTTCTGACTCGATGCATCCCGTGATGTACTTATACGTTTCAATCATATCTCCCCGTTCTCTTCTTTCCTCAAGTGAGTACAGCCGCAGTTTTTTTAATCTTTCTTCATACGTGAGATCCTTGAGCCCCAAGACCATCCTGGTGGCCGTTCGCTGAACCGACTCGATCCTCAGCACGTCCTTTCGGTAGTGTGGTCTCCAAAACTGAACACAGTACTCCAAGTGAGGCCTCACCATGGCTCTGTACAACGGCATCATAACTTCAGGTCTCCTGCTGACGAAACCTCTGCGGATACACCCCATCATTTGTCTTGCCCTGGAGGAAGCCTTCTCCACTTGATTGGCAACCTTCATGTCCTCACTAATGATCACCCCTAGGTCGCGTTCCGCCGTGGTCCTAACCAAGGTCTCACCATTTAGTACATAAGTTCTACGCGGGTTTCTCTTACCCAGGTGCATTATCTTGCATTTTTTAGCATTGAAGCCTAGCTGCCAAGTAGTTGACCATTGTTCCAGCAACAGTAGGTCGTGTGTCATATTATCAGGTAATAAGCTTTTGCCTACTATGTTGCAAAGTTTGGCGTCATCGGCGAACAGTGATACCCTTCCTCTAAGTCCTTGCGTCATATCTCTTATGAATAAGTTAAATAGAATCGGGCCCAGGACCGAGCCCTGCGGCACTCCACTAACCAAATCTCCAATCTACTGATAACGACGCCAGACTACAAGACGTTTAGAAAAGAAATAAAAACTATACTCTTCAAGAAATTCCTGAAACAGCCCTTACTTGAAACTTACCGTCCTTCCCCACCTCCCTCTTCCCGCCACACTGAAACTACATAACTTACTCTTTACCTCTCTAGAAAAGACAAATGTTCTTCCATTATAACCCGCCTTGAACCGCAAGGTAATGGCGGAATAGAAATCTTAATGTAATGTAATATTTCAACAAGTTAGTGCTGGAGGTAAGTTTGAAAAAGGTTTCAGAATTTGACAATATCTGGATAATATCCAAGAGCTGACGGTAGTACTTGTAATAAGCCAGTTAGGGGGGTAATTTCATTACTGGGAGAAAAGTTCAAAAAGATAGGTGGAGGTTGGGGGGGGGGGGGGAAGGAGCGGGAGTGCAGAGAGGAGAGCCCGGGGAGGGGGGGGGGGGGGGTGTCACTGGCTATTTACCCGGCTGAATGACTTTTGGAAATGATCCTCGTCATTTGTGTGTGGGCGTGGGTGATACACACACATACTCGTACAACCAAATTTAATATTTAAAAGTATTGCCCTGTAGGAGAGAGAAGATGAGGGACCTGAAAGTTGGGAGGTGGGTTGGGAACGTAAGGCTAACGGTCCGCTTAGGGCAGGGGTGTCAAATGTTGGTCCTCGAGGGCCGCAATCCAGTCGGGTTTTCAGGATTTCCCCCAATGAATATGCCTGAGATCTATTAGCATACAATGAAAGCAGTGCACGCAGATAGATCTCAGGCATATTCATTGGGGAAATCCTGAAAACCCGACTGGATTGCGGCCCTCGAGGACCAATATTCGACACCCTTGACCTAGGGCATAAATACTCTTGCACTGACCCTGGGGGTAAGATAAAGACATATGAATAAATGGCTGCTAGGAATAATGCAAAAGAGGCATTTTTTAGCAGAAAGGAAGCGCTAGAACAAGGTGATCCTGGGCCGAGAGGGGTCAGACCCAGCGGTAGCATAAGGAACTATTTTTGCATAAAAAGAGTAGGAGACAGTGGCGTTGTAAGGGTTGAAGGCACCTGGGGTGGTGATGCCCTCTGCACCCTCCACGCCCTCCTCTCCGTGCCGCCGTTCCTTCTGCACCCCCCCGGCTCCTTCCAGCCCCCCCAATCCACACTCATGCTCTTCCTTCCCCACCGTACCTCTAAATCTTCACCAGCGCGAGTGGCTACTTCAGCATGCGCCTCGCGTCCGTGTTGGATTTCCCTCTGACATCACTTCCTGTCCCTGTGACCCGGAAGTGATTCAGAGGGGAGCCAGGCTGGCGCGAGCAACAGGCACAAGTTGGTGTGGCGGGGCGGAGAGGTGCCGGCGCCCCCCACTGGCACGGCACCAGGGGCGATCCGCTGCCCCCGTCCCTGGTGGGAGATACAGCGAACGTCTTCCATTTGGGTGTAGTGGGAGCAAAATGAAGTCACAGAACTCGGAGTAAGAGAAGGTAAAACCAGAAATTAAGAAGACAAAATGGGCAGCTTATAGGCATTTTGTCTGCCGTCTTTTACTGGGCTACTATATTACAATGAAGCATGGGATGAGCTGAGAGGAAGTGGAAGTAAAGTCAGAAGTTGGAGCATTGCACCAAGAACACAAAATGGGCAAACTATTGGGCTTTATGGGGGGGGGGAGATTTTCAAAGGTACTTCTAGGATTAACAGGTACTTCTGAATGAATAAGCGCCAGGGTGAGAGAGATTTAATGGCACTGACCGACAGAGCTGCCGAATTATCTCCTTTGTCCACTTTGACGTTGGCTGGACAGTGCTGGGTGATTTGTGGGTAGAGCCAGAGGTTAACGGTTTAATGCTAATGGGTTAACTAACCCGAAAAAGGACAGATAAAAAAGCCACTAACTGGATTGCGCTTCCAGGCTGGCGCTGATTACTGGTTGCCAGTTGATATCTGGGAACCAGCACCGAAAATTCAGCAACCCGGCATTTTGCCTACTCAGTGACCTCAGCGGTTACACATATCAGGCGAATGGAATTATTACCCTATTATTTTGTTTGCATTTTTTTTTTTTAACGAATGTAGAATGTAAACCGTTCACACAACAGACCGACCTTGTCTACAAATGGCTGTTGACTGAACCGAGTCGTCGAACCAGAGCCGTCCTTAGTGAGCTGTCAAAGGGGCACCCGAGCTGGTACCCGTGCTTCGCAGAAGCTCTCATCAGGGGAGGCGCTAAAGTCAGCGAGCGTCGCTAAACCCGTCGCCACAGCTGTAGCGACAATCGCTGAGAACCGACCCGATGCACAAAACGGCCCACCCCGGGTTTTTCCCCCTCGATTGCCCATTTTCCGATCCGGCCATGCTAATGAGCTAAAACCCCCATGCAAAATAGCCAAGCGATTGATGCACTAACATCGCTTGGCTATTTTGCATCGGGTTTTAGAGATCATAGTAACATAGTAGATGATGGCAGATAAAGACCCGAATGGTCCATCCAGTCTGCCCAACCTGATTCAATTTAAATTTTTTTTTTTTTTTCTTCTTCTTAGCTATTTCTGGGCAAGAATCCAAAGCTCTACCCAGTACTGTGTTGGGTTCCAACTGCCGAAATCTCTGTTAAGACTTACTCCAGCCCATCTACACCCTCCCAGCCATTGAAGCCCTCCCCAGCCCATCCTCCACCAAACGGCCATACACAGACACAGACCGTGCAAGTCTGCCCAGTACTGTCCTTAGTTCAATATTTAATATTATTTTCTGATTCTAAATCCTCTGTGTTCTTTGAACTCAGTCACAGTTTTACTCCCCACCACCTCTCTCAGGAGCGCATTCCAGGCATCCACCACCCTCTCCGTAAAGTAGAATTTCCTAACATTGCCCCTGATCGTAAAAACATGATGCACCGGGGATGGGCCTAAGGACCAGCATTGTAGACAGCGACATTGGAGGAGTAGGAGGGACTGAGCACTTCTCCTGCTCCCAATTTAAAAGGTATGGTGGGGGAAGGAGGGAGTGGGCATCGCTCCTGCTATTTTTTTTTTGGGGTGGGGAGGTAAGGGATGCTTGCAGGAGGTCCTTTGTGCCATTTTGCCACAGGGGGGAGGGGGTGAGTTGGAATGGCAGGAGGGAGTGGGCATCCCTCCTGCCGTTTTAGTGTGTGTGTGGGGGGGGGTTCAGTCGCGATGGCAGGAGGGAGCGGGCATCCCTCCTGCCATGGGGGTGGTTGTTGGCTCAGGGGGCACGGTGGCTCAGGGGTGCCAGCGCAGGGTGGGGGGCATGGCACAGGGGGGTCTTTTTTCTTTTTTTTAATAGGACAGATTGTGTGTGTTTAACACACGCACATCAGTGCCATATAAAAATTAAAAAACAGAAGCCCTAACAGCAGTGACAAGAGGCTGCTTCCTCTGTCACTGCTGTCAGAGCTCTGAGCATGCATCGATCACTGCTGGAGATTCGGCCAACAGCGATCGAGTCGCTATCTTTAGTGCATCTAGCCCAGTGGTCTCAAACTCGCGGCCCGGGGGCTACATGCGGCCCGCCAGGTACTATTTTGAGGCCCTCAGTATGTTTATCATAATCACAGAAGTAAAATAAAACAGTTTCTTGATCATATGTCTCTTTAGCTATAAATTACAATATTATTATTAAGACTTAGCCAAAAGGAAAGATTTATAAACTATAAAGAGTTTTACCTCATGCAAAATTGTCATTTCTTTAATAAGACATTAACTCTTTTTTTCTGAGGCCCTCCAAGTACCGACAAATCCAAAATGTGGCCCTGCAAAGGGTTCGAGTTGGAGACCACTGATCTAGCCCATAGCTTGCTAGGGCCCCAAATGCAATCTCCGGCTGGCGCGTGGCATTTTAGAGCCCTGGCCCAGCCTTGCTGTGGCTGCATACGCCTTTCTCTTTCAATAAAGCCTTTTACCTATCAACTGGAAGGTTCCTGTCTCCTCTGCACAGCGCTACCTTTGATCAGAGCCACGTACGTGGCCACGGGCTCCTCATAACTTAATTCTTGGCCTGTCTGCAGGCCTCATTGCATTCCACCCAGAGTTCCTCTGTAGCATGTCCTTCTGAAACAGCTTTGGTTCCCCTCTGTATTTATGAAGCTTAATGGTCTGATTAATCTCGGTCCAAATGCTCTGAATAATTCCTCCAGGATGCAGGATAGAATACCACAGACAGCTTGTCCAAATTCATAACATGGAAATCGCATCTCTTACTGGGCTTTACTGACACACATGTCCTGTTATTTTTTATGGCTTTTCAGAAAGGCAAAGGAGGGGCAATCCCATTCATTCTAAAAGACAGGGGGGTGGATTAAATGCCGGTGATATATTAATTCAGGAATTCTCTCCCTCCAAGTTAAAACCAGAGGTTCCCGGTTTTTACCTCACCTTGTTGACTCGGAGCCAGACACTGCGTGGAGTTCCAGATCTACTGACATGTGGGTGAACCTCCGAGGAATGCCTGATTTCTCAACAGCGCTAGAAATAAAATTTAAAAAAAAATGCAACAGAAGAACAAGGTGTTAATGCAGGATGCTGAAAATGCAGATGCGGTGAGGTCTCTGCAAATATTTTATTTGATGCTCCCCCCCCCCCCCCCGGGGGAAAGGTTGACCATGGCATGAGGCCAAGAGTTTAAGAGTGAAACCATGAGGCAGATGGGAAATTCACAATTACTGGCATATCTGGAACTGGGAACCGCACAGCATTACTCAATGCGCACGACGGGAAAGAGCTAACATATGGAAAGCAAGTAACCTCGATACTTTTGACAGCAATGGGAAGAAAAGGGCGGTAGAATTTATCCTTTGGAAATATAGGCGTGCATTTTCAGTAGAGCTAATCTGCATAAAGATATGTGGAGGGGCATTTTCAATATGACGTCCTAATCCGAGTTTGGACATTTTGCAGAAGACACCCAAAAATCCAGTAGCGAACATGACCAGTTTTAAAACTGCAAAATGTCTATCTTGGTTTTTGTTTGAAAATGGCCGTTTTTCAGAAGTGAACATAAAACATAAGAGTTGCCCTACTGGGACAGATTGAAGGTCTATCAAGTCCAGTATCCTGTTTCCAACAGTGGCCAGCCCAGGTCCCAAGTATCTGGCAGAAACCCAAAGAGTAGCAACATTCCAGAGCTGAGATTGTGATGTCATAATGCCTCATTCCACCAATGCCTAAGAGCCAGCCTCAGCAGTGATGTCACAATGGCTTGACTGTCCTATTCTTAAGAACATAAGAATTGCCCTACTGGGACAGACTGAAGATGTGGCTCACTGGCAGAGCTGCTGCCGCTGCACCCAGAGGTCATGAGATCAAATCCCAGTGCTGCTCCTTGTGACCCTGGGCAAGTCACTTAATCCTCTAGTGCCCACAGCTTTGAAATGCCAAAGCCAGTATACAAGTCCCCATTCCCTTTCATCAAGCCCAGTATCCTGTGGCCAACCCAGTTCCCAAGTATCTGGCAGAAACTCAAGAGTAGCAACATTCCATAGCTGAGGTTGTGATGTCATAATGCCTCATTCCACCAGTGCCTAAGAGCCAACCTCAGCAGTGATGTCACAATGGCTTGATTGTCCTTTACTTGGCTCACATAAGAACATAAGAGCTGCCATACTGGGACAGACCAAAGGACCATCAAGCCCGATATCCTGTTTCCAACAGTAGCCAACCCAGGTCTCAAGTACCTGGCAAAAACCCAAAGAGTAGCAACATTCCATAGATGAGGTTGTGATGTCATAATGCCTCATTCCACTAGTGCCTAAGAGCCAACCCCAGCAGTGATGTCACAATGGCTTGATTGTCCTTTACTTGGCGAACATAAGAGCTGCCATACTGGGACAGACCAAAGGACCATCAAGCCCGGTATTCTGTTTCCAACAGTAGCCAACCCAGGTCTCAAGTACCTGGCAAAAACCCAAAGAGTAGCAACGTTCCACAGCTGAGATTATGATGTCATAATGCCTCATTCCACCAATGCCTAAGAGCCAACCTCAGCAGTGATGTCACAATGGCTTGATTGTCCTTTACTTGGCTCACATAAGAACAAAGGTCCATCATGAGTCTCTTTCTTCTGACTGTGCATCCAATATTTCTTTCTTTCTGCCTCCTGCATTCTTCCTCTCCTCTGGACCCCAGTCAAGTCCAGGAGCAGCCCCACCTTTCATTTTGGCAGCAGAGGAGAAAAGGAAAGTTTGTTGTCCTTCAAAATGGAGTTAGGTCAGTGAATGGGAATGACCTAGTAGAAAATCAGCTCTGGACGGCAATGTGGCAGCTTATGACCTGCGATGAAGAAGGAGTTCCAGTTCATATACTGCAGAAGAGCAAGGTGGAAAGAAGGCCAGGAAGGAAGATGCGTGCGCAGGAGAGAAGGACAATATCACAAAATGGCTTCAAGATGCTGAAAAGGTTTTCTCCAATAAGGTCACAACTTGTACCTGAGGATGCAATAAAATCCTAGTTAGCTGCTCAACTTGTTGCAAAAAGCTTCAATTTATGCACAAATATAAGAAAAATAATAATAATTAATTCTAAAAGTGTTTCAACTGAAGAAATATATAATAGATTGGTCTACAAAATGGTACTCAACCTCGTTGTGAGATATTGGAACTCCAGAGTCGAGAATGACACGGGGACAAATTTTTCCCCGTCCCCGCGGGAACACATTGTCCAGTCCCGTCCCCACAAGTTTTTTTCCTATCCCCGTCCCATTCCTGCAAGCTCCGTCCTCATCTGCACAAGCCTCAAACACCTTAAAATCATAAGTGTTCGAGGCTTGTACGGTTAAGGAAGAGCTTACAAGAATGGGGCAGGGACAGGGAGAGCAACAAAACTTGTGGGGACGGGACGGAGAAATTGAGTTCCTGCAGGAATAGGGGAAAATTTGTCCCCGTGTCATTCTCTGCTCCAGAGCTTTTGTGAAAATCATCAGTTCCAGAGAAAACGCAAAGCAGGATGAGCGTTTGTCTGGCACCTGGTCAAACATATTGGGTTGTTTCTAGACACAGAGTATGAGTCATGATTGAATCAAGATTATAAATATTTTGAAATATTGGAGACTCAGCTGTACATATTGGTTCGGGTTACTGGGTTGCAGCCAATAACTCAAGTTTTTCATTCTAAGGGCATTTTCTGAGTTTGAGATTCATTTTGGCCCCACCAAGATCCAGTATAATGGGATAAACCTGTAAAATATTTAAACAGAAATAAAAGAAAATAGAAAAAAAGTGAAAAAAAGAAGTTAACTTTTCCATTAGACTAACAATATAGTAGATGACGGCAGATAAAGACCCGAATGGTCCATCCAGTCTGCCCAACCCGATTCAACTCAAAACTTTCTTTTTTTTTTTTTTTTCTTCTTAGCTATTTCTGGGCAAGAATCCAAAGCTTTACCCGGTACTATGCTTGGGTTCCACCTGCCGAAATCTCTGTTAAGACTTGCTCCAGCCCATCTACACCCTCCCAGCCAAACGGCCATACACCGACACAGACCGTACAAGTCTGCCCAGTACTGGCCTTAGTTCAATCTTTAATATTATTTTCTGATTCTAAATCTTCTGTGTTCATCCCACGATTCTTTGAACTCAGTCACAGTTTTACTCTCCACCACCTCTCTCGGGAGCGCATTCCAGGCATCCACCACCCTCTCCGTAAAGTAGAATTTCCTAACATTGCCCCTGAATCTACCACCCCTCAACCTCAAATTATGTCCTCTGGTTTTACCATTTTCCTTTCTCTGGAAAAGATTTTGTTCTACGTTAATACCCTTCAAGTATTTGAACGTCTGAATCATATCTCCCCTGTCTCTCCTTTCCTCTAGGGTCTACATATTCAGGGCTTCCAGTCTCTCCTCATACGGCTTCTGGCGCAAGCCTCCTATCATTCTAACAGCCCAGGAATAAATGGGTCACAGTAGGCTCAAAGAATAAAACAATGCATTTTTAACTTAGGGCTCCTTTTATGAAGCCGCGTCAGCGGCTTTATTGTGCGTGACTTTTTATCACGCGCTAACCCCCGCGCTAGCCAAAAAACTACCGCCTACTCAAGAGGAGGTGGTAGCGGCTAGCGTGACTGGCAGTTTAGCGTGCGCTATTACGCAGGTTAAACCGCTAACGCGGCTTCGTAAAAGGAGCCCTATATTGCGCTCTCTTGATTGTTTCTTTTTTTTTTTTTTTTTTTTTTTTAGTGAGAAGACATTTACTATGTAATTTTTCCCCTTTTATCCTTTCGTGTTTTTGTTACGTTTGTTTATGAGTCTGTTTTTTACCCTCTTTTTACATAATATTATTTGTATGCTTTTTTAATATGTTTATATAACTCATTGTAATTCGCTTAATAAATTATGGATAGGCGATTCATCAAATTAATAAATAAACTTGAAGAGAGTATGCTAAGATCGGGCATCTTTAAAGTTTAAGATTTATTTGTAAGTTGGGGCACCTGGTTTGATTTGACGCCAATGGAGGAGAGTGTGATGTAATGACGAGAGCTCCAGCCTCAGCACCCTGAGGTTGTGGTTTCAAATCTCACACTGCTCCTTGTGATCCTGTGTAAGTCGCTTAATCCTCCACTGCCTCCAGGTATATTAGATGGATTGTGAGTCCACTGGGACAGACAGGGAAAATGCTTTAAGTGCCTGTAAAACTACAAAAAAGCAGTATACAAATCCTTTTCCCTATAATTGTACTATTTCTTTTAGAAATATTCTTGCTGCTTTTAACATACATATATATATATACACATACATTTTTTATATTCTTTTATAAAATCTTTTGACTGTACATCAAATTAGAGAATGACACGGTGACAAAATTCATCACCGTTCCCGTCCCCGCGGATAACCGCGGGAAACCATCTTCATGTCATTCTTTAAGGAGAGAGGGAAGTATCAGAGTATCCAGAGCAGATATTGTGATGTCATAATGCCTCATTCCACCAGTGCCTAAGAGCCAATCACATCAGTGATGTCACAATGGCTTCATTATCCTTGGCTCCCTTAAGAATCAGAGTATGAATGGCCACAACCACTGACCCACAAGCTTTGCTTTGAAGAATGCTGGTGTAGAAGGACTGAGGTTGAAACAGACACTACAGAATGACAGTCTCTGGTATCCAGAGCAGATATTGTGATGTCATAATGCCTCATTCCACCAGTGCCTAAGAGCCAATCACATCAGTGATGTCACAATGGCTTCATTATCCTTGGCTCCCATAAGAATCAGAGTATGAATGGCCACAACCACTGACCCGCAAGCTTTGCTTTGAAGAATGCTGGTGTAGAAGGACCGAGGTTGAAACAGACACTACAGAATGACAGTCTCTGGTATCCAGAGCAGATATTGTGATGTCATAATGCCTCATTCCACCAGTGCCTAAGAGCCAATCACATCAGTGATGTCACAATGGCTTCATTATCCTTGGCTCACATAAGAATCAGAGTATGAATGGCCACAACCACTGACCCGCAAGCTTTGCTTTGAAGAATGCTGGTGTCGAAGGACTGAGGTTGAAACAGACACTACAGAATGACAGTCTCTGGGATCCAGAGCAGATATTGTGATGTCATAATGCCTCATTCCACCAGTGCCTAAGAGCCAATCACATCAGTGATGTCACAATGGCTTCATTATCCTTGGCTCACATAAGAATCAGAGTATGAATGGCCAGAACCACCGACCCGCAAGCTTTGCTTTGAAGAATGCTGGTGTAGAAGGACTGAGGTTGAAACAGACACTAGAAAATGACATGGGATTATTATCCGTGGGGACGGGAACGGTGATGAATTTTGTCACCGTGTCATTCTCTACATCAAATGTCTTGTGTTTTTAAACTATTATATTATTTTAGCGATGTTTATATTAAGGCCCGCTGTGTTTTGCCCATATAGCACTGGTTATTTTTTAAAATCATATTACATGGTAATTTGGGGCCTCTTTTACAAAGCCACAGGTCTTGGAGTCTGGACTTCACATATGTAAAATCTGGTAACCCTAACTCTTTGGGACTAACTAAGTCCAAGGAGACTGCAAAGTGTGAGAAGGGCCACACATGCTCAGAACACTGAGCTCTAAGCTAGAGAATGACACGGGGACAAATTTTTCCCTATCCCTGTGGGAACTCATTATCCCGTCCTTGCGAGTTCTTTTCCGGTCTCTGCCCCGTTCCTGCAAGCTCTGCCCTCATCTGCACAAGCCTCAAAGACTTTAAACTCATAAGTAGCAACATTCTGGAGCTCAGCTTGTGACGTCATAATGCCTCATTCCACCAATGCTTAAGCTCTGTCCTCCTCTGCACGAGTCTCAAACACTTTAAAATCCTAAGTAGCAACATTCTAGAGCTCAGCTTGTGATGTCATAATGCCTCATTCCACCAATGCCTAAGCTCTGTCCTCCTCTGCACGAGTCTCAAACACTTTAAAATCCTAAGTAGCAACATTCTGGAGCTCAGCTTGTGACGTCATAATGCCTCATTCCACCAATGCTTAAGCTCTGTCCTCCTCTGCACGAGTCTCAAACACTTTAAAATCCTAAGTAGCAACATTCTGGAGCTCAGCTTGTGACGTCATAATGCCTCATTCCACCAATGCTTAAGCTCTGTCCTCCTCTGCACGAGTCTCAAACACTTTAAAATCCTAAGTAGCAACATTCTAGAGCTCAGCTTGTGATGTCATAATGCCTCATTCCACCAATGCCTAAGCTCTGTCCTCCTCTGCACGAGTCTCAAACACTTTAAAATCCTAAGTAGCAACATTCTGGAGCTCAGCTTGTGACGTCATAATGCCTCATTCCACCAATGCTTAAGCTCTGTCCTCCTCTGCACGAGTCTCAAACACTTTAAAATCCTAAGTAGCAACATTCTGGAGCTCAGCTTGTGATGTCATAATGCCTCATTCCACCAATGCTTAAGCTCTGTCCTCCTCTGCACGAGTCTCAAACACTTTAAAATCCTAAGTAGCAACATTCTGGAGCTCAGCTTGTGACGTCATAATGCCTCATTCCACCAATGCTTAAGCTCTGTCCTCCTCTGCACGAGTCTCAAACACTTTAAAATCCTAAGTAGCAACATTCTGGAGCTCAGCTTGTGATGTCATAATGCCTCATTCCACCAATGCTTAAGCTCTGTCTTCCTCTGCACGAGTCTCAAACACTTTAAAATCCTAAGTAGCAACATTCTGGAGCTCAGCTTGTGACGTCATAATGCCTCATTCCACCAATGCTTAAGCTCTGTCCTCCTCTGCACGAGTCTCAAACACTTTAAAATCCTAAGTAGCAACATTCTGGAGCTCAGCTTGTGATGTCATAATGCCTCATTCCACCATTGCTTAAGCTCTGTCCTCCTCTGCACGAGTCTCAAACACTTTAAAATCCTAAGTAGCAACATTCTGGAGCTCAGCTTGTGATGTCATAATGCCTCATTCCACCAATGCTTAAGCTCTGTCTTCCTCTGCACGAGTCTCAAACACTTTAAAATCCTAAGTAGCAACATTCTGGAGCTCAGCTTGTGACGTCATAATGCCTCATTCCACCAATGCCTAAGCTCCGTCCTCATCTGCACAAGCTTCAAATACTTTAAAATCATAAGTGTTCAAGGTTGGTGCAGTTAAAACAGAGCTTACAGGAATAGGACCGGGAGAGCGACAAAACTCACGGGGACAGGATGGGGAAATTGAGTTCCTGCGGGGACGGCGACAAATTTGTCCCCATGTTATTCTCTACTCTGAGCTATGGGAGAGTAGCTCTGCCCCAGCACTGTTGAATGACATCACCTACTTGAGTGCCTTCTCAATCCAGTTATCTATGGAACTAACATTGCTTTGGCTACCCTCTGAGAGTTGGTAAACCAATAGAGCAGGATCCCCACCCCCCACCCCACTCCAGTGGATTATGAGTTATAAGTTTGCAAAACCAGCTGAGTTTTACTGATATCAAAGCTTCACTAAGGGCTCTTTTTACTAAGGTGCGCTAGCGTTTTTAGTGCACCCAGGAAATGACCGCGCGCTACGCTTCTAGAACTAACGCCAGCTCAATGCTGGCGTTAAGGACTGGCGCGCGCGGCAATGTATCTCACGCTATTCCACGCGTTAAAGCCCTAGTGCACCTTCGTAAAAGGAACCCCGAGTGTCTTCTATCTGCATCTAGAACGGTTCATAGACAACTCGGCAAAAGACAAAGGCGCGCGCCGACAACTGAGCGCAAGACGGAGGCGCGCGCCGAAGAAAATTACAGTTTTTAGGGGGGTTTTGTTGGGGAGCCCCCCCAGTTTACTTAATAGAGATCGCGCCGGCGTTGTGGGGGGTTTGGGGGGTTGTAACCCTCCACATTTTACTGTAAACTTAACTTTTTCCCTAAAAACAGGGAAAAAGTGAAGTTTTCAGTAAAATGTGGGGGGTTACAACCCCCCACACCCCCCACAACGCCCCCACAACACGGCACGATCTCTATTAGGTAAAGTGGGGGGGGTTCCGCCCCACACTCCCCGTCGGAGCCGTAAAAACTGTAATTTTCTGCGGCGCGCGCCTCCGCACTGCACTCAATTGTCTGCAAGCGCCTTTTTCCCGGCGCGCTTTTTACCTGACACCATCTAGAACGGTGGCTGTAACTGAGGCAATCCCTAATGCCAGAGAGCTGCTTTGCTTATGGCTCTCAGGCCGTATTAGATTGTGAGAAAGAAATAAGGGTCCCTCCTGGGGCTGCGTATACTCCGTCCCAATCTCTTAGTGTTTTGTAATCCTTCCAAGCCTGATCTCGAGCTCCTCTAATTGAGACAGTCTTTCTGACAGACTAAATATTTGCAGATTCTCTTTCAGCAGAGCTCTTTGAATCGGAAGTCCTCGGTTACCGCTGGCACTCGCTCTTTAAGCATTGTCATGTGGGAGGACATTACTGAGTCAAAGAATTCTTTCAGCGTGATTCCCATCAGTCCTTTGTCTTTAATCGCTTTAGGGTTACTCTGATCCCTGTCGCTTTATTTATTTTGGGGGTGATGGAGCGCCACCGTAACCCTCTATTTGGCATCGTTGCGCAGAAGCGACAAGTGTCTTCTACGGCTCTTACGGGAGATCTGCACCTCCGAACGCCTGTCTACTTGGCGCCGTTGCTCTCGTTCAACATCAAGTTACGTAAAGCGGCCGTTTCGGCATCTGCCAATGAAAGGGTTAATTGACGCTGGTAAAAAGCTGAATAAAGAGCCTGCATTAAGCTGTATCGAAATGAGAGAACTGCAGTTTTAGCGCCATAGAAACGCACGCAACATTCAATAGTATTTCTTCCTTCTATAATCTTAAAAAAAAAAAAAATACAGTATATATCTAATGGGCTCTTTTGCAAATAAAATGGCTTTTTACCATGAGGCATGCCAAAGCATCTTGGGGTAATTTTTAGATGTGTACATGCTATCCCCGAACTAAAAAAATAACTTTTATTTATTTATTTAAAAAATTTATATACCGTTTTATTCTCAAAACGGTTTACATACATAAAATAGTATAAAATTCAGAACAAGGTTAAAACAAGACAAACAGATTCAATCCTTACATAAAATCAATTTCTCAAAGAAACGCATCTACAAAGAATTGTGTTTTCAGCGTTTTCCTAAATGAGCTCTTATCTCTACATTTTCGGATTTGACCAACCACAACTTAACCCCTGCACATGTAAAGATCATGGCGTCCGTTTCCACATATTTGGGGTTAGCCTCCGTTTTCAGCAATGCTGAACTTTCAGAGCGCAATGATCTTAGCGGCTGATACTCAGACATCACACCTTTAAAAAAAATTCAGGGATCGTACCTTAAACTGAACTAAACTAAAGCTTAACTTTGCCTACCGAGTCATCATTCTGAGAAGGCTCGACTCGGTTTACAGCAATTAAACAAACAGGGAATGATTTACAAATGATAAATAGAAGATAAGAGCAAAATTTCAAAATAATTAATTTTCAAAATGTGTGGCAAATAGAGTAGTTTTTAAAGATTTACAGAAAAATTGAAACAAACTGGAACTCCTTCCTCCTTAAAAAAAGGGGAGATTATTCCAGAGTTGAGACAGTTTAAAGACTTATCATAATTGCTTTGTATTGGATTCTGAATGCAACTGGCAGCCAATGCAATTGTCGGAGATATGGAGTAATATGCTCATATCTTGATGTTCCAGTTATCATTCTGGCCGCAGCGTTCTGTACCACCTGCAAAACCCTGCACCTGGTCTTAGTTATTCCCAGGTACAGGACGTTTCAGTCGTCCAGACGCGACAAGATCATTATTTTTGATTATTGGGGTTGATCTGGGGGTCAGAGTGGGCATGTTCTGTGAATCAGTTAGTGCAGCCAGGGGCAGTGGAATGCTGTCTTTTTTGGGGGGGACCAAGGCGCTCCGCCCTAGCCCTGGCGAAATCGTGCGGCAGCTTCAAGTTTAAGGGTGCCTTTTACAACGTCGCGCTGGCGGTTTTAACGCACGCGCCGGATTAGCGTGCGCTAGCCGGAAATCTACCGCCTGCGCAAAAGGAGGTGGTAGTGGCTAGCATGTGTGGCAATTTAGCGCGCATCATTCCGCACGTTAAGGCCCTAGCGCGGCTTTGTAAAAGGAGCCCTAAATGATCGGGCGGCCGCCACGCAGCATCAAGAAGAAGGCCTGCCTCCCAGAAGTCTTCACTCTACTTCCGCGGGCAGGTCTGCTCCTTGAAGCTGCGTGGCGGCGGCTGCACGATCATTTTAAGGTAGACCCTCAGAATCGGGAGGGCGGGCGGGCACCGGTTTTTGGGGAGCCCATGGCCCCTGTGGCCTTCCCGGTTCCAACGCCTATGAGTGCAGCTACATTGCCATGCTCTAACTCAGGGGTAGGGCACTCCGGTCCTCGAGAGCCGTAGTCCAGTCGGGTTTTCAGGATTTCCCCAATGAATATGCATTGAAAGCGGTGCATGCAAATAGATCTCATGCATATTCATTGGGGAAATCCTGAAAACCCGACTGGACTACAGCTCTCGAGGACCGGAGTTCCCTACCCCTGCTCTAACTGATTAGCACGTGCTTAGCGCTTGAGCTCTTACCACGGCAGAAGGGGCTCATGGGAAAATTAGCACGTAGCCATTAATAAGAAAAATAGAAAAATCAGCCATTTCCCAACCCAGTGGTAAAAATGACCTTAGTGAAAGGCCCCTAAAAGTCTTCCTTGTGCTTTGTCGCCACGTGATTGTCAGCGCATCAATGTTTGGCGCACTTTTGACGGTTTACCAACCTAGATGCAGATATCTAGGCCAAAAAAAAACCCTGGCGTAAACATGGTGTACCTAAAAGTTAGGACACCTAACC
Source organism: Geotrypetes seraphini (assembly GCF_902459505.1). Taxonomy (NCBI): domain Eukaryota; kingdom Metazoa; phylum Chordata; class Amphibia; order Gymnophiona; family Dermophiidae; genus Geotrypetes; species Geotrypetes seraphini. The sequence continues at coordinate 13,917,937 of NC_047089.1, read as the reverse complement.
CCTCCTTTACTAACGTGTGGCGTGGGTTTCAGCGCCGGTGGCAGCGGTAAATGCTCCGACACTCATAGAATTCCTACGAGCGTTGGAGCCGCTGCCAGTGCTAAAACCCACGCCACGCATTAGCAAAAGAGGGGGCTAGAGTCGCCTAAGGCTGATTCTATAGTGTGCCCCCACTCCCTTGCTTTAATGAAATAACCTCTATCTGATTTGAGTCACCCTAGGATTTATGCTCACAGCTTCGCGTGTTTAGCTGATTAACCGCTGTGGTCTTTTTTGGGGTTACATCTATTTATTTTAAGTGATTGAGATGGAGATGGACCCCTGATGCATGGGGCGGTGCCCGAAACACGGTCCTTGTTGAGTCCTGTGAAGAGATTATTTCCGTAAAGACCTTTTAATCTTTGCAGCGCTATCCAGCGTGATTTGCTTGGCCATCTCCACTGGGGGTTTTTTTTCCTTATGGATGGAAACTGAGCATTCCCACGTTATCCGGCTAGTACACTGAGATTAGTGTCTACTAACTGGTTAACATAGGGGCAACAAAGGAGCGTCTAGATGACGATGGTAAGTGATTCCAAATTAACTGTCTGTAGGTACCATGAACCGATGACAATATTTGTGCACGCCTGTATTAAAATATTTTTCAAAATTCCCCTCCCCCTACCAATAAGGGCCAAATTCAATCTTGGCTCTGTACATAAGAAAGTCCCATATTATGATTGAATTGGATTGAATTTATTGATTTGATATACCACTTAGCATATTCAAGTTTTAAATGTTCAATAATTTTTTATTGAGTTTTAAAAATAAAATATACATAACAAAAATCTTACGAAGAATATCATCTCAACTCAGTTAATACATTGCAGATCTATAAATTCAAATAAATCAACAATCAATTATCACCACAATACAAACACGATAAAGTACCTCCCGACACTCCCTCCTCCCTTCCCATCCCCCCTTCCCAAATATTACTAATAAATAGTGCTTCACTCTCTGATTACAAAACTGCCTGCTCTGACTGATAATTGCTGGATATAAGGTTCCCAGGTCATCCCAAATTTACTGTTTTTTATAAGATGGGGAGGTCGCCCTGGCTTCCGTAATCATAAGAGCACGAAATGCTGCCCTCCAGTGGGTGGACTTTCTTCCAACCAATGTGGTAAAATACATTTTTGACCTATAATAAAGGATTTACAAAATAATTCCCTAACCCCTTTCTTAAAAATCTTGTCCCATTGAAAAAATAATACCATCTGGGGGGGGGGGGGGAAGGAACCCCAATTCTAGAAATAATTGATCCAACAAAAACACAAACAGCATTCCAACATTTCTGAATTTTGGGACATAACCAAAAAGCATGACCCAATGTGTTATCCATTTTTTTTTACATTTTGCATATACAAGTTTTAAAGCGGTTTTAAGAGCAATGAAAATTCTAAGCCAACAATCTACAGATTATAATTAAACAAAGCAAAATATAAGCCTCAAATTTAAAACTATCGAAAGCATTTTTCAAAAATCGAGGTTTTTAAAACCTTATGAAATCCAAGATCATCAGGCACGGAGCTCCATAAAGATGTTCCAATGTAGCAAAATGTCTGTCCTGGTGGGCTTACAATCTATCTAATGCAGCTGGGGCAATGGGGGGATTAAGTGACTTGCCCAGGGTCACAAGGAGCAAGGGGGGTTTGAATCCACAACCTCAGGGTGCTGAGGCTGTAGCTTTAACCACTGCACCACTCTAGAAATCAAAATGTAGTAGAAGTAAGCCAAGTAAAGGACAATGAAGCCATTGTGACATCACTGATGAGGTTGGCTCTTATTGGTGGAATGAGGCATTATGACATCACAACACCTGCTCTGGTTATTAGAGGCTGAAACTTTTCACACTATTAATTTATTCAATTTTCTATACGGTTCTCCCAGGAGAGCTCAGATCGGTTTACATGAATTTATTCAGGTACTCGAGCATTATTTCCTGTCTGTCCCGTGGGCTCACAATCTATCTAATGTACCTGGAGCAATGTGAGGATTAATTGGCTTGCCCAGGGTCCCAAGGAGTAGGAGGGGTTTCAACCCACAACCTCAAGGTGCTGAGGCTTTAGCTGTAACCACTATGGCACAGTCTCCCACATTCTCAGAACATATTTCAAATATGATATGTTTTCAAATAACATTGAAAATTTTTTAATGAAAATATTTTTTAAAAAGCAAACGTTCTAAGAAATGTTATCGCACAAAATTCCTCCATCCTAGGAGAAAACAAAATTGTCTTACTTTCCAGAGTTGGGTTTTTTTTTTTTTTCGGCAGTGCTCGCATGTGAAATGAGGCACCCAAATAAAGACCAATCACAGCAAGTTGAAAGTAATTCTAGCACAAAGAGGCAACCAATTGAAGTCTTTCAAAACTGGAGTATTACGAACCCACCTTTTTCCTTTGCTTGTGGTGTTCTGCTCTTTTAAGGTTAGGCTTTGTAAGGCCCTGAAACAACAAGTCTATTTGTCGCAAATGCATGAACCATTTTATTAATCAAATGTGATGTAAAAAAGGTTTCAGCCAATGAATTATTCGCAGCTGGAAATAAAAAGATCTTACAACATAACTGATGTATTTATCGTTTTTCAGTAAATTTTCACAATAAACCCTAATATGATGATGTGTTAAGTGGTTTACGTATTAAGCCCAAATATTTTTTATTTTTACTTTATGTTTATTAATCAAAGAGCTAAAAATGGGGAGGGGGAGGTGGGGGGTAACAGATGCTCTATCTTTACATTCCAATCTGAGTAACACAGTTATTTTTTTCTATATTTCTGTCCTACCCAAAACCTCCATTCTTATACAGTATATCTCAGTGGTCTCAAACTCGCGGCCCGGGGGCCACATGCGGCCCACCACTATTTTGAGGCCCTCGGTATGTTTATCATACTCACAGAAGTAAAATAAAACAGTTTCTTAATCTTATGTCTCTTTAGCTATAAATGACAATATTATTATTAAGACTTGGCCAAAAGGAAAGATTTATAAACTATAAAGAGTTTTACCTCATGCAAAATTACCATTTCTTTAATAAGACATTAACTGTTTTTTTCTGAGGCCCTCCAAGTACCGACAAATCCAAAATGTGGCCCTGCAAAGGGTTGGAGTTGGAGACCACTGGTATATCTATAGATGATTTAGTCATGGTGGTTCATGGATTTATCAGATTACATATTAATAGGTGTTCCCAAAAAGCACCAGCTTTCAAGATGTTGATTGATTCAAAACACAGCTGCTTGTTTAATTACTGGAGCAGCAAGATACAATCATCTAACACCGGTATTGAAAGCTCCACACTGAGTTCTCATTGCTAAGAAATACAACTCACAATTCTGTTTATGATGTCGAAAATTCCTCAGGGTTTGCTTCTGTCCAATATGACTCCTGGCATACGGAGGGATGAGGCAGCAAGCTCGTTGCATTTCTCTTGCTAGGCCTGGGGGCATTCAGATAGTCGAAACAAAGGAAAAAGCATTTTCCTTGCAGCCCCTTGTCTTTGGAACACGTTGCCCGATAACATAGAGGTTCTCTGCCGTTTTCCCTCATTGCTGTTTATTTTATTTTTATCGAATTTTTTTCAGTTTAAACATTTATTTGTAAATGTTACTTAAATCACTTTGTTTATGTATTTTAAATGTTGTATTCTAAATATGGAGAAGGGTGGATATAGAGAAACATGATGACAGATAAAAGCCAAATGGCCCATCCAGTCTGCCCATCAGCATCCACTATCTCCTCCTCTCTCTATTGGTTAAGGCCTACGGAGCAGGAGGGACTGAGCACCCCTCCTGCTCCCAACTTTTTGGTGCTGAGGGTGGGCCGTGCCAGGAGGGGGGGTGAGGGTGAGGGCTGTGCCAGTCGGGGGGGGGGGGAGGTGCGGTGGGCCGGTTGGGAATGGGACCCTCGCGATTTTTGGTTCAAGGAGGGAGAGGGGAAGGAGGGGGGGGGTTAATTTTTTGTAAATCGGGTTGATATTTTGCCTAGAAGTCTTCTGACTATGGTGGTATAGAAAAAATATGTTAAAATATCAGATACTAAGATCCACTGTATCTTTTCCTCTACCACAATCTCCCCAACCCTGAAATGTCCTGTCTAAATTAGATTGTAAGCTCTTCTGAGCAGGGACTGTCTATCGTATGTTAAAATGTCAGATACCTAGATCCACTGTATCATTTCCTATACCATAATCTCCCCAACCCCGAAATGTCCTGTCTAAATTAGATTGTAAGCTCTTCTGATCAGGGACCGTCTATCGTATGTTAAAATATCAGATATCAAGACCCACTGTATCATTTCCTCTACCATAATCTCCCCAACCCCGAAATGTCCTGTCTAAATTAGATTATAAGCTCTTCTGAGCAGGGACTGTTTATCGTATGTTAAAATATCAGGTACCTAGACCCACTGTATCATTTCCTCTACCATAATCTCCCCAATCCCGAAATGTCCTGTCTAAATTAGATTGTAAGCTCTTCTGAGCAGGGACCATGTATTGTATATTAAAATGTACAGCACTGCGTATGCCTTTCAGTGCTTTAGAAATAATAAATAGTAGTAGTAATTCATATTCTAACCCATTCTCCCCAACGAGCTCAGAATGGGTTACAGGTTAACATACATAATATACAGTTAACGGGTCACAATTTGCCATAGTTACAATCCATGATGTAGTGAGAGTGAGCGGCGCCTGGGGCAGTGGCGCTCCTCCCTTCCCCTCTTCCCCGCCCCCCTGCCTCACGTGGCCCCTCCATCCACACCTCTTCAGCCTCAAAGTCATTGTAAAAGTCATTGGTGAGGTCCCACTTGAGTACTGGAAGCCACGCTGATCCTTGAGACCTTGGGCAAGTCACTTAATCCCCCCCCATTGCCCCTGGTACATTAGATAGATTGTGAGCCCACCAGGACAGATAGGGAAAAATGCTGGAGTACCTGATTGCAAACCACTTAGATAACTTTAATAGGTGGTATATTAATACCTAAAATCCTCTATAATAAAACTCTAAGCACGCATGCACACTTACAATGGCATGATCCCTGACAGCATGATTTGTGACTCCGTGGCTGTGTTCGATTGGCGGCATGCGGCGGTTTGTGGCTCGTGTGGCGGTTTAAGCGGTGGCAGAGCAACGGCAGAATGGTATCCGAGGTGCTGCGAGGCGTCCGGCTGCTACTGCTGCACGGGAAAGTGGAGGGGGGAGAGTGAAAAGGGGCTGCTTTGGGGGGGGGAGGAATGTGCTGGGGGGCAGGCCGCAATTTTGGTTTGCTTGGGGGGCCAGAGAGAGATAGGCAGGGGGCCAGGGAGAGAGACAGACAGAAAGAATGACAAACAGACAGCGGCCAAGGAGCGAGAAAGAAAAAAAGACAGACAGACAGACAGGGGGCCAGGGAGAGAGACAGACAGAAAGAATTACAGACAGACAGGGGGCCAGAGAGAGATAAAGAAAAAAAAAGACAGACAGACAAACAGCGGCCAAAGAGAGAGAGAAACAGAAAGAAAGACAGACAGACAGACAGCGGCTAAGGAGCCAGAAAGACAGACAGACACATCTATTCTAGCACCCGTTAATGTAACGGGCTTAAAGACGAGTAAATAAATAAATCATACATCTTGCTAAAGACATGAAGACTTAAAATGGTTCAGAGGAAGGTGTAAAAGATGTTTGAGATGAGACTTGAAGACCTAAATATGCTGTATATACAGTGCCTTAGAAGAGATGAGGGGCAGGGAAGATCTGATATACTGTAGATGGTTTGTGGTGTGACAGAATTCCAAAACACATGGGCTTTTAAACACAGCTTTTAAAATATGTACTTCTTCTATTAATTATGGAGAGGGGGGAGAAAATGATTGGTTTTTGAATTATTTGTGTATTTAAAGTGCGTTCTCTGTAGTGTTTATGTTTAAATTCATTGTATGGCACTGTTAACATTTGAAAATTAATAAAAATTTATAAAAAAACAACAACACATAGGAGTTCCCTATACAGAAAGTTCGGAACCAAAGCGAAACTTAAATAATCTTTAGCGCTTGAAACAGGGTATAAAAAGGGATGCAACCTGAATGGATTGGCAGGTACTACTCTGTCCACCCTATTGGGCAGACTGAATGGACCATACAGGTTTTTATCTGCCATCATCTGCTATGTTACTATATTACAGACCTGAAATATTGAACATGCAGACGAAAACTGAACTGGATATCCCGAGCCAGAATTAGCAGAGAAGTAGAAACGGATGGCGGCATTTACTCCTGCACCGTGCGAAATGCAAAGATGGCGGAGATGCATATTTCCAAAAACTAAGAGAGAGAATGAAAGGTTTTCCCAGAATGAACAGAAGAACTTTGCATAATCCTTAGGGAAACACGATAACCAGCAGCTACATCATATATATTAAAAAAAAAAAAGAGTCATATCCTGCCACCATAAATCAACAAAAGAAATTTAAATCCCCAGTGACTATAGAGCCAAACAAAACTATTTCCCCAGACTCAGTTCCAAAACCCTTTAAATGCAAAAACACAACTGCAAGAAAAAAAAAAAAGAAGAGAAAAGACTTCAAAAAAAATGAGAAATTGCAAGAAAGAAGGGAAAAGGGAAACAGAGCTCTACAAAGTCCTGGGTAGAGTACAATAGTGGCAAGTCAAATGCGCGCAAGACACTGGAGCGCAAGCACAATCGAGCGCTTACGGTGGCAAGTCAAATGCGCGCAAGACAAATGCACGCAGACAAAAGCGTGCGGACAATTTTGCGAAGACAACTGAGCGCAAGACATTTCAGCGCAAGACAACTGAGCGCAAGTGCGCGGAGCATGCCAGAAAATGTTAACAACACAATCACGCGCACCTAAGGTCGCCTGCATTTGTCTAGCGCTCAGTTGTCTTGCGCTCAGATGTCTTGCGCTCACTTGTCCTCGCGCCTTTGTCTTGCGCGCATTTGACCATGAACCGAGTACAACTGATAAACACAAATCAATTGTTTATTCTTTCAAAAAGTACGAAGATTAGGGACGTCTGCATAAAATTACATAGCAGTACTTTTTTTTTTTGTAAATCTTTATTCATTTTTATACGTACAATAAGTGTGATAATACATAAACACATTTGCACATTGAGAATATCACTTAATATTCAGCAGTAATACTAATCATAAAATCTTATCTCCCTCCCTTCCCACCCCTTTATAATAAATAATTAAATTACTTTATATAAGATGTTATACTTAAAATCCCCCCCTCCCTGAAAAATGAACTTTAAGAATTAAGGGAAAAGTAACAACTAATCATTACAAAATTTTGTTAATGGCGCCCACACATCTTGAAATTTCCTAATAAATCCTCGCTGTGTTGCTATTATTCTCTCCATTTTATACATATGACATAATGAATTCCACCAAAAATTATAATTTAGTCTATTCCAGTTCTTCCATAGCAGTACTGTACTTTTAAAATAAATGGGAGAAAATATTTTTTCCCTCAGTGAATAATTAAGCTCAGAAACTCAGTGCTAGAGGAGGCGGTAATAGCTTTTAGGAGCTGATTCTATAAACGGCACCTATAAAAAAAAAAGGAGCTTAGATGCCATTTACAGAATCATAGCTAGTGGCGCCTATGTAAAAAATTAGGCACCTGCGAGGGTTTTAAAGGCCTCTATTTCAGGCGCCTAACTTTTGGGAGAATTGTGTTTAATGGTGCCTAAGGGCTTCTTTTACATAGGTGCGTTAGGGCCTTAACCCGCGGAATAGCGTGCGCTAAATTGCCGCGTGCGCTAGACCTTAACGCCAGCACTGAGCTGGCGTTAGTTCTGGAAGCGTAGCGCGGGTTTAGCGCCCGCTAAAATCCTGCGTGCGCTAAAAACGCTAGCGCACCTTAGTAAAAGGAGCCCTAAGTCACACTCCACCCATAATAACGCCCACTTAGGCATTATGATGTCACAATGTCAGCTTTGGAATATTGCTACTATGTGGGATTCCGGAATCTTGCCACTCTTTGAGATTCTGCACAGAATCTTGATACTTTGTGGGGTTCCGGAATGCTGCTACTATTTGGTTTTTTTGCCAGGTTCTTGTGACCTGGATTGGCCTCCGTGAAGACGGGATACTGGGCTGGATGGACCTCTGACCCAGTAAGCCTATTCTTATGTTCTTAATTTGCGCAAGCGTTTGACACAATTTTCGAGCTCTTTTGCAAAATTGCATACAAAACATTATAGAATTACAGTCGATGCATGGGGGCTCTACAGCCCTGGTTCTAGAAACAGTGCCTACAACAGAGGCGTGGAGGAGCGTGGCGCACAGCACATGCCAATCTTACGTTCGGCGCCATTTGTAGAATCTACAAAATCCTGAGTGGAGTAGAATGGGTACAAGTGGATCGATTTTTCACTCCGTCAAAAATTACAAAGGCTAGGGGACACTCGAAGTTACAGGAAAATACTTCTAAAACCAATAGGAGGAAATATTTTTTCACTCAGAGAATAGCTAAGCTCTGGAACACGTTGCCAGAGGTTGTGGTAAGAACGGATAGCGTAGCTGGTTTTAAGAAAGGTTTGGACAAGTTCCTGGAGGAAAAGTCCATAGTCTGTTATTGAGAAAGACATGGGGGAAGCCACTGCCCTGGATCGGTAGCATGGAATGTTACTACTCCTTGGGTTTTGGCCAGGTACTAGGGACCTGGATTGGCCACCATGAGAATGGACTACTGGGTTTGATGGACCCTTGGTCTGAGCCAGTAAGGCTATTCTTATATTCTTATGCTCTTACAAGTGGATCGATTTTTCACTCTGTCAAAAATTACAAAGACTAGGGGACACTCGATGAAATTACAGAGAAATACTTTTAAAACCAATAAGAGGAAATTTGTTTTTACTCAGAGAATAGTTAAGCTCTGGAACGCATTGTCAGAGGTAAGAGCGGATAGCGTAGCTGGTTTTAAGAAAGGTTTGGACAAATTCATAGAAACATGATGGCAGATAAAGGCCAAATGGCCCATCCAGAGCATCCACTATCTCCTCCTCTCCCTATTGGCTAAGGCTCTTAACATTTGCATCTCCTCTTCCTATAGGCTAAGGCTCTTTACACCTGCATTGTGATGTCATAGAACTTTATGGTTAGAAACACAGGAACATGATGGCAGATAAAGGCCAAATGGCCCATCCAGAGCATCCACTATCTCCTCCTCTCCCTATTGGCTAAGGCTCTTAACATTTGCATCTCCTCTTCCTATAGGCTAAGGCTCTGTGCACCTGCATTGTGAGGTCATAGAGCTGCCCATCTGCAGTAACCATTATCTCTTTCTCTCTCCAGAAGATCTCACGTGCCTATCCCAGGCCCTCTTGAATTCAGACACAGTCTCTGCTTCCACCACCTCTTCCGGGAGACTGTTCCACACATCTACCACCCTTTCTGTAAATTCCTGGAGGAAAAGTCCATAGTCTGTCATTCAGACATGGGGGAATCCTCTGCTTGCACTGGATTGGTAGCATGGAATGTTGCTACTCTGGGTTTTGGTCAGGTACTAGGGACCTAGATTGGCTACCGTGAGGGCTTGATGGACCATTGCTCTGACCCAGTAAGGCTATTGTTATGTTCTTATGTGGATGATACAAACAAGAGGAAACTTCGTCCTTGACTGACATTACAGAACAGTCTCATAACAAATTAAAAATGATCACATCAAGTGACTATACTTGGATAAAAGAGAACTCCATAAATCTGTCTCATATTAGTTTACAATTTTCCCTGCAACCTACCACTGCCTCCCATGCCTTGGACTGTACCCACATAAGTCAAGGCCCCTCCCCCAACACACACACATCTAGAAGTCACACATCATTTGTCCAAATGCAGAAGTATCATCTATACATGAGTTTGTGTACTTTGGGACAGATATACGGGCATTGCAAGATCTCTGAGTAACTGAAGAACAATGAGCCTTATTCAAGGGCAATTTTTTCCTATAGGTATAAGATGAAGAAAAGCCTTTTTATGAGCAATATCCAAACATTGATTTTTTTTTTCCCCTCCGTGTGCAGTAGGTTTAAGCCAGTTAGAATAAAACTCCTGCACTAAGCCAAATGTTATGCCAGGAGAGCTGGAACTAGTCTGTGAAGCCTTTTGCCATCTCAACTCATAGAAACATAGAAGATGACGGCAGAAAAGGGCTACAGCCCATCAAGTCTGCCCACTCTGCTTACCCACCCCCTGTCTATGCTCTAATGACCCAATTTCCTTATCTTGAGCCTCGTAGAGATCCCACATGGGTATCCCATTTATTCTTAAAGTCTGGCACACTGTCTGCCTCGATCACCTGCACTGGAAGCTTGTTCCAATGATCAACCACTCTCTCTGTGAAGAAATACTTTCTGGTGTCGCCATGAAATTTTCCGCCCCTGAGTTTGAGCGGGTGCCCTCTTGTGGCCGAGGGTCTCTTGAGAAAGAAAATATCATCTTCCACTTCGACAAGTCCCGTGAGGCACTTAAATGTTTCAATCATGTCTCCCCTCTCCCTACGTTCTTCGAGAGTGTAGAGCTGCAATTTGTTCAGTCTCTCTTCGTATGAGAGACCCTTGAGCCCCGAGATCATCCTGGTGGCCGTCCGTTGAACTGATTCAATTCTGCGCACATCTTTACTGTAATGTGGCCTCCAGAATTGCACACAGTACTCCAGATGAGGTCTCACCATGGCCCTGAACAACGGCATTATGACTTCAGGCTTTCGGCTGACGAAACTTCTATTGATACAACCCAATATCTGCCTTGCCTTAGATGAAGCCTTCTCCACTTGATTGGCAGTTTTCATGTCTGCACTGATGATTACTCCTAAATCTCGTTCTGCTGAAGTCCTAGTTAAAGTTTCTCCGTTCAAGAAGTACGTCCTGCATGGATTTCCGCTTCCGAGGTGCATGACCTTACATTTCTTAGCATTGAAGCCTAGCTGCCAGGTTGAGGACCAACTTTCCAATGTAAGCAGGTCCTGCGCCATATAATTCTGTAAACTGCATTCACTTACTATATTACATAGTTTGGCGTCATCGGCGAATAGTGTTATTTTACCTTGAAGCCCTTGAGTCAGATCCCCTATGAATATGTTGAAAAGGAGTGGACCCAGGACCGAGCCCTGCGGCACTCCAATGGTCACCTCCGATGTTTTAGAGAGGGTACCATTAGCCACCACCCTCTGAAGTCTGCCACTCAGCCAATCATTGACCCATGCAGGTCTTCACCAGATGTGTCGCAGTGTTGCAACATTTTTCCAGGGGTTTTTTTTTTTTTTTTTTCAGACTTCCCATGTGGTTTGTGGACAGAAAATGCCCCACATATAATTTTTTTCCCTGTAGTTCCTGCTTTAGATATACAGCAAAACTTTGGTTTGCGAGCATAATTCGTTCCCGAAGCATGCTTGTAATCCAAAGCACTCGTACATCAAAGCAAATTTCTGCTATACGCCATCTTTTATTTATTTATTTTTTTTAATTGCCTGCTTGGATATCTTAGTTGCCAGGACATCTAACTTTTCAAGTCATTTTTGACCACAAAGATGTCCACGTTAAAAACGTCCTAACCCAAGCCATTTGGACATAGGAGGGGGCCACCCATAACACACCTCCAACATGCCCCCTCAAACTTTGGACCCTCAGCAGGAAAAAAAAAGTCTAGCAAAACATCTAGAAAGTAGGTTTTGAAAATTGGCACTTGTATGTTTTGGCAAGAAAAATATCCAAGTGCCAAATTATGCTGTGTTTTGGACATCTTTAATTTTTGAAAATGACTAATGGCAGTTACTCTAACTTCTGATTAGTGTTAATTAGTAAGACCAATTGCAGATAATAATATGTCATTTATGCCAAATTAGCATAAACTATTCAAGTAAATTATGCGTGCATCTGAAACAATGGTGCTCATTTTCAAAATAAAAAAATGGCTGAAAATATCATAAAGCGGCAAGGCATTGTTCTCACAAAAATGTCTAAGTTGCGATTTTCAAACAGAATTGAATGTTTTTCTCTGCAGTTTGTCCAGATTCCTAGAAGGTGTGTTGGGGGTGTGGTTTGGGCGGGACTCGGGCATTCCCTAAAGTTAGACATTTTTCTGCCATATTGGAACAAAACTTAAACATTTAGGGCAAAAACTCAGATGTTTTTGTCTAGATCGGTTTCAAACATGACTAAGGGGGGAATTCACTAATGGGTGCTAACTGCGTTAGTATGCGCTAATGATTCTTCTTAGGTGCCATTGACTCGTTCTCGTCCTAGCGACTTGATGAACTACAGTACAGATCTAAAAAGAAATCGGTTTTGGGCTGGTTTTGTGTAAGGTTCTCCACCTCCTCTCTTATCAAGCAGCATTATGGGGCAAAGACCTGGAAAAAGTAATTATGCATGCAAATAACTATGGTGAATTTAGGAAACACCTAAAAACATACCTGTTCCTGAAGTACCAATCGCTCCCTTCTCAATCTCTCCCATAACAACTGATCTCTTAAACTGTTAGCCACTAATCCCCAACTATGTAATTTGCACTCAATTTGTAGCAGCTTTCTAATCATTGTAAACCACATAGAACTTCACGGTACTGCGGTATATAAACTGTTATTATTATTATTATCCCCATGGTTGTTTTCAATATGTCCAGACATCTGATTGTAGGTCACCCTCTTCGCCTAGTTCCTTCGATCTTTCCAAACATGAAATCCTTCTCCAATGATCTTTCCCTTCCGACGGTGTGACCATAACAAGACGGTCGTAACTTCATCGGTTGGGTTTTGCGTGACATCGTTGGTTTGATCTCTTCCAAAATCAATATGTTAGTTCTTCTGACGGTCCACGGCACGCCTAAAATCCTTCTCCTGCACCAAAGCTCAAATGGGTCAATCTTCTTTCTGTCTTGTTTCCGTAGTGTTGTATTGGCCATGGGTGAGTCTGATCTTCGCTTGAAGTGTTATTTCCTTGCCTTTGAATGCTTTGTCGAGAGCCTTCATTGAAGAGCGACCAAGTGCTACTCTGTGGAGTATTTTTCCCCTGCTAGTCGCGTCTTTGTTTACAAAGGAGCCCAGAAGATTGAAACCCTTTACAACTTTTATTCTATCACCTTCAAGTTCAAAATCTTCGTCATTTTCTGTGTTCACGGTCTTCATCTTGTTTATGTTCAGTTCTAATCCCATTTATGACTTTCGGCTTTGACTTTTCTCAGTAGATGCATCATGTCTTCTTTGCTGCTGGTGTTGAGCATTGTATCAACTGCACAGTGCAGGTTGTTTATATTTTGGCCACCAACTAATGATTTGCTAATGGTTAGCACACACTAAATGCTAAAGACACCCATTATATTCCTCTTGGCATCTTTAGCGTTTAGCTAGTGCTAATTGTTGGTGTGAGCTAATGCAGTACTGCCCAGGGCTGGATTAATTCGTCAAAGGCCCCTAGGCACACAAGTACACTGGGCCCCTTGCTCCGCCCCATCCCACCATGCGCCCAGGCGGAAACAGGAAGCTACGTCAGAGGGAAGCTTGGGATAAGTAGCACCGCTTGCAAAATTACAGTTCCCGTTGCCTTTCTTACCCGCGTTGCTTGCTTGTCTTACTTTCCGTCGTTGGGGATAGGGGGAGGGGGGTGCGTTGCCGATCGATGCTGGAGGGGCCCATCGCCGTTTGAAAAAACAATGTTGATGCTCTCGTTCATCAGGCCCCCATGACCATTTCGGGCCCTAGGCATGTGCCTTCTTGGCCTATTGGTTAATCCTGCCCTGGTACTGCCTGTTGATGAATTCCCCCTTTAGTTACAAAAATGTGCTCTAAATGGCCTCTGGAAAGATTAAGGCATGACCCCCCCCTTTAATCCCCCCACCCTCACTGATTTCCTGTCACCCACCCAAAGATGTGACAATGACAGTGCATTTCAGGATCAAAAAATCTATATAAAATTTTGGGCTCCTTTTATGAAGGTGCGCTAAGCATTATAGCGCACGCACCGGATTAGCGTGCACTGTAGCATGCGCTATAGCGTGCGCTAGCCAAAAATCTACCGCCTGCTCAAAAGTAGGCGGTAGTGGCTATTCCGCGCGTTAAGGCCCTAACGCGCCTTCGTAAAAGGAGCCCTTTGTTTGTACCGGAGAAAGCAGTCACTGCTATGGACATTGAGTTGGCATGATGTTTCATTTCTCATATAGAATGAACCATATGCGAGCATAATTCAGTATTTATTATAGTCAAGAATCTGATTGCATCTTATTGGCTAGTTTCTCGGCAGCAGTCGGATTGTTGGGTATTGCTTTGGAAGAGCCTTTATGAAAGAGACATAAGCTACGCATGTTTCTCTTCGTGAAAAGGTTGTTAATAAATCAACTTTCTAATAAGCGCTCGGTTATAAAGTTGTCGTCCTCCCAAAGTGAAGTGCATTAATAGCTCTTTGAAGATACGTCATTATTAATGATAAAAATGGAAGACGTCTTGTAATGTGTAGGCCAAGCACAACCAGTCATTTGTGCTGCAAATTTCCTTCCCCATGGCTACTGAGAGGTCATCTCCAGTAGAGATGAGTGCCTAAACCAGGTCATCCCTAGGTCATGGAACATACGATTCCTCGGGAAATGATAAAGTTGTGCCTGACACATCGGGAATGTTTGTAGACTCCTGTGTCCAGAGGGAGCTGACCTGCAGGTCACCATCCTCATATAACACACGACCTCCAGACAGACAAGAATTTTCACATTACAGGTGAACGTCAAGTACAATCACCATTTTGTATGTAAATGATATTGCTTGTGTCCAAAAAGCAGATAACAATCAACGCAGGGCATTTGCAACTCACAAAAGAGGAGAAAATAAGGGTGTGCAAAAAGTGATACTAAATGAATACTATCGAGTGAATACTAAAAAGTTGTTAACGGAGATGTTGTTCAAAACGGTTCAAAGACAACTCGGCGAAAGACAAAGGCGCGCGCCGACAACTGAGCGCAAGACGGAAGCGCGCGCCGAAGAAAATTACAGTTTTTAGGGGCTCCGACGGGGGTTTTTGTTGGGGAGCCCCCCCAGTTTACTTAATAGATATCGCGCCGGCGTTGTGGGGGGTTTGGGGGGTTGTAACCCTCCACATTTTACTGTAAACTTAACTTTTTCTCTAAAAACAGGGAAAAAGTGAAGTTTTCAGTAAAATGTGGGGGGTTACAACCCCCCCCACCCCCCACAACGCCCCCACAACGCGGCGCGATCTCTATTAAGTAAAGTGGGGGGTTCCCCCCCCCCGTCGGAGCCGTAACAGTAATTTTGCTGCGCTCAATTATCTGCGTGCGCCTTTGTCCCGGCGCGCTTTTGACCTGACACCGTTCAAAAAGAGGAAAAGATGTCATTTCTACTCTGCCTTAGTGTCAATTGAACACATTAGGGCAGTGGTTCCCAACCCTGTCCTGGAGGACCACCAGGCCAATCGGGTTTTCAAGCTAGCCCTAATAAATATGCATGAGAGAGATTTGCATATAATGGAAGTGACAGGCATGCAAATCTGCCCCATGCATATTCATTAGGGCTAGCCTGAAAACCCGATTGGCCTGGTGGTCCTCCAGGACAGGGTTGGGAACCACTGCATTAGGGCATAAGTTCTTATCATGGGTCAAAAACCTTATAAAATACATTTTATTCTTTTAATAAAGAACATAAGAATAGCCTTACTGGGTCAGACCAATGGCCCATCAAGCCCAGTCTTTACGGTGGCCAAACCAGGTCACTAGTACCTGGCAAAACCCCAAAGAGTAGCAGCATTCTAGAACCTGAAAGAGTAGCAGGGTTCCGGAATCTCAAAGAGTAGTAACATTCCATGCTACCGATCCACGGCAAGCAGTGGCTTCCCCCATGTCTGTCTCAATAACAGACTATGGGCTTTTCCTCCAGGAAATTGTCCAAACCTTTCTTTGAAACCAGCTAATAATCAGAAGGAGCTGTATATGCTGGGAGGGGAGAGGCTGATATGCACAGATGGGGAAAGGGACCTTTGGGGTGATAATAACTGAAGATCTAGAGGTGAAAAAAAACAGTGCGACAAGAAGGATGCTGGGCTGTATAAAGAGAGGCGTAAACAGTAGAAGAACGAAGGTGTTGATGCCCCTGTACAGGTCACTTGGAGTATTGGGTTCAGTTTTGGAGACCGTATCTGGCGAAGGCCACAAAAAGGCTTAAAGCAGTCCAGAGGAGGGCGACGAAAATGATAGGAGGGCATTGGAGATATGATTCAGACATTCAAATACTTGAAAGGTATTAACGTAGAACAAAATATTTCCAGAGAAAGGAAAATGGTAAAACCAGAGGACATAATTTGAGTTGAGGGGTGAGAGACTCAAGAGCAATGTTAGGAAATTCTTCTTTACGGAAAGGGTGATGGATACCTGGAATGCGCTCCCGAGAGAGGTGGTGGAGAGGAAAACAGTGATGGAGTTCAAAAAAGCATGGGATGAACACAGAGAATCTAGAATCAGAAAATAATAGTAAATATTGAAGAACTAAGGCCAGTACTGGGCAGACTTGCACGGTCTGTGTCTGAATATGGCCGTTTGGGGGAGGATGGGCAGGGGAGGGCTTCAATGGCTGGGAGGGTGTAGATGGGCTGGAGTGAGCTTTGATGGAGACTTCAGGAGTTGGGACCTAAGAACAGTACTGGGTAGAGCTTTGGATTCTTGCCCAGAAATAGCTAAGAAGAAGGAAAAAAAACCCTAAAACAACCCAACAAAGTTTTAGATTGAATCAGGTTGGGCAGACTAGATGGACCATTCCATCTGCCGTCATCTACTATGTTACTATGTAGCTACCTTACCCGCTCTTACCACAACCTCTGGTAACTCATTCCAGAGCTTATCTATTCTCTGAGTGAAAAAATATTTCCTCCTATTGGTTTTAAAAGTATTTCCCTGTAACTTCAACATAGATCAATGTTAGGAGCAAACAGGGCAGTAACTGGTGTCCAAAGCAAAGCTGAGGGCCGCGAGTAAGAAGCCCAAAAGATCCGAATGATTTAGAGACGGGGTGAAAACGGTCAAGCTTTAATTTTGTATCCCCTAACATTACAGTTCAAGTGCACTGCCAACCCTGTTTGAACTAGAGCTAGTGGTTTGGCTTGGTCTCCCAATGATGAAGACATACGATTCCACTTAATCAGTAGACGTTCTGAGAAGAAGCCCAGGAAAAGAGCCAGCCTGAAGAGCAAATGATCTCAGCCTCATCGAGCTTAATCATTCCTGGCTAAAGCAGAGAGCAAAGGATTAGACCCTGCCCCATCTGCCCCACAATTGACCTTTCTGAGAAGCAAGTGCGGGGGATACTTAATCCAACTGGGAGATCTCAACAATACCTGACTTTTCATCTTATGCTCATACACTATTTTGACCTTGTCATTCTCCCCCTCCCCCACAGGAGATTTCTGAAATTGTGTACGTATGTGCGTGAATTGAAGCCGATTGATCATCAATCTGTATTTTCACCACTCTGAGAGAGAGAGGTAGTTCCTTTGTGTAGGGGGGGGGGTGGAAGGAGCATAAGAATTGCCACTGCTGAGTCAGACCAGTGGTCCATCATGCCCAGCAATCAACTCACGCGGCGGACCTCTGGTCTAAGACCAGCACCCTAACTGAGACTAGCCCTACCAGCGCACGTTCTTGTTCAGCAGGAACTCGTCTAACTTTGTCTTCAATCCCTGGAGGGTGTTTCCCCCTATAATAGCCTCCAGAAGAGCGTTCCAGTTTTCTACCACTCTCTGGGTGAAGAAGAACTTCCTTACATTTGTACGGAATCTATCCCCTTGTAACTTTAGAGAGTGCCCTCTCGTTCTCTCTACCTTGGAGAGGGTGAACAACCTGTCTTTATCTACTTTGTCTTGAATCCCTGGAGGGTGTTTTCCCCTATAACAGACTCCGGAAGAGCGTTCCAGTTCTCTACCACTCTCTGGTTGAAGAAGAACTTCCTTACTTTCGTATGGAATCTATCCCCTTTTAGCTTTAGAGAGAGCCCTCGAGACTACAACGGGAACTCCCAGCAGCCATTCTGATGATGGCTCTGCACGGGGAAGGAGCATAGGAAGATCGCTCTTGCCCCACTTCACCACTAGACCACTCGGTAAGGTTCCAGGGACGCAGATTCGGGATCGCTGCCCTTTATTAAGCCCCCCTCTCCCCCGGCAAGTGCCTCTTACCTGCATCCTCCCGCCACCACCTCTTCGCTCTCCCTGCTCAACACCGAAGCGGGGAAAGAGGAGACTGAAGCACCCGCACTTCCCCCCCCCCCCACAACACGCACAGAGGGAGGTGATCGGAGGAGGTGATCGGAGGCGGAGACCACCAGGTAAGATCCGGGGCTGGGTCATAGCCGGCACAAAGTTATTTGCAAGAGGGGGATGGGGCTGGGCCACCCTTGGGTGGAGGGATGCCAGCGCCTCTCCACCTCTCCACTCCCTGTGTACCCCTTGACATGTTCACCAGCGCAGGCAGCATCTTCCACTTGTTGCCGACGCTAGTCTTGGCTCTCTTGTGACATCACTTCCTTGCTGGGGGACCAGGACGTGACGTCAGAAGGGAGCCGAGGCCGTCACGAGAAATAGGTAGAAGGTGCTGCTCGATCCAGCGAACATTTTACGATGTATGCGGGGGAGGGTGTGTTCAAGTAACAGGGAAGAGTGTGGGGTGCATGGTGTGGGGATACCGGGTATCACCACCCCCAGCACCAACCTCTGTTGCTACATCACCGAAAGGGTGCTCGGGTAAGAGAGCCCTTTATAGAAGAGCACTTTAAAAAAATATATATTAATGAATATTTTTCAAATAAACTCAAGACAAAACTTGATACAGAAAAAGTTCCTAACTACATAAATTAATACAATGGAGTCGGTCCAGAGGAAGGCTACTAAAATGGTGTGTGGTCTTCATCAAAAGGCGTAGGCGACAGACATAAAGATCTCAATCTGTATACTCTGGAGGGAAGGCGGGAGAGGGGAGATATGATAGAGACGTTTAAATAAAATATTCCAAAAAAAAAAGTCACTCACCAGCAGTGGGCTACCTCTCCAAGATCTAACATTAAAGATCCAAAACAGGTGGAGAAAAAAAACCTCAAAAATCTTTTATCACGCAGCAATCATTGATGATTTACAGCTGGCATTCTTATTGTCATTGGCAAAAAAAACTCACACCCGGAATACAATGTTAAGAGATCTAAAGAGGGAAAAACCCACTACTGTGTACAGTAATATATTTTATAAATTTTTAAAAATTTACAAAGAAAAAGATCATATACATAATCTGGTCTCATTTGAATATTTGTGTCCTAAAGTAAACCGGATTTGAAGATGGAATGGAAGACAAAATAGATTTAGGAGTTTTTCTTGCTTCTAGAAAATTCTTAAAATGTTCAGGGTCTAGAAAAACAAATGACTTTGATTCCAACTTAACAATATTGTGCATTTGTATGGATATTGCGGGAAAAAAAATATCCCTCCTAAGGCCAACAGATCTGATTTCAAGGCCAAAAAGGCCTTTCTTTGATCTGAGTGACCCTACACAGGTCAGGAAATATTTGTACTTTATGACTCAGAAATTAATGATCTATATATCGAAAAGACAATCTAAGGAGCCAGTTACGATCTGGCTCTAAGGCAAATGAAGCAATAAGCATAGCTGATTTCACTACAAGACTTGACCCCTCTAAAAAATTCCACGCACAGTTGATTTGGGGAAGTTAATAAAACCCAAATTTAGACGTCTCTTGTAGTTCTCCATTGACTCCAACTTAAGAACATAAGAATAGCCTTCTGGGCCAGACCAATGGTCCATCAAGCCCATTAGCCCGTTCCCAAAGTGGCCAATCCAGGTCATCAGTACCTGACCAAAACCCAAGGTGTAGCAATATTCCATACAGAATCCCAAGGAGTAGCATGATTCCGAAATCCTAAAGAGTAACAAGATTCTAGAATCCCAAGGAGTAGCAATATTCCACGCTACCGATACAGGCAAGCAATGGCTTCCCCTGTGTCTTTCTCAATAACAGACTATGGACTTTTCCTCCAGGAACTTGCCCAAACCTTTCTTAAATCCAGCTACGCTATCCGCTCTTACCACATCCTCTGGCAATGCGTTCCAGAGCTTAAGTTTCAAGTTTCAAGTTCAAGTTTCAAGTTTATTAAAATTTGATGATTCGCCTATTAAATCTAAGCGAATTACATAATAAAAGAATTATAGTATAGAACAATAAAACAAGTTATTTTACATTAACAATTTTCAAGGGGCTACGACAGATTGACAATACAGACGAACTGTGAAACATTAGGAAAGAACATTAGGGAATAATAGTTACAAATTGTAGTTTCCTCAAGGGAAGAAAGGGGTTTGATGTGGGTAGGAACAAACGAGTAGGTTGGGGGAGATGTGTGAGAAAGTATTGATTGGTTACTTGTACTCCGAAAAGTTGTTCTAAAGGTTAAATGAGGATTTGAAGAGATAAGTTTTTAAATTAGTTTTAAATAAATTAAGGTCTTTGATGTTTCTGATATATAGAGGGAGGGTATTCCAGATAAGAGGAGCCATAACTGAGAAGATGTCATGGCGTCTGGTTCCTATTATTTTCAATGAGGGGATAACTCTTCTCCGAGTGAAAATAAACTTCCTCCTATTGGTTTTTAAAGTATTTCCCTGTAACTTCATTGAGTGTCCCCTAGTCTTTGTCATTTTTGATGGAGTGAAAAATCGATCCACTTGTACCCGTTCTACTCTACTCAGGATTTTGTAGCCGTACAGGAGGGGGTCAGCAACAGTGACTGCACACATAATCACAGAGACACTATGCTTTGAGTGAAAAGCAAATTGCCTCTTTCTTCATCCCTCCAAGTATATTTGTTATAACCTTGCTCCACAGTTTTCATGGCCTTATCTGTGTGTTTTTTGAGGGGTGGGGAAGGGGTGCTTCTTTCATATTATCATATTATAGGGGTTTCTCTCCTCGCTTCTTTCTCCTTATACACCTCCCAAAGAACTCCATTCCTCAGATAAGCTGCTCTTAGCTGTAGTCATCTCCTCCACTGCCAATTCCAGACTGTAACCTGCCACCTGTCCGCTCTGTAACCTGCCGTCTCTCTGCTCTGTAACCTGCTGTCTCTCCGCTCTGTAACCTGCCATCTCTCCGCTCTGTAAACTGCCTTCTCTCCGCTCTGTAACCTGCCCTCTCTCCGCTCTGTAACCTGTCATCTCTCTTCCCTCTTTCTCATTCCAAAGTCTGATAAAAATAGACCATGCTCAGCCTTCAAGTGCTTCAATCCTATATTATACTGCTCGGTTCTGCTTGAGATCACTTGAAACCTCTCCTCCAAATCTATTAATCCGGAACGGTAAGGAAGGAGCTATTAGAATGGACACCTAGGTTAGTTCCTGAATGCAGAATCCAGCACTGGGCTTGTCAGGCTGAAGCGTATCAGGCATGGGAATAAACCACTTCGGCATGCATTCTTGTACCGACGGCCCTGAAGTATATTTCCTCGCTCCCAGGTTGTGGGAAACTGCTGAATCTGGTGGGCTCTTTTTCTCACACCCATTCTTTCAGCAATTTCCACCGTGTATGGATTTCCTTAACCATTTACTCGGTTAAACAGTTACCCTGTTTCCCCGAAAATAAGACCTAACCCAAAAATAAGCCCTAGTTAAGACCTGCATGATACTAGTACTGCCTGATTTGCTGAAAAAAAAATCAAAGCCCCCACCCCTGCTGCTTTAGGAGGCCTCAGAGGTACGGTATGCCAATATGATGGTGGGAGGGTCGGTGGGGTTCTGCTGCACAGGGGGATGGGAGAGGGGGAGGGATAGAAAGATACTGCACAAAGGGATTGGTGAGAGGGAGGAAAGATGCTTCACATGAGGGGAGAAAGAGGAAGAATTGGGGTGGAAGAGAGGAATGGAGAGATGATTGTTCTACATGAAAAAATAAGACATCTTCCGAAAATAAGCCCTAATGCGTTTTTTGGACCCAAAATTAATATAAGACAGTGTCTTATTTTCAGGGAAACACGGTATACAGGCAAAATCAAATTTCCTTCCTGTCCCTCCATCTCAACACACATTTTGTCAGTGGCATAGTGAGGGTGAGAGGTGCCCCTCCCCCACCATCTTTTGCACACACCCCTACATGCTCCTTCCCCTCGCGTGCCGCTTCCCTTCCCCCGTATCTCCGTAACATTCCTGTCGTGAACAGCAACCCTCAAGCTGCTGTCACACCAAAGTCTGATGTCACTTCCTAGCTGCGGGTCCAGGAAGTGACATCAGAGGAAGAGCCAATGCTAGTGCGACAGCAGCTTGGGGTTTGCTGCTTACGCCAGGAACGTTACAGAGGTATGGGGGATGGGAAGCGGTACACACGCATAGTGGTGGTGGTGGGGGGGTTTGTGGAGAGGAGGACGGGTGCCTGCCCCTCACCAAGACAGTACCCAGGCAGACACTTCCCCCCTTATTACGCCACTGCACATTGTCAAAAGTACACTTCATATATCTACCTGTAACTTCATCGAGTGTCCCTTAATCTTTGTAATTTTGACGGACTAAAAAATCGATCCACTTGTACCCGTTCCACACCACTCAGGATTTTGTAGACTTCAATCATATCTCCTCCCCTCAGCTATCTCTTTTCCAAGATGAATAGCTCTAACCTGTGTAAATATATGGAATACATCTGGTCTGGGCTTCCACAATGGTATTTTAAATAACATCCACACGTAGTCTAGGCGAGAGGTGATGAGGGTCTAAGCAGTGCACTCAAGAAGGAAGGGTCTGATTTTAGCAATATTGCAGAGAAAGAAACGACAACTTATAGATTAGTAGGGTGGGATTTTTCAAAGCTGCGCTGCTCAGTATCTCAGCTTTGTAAAAAAGACCCGGAGGAGTTCAGTGCTTAACTGCCAGCAGTTGGACATGAGCACTTACACCAGCCTTTGACATGGCATAAATGCTCGTGCCTAAAATTAGACCTGAAATACAGACTTATGCATGGAACTGCCATTATTACAGCCCATTTTGATTTTAGTCCCCTAAGTTTCCAGCAGAAGTAAGAGAGGGTAAAGGGACTTGACCAAGGTTTATTTATGTTTTAATTTAATTTAGTCTTCAATTTATATACCGGGTCATCTCCCAACGGAGCTTGACTCGGTTCACATGTAATTAAGACTAGAGTACATAAAAAAGAGAGCATAGAGAAAAAAAAGCTGGATTATCTTCAATTCTTTGATACTATATTAAGCCACTTAAGCTCGCTTGAATGCATTTAGTAAAACAACAACAAAGTGGTTTACAATTAAAAAAAACAATCAAACTATATTGCAAATACAACGTCAATAAAAAAAATCAAGATAAAACATTAAACAGCTACATTTTCCAACAGATGTCTCTTCTTTTCCCAGCTGGCTTTCGAGTTCTCCTGTAGAATTTATTTTCAGCAGTTTCTTAGCTTGTATTTACTTGGGCAGGAAAGGGATCTGAATGTATTTGGAAGAATCCGCTTGTGCAGACCTCAAAGGCGGAAAGAATCCGCAAAGGTTTTGAATGCCCGAGGCCTAGAACTGAGACCTTCTGCTGCAAGCCCTAGCCTGGGCTCCATGTGGGCCTCGCGTGTCGATTCGGTGCCAGGATCTCTTTGTAGCCGCTTTAATCTTCCCTGCTTTCTCCAGGAATAACGCTCTGCGCATGAATCCCGGCACTGGCAAAACATGTGAGACTATGAAACGTGATCTTTGACACTGAATCCAAGCGGACTGGCCTCTGTACCAGAAGAGGGAAAATGCCTCCCCGGCCCTTCTTTGTAAAATGCCTGAACATCGCAGATGGAGAACATTTGGTTGTCGTTACTGGTTATTATGATAAGCTACGTTAAAATATGAAGTGAGGGAATTTATCTTTATTTCCTGGGATAATGCTGGTGAAATATGCGGCATTCCATTTGGGGGTTTTAGTCACTCTAGTGAACTCTGTCATTCATTTATCTTTATTTGGCTCCATTCTTGAGACAGTGTACACCATTGGGGGGGAAGGAGCGGGGGAGTAGAGGGTGCAGGAAGGGGAGGGGGGATTGTTGATTTAATCTTCTATGGATACGTTTATTAGCTGTCTTAAATCTCCCTTGATTGAACACAATGGACAATGTAGCAAGTCTGTAATCTAACCTGAGTCCCTGGGGAAAAGCGTAGAGTCCTCACCGAACCCCCCCCCCCTGACGTTCATCTGTAAGTGGTTTGCGTCACCAGTCATTACTGTCATAGCTCCCCTCTAATCAAGCTCTGTGCAATTACAGCCCCTGCCCCCTCAACTTTCCGTCTCCCTCTGGCACCACCCAAACAAGTCTTTTGTCATGTAGGAAAAATAGAATATTAACACTTCTTTTAAGGAAGGTAGATGGGGAGAGTGTGGTGCAGTGGTTAAAGCTACAGCCTCAGCACCCTCTGAGGTTGTGGGTTCAAACCCACGCTGCTCCTTGTGACCCTGGGCAAGTCACCTAATCCCCCCCTATTGCCCCAGGCACATTAGATAGATTGTGAGCCCACTGGGACAGACAGGGAAAAAAACTAAATTAATGTAAACCATTCTGAGCTCCCCTGGGAGAACAATCTAGAAAATTGAATAAATAAATAGTGTGCAAAGCTTCAGCCTCTGATAACCAGAGCTGGTATTGTGACATCATAATGCCTCACTCCACCAATCAGAGCCAACCTCATCAGTGATGTCACAATGGCTGGATTGCCCTATACTTGACTCACTTTTACTACTTTTGATTTCTAGAGTGGTGCAGTGGTTAAAGCTACAGCTTCAGCACCCTGAGGTTGTGGGTTCAAACCCAAACTGCTCCTTGTGACCCTGGGCAAGTCACTTAACCCCCCCATTGCCCCAGGAACATTAGATAGATTGTGAGCTCACCGGGACAGACAGGGAAAAATGCTTGAATACCTGAATAAACCCATATAAACCGTTCTCCTGGGAGAACGGTATAGAAAATTGAATGAATAAATAAATAAAAAGTATTATACAGTAATATTGCACTATTTTCTTTCATTACAACAGCAAACATGTGACCAAGGAATATTAGCCTTCAGTATTAAAAAAAAGGGGGGAAAAGATAACATTTGAAGTGCTTGCTTAATGCTGGACAGTGGCAAAGTAGTGATTTAACTGCGTTGGATCAAAAAGAGAAATTTTTCTTATCAAATTCTGCAGGCAGTCCATTGAACTTGAGTATGTTTATCTTAGTGCAGTACCGAAAAGAGAGAAGCATTTGTGATGTGTTTGTCTGTGTGTCTAAGCTAATCTAATCTAATCTAATCTAAATCTTGGGTTTATATACCGCATCATCTCCAACTGGTGGAGCTCGACACGGTTTACATGTTTAGGAAGCAGCGGAACTCCAGTGGGTTAAGCTACTTTTGTAATAATGCATGTGTGTGTGTGTGTGTGTGTGGGGGGGGGGGGTTCCCTCTTCTTGTACAGAATGGACTCAATTCTATGAAATGCATCGAAATATGTAGGAGCCGACCACTGCAGCGCTGAGCGTGATTCTACAAAGGGGTGATGAAAAGTTCTCAGCCCAACCAAGAAGGGAATGACGGGAAGCCATGAAACCTACAAGTTATTCCACCCTTTTCATTTCAGTGAGGCAAATGCATCTAGCAAATGGCCACAAGTATAGAGAAACCAAGCCATTGTGACATCACCAATGAGGCTGGCTCTTAGGCATTGGTGGAATGAGGCATTATGACATCACAATCTCAGCTCTGGAATGTTGCTACTCTGAGTTTCTGCCCGATACTTGGGACCTGGGTTGGCCACTGTTGGAAACTTGGGACTTGTATACCGCCTTTTTGTGGCTTTGACATTTAGAGTAGTGGGCACTGGAGGATTAAGTGACTTGCCCAGGGTCACAAGGAGCAGCGCTGGGATTTGATCTCACAACCTCTGGGTGCAGAGGCAGCTCTGCCAGTGAGCCACATCTTCAGTCTGTCCCAGTAGGGCAATTCTTATGTTCTTAAGTATAGGACAGTCAAGCCTTTGTGACATCACTGCTGAGGTTGGCTCTTAGGCATTGGTGGAATGAGGCATTATGACATCACAATACGAGGGGCCGCTGAAAAGTTCTCAGCCCAACCAAGAACGGAATGTCGTGGAGCCATGAAATTTACAAGTTATTTCACCTATTCACCCCTAAGTTCAACACCCTCGGCACATACTCTCATGTCTGGTCACTGCTGCAATCACCTCCAAATCACTAAAAAATTCTCACCCTTTCAAATTCTTTTTAATGTTTGGAAACAGAAAATAGTCAGATAGAGCAAGGTCAATCAGAGTCTTCCCAGTGCATCTGCACCGGGAGAGGCCTAAGACTCTGATTGGCCAGATACCTAAGGCCCCTCCCATGGCCTTATACATCCCTCCTGCCAATTTTGGTGGGACTTCTGCGGCGTTCCCTTCCAGAGCTGCTCAGTTGATCATGGCAAGGGATCAGACGCGATTCTCTAACTTGCGCCTGTGGCATGGGTTAGAGAATCAGGGCGGTTAGATGGAGGTTAGGCGTCTCTCCATCAGGGTAGATGTGATTCGCCGGTGTGTGAATCTCAGCCACTTCTTAGGTGGCTGCTGAGACCAGCGTCCTTTACAGAATCTGCCCCTTAGTGTATACCCATTAACATGTGTGATAATGAAATGAAGTGCCCTGGAATGAAATAGCATATGTTATTTCATCTTATCATGCATTATTTTATGTTGGTATGTTCGCATAAAATAGCTCATGCTATAATGAAATGAACTGCAGAGCAAATAAATAAAGAAGCAAAGATTTCCCTCTGCACTACCTTAATAGTTAGATATAAGGACCTTTATTCTATAAATGCCATTTAAAAGCTGACTTAAGAGCAATTAAAAAGCGCCTCTCGGCACCGGAATCGCGCCTAATGCCGCTGTAGGCCCGATTCATGTCAAACGTAGGCGCCAGAAGCGTAGGCCTCAAAAACCATAGAAACATAGAGTATGACAGCAGAAAAGGGCTGTCGGCCCAACAAGTCTGCCCACCCGAATAACGCACCCCCTAAGCACTTCCTCGAAGTGAACCCACATGTTTATCCCATTTATTCTTAAAATCGAGCACGGTGTTGGCCTCTACTGCCTGAAGTGGAAGATCATTCCAACGATCAACCACCCTTTCGGTGAAGAAATACTTCCTTCTCCCACCCCTAATTTTTAGCGGATGCCCTCTTGTCGCCGTAGGTCCTGTAAGGAAAAAGATGTCTTCTTTCACCTCCATACGGCCAGTAACATATTTGAACGTCTCTATCATGTTTCCCCCTCTCCGCGTTCCTCGAGAGAGTATAGCTGCAATTTACCTAGACGTTCCTCATATGGGAGATCCTTGAGTCCTGAGACCATCCTGGTGGCCATTCGCTGAACCGACTCCACTCTCAGCACATCCTTTTGATAATATGCCTTCCAAAATTGAACACAATATTCCAGATGAGGTCTCACCATGGACCTGTACAACGGCATTACAACTTTGGGCTTCCGGCTGACAAAACTTCTCCGGATGCAACCCAGCATTTGGCTAGCCTTGGATGAAGCTTTCTCCACTTGATTGGCAGCCTTCATATCTTCACTAATGATTACTCCCAGGTCCCGTTCTGTCACCGTTCAGAGTGTAGGTTCTGCAAGGGTTTCCGCTACCAAGGTGCATAACTTTACACTTCTTGGCATTAAAGCTCAGCTGCCAAATAGTGGACCATTGGCCTACATTTTTGGCACCTACCTTCGCTGAAGGCGCGATTCTCTAAACAGTGCCGTTGTATGATTGACACGCGATTGGCGGAGCAGATAACAGCGCTGTTTTGAGAATCCAGGCCCAAGTTGCTAATAGGCATTTTAAAAGGTACAATTGGAGGTTGATTATTGCAATACTGTATATACCCCCTACTTCTATGTCCCTCCTCTTGCTTCTCCATGCCCCCTTCCCCTACAACTTTCCCTTCCTCTTTGATCTGTCGCCTTGAGCCTGTATAGCTATGTGCGAATCACAAATGGAAGATTAGATTAGATTATTAGTAGTAAAGATACCGTGTTAAAGAAACTTCAAACTGCACAAAACACAGCTCCATTCTTGAGACAGTGTACACCATTGGGGAAGGGGGGGGGGGGAACGGGGGACTAGAGGGTGCAGGAAGGGAGAGGGAATTGTTGATTTAATCTTCTATGGATTTATAGAGCATCAGGACATGAGCGTGTCCCCATTGTTACAACTGTTACACTGGTTACCAATTAAGGCCCATATTTGGTTTAAAATCTGTGTAATAATTCAGATATTGTATGGCACTGTTCCAGGATATATGCAAGATCTTGTGCATCTTTCAGCATGTAACGCTACAAAGGAGTCAAGGGAATATAAATATTAAAAGAAACAGTTCATTCTGCAGGGTTTGAATATCAGGGAACCATATGGTGGAATTCACTGCCTTTGGAAATTAGATGTCCGGAAAATTATTTAAGGTTTCACACTCATGCTGAAAACGTTCCTCTTGAAGAACTTTCTTCTTAATGAATATTGATTTAATTGATTTTGTGTGATGTAATTTTATGCGATATTGATTGCAAGCCACATTGTCTCTTGATTGGAAAAAAGTGGGATGCAAGGGTCAATAAATGAAATGATAAAGCCCTAGGAGGAGGCAGAGGAAGAAAACTGATGAGCCCTTTCGCTCCACGATGCTGGATGGATGGGGCGTAATTCAGCAGTGGAGCTGAGACTCGATGGAAAATGGCTTAAACCCCTCAACTACTGGTTGCGATCAATCAGTCAACAAACCAATAGAGTAGTGT
The DNA here is from genome assembly GCF_902459505.1 of Geotrypetes seraphini. Lineage (NCBI taxonomy): Eukaryota > Metazoa > Chordata > Amphibia > Gymnophiona > Dermophiidae > Geotrypetes > Geotrypetes seraphini. The sequence continues at coordinate 13,889,050 of NC_047089.1, read as the reverse complement.
CTAGGGGACGATCCCAGAGACCTCTTGAAGATATATGACCACAGGAAAAGCATAAGGATGCTATTAAAAAGAAAAAGATTGAACTGATTTCATATAGATGCGAGTAGACGTTTTATGAGTCTTCCCTTCAACTGGAGTGTTGAATTGACTGAAAGAGGCACCTATAGTTTTCTGTGCAAAAATCATTCAGTATTCCAAGTATTCTATATAATTCATACAGAGATATCAACTCTTAGAATCCTGGGCCCAATCTGTACAAATGAAACTGAATGAGTCCAAAACAAAATTACTTTGGCTCGGCCCAATATTAGATCATTTACCCACCTCCATCCCTTTATCCTCCGGCCCCACTCTTCAGCTCGAGTTTTCAAGCAAAGTCCTGGGCATCATCATAGACTCCTCTCTCTCCTTCAATGACCACCTCAACTCCTTGGTAAAAAAATGCTTCTTTAGCCTTCATATGCTGAGGAAAGTGAGATCCCGCTTTCATCATTCTCACTTCGCCGTCCTTGTTCAATCCACCATCCTCTCTAGACTGGCTTATTGCAACTCCATCTTTATAAGCCTAACTAAGAAAAACCTCCATAGACTTCAGCTAAATCAGAACACCGCGGCTAAGCTTATTTTCGCAAAAGGCAAGTTCGACGACGTTTCTCCGCTCCTGTCCAAGCTCCACTGGCTTCCAGTACACTCCAGAGTCTTCTTTAAATGTGCCTGCTTAGCCTTCAATATTCTACACGGCATCCTTCCTCCCGTTATTCCACTCCTTTGGAACTCCTCTAACCCTAACTCCACCAGATCTTCCCAAAAACTGAAACTATCATTCCCTTCTACAAAAGGTATATCCCGTGCAGGAAAACTAGGAACATCCCTCCCCTTTAGAACCACAGAACTCTGGAACAACCTCACATCCCCGCTCAGAAATTCAAACTCCCTCCAATTCTTCCGCAAACCCCTGAAAACTTGGCTCTTTTCAAAAACCAACACCTCCCGCTCTTTGGTACCCTGTCCCTTTTTATCTTCCTAGCTCCTTTCCTATAACCCTTCATTGGAGTTCCTTTCTTCCTAACTCTGTAAACCGTGCCGAGCTCTACGCTTGTGGAGATGGCGCGGTATACAAACCTAAGGTTTAGTTTAGTTTAGTTTAGAAACACGGACCGTGTCGGGTCCATAATGTCTTACATCAAGAACTAACTTTTGGATATCAACTTTTATTGTAATTATCATTGTTTTTATACTTTTATTTGAATAGAATTCCTGTACCTTGTACATATTCTGCAGTTCTTTTTTGGTTTTGTGTTGCAATTGTTTTACCTTACAGGAGTACGAATGTACATTTTTACCACATTTATATAGTTGGAGGGTCTTGCTTAACCCAGGAGAGAGGGAAGAAACATCTTATAGTGGAACGTAACAAATAAAATGAAACTTAGCAGGTAAAATTACTGGAGTGTTGGTTTAACATTGCCTCAGAAATGAATGTGACTGTTGGGTAGACTGGATGAACAACACAGGTCTTTATCTGCTATTATTTACTATGTTACTATGAAACGTTCCAGAAGCTTGGAAAGAAAAAGGAGGTTAGAGATTGGGCAAAATCTTGAAGGTTGTAAAGCAGTGGTTCCCAATAGGGGACATTTTATGTCCAAGTCATATTATCCCTCTTTCTTGGAATTCCTCAAACCCTAATACCACCAGATCCTCCCACAAATTAAAACTATCCTTCCCCCTCGCTAAAAGGCATTTCCCACACAGGAAAGCTAGGGACCTCCCTCCACTTCAAAATCACTGAGCTCTGGAACAACCTTACCTCCCACTCTTCGGAACTTGAGCTCTCTCCAAGTTTTCCGCAAACATCTGAAAACCTGGCTTTTCTCAAAAAATGTAAGTCTCCCTCCAACTTAGGAATCAAGGAAACTCTTATATCTTGGCATCCCAAGTCCTCTAAATTTTCTTCACACTTCTATCTCTAACCCTCTATTGTAGTTCCTTCCTATTTCTCCTACTGTAAACCGCGTCAAGCTCTACGACCGTGGAGATGATGCGGTATACAAACCTAAGGATTAGATTAGATTAGATTAGAACAGCCGCCGCCCCCTTGAGCAATTGGCGAATCCAATGGCCACTGATGGTCTTTGTTTTGATTCTTCAACTTTTGACGCTTTCAACTTTTTGCCGCTACGGCAACGTGCTCACCAAGTCCCGCGCAACTGCCCCAAAGCTTCTCCTCTGACACAAGCCGGCCAGGTGGATACAGGAAGTGTGTCAGAGGAAAAGCTTTAGGGCAGTCGCGCGGGACTTGGTGAGAACGTTGCTGCGTCCGGACACCTTAGGAAGAGAAAACCACGAAGAGCGCCCGCGAAGGTGAGGGGAAGGGAGGAAGGTGGCCCGATGAGGGGAAGAGATTGAGTGGTGCTGAAAAGAAGTGGAGGGAGAGGGAGAAGAGTAACAGACGCTGAAGGGAAGTGAGGAGGGAAGAGAAAGAGAGAAGCAGACGCTGAAGGGAAGTGGAGAGAGAGGAAGGAGCAGATGCTAGATGGAATTTAATCACATCAAGCTCAGCTCTCTCACTAATAAAATTATACTCATTTTTTTAATAACATATATTTTTTTAAACCATACTGTGAGCAATACTTCAATATTGTTATTATCTTCTAATAAAATAATTTTAAAAATTTTTCTTTGTTTTTCAGTATATAGTATGTACAATATAGTTTACAGAAGGGGGGCGCTATCGAATCATTCACTGAAAAAGTGAGCTCTGATTCAAAAAATATTGGGAACCTATGGTCTAGAGCAGGGGTGTCCAATCTTTTGGCTTCCCTGGGCCGCATTGGCTGAAAAAAATGTTTCTGGGGCCGCATAAACGCGCAAATGCTGCAGCAAGACAGAGGAGGGAGCCGGCAAGATGGTAAACACCTGGGGGCAGCAGAGGAAAGCACTGCATCGCCCTCGACCGGGGCCACACAAAATACTTCACCGGGCCGCAGGTTAGACACCCCTGGTCTAAAGAGTGGGGATTTTTTGGGATTGGGTGAACAATTGTTAGTTTCCATTCATTGGAAATGAAGCCCAAGGCAAATTCCTGTCAATATTTAGCACACGACGGTCAGGAAAGGTTGAAGGAGAAACCCTTGGGGGTTTCCTTTTACCAGTCTGGTCCCCAGAAATTGCCTTCACTTCTGTCTGGCTACTCAAGCCGTGTATCCCTCAGCCCTCCCATTACACCAAGAGGAAGAAAATAAGGTCCCTGATACAAACCCTTAATGAACGCCATTAGGCATGATTTCGGCATGGTACAGTATGTCAAACTGCCAAGATTTCTGGAATGCATTTATTCCACAGAAAAATCTGTTCATGATTATACAGTACGCTTTGATAACTGCCACATGATACTTGCCAAGGTTATTTTGAAGAGATAAAACATTCATCATTTCCCTGAGAATGAATATTGTGCAAGGGGTGCCCCAATAAGACAAAAGGATCTGATTTTCTTTCTAAACGAGTTGAGGCGAAAATATGCAATTGAGCAAAAATGCAGTGCAGAACAGACAGCCAGGCACTGTCTAAAATAAATGTGTGTTACATTAGGATTCTAGAGGAGAAAAAAAATGAATTCAGTTTCTGAAAATGCCAATTGTGGTGTCTTTTCAATATCGCGGCATGAAAGGTTAAAGCAACGGGCTGCTCCTAAGAGAACGACGGAGGCATTAAGAGAAAATATTTTACCATGAATGGTTGAGATTGCGCAAGAGGAACTGGGCCCCTGAGGAGATGTTTGCGAGCACTCTCTGTGCCGTTAACGTAACATATTTGCCTTCCTGGTCTGGTTTACTCATATTATGCTGCAAAGGAAGGTTTGCAGCAAGTGTACACAGAAGAGGCGTAAGCGCTTGAAACGGCAGTGCTCAACCCATGCCGTACTATCGACGGTAAGTCAGGCCCTTGCAAGCAGAAATAGCTAAGAAGAAAAAATTTAAAAAATTTAAATTGAATCAGGTTGAGCAGACTAGATGGACCATTCAGGTCGTTATCTACCGTCATCTACTATGTTACTATGTAATATGTAATTGCAACTCACTTCATTAAAAATATTGACACCGTTAGCAAATGAGAACCTCCTTATCTTCCCTGTCTTCCTGTTCATACTTGCTTTCAGGGCCGGATTTTCCTATAGGCTAACTAGGCTTCAGCCTAGGGCCTCAAGATCAAGAGGAGCCTACATTCAAATTGTTAGCAAAATTAAAATTACACTATTCTAAAAACAGTGAACACTAAAACACTGAACAGAAAATAAGGAGAAATTCTACGCTTCAGGATCGGAACCGGCTCAGGCCGCAACGGGGTGCCGACTCAGCTTCTCCCTTTCTTTTTCTCGCCCTGGGAGGAGGATCGGGGAGGGAAAGACATCAGTCCGGAAACAGCTAGGCAAAGCCCAGCCTCGCGAGGAGAGAGGCAAAACATGGATCCGTCAGGACAGGGCGGCCCAGACTGGCATCGGGGTGGGGGGTTTCAGTGGAAGGGGGATGGGAGGCAGGCAGGCTTGCATTGGAGGGGGGTGGGGGGGTTAATGGAAGGCAGGCAGGCAGGATGGCATGGGGGGCTGTTCAATGGAAGGGGGATGGGAGGCAGGTGGGCATCGGAGGGGGGGTGAGGTGAGGAAGGACGCACTGGGGGCACTATGGACATAGGAAGGGGCAATGTTGTATGTTATGTTTGATTAGTTTTTGTTACAAGTACTATATATGGTGCTGAGAATAAATGTCCAAATAAGTGTTCTTGACGTTTTTTTATTTGTTATCCGTGTCACATTTTTCATAAAGGTTAGTACCAATAACAACATGTTTCATTTAACATATTGATATATATCACAGTAATGATGTATTTTATTATCTCTCATGTAATTTACAAACTTAAAAATGGGAGGTGAAAGGGCCTCATAAGTGGAATAGCCTAGGGCAGCGATGGTGAACCTAAGGCACGCCTGCCAGCTGTGGCACGCGAAGGCCTTGCAGCTGGCACGCGGGAAGGTCCACAATAGAGAGCTGCACGGGTCGCGGGGATCCCGTGGGGACGCCTCCGAGGGTCGCGGGGTTCCTGCGGGGCTGGATGTACTAAGTCGCGCGGCTTTTCTCCCTACTTGCTCTGCTTGCAGCACAGAGCCGAACGGAAGTCTTCCCGACGTCAGCGCTGACGTCGGTAAACAAAGCCCTCCCTCTCTCCGACGTCTGCGCTGACGTTGGGAAGACTTCCGTTCGGCTCTGTACTGCAGGCAGGGTAGGTAAGGAGGAGTAGCCTCGCGGCTCGAGTGGTTTCCAAGGGGGGGGGGGGCGGTCCGCCCCGCCCCATGTGCAGAACAGCCGGCCAGGTCCCCTTACTTTTGTGGAGCTAACCCGACCGACAGACAACAGCCCTGGTCCGACAAACCTCCCTGCCCTTAACCGCGAATCTAAATTACCTTCTTACAGCAACTGTAAGAAGGAAATTTAGATTCGCGGTTAAGGGCAGGGAGGTTTGTCAGACTGGGGCTGTTGTCGGTCTGTCGGTCGCGGAAGCGCCACAAAAGTAAGGGGACCTGGCCGGCTGTGCTGCACCCGGGGCGGGAGAGAAGGAGGGGGAGAAGGACGCTGAAAGCACTGGGGAAGACGGGGTGGGGGGGAAGGACACTGAAAGCATTTGTGAAAGACAGAAGGGGGAGAAGGACGCTGACAGGACATGGGGAAGACGGGGGGGATAGAAGGACGCTGAAAGCACATGGGGAAGACAAAGGGGTGGAGAAGGACGCTGAAAGGACATGGGGAAGATGGGGGGTGGGGTGGAGAAGGACGCTGAAAGGCCATGGGGAAGACGGGGGGTGGAGAAGGATGCTGAAAGGCCATGGGGAAGACAGAGGAGGGAGAAGGACGCTGACAGGACATGGGGAAGATGGGGGGGGAGAAGGACGCTGAAAGGAAATGGGGAAGAGAGAGTGAGGAGAAGACGCTGGCAGGGAAGAAGACAGAGATGCCAGACTATGGGGGGAGCGGAGGGAAGAAGATGGGTGCCAGACCAATTTGGAAGGGGGGAGAAAGGGAGAGGCACAGTAACAGAGCAAATGGAAGACACAGAAGGAAGAGAGACAGTGGATGGAAGGAACTGAATGAGAACATGAGGAAAGCAGAAACCAGGCAACAAAGGTAGGAAAATAATTCTATTTCTTTTTTTTTTGCTTCAGGATAAAGTAGTATATTAGTTGTGTTGATAAAAATTTATAAACAAAAGAGGCTCTGGTAGAAACCCGTTTACAAAGTGTGTATTCTTCCCAATTAATATTTCCAAATTAATAAAGTCTTTTTGCTTATTTGTAAATGGGTTTCTACCAGAGCCTTTAATTCAGTAGCATAATTAAATGAAATAACTATTTCTGAAGTTTATAGGGACGGAGGGGATTCCTCACGGGGACGGGCGGGGACGGAGGGGATTCCTCGCGGGTACGGGTGGGGACGGAGGGATTCCTCACGGGGACGGGTGGGGACGGGTGAGACTTTGGCGGGGACGGGTGGGATTTCTGTCCCCGCACAATTAAGATATGCGGCGCGGTGGGAGGCGAGTGTGCCGGTGTCTGCTTTGCAGCTCACCTGGCAACAGGGCCGGACTGGCCATTGGGAGGACCGGGCATTGTCCCGGTGGGCCGCGGCCCATCCTCCTGTGCTGGCTTCAGTCCTGTGAGTGGATGTTTAGCCTGCCTGTCTTCCCCTTAGTATCCTATGAGCCAGGCAATGTGTGAGGGGGAAGTGGGGGGAGGAAGAGAAGCTTCACACTGAGTCTGTCACAGGAACTCAGTGAGGCTGTAGTGTGACTCCACATGTGACATCTGTAATCAGGAACAGTTCCTAGTGCTCCCATGCTAGAGAGGTGAGGATATGGGGGGAAGTTAATGTGTCTAATAATGTGCTCCTCTGTAAAAACCTCTGTATCTTCCATGGGGGACATGCTAAATTCGAGGAAATAAAAAAGCTGCTTATGATGATTGCATAGAGAAGTTCAGTAAGCTGAGAGGAGGGCTGGGCTCTCTGTGAACAACCAACACACTAATCCTCTGCGCTGTACCTTATGGAAAACTCAATATAGCAAAAAACAGTAAAGTGTATATGTGGCCCTTCACAGTGCTTTTGTAAACATCATAATAAAATAACAAAGGCTCCAATAATGAAAAATAAAAGTCCTTTTCCCATACACTCAGGTTGCACAAGTCCGGTTTTCACCCGGACAGTATATTTTTTGACCAAAACGGATGTCTACAATTAGTAAAATTCCCCAATCACATATTTTTTATGGGGACGGATTTGTATACAGCACTTCATTAGATTTTTTTTATTATACAAATTTTATCTTTTTGTAGACTTGAAGTCTTGAACAAAGAAAATGAGTACAGCAAAAAAAAGCAAAAACAGATAGTGGAAGACCATTCCAAGAGGCCTGGACAGAGTACATATGGAGTGATTGAACGCAGTGGGAAAGCATTGTGTATTATGTGTAATGAAAGTGTTGTGTCTCGCACATCAAGTGTCAAACGTCACTTTGAGACCAACCATAACAGTGTTGCTGAACTTGGTTTAGTTCAAAGAAAAGAGTTCCTTGTAGGAAAATTAAAGAAATATCACTCCCAGTCTCTTAGTTTTAGCAACTATCTTTCAAAAACTAATCATCTTACAGTTGCCAGCTTTCAAATTTCACTGTGCATGGCAAAACATGGTAAGCCCCTCTCTGATGGAGATTTTATCAAAAAGGTAATTTTGGCTGGGAGTAATTCACTCTTCCATGATTTCCAAAACAAGGATAAAATTGTGCAGCGCATCTCTGAGATGCCGCTAAGCAGAAATACTGCAAAAGATAGGGTTCTGCGAATGGCTGCTGATGTTAGTCAACAGCTTACTTGCGACTTACAAAAAGCACCCTTCTACTCCATGTGCTTGGATGAAAGTACAGATATTACTAACCATGCAAGACTAGCGCTCATTTTGCGTTATGCTACTGGTGACATCATGAGAGAAGAGCTGGTAAAACTGCTGTCTTTGCCTGGAAGAACACAAGGGATAGATATCCACAATGCTGTGATGGAGGCTTTTTCATCACTAGACATAAGTCCAGAAAAAGTAGTTTCAGTTACTAGCGATGGAGCACCTAGCATGGTGGGGACAACATCAGGATTCATTCATTTCTTTGCTAAGGAAGCAAAACATCCACTGATTCAATTTCACTGCATAATACATCAAGAGGCTCTCTGCGCCAAAGAAAGCAGCAAAAAACTTGACGATGTCCTCAAAGATGTAACAAAAATGGTGAACTTCATCATGGCGCGTGCTCTTAATTTTCGACAATTTCAAGCCCTTCTTGATGAGGTTCAGGCACAATATAACACTTTACTGATGTACAATAATGTCCAATGGCTGAGCAGAGGACAAGTGTTAGAGAGATTTGTGGCCTGCTTGGAAGAAGTTAGGCTATTTATGAACGAAAAGGGGGAAGACTATCCTCAACTCACCAACATGGCCTGGCTTACCAACCTCATGTTCTTTACAGATTTTACTAACCACTTTAATGTACTAAACAAAAAATTACAAGGCATGGGAAAAACAGCAGAAAGCATGTTTAGTGACATCAAAGCTTTTGAGAGAAAATTGCATGTTTTTGAAAAAGACCTTGAGAGTGGACAGCTAAAATATTTTCCCAACCTAAAAATACATTTGGATAATTCTACATTTGTGGACAGTCATAAAAAACACCAGGAAATCCACAAAGCATATTCCACCATTGTAGCCGAAGCAAAGGAGAATTTTAATAAAAGATTTTCTCAGTTCCGTAAGATGGAGACAACCCTTTCATTTATAACTTCTCCAGAAAAGTCCACATTTGAAGATCTTGATCTTTCCTGCTTACAGTGGTTGGATATTCAAAATTTGGAAATGGAGCTACTGGAATTTCAAGAAAGCTCTATCTGGAAAAGTAAATTCAATGACCTGCATGCAGCTCTTGAACGTATTGAGTGTGAAAGGGTGACAAATGAAATCACTGCTAGCAGTTCTGAAAATGAAATCCTAAAAGCGTGGAATTCTCTGCCAGACAATTTTAAGTCCATGAAAGCACTTGGGATTGCTCTTCTTACTTTGTTTGGGTCATCCTATGCTTGTGAGCAGCTGTTTTCGGCTTTGAATCATATAAAATCTGATGCTAGAAACAGATTAACGGATGACATGAGTGCTGCATGTGTTGCTCTGAAATTAACGCACTATGAGCCAAGGATTGACAAGTTATCAGCATGCATGCAACAACAAAAATCACATTAATTTTTTTCAGAGCATGTCCAATGCATATGTTTACATGAAGCAGTGTTTTCAGTTTGCAGTTAAGACACTTTCTAAGTTATTTAAATATTATTTAAAGATGTTATTTAAAAAAGGGACTTTACATGGCCCTGTTGTATTCCAATCTGGAATTTCCAATAAAAACGGTTGGTTTAATTGAAAGCTCTTTTGTTTTCTTTACATCATATTATTAGAAATGTAATGATTTAACTATTTTCTAATTTGATTGTAAATTTTACAAAAAAACATGTATAGACTCTTTGGGAATACACACCGAGTCTTGACACAATTAACAGTTTTAAGAAGTTTATCTTTTTTTTTTACTCAGGATACATTTGACATGTTATGTGAATAATACATTTAAAATATATTGTGTAACTGAATCAAATTCTTCCTAAATTCATTAAATTGAATGAAATCATTAAAACATTATAAATTGCCAATAAATTGAAATGAAAACCAAAGGATTGTGAATCAAATTGATTCTCTGACAATACAAAGATTCCAACCTTTAAAAATGATGTTACATAGTTCAGGCAACTTTATAAAGAGTTTTTAGATACTAAAATCTTGTTATTAAGGTTTAATTGACGTGCTGGCACTTTGAGGAAATTCTTTGGTTTTGTGCAGCAGTTTGGGCACTCGGGCTCAAAAAGGTTAGCCATCACTGGCCTAGGGCCTCTTTTCATCTAAATCCGGCCCTGCCTGCTTTCTCTTTTTGCTGCAACTCCGACTTGGGTTCTCGACTCCTTCCACATCCAAATATGCCCAGGATTCGATTCCTGCTGAATACATAATGAGGGACCTCCCCTCCCCCCCCACTCACACACACACAACAGAAATGGTTTACCACTGCCTTCTCCTGCACACTGTGAGGTGCCGCTATATCGCTGCTGCTCATCATAAAGAGGGGTTCATGGCCTGGACTGGTAATGGTGCTGAAACCTGCCCAGCATTGGATCCAAGGGAAAAGAAGGTTAAGTACTTTGACCAAGGTCAAAAGGGAGCTGTTGTGAGATTTGAAACTGGGCCTTCCTGTCTCTAGCTCACTGATCTAACCATTAGGCACTGCTCATCATCCCTCCCCCCCCCCCCCCACCTTACCCCGTCATCAGAGATCCTCTGTGTTTGTTTCATGAAAACTGGAATTTGGTCATCATTGTGAATCCATCAGCCTCCACGGGACCTCATATCCAGGTGTGCACTACCGCCTAGAACATAAGAACCCAAAATTAGTCCATCTAGCCCAGTCTCCTGCTTCCACAATGGCCAGTCCAGCTCACAAGTACCTATCAGAAACCTAAATAGTAGTAACATTCCAGAATCTCATAAGGTAAGCAAGATTCCAGAACCTCAATTAGTAGCAACATTCTAGAACCCCAAAGAGTAGCAGGGTTCTGGAATCCCAAAGAGCAGCAACATTTCATCTACCGTTCCTCCAGAAACTTGTACCAAACCTTTTTTAAATCCAGCTAGGTTAACCTTTCATCCGGCAACAAATTCCAGAGCTTAACTATTCTTTGAGTGAACAAATAATTCCTCCTATTGGTTTTAAAAGTATTTCCCTGTAACTTCATTAAGTGTCCCCTAGTCTTTGTAAATTTTGAGAGAGTAAAAAAAAAAATAAAAAATCTATTCACATGTACCTATTCTACATCGCTCAGGATTTTTTAGACCTCAGTCGTTTCCCCTCACAGCCATCTCTTTTCCAAGCTGAAGTGCACTAACCTCTTTAACCTTTTCTAAGGGAGAGCGTGGCGCAGTGGTTAAAGCTACAGCCTCGGTACCCTGAGGTTGTGGGTTCAATCCTACACTGCTCCTTGTGACCTTGGACAAGTCACTTAATCCCCTCATTGCCCCAGGTACATTAGATAGATTGTGAGCCCACCAGGACAGACAAGGGAATGTGCTTGAGTACCTGAATAAACTCCTGTAAACCGTTCTAAGCTCTCCTGAGAGAATGGTATAGAAAATTGAATAAATAAATGCATAATTCGGAAGTTACGTGGAAGCAGATTCCGATAAAGCCGAACTACTGAATGAATACTTCTGCTCAGTCTTCACCTGTGAGGCACCGGGACACGGTCCCCAGTTGAAGGCAACACAAAGCACAGAAGACCCGTTTCAGAATTTTGAGTTCACACCAGGTGAAGTTTACAGTGAACTGGCAAGACTCAAGGTGAACAAAGCCATGGGACCAGACAATTTGCATCCAAGAGTGCTCAGAGAATTGAGCGATGTCCTGGCGAAACCGTTGGCTGAGCTATTCAATCTCTCCCTAAGTAAGGGGAAAGTTCCCCTGGACTGGAAATTAGCTAATGTCGTTCCTCTGCATAAAAAGGGTTGCAGGGCAGAGGCTGCGAATTATAGACCGGTGAGTCTCACATCAATAGTGTGCAAACTCATGGAAACACTAATTAAAAGCAAATTGGACACGATCTTGAATGAAGGGAATCTTCGGGATCCCAGTCAGCATGGATTCACCAAGGGTAGGTTCTGCCAATCCAATTTCATCAGCTTCTTTGACTGGGTAACAAGAAAGTTGGACTTGGGAGAGTCTTTGGACGTTGTGTACCTGGACTTCAGTAAAGCTTTTGACAGTGTCCCACACCGCAGGCTGCTAAGCAAGATGGAATCGATGGGGTTAGGAGAGACACTAACTGCATGGGTCAATGATTGGCTGAGTGGCAGACTTCAGAGGGTGGTGGTTAATGGTACCCTCTCTAAAACATCGGAGGTGACCAGTGGAGTGCCGCAGGGCTTGGTCCTGGGTCCACTCCTTTTCAACATATTCATAGGGGATCTGACTCAAGGGCTTCAAGGTAAAATAACACTATTTGCCGATGACGCCAAACTATGTAATATAGTAAGTGAATGCAGTTTACAGAATTATATGGCGCAGGACCTGCTTACATTGGAAAGTTGGTCCTCAACCTGGCAGCTAGGCTTCAATGCTAAGAAATGTAAGGTCATGCACCTCGGAAGCGGAAATCCATGCAGGACGTACTTCTTGAACGGAGAAACTTTAACTAGGACTTCAGCAGAACGAGATTTAGGAGTAATCATCAGTGCAGACATGAAAACTGCCAATCAAGTGGAGAAGGCTTCATCTAAGGCAAGGCAGATATTGGGTTGTATCAATAGAAGTTTCGTCAGCCGAAAGCCTGAAGTCATAATGCCGTTGTACAGGGCCATGGTGAGACCTCATCTGGAGTACTGTGTGCAATTCTGGAGGCCACATTACAGTAAAGATGTGCGCAGAATTGAATCGATTCAACGGACGGCCACCAGGATGATCTCGGGGCTCAAGGGTCTCTCGTACGAAGAGAGACTGAACAAATTGCAGCTCTACACTCTCGAGGAACGTAGGAAGAGGGGAGACATGATCGAAACATTTAAGTACCTCACGGGACGTGTCGAAGTGGAAGATGATATTTTCTTTCTCAATGGACCCTCGGCCACAAGAGGGCACCCGCTCAAACTCAGGGGCGGAAAATTTCATGGCGACACCAGAAAGTATTTCTTCACAGAGAGAGTGGTTGATCATTGGAACAAGCTTCCAGTGCAGGTGATCGAGGCAGACAGCGTGCCAGACTTTAAGAATAAATGGGATACCCATCTGGGATCCCTACGAGGGTCAAGATAAGGAAATTGGGTCATTAGAGCATAGACAGGGGGTGGGTAAGCAGAGTGGGCAGACTTGATGGGCTGTAGCCCTTTTCTGCCGTCATCTTCTATGTTTCTATGATGGGTCATTTGGCCTTTATCTGCCATCATGTTTCTATGTTTCTATAATGAGAAAGTTCTATGACATCACAATGCAGGTGTAAAGAGCCTTAGCCTATAGGAAGAGGAGATGCAAATGTTAAGAGCCTTAGCCAATAGGGAGAGGAGGAGAGAGTGGCTGCTGCAGACACCAGAAAGTATTTCTTCACAGAGAGAGTGGTTGATCATTGGAACAAGCTTCCAGTGCAGGTGATCGAGGCAGACAGTGTGCCAGACTTTAAGAATAAATGGGATACCCATGTGGGATCTCTACGAGGCTCAAGATAAGGAAATTGGGTCATTAGAGCATAGACAGGGGGTGGGTAAGCAGAGTGGGCAGACTTGATGGGCTGTAGCCCTTTTCTGCCGTCATCTTCTATGTTTCTATGTTTCTATGTTTTTTGAGATACAGTGATCAGAATTCAATGCAGTACTCAAGGTGAGATTGCACCATTAAGTTTCAAGTTTGTTTATTTTTGATATACCGTCTATCAAAACAAATGTCTAAACAGTGTACAATATAAAAAAATTATAGAAAACCATTAAAATGGGTAAATAAAAACAATATTTTGTCATATATTAAAATACTAGGCAAATTCACATTAATGTACATGAGACAAAAGGGAAGTTGTTTAAAAATACAGTGGTACCTTGGATTACGAGCATAATCCGTTCCAGGAGCATGCTCGTAATCCAAAATGCTCGTATATCAAAGCAAGTTTCCCCATAGGAAGTAAGGGAAACTTGCTTTGATATGTTCCCACCCCAAACCTTCCCCCCCTCCACGAGAACCGGCATTGTTCACCCCGAAGGCCCCCCCCCCCCCGCAAACGGGCATCCTTCCCCCCCGCGATCCGGCACCCCCCCTGCCGCCATCATGCACCCCCCCCCCGCCGCCATCGGGCACCCCCCCGCCGCCACCTGAGATCCCCCAACCCACCCGAACCCTCTTCTTACTTCCCTCTGCATCGGCATCGCCGGCATCAGCATGTCCTGTGCCCGAAAATCTGCTTCTTCTGCCGGGCCTTGAATGTGAACTCTCAGGCCTTGAGCATGCGCGCATGCTCAAGGCCCGGCACAGGAAGCAGATTTTCGGGCACAGGACATGCTGATGCCAGCGATGCCAATGCGGAGGGAAGTAAGAAGAGGGTTCGGGTGGGTTGGGGGATCTCAGGTGGCGGCGGGGAGGTGCCCGATGGTGGCGGGGGGGGGGTGCCGGATCGCGGGGGGAGGGTGCCGGTTCTCGGGGTGGGGGGGGGGGCGCTCGTACAATGAGGCAAGCTCGGTTTACGAGGCACCAAATTTGCGAATGTTTTGCTCGTTTTGCAAAACACTCGCAAACCGAGGTACCACTGTACATCGAAGTAAAATTAATTAAAAAGAGGAGGTAAAAGGGGAGTGGCAAGACATTAGGAAGGGGATCGCTTCAGAAGAAGCTTCATAGAAATTAGAAGTTTGAGAAGCGGAAGCTGGTACTAAAGAGTAAAGGCGTCTTTAAAGAGAAAAGTTTTGAGCTTGGTTTTAAATTTTCCAATTAGAGTTCTCTAATCGAACATCTAATTGGAGGGCATTCCACAAAGAAGGGGCAGTAACTGAAAAAATGGATTTACGAATAGTATTGTAAAACAGTTTGCGTATTGACGGTATGGAAAGTAGGTTTTGATTGTTAGATCGAAGGGTCCTGGATGATGAGTGTGGGATCCAAAGTTTATTTAGAAATGCTGGTTGGTTAGAGTTTTTTGTTTTAAAGGTGAGGAGGAGTATTTTATAAGTGAGACGATTAGCCAATGTGCTTTACGGAGGAGAGGAGTGGCGTGATCAAATTTTTTTGCATGGACTGATACAGAGGCATTATACTATTCTTGGTCTTATTTACCATCCCTTTCCTTATAATTCCTTATACACTTCCCCCCTCCCCATTCGCGGTTTCGACAATCGCGATTTCACATATTCGCGATTTTTTGGAGAGGGGGAAAAAAGAAAAAAAAAAATCCCCATCGTTAAGTCTTCCCCACGGCATCCCAGCCTTACCTGATGGTCTAGCGGGCTTTCGGGGCAGGAGCGATCTTCCTACGCTCCTGCCCCATGCAGATCGCCATTAGGAAATAGCTGTAGGGAGTTCCTGTCGTAGTATCTGTGTGAAAACATCCATGTTAAGTCTGAGAAACCCTCTCTTTCACTCTATATCAGCCTTAAAAATAATATAGCCAGCCGGCTGGGCTTCTTACCCATTTAAAGTATGAGAATAGGTTGTGATCATTTCGGCCCCGCGATCTCTAATCATTCACTTTACTGAATAAAACTGCGCACGGAGAGTGATGTGTGCCAGCTATCCTGAGGGGAAACTTCGGTGGGAACCAGCTACTGGACGGTTCGATTAGTCTTTCGCCTCTATACCCAGGTCGGACGACTGATTTTGCCTGTCGGGACCGCTACGGATCTCCACCAGAGTTTCCTCTGGCTTCGCCCTGCCCAGGCATAGTTCACCATCTTTCGGGTCCTATCACGCGTGCGCATACGCCACCGAAACCAAACCGTAGGCTTATATACTGCATCTTCTCTATAACAATAGAGCGCGGCGCGGTTTACAAGAAATTAGAAGAGAGAAGAAATACAATATGAATTTGGAGCGTCAGTGGCAGAGATATCTCACCTCAGCCAGCACGCGCTAGCCCTCACCACTGCGCCGCAGGGTTTCGCCACTCAGCCCTCCAACTGGTGCGCATGTTAGACTCCTTGGTCCGTGCTTCAAGATGGGTCAGGTGGGTCACCGACATCGCCGCGGACCTCTTCTTTAAAGGGGAAGTATACACTTTTGTAAATAACTTGTGCCAGTCCTCTGTGCTACCATCTGACGTTAACCCACACTGCAAGGTGTGTAAGGCTCAAAAGGAACCGTGGGATGTTCATAGAGTCATTAGTCCAATAAAGAGTCCTACATTGTTATCATTGCATTTTATTTTCAATCGTTTATAGGAAAAAATGTGTATTTCTAATTTTTCAGTTTTACCATTCATAAACGAAATATGGTTACCATTACTGGGTACATTTTCATTTTCTCATTCCACTGTTCCTTTGCCAGCTTTCCTTACTTTTTATTAATTTTACCTTAGGCATTTTTATGCTCCTACTAATATATTTTTGCATGTATTCTCCATATCCTTTCATTCCAGTCCTCCCCAAGCTGTTCTTCAGGATCCAGATGTCTGAGCATATGGATCACTGCCCACATCTGGGGCCAATGGTTTATCTTGGCACATTGTATTCATTGCCAGTGACTGACTTTGGACCCACCATCATGTCTACAACATGGTAGAGACTATTGTGGTGAGCGTCAGAGACCATCTCTTTTCTATGGAGTCTGCGGTTTTCTTTATGAGCAATAGGAGAAAAAGTATAATTTGCACATAAGGGTAATTCCATAACCATGTACGGTGCCATATATGGGTGCCCAGAGGGTATTTGAATGGCATGCTTTCTATAAAAGAAAGTAGGCACCTACTTTCCTGCGAGGGGCTGCTGAAAAGTTCTCAGCCCAAACAAGAAGAGAATGATGTGGAGCCATGAAACCTACAGAGTTATTCCACGCTTTTCATTTCATTGAGGCAAATGCATCTAGCAGATGGCCACAAGTATAGGGAAACCAAGCCATTGTGACATCACCGATGAGGTTGACTCTTGGGCATTGGTGGAATGAGGCATTATGACATCATAATATGAGGGGCCACTGAAAAGTTCTAAGCCCAACCAAGAAAAGAATGGAACGAAAAGTGTGGAATAACTTGTAGGTTTCATGGCTCCACATCATTCTCTTCTTGATTGGGTTGAGGACTTTTCAGTGAACCCTCGTATTGTGATGTCATAATGCCTCACTCCACCAATGCCTAAGAGCCAACCTCATCGGTGATGTCATCGGTGGCTTGGTTTCACTATGCTTATGCCCATTTGCTAGATGCATTTGCCTCATTGAAATGAAGAGGGTGGAATAACTTGTAAGTTTCATGGCTCCATATTATTCTCTTCTTGCTTGGTCTGAGAACTTTTCAGTAGTCCTCGTATATAGAATACTGGTGTAACTGGGTAAATATATACATGGGTAGGCATAAGCCCTTGCTCCAGCCATAGAGCTCGCATTAATGTGTGCATCTGTGATTCAGAGAAATGCATGTAACTCACAGTACCACAACACTAACCTCCATATATTAAATATTAAAGACATTTTATTTAAATTACACTTCTCCCTCGGTATTCGCAGGGGTTAGGGGCAGAGCCGGACCACGAAGTGTGAAAAATTGCAAATAACTTTGTGCCGGCTCTGACCCAGCCCCGGATCTTACCTGGTGGTCTCCGCCTCCGATTGCCTCCTCCGATTACCTCCCTCTGTGCGTGTTGCGGGGGGGCCAGTGCGGGTGCTTCAGTCTCCTCTTCCCCCGCTTCGGTGTTGAGCCGGGGGGAGCGAAGAGGCGCCGGCAGGAGGATGCAGATAAGAGGCGCTTGCCGGGGGAGAGAGGGGCTTAATAAAGGGCAGTGATCCCGAATCTGCGTCCCTGGAACCTTACCGGGTGGTCTAGTGGTGAAGCTGGGCAAGAGCGATCTTCCTATGCTCCTTCCCAGTGCAGAGCCGTCAACAGAATGGCTGCTGGGAGTTCCCGTTGTAGTCTCGAGGGCTCTCTCTAAAGCTAAAAGGGGATCGATTCCGTACAAACGTAAGGAAGTTCTTCTTCACCCAGAGAGTGGTAGAGAACTGGAACGCTCTTCCGGAGTCTGTTATAGAGGAAAAAACCCTCAAGGGATTCAAGACAAAGTTAGACAAGTTCCTGCTGAGCCAGAATGTACACAGGTTAGGCTAGTATCAGTTAAATCGACCTAAATAAATCCAAGAAAAATTCCATCTGATAATGAAGGGAATAGACTTAGTAGATAAAGACAGGTTGTACACCCTCTCCAAGGTAGAGAGAACAAGAGGGCACTCTCTAAAGTGAAAAGGGGATAGATTCCGTACAAACGTAAGGAAGTTCTTCTTCACCCAGAGAGTGGTAGAAAATTGGAGCGCTCTTCCGGAGGCTGTTATAGGGGAAAACACCCTCCAGGGACTCAAGACAAAGTAGATAAAGACAGGTTGTTCACCCTCTCCAAGGTAGGGAGAACGAGACGGAACTCTCTAAAGTTGAAAGGGGATAGATTTCGTACAAACGTAAGGAAGTTCTTCTTCACCCAGAGAGTGGTAGAAACCTGGAACGGCTTCCGGAGTCTGTTATAGGGGAAAACACCCTCCAGGGATTCAAGACGAAGTTAGACAAGTTCCTGCTGAACCAGAACGTACGCAGGTAGGGCTAGTCTGAGTTAGGGCACTGGTCTTTGACCCAAGGGCCGCCGCGTGAGCGGACTGCTGGGCACGATGGACCACTGGTCTGACCCAGCAGCAGCAATTCTTATGTTCTTATATATAGCCCTCGATGGAGGCTGCCCCAACTTTGTTGGTTGGGCTGAGAACTTTTCAATGTCCCCTCGTAATAGTTATAACAGTTGATATCCAACTTGAATTCCAATACATGCTCCCCGACATGGACCACGTTTCACTCCAGATTCAGAACATAACATGTTTTGTTTTGTCTTTTTCTAATTTAGATGATGCTGACCACAGGAAGCCTTTCTAATTTCAGATAATATCATTTATGTTCTATTTACAACAGTTTTCTGGTTCTTAGTTTCAGCTGCAATCCCTAATTGAAATGGACAAAATCCTAGACCGGATACTTTCAGGCTGGTCTCTAGCACTGCACATATTAATAACAGTGTGGTCCATTTGTGAAATTTAAAGTTAACAATTCCCTTATTTTTAAAAAGAACAGTCTTATGTGCTGAGCTGTATAAACCTAATAATATATCTTGAAAATAGCATTATTCAAAAATAAGCATTATGTATATTTTAATTTCTCCCAATATTTCCATTTATTTCCAAAAAGGTTGTTTGTTTGTTTTTCAATTACTTCAATAAAACTTGCTAAAGATGTCACCTCCAAGGGTGCCATACTTCTCCACTCCTATGATATACTGGCGTTCCAGCATATGGTAAAAGCTTACATCCTCAAGTGGGACCTGAACTAGAGACCTTTTGGCTCAGAATCAAAAGCTGCTACTGACTGAGCCATAAGGAGAACAGAAGAGTAATTTTGGAAAATCATTCTTTGAACACAATTTATTATTTTCCACCTCCTGGGGGCATTGGCACGAGAACTGAGGACTCATTATCACACCCCAATTTGAAATTCATCAGTGAAAGACACAAAAAAGATACAATTGCAGACCTGTCTTTTTTTTTAAAGTGTGACGTACCAGTGCATGTACCACGTGAGATCAATGTTACCCTTTGGGGCCTGTTTACTAAAGCGTGCCAAGCTGTTAGCGGGAAATCCATAACTTGTCTCTTTTAAGTACCCTCATGCCATATGGTGAGGGCCTATTCTAGAAGAACATCTGGGCACCACTGTTCCCTTCTACATTGGAGTCCTCCAACTGCATTGCTGCCAGTGGGAGGCAGTGTTTGAACATTGTGTTTCCAATTACTAGGGAGTCCCTGGAGTCGTGCAGAGCTTGCTTGTCCCTCACTATTGAAAATGTGCTAGTGAAACAGTACCAATCACTGGTAGGATCGTAGTTGGAGAGCTCCTGCTCAGCTTAGAGCAGTGGTCTCCAAAGCGCAGCCCCAGGCCGCATGTGGCTCCCAAAGTCCTCCGTTGTGGCCCTCAAACAGTTGCTTGAAATGTTCCTCAACTCCTGCAGATTTATGAAGCTCAATCTTTCCCGCTTGGATAGTGCATTAGATGTCTGAAAAAAGGAATGCCATAGGCCGGGCATGGACGACGGTTGGCGTAGGGCAGGCGTTGGACCTACTATGCTTGTGTCATAGGGACATCCAGACGTAGGGCAAGTCAAATGTCAGGATTCATGTTTAGATGCATGTGTACTGCAGTTTTATGTCAAAGGTACAGAATCCACGAAACACTTGCATTCAGAGAATTGTGGACACCATGTCAAAGTTTTGCTGAAACAGAAAAGAATGGGTGTTGCAGGACCCGACATGGCCTATGTTTTGGCGCGTGCCTGCTTCAGGGATCCAATTTGGAGAAAAGCAAATACACTCCTCCCTCAATATTCGTGGAGGTTAGGGGCAGAGCCGGCCCGCGAATATTGAAAATTCGCGAATAACTTTTGGGCTGACTCTGACCCACCTCCGCCTCCCTCCCACCTTCTCCCCAGCATCCCAGACCTTACCCGGTAGTCTAGAAGTCTTTTGGGGCAGGAGTGATCTTCCTACGCTCCTGCCCTGTGCGGATAACTCATCCAAAATGGCTGCCGTGAGTTCCCGTAGTCTCTCGAGACTACGACGGGAACTCATGGCAGCCAGTTTGGATGAGTGATCAGCACGGGGCAGGAGTGTAGGAAGATCGCTCCTGCTCCGAAAGACCACTAGACCACCAGATAATGTCTGGGGAGGTGTGAAGCTGCACAATGCTGACCTAATTATGAGATCATCAAGGTGCACAAGTAAAACATGGGCCGGGAGTTAAACTCACAACTTCTGCAAGATCAGCACAGAGCTTTTACTCATTGAGCTACACCACCTTCCACTCCAGTTTTTCCTGATTCCCCTGTAAAATCATAGCTTACTGACCTGCCTATGTATCATCTGCATAGCTGTCATATCAGTTAGCTGAGACAAAAGACTGGTAGCTCAATGGCTTAAAGCACTGCTTTCATTGTCTCAAAAGCCAGAATCTCAAGTATGGTTCAATAAATGTGACATGGAGTCAAATACTGCTGTTTTTATCAAATGCAAACTCCATTTTTGGAACAGATTGCTTCTAGTATTGTTAATGTTTTTAGGAAATCGCGAATAATCAAAATCACGAGTCCTAAAACCACGAATCGGGAGGGGGAAGTGAATATCCAAAATTCTTCCCACAACAGTAAGAGTCTAAGACTTAGGAGTAATGTTAGGAAATTATTTTTCATGGAGAGGTTGGTGGATGCCTGGATTGCCCTCCCGAGGGAGGTGGTGGAGAGGAAAATGGTGATGGAATTTTAAAAAACATGGGATAAACACAGAGGATCTCTAATTAGAAAAATGATATAAATTAAAGAACTAAGGCTGGTATTGAAAAGACTTGTACGGTTTGTGTCCCATATATGGTGATTCGGTGTAGGATGGGCTGGGGAGGGCATCAATGGGAACTCCACTCATATGGAACAGGAGGATGTTACTGGCCAGACTTTACAGTAGATGTCCTGCAAACAGCATGATGGTTGGATAGGTTGGAGTGAGCTTAGATGGCAACTTCATCAGTTGGAACCTAGGACAATACCAGGTGGACTTTAGTCTATGGCCCAGAAATATCAAAGAAGAGACAAGTTAACTTAATCATGTATTTCTAATGGACAGACTGGATGGACCGTTCAGATTTTTATCTGCCGTCATTTACTATGTTGCTATGTAAAGATGAATGCCAGCTCCAGCTAAGATTCAACTGAAATTGTATTTGTAGAGCTTATTAAAAAGGAAACTCAGGGTGAGAGTAACCAGCAAGGTTTGCCACTACAACCCAACTAGAAGCCATGAAACTTCACTAAAACCTGCTACCTCACTTTTGCCCAAAGAATTGATGTTGCCTGTCTGCTCCTTCTACATGGCTTCATCATCAAGACCTTGTTCTTCGGCTGTCAGAACTGAGGAGGTGAGACCGATTTCAGGATAGCAGAGATCGTCAGGTGGGGTTTTAGGGGGCCTCTGGGAATGCAAAGCCAACCAACAATGGAAATATGTAAAGCATGAAATGGTTCAAATTATTCTTTCAGCATTCCTGAGCATAACTATATACATACCTTAATAATAAATATGTCATAACGATTGCATGCTTCCATATATCAAGCTGGTTTAGTTTCTGTTAGTGTCATGGTAAGTAGCAGATACTTCTTTGGAGAGAAGGTTTCTTTGTGCAGTGAATCCTTAATATGTTTCATGTGGTTTCGACTTTGGGCTTTTGGGGGGGATTTCTTCCAGGAAGTTCCAGGTCATTACCTCAAGCCTTTCTCAGCTGAAGAAGGACTGAGGTAATAACCCACAGTATTACACTACATTAATAATAATAATAATAACAGTTTCTTCCCTGAAGAAGCCCTTTCTGGAAACGTCAATCGCTCCTCCTAAACTTACTTGCTCCACTTCATCACTGACGCTGAAACTGTGGATTGAAGACAAAGTTTTATTTTATTTTTCTTTCCAGCTTATGATTTATCTTTAATCTTATTTATTGTTTTGCCTTTTGTCTTTGTTTTGTTCTATTTCTATCATTTAAATTTCTCCAGAATTCTACTGTTCAACGGCTCCCCCTTCTGCTTCTATTCCTTTCTCTCCTCTCTTCTACCTTCCAAAGTATTTAGATCAATGCTGTCTTATTAAAATGTTTATTTTATTTTTATTTTTCCTCTAACTCTACTTTTCACTTCTCTATTACCCTCCAGGTACTTTAGTTAGATTGTGAGCCTTCGGGACAGTAAGGGAATTTTTCAAGTACCTTTCTTATTTCTAATCTTAATGTATATTTTCTGTAAACCGCTTAGAACCTAACGGATGTAGCGGTATATAAGAAATAAATTACATTACAATTACATTTATATACCGCAATACCGTTAAGTTCTATACATTACAGATTTCTATTCAGCCATTACCTTGCGGTTCAATGCGGATTACAAAAAGAGTTATAGAAGGAGGGTTAGAAAGTTAGATCAAAGATCGTTTCCAAGAGTGGGTCAGGTAGGATCAGGGGTTAGGGAGAGGATGGTAAGAAGGAAGGTATTTGTGGTTTTAAGCCTTATTCAGGGATTTCTTGAAGAGTATAGTTTTTATTTCCTTTCTGAACATCTTGTAGTCTTGGGTTGTTATCAATAGGTTGGAGATTTGGTTATCTAGTTTTGCTGCTTGAGTGGCTAGTAGGTCGTCGTATAGTTTTTTCCATATCATGGGGAAAAGAAACATTTCTCTGTAGCTTTGAAGACAAGAGAATGAAAATTACATTCAGGGTGCATAAGTGGAATATGCTCTTTGACCCTCTCCTATAGGTGTTCTATAACATGTGGCTATAGAGCTTCAATATGAGAAAAAAAAAAAAAGACCAAAACTGAGACGTTCTGGTCGATGGCAATTTGCACCAAACTGAAACCAATGAGTACCACCATTTTGTCTAATTCATGGTTATGTTTTTGCATCTTAAAGAGAAATAAAAAATGGATGTTACAAGCTCATTCCCTATGTTACAAGTCTTTCTAGAAGCTTATGATGTGAGTAGAAACCCCCCTCCACCTACAATTTAGACATAATAGTAGGCAATGTTCCATGATCAGAGCATGAAACTGGTTTTAATTTAAATTGAAGCTTAAGTTGTCTCTCAGATAAAACCAATACGAGAGGCCACTGAAAAGTTCTTAGCCCAACCAACAAACTTGGGGCAGTCTCCGTGGAGGACTATGCACTTTAGTCCAGTGATTTTCCACTTTTTTTTCATCCCGTCAGAAAAATACAGAACGAATGAAAGTGGAAAATCGCTGGACTAAGTAGACCTTTTACTAAGGCGCGGTAGCTAATGCGTCCATGGGATATAACAGACGCGTTCGCATGTGTTAGCATTTAGCGAACACTAAGGGCTCCTTTTATCAAGGTACGCTACGGGGGTTAGCGCGTCGGACATTTCAACACGTGCTAACCCCGGCGGCAGCCTAAAATCCTAACCCCTCATCAATGGAGGCGTTAGGTACTAGCGCGGCAGGCGGTTGAACGCGTGGTATTTCGCGTGTTAACTGCCTACCACACCTTGATAAAAGGAGCCCTAAAACAGCTATCGCGCCTCAGTAAAAGGACCCCTAAGTGTATAGTCCTCAATGGAGACTGCCCCAACTTTGTTGGTTGGGCTGAGAACTTTCCAGTGGCCCCTCATAGGCAAAATATTGAATCAACTTTGTTATACGTGTTCCCACAGCTCAATATGAAGTATGGTCAAAAATAAAAGACACAGGATTAAGACTTAGGGCTTCTTTTATCAAGCCGCAAGTAGCGAGTGTCACATGGCAAATACACCAAAGCTCATTCAATCCCTTTGGGCTTCAGTGCATTTACCACACCAACCTGTGCCATTTGGCTTGATAAAAGAGGCACTTAAGGCTAAAAACAACCCCCCCCAAAAAAAAAAATAGTCTTGGAACAATATTTATTTATTTAGAACAATTGTATTAATCTTCACTTCAACCAAGAATTTTTTTGAGAAGAAAAGAATCCGAAAGCTCAGAAGACAAAATGAGAAACAATTAGACATTTCCAATAAAGATGATCGTGGTAAGGACAGAAGAGAAATATGAGAGAATCTTAGATTGCAAGAAGGTACATAAGGAATGAGATGGTTTAGAACAGTGGTTCCCAACCCTGTCCTGGAAGACCACCAGGCCAATCGGGTTTTCAGGCTAGCCCTAATGAATATGCATGAGAGATATTTGCATATAACGGAAGTGAGAGGCATGCAAATCTGCTCCTTGCATATTCATTAGGGTTATGCAGAAAACCCTCCAGGACAGGGTGGGGGACCACTGGTTTAGAATGATGGTCATAGAGACATTTGGAGTATTGAGATGAAGCAGCCTATTTCTGTATCTCGATGGACTTGGAGAATGAGATGTACAGCGTCAGCATCTACGAGACAAACATGGCTTTTTCTGTTACATAGATCTTTTTGGACCCCGGTCAGGTTACACAGGTCTCTAAATCTAATAGATGCTGGCATTGTCATTTAGACATTGGGACACTGGATCATCTGTTTTATTGTCCTTTGATACTTAACTTTTGGAGATCAATATGGGGAAAAATTAACTTCATATTAGATTCATTGATTCCACTGACGTATGAGGCACATTATTACATGTTAAGCCCCCCGTAGATTGATATAAATGCCGCCTTTTTGTTATAATGGCTGGGATAGCCATGCAGATGACAACCCGAAACTGGAAAAATTATGATCGCCTGAATTTCCCAATCTGTGCTCCAGCTATAGATATGAGAAAATGAATGTAGAAAGTTTAGGGCACGGTAATTTTTTAAAATTTATTTGGGGCCCATTGGCATCTTATGTTACTTCACTACAGCAGGTTTCTGATTATAAGTCAGTTTTTGTTTAGATAGGGTGGGAGGGAGGATATTTCTGTCCTAATTTGACCCTAGAGTATTTACATTTGAGGTGGGAGGGAGGATGGGAGGATATTATTAATTTGATTAGGGTAAGGTTTTTGGGAAGATCTATGTCGCTGTGTTTTATTGAATAATCATTGAGTGGGGGTGGGTGGAAGAAAATTTTTGGTTATGTGCTTATATGGATGTATTATGTGTTGTATATTCATGTATTGCACTATTGAAGTCTGGAAAATCAATAAAGAATTTTTTTTTTTTTTTTTAAAGAAAAGAATGATAGAAGGGCTGATCAGAGTGAAGGGCACCATGCATAAGGGAGAGGATTTTGCCAAGAGCGGAGAAACCTGATCACATTTCTTCTGAAGTGGTCTGAATCTACGTTGATAGATATTGCTCCTCCTTTGTTCCAATTAGTCAAGTTTACGATGTTTAAGGGTTTATTTTCGAAAGAGAAAACCATCTAAAAAGTGGCATAAAGGGGCACATGGATTTTTTTTTCCCCCAAATCCTTCCAATTTACTCTTTTCAGATAGATATCTATGTTGTTGATTAGTGGGTCATCTAAATCTCAAGGGGGCATGTTTCAGGCTTGGTGTGGGTGGGACTAGGACAGGCTTATGACTTGGATGTTTTCTGCTCTAATCAAACAGCATTTATTGAAGAAGATAAAGTTGTGGTTAAATTTATTTTTTTTTTTGCAACAAAATAAGGTACTGTATAAGGTGCAAAGTATTTGCTAAGGTTGTTTCCTAATGAAGGTTGGACTAATGTATTGTCAAAGGTCATATTAGAGAATGACATGGGGACAAATTTGCCCCTGTCCCTGCAGGAACTCAATTTCCCTGTCCTGTCCCCGTGAGTTTTGTCCCCGTCCCTGTACCATTCCTGTAAGCTCTCCCTTAACCACACAAGCCTAGAACACTTAGGATTTTAAAGCGTTCGAGGCTTGTGCAGATGAGGACGGAGCTTAGGCATTGGTGGAATGAGGCATTATGACATCACAATCTCAGCTCTAGAATGTTGCTACTTATGAGTTTAAAGTGTTCGAGGCTTGTACAGATGAGGGCGGAGCTTAGGCATTGGTGGAATGAGGCATTATGACATCATAATCTCAGCTCTAGAATGTTGCTACTTATGAGTTTAAAGTGTTCGAGGCTTGTACAGATGAGGGCGGAGCTTAGGCATTGGTGGAATGAGGCATTATGACATCACAATCTCAGCTCTAGAATGTTGCTATTTGGGATTTGAAAGTGTTTGAGGCTTGTGCAGATGAGGATGGAGCTTGCAGGAATGGGGCAGGGTGCAGGAAAAGAACTCGCCGGGATGGGAAAATGAGATCCCACAGGGAGAGGGAATAATTTGTCCCCGTGTCGTTCTCTAGGTCAGTGTTCTTCAACTGCCGGTCCGCAGAAATTTTCTGCTGGTCCACAGGGCTGGCACCTCCATCGGGCCCAAGAGATTGTTTTGTAGCCGCCGGTCCTAGGTACTATCAATGTGGCGTCTTCGGGCCGGCTCCCTGAGTGCTGGAATGCACGAAGCCGTGGGAAGCGGCTCCTACCACGGCCTGCGCCTGACCCGGAAGCTTTCTCTCTGACATCGCAGCATTAGAGGGAAGGCTTCCAGATGAGGCGCGGGATGCATGTGAGGAGCCGCTGCCCACAGCTTTGTGCAATGCAGCACTCAGGGAGCCAGCTCGAGGACCCTGCGTTGATCGCACCGTGGACCGTCGTGAAGCTAACATCGGGTGGCAGGCCAGAGGGCAAGGCACATGGAGGGAGAGAGACAACAACGGTAGGGGAATTGCTTTTATTTTTTTATTTAGTGATTTTACATCTGCCCTAATTGTCTGTCCTAACTGTCTGTTCAGGAAGAAATGCATTTGTTTCTTTTCCTCTGAGGCTGTACTGCTTGCAGAGTCTTGTATCTTAGGGTTTGTCTGTAAATATTAGTAGTTCTAGTTTTTGGTCCTCCATTTGTATGGGGTTATCTGTTTTCTGGTAGGAATGAATGTTGAAAAGCATACATTGTGCAGAACACGCTACATGGATTAGGGCAGAACACGCTACAGGAATTCAAAGAAGGTTTGGATAAATTCCTGAAGGATAAGGGGATTGAGGGGTACGGATAGAAGTAGAGATAGGTTATAGGTAGAGTCAGGGACCACTTGACAGGTCATGGACCTGATGGGCTGCCGCGGGTGCGGACTGCTGGGCGCGATGGACCTCTGGTCTGATCCAGTGGAGGCAACTTCTTATGTTCTTATGTGTATTTTAATTTTGTGGTTAACCATTATGTGTTGTTAATAAAATTATATTGTGTGTGTGTATATATGAAAAATGGTGTTACAATTAGTACTATTTTGGGGGCGGGGTCTGGGGCAGAGATTGGGTGGAGATGGACATGACTTAGCCCAGTGTTCTTCAACTGCCGGTCCGCGGACCAGTGCCGGTCCACAAAATAATTTTTTTATTTCCGCCGGTCCATAGGTGTCAAAAGGTTGAAGAACACTGCTCTAGGTCATACTAAATCCCTCTTTTATGAAGCCCTGTTGGAGCTAACACTGCCACAGCCAGCGATAAAAAAAGCCTAACGCGGCTTCCTAAAAGGGGGCCTAAGTATATTAAAACTATATAAGGGGTGTCATTTTTTACCAATATCATGTATGCATGGAAGAAATAGAGTTTTGCTCTATTTTCCCTGTAATGTTCTAGAAATCTGAGCAAAGATTAAGCTGCTCTTCTTCTCCTCTTAAAATAAACACATCTTTCATCCAGGCAAAGATGTCTCCACCCAGAGTCATTTGTATACTTCACACTTTGTCTTGTTTATCTGTCACCTCGTAGGGCTGGAATTTATTGTTGAGTTTTTTTTCATCATCGGTCTGTATAAAAAGAAAGGCTCAGGTTTTGGCAGGAGCCCTTGGCTGGAATGAATATATAAAACTTTGTTTTAAGTGATCTGGTTGTGAGGGAATGAAAGGAAACAAATAAAGATAGTTTAAAAAAAAAAAAAAAAGAGTGCGAAGGAAAAACCCTAGAGAAGCAAAGAAAGGAATTTTTTTTCTATTGCTTGGCACACATGTTTTGGCAAGTGCTTTGTACATTTTTAACCCGACTTCAAACCCAGGAGGGTTTGGGTTTTTTTTTTTTCTTTTTCCTATGGTTGAGTTATTGTATTTGAGCGGAAAAACAGCTAGGCAGCTCGAAAGGGTGTCAGGTCAAAAGCGCGCCGGGACAAATTGAGCGCAGCGCGCGCCGCTCTAAATGACTGTTTTAAGCGCTCCGACAGGGGGGCATGGGGGGGAACCCCCCCCCACTTTACTTAATAGACATCGCGCCGCGTTGTGGGGGCGTTGTGGGGGGTGTGGAGGGTTGTAACCCCCCACATTTTACTGAAAACTTCACTTTTTCCCTGTTTTTAGGGAAAAAGTTCAGTTTACAGTAAAATGTGGAGGGTTACAACCCCCCAAAACCCCGGCACGATGTCTATTAAGTAAACTGGGGGGGGGGTTCCCCAACAAAACCCCCTGTCAGAGCCCCTATAAACTGTAATTTAGAGCGGCACGGCGGCACGCGCTGCGCTCAATTGTTGGTGCGCGCTTTTGTCTTTCGCACCGTTGTCTATGAACCGCTCGAAAGCCTTGGGAGGTGTACAGCTTCGGCAGACAACATACCTAATGGATAAGGGCCTGGATTCACCAAACTTACCGATCCTGTAACGACGATCGCAAAACCAGTTTTATTTTTTTATTTATTTATTTAGATTTTTATCCCGTCCTCCCAGTAGCTCAGAACGGTTTACAAGTAAACATTCACAATGGAGTGAATTGGACATACAAGATTATACAGTAAAGTTAAATACTTGGACATACGAGACTGTGCAGCAGTGTAAATATAGGGACTATACAGCAAATTAAGAACAGTAGTTTAAATATAAGAAGTTTAGTTTAGATACAAGTTATTTGAGTATAGGCTGAGAGTGGACTATACAGAAATTTAGGCAGAAGATTAGAACGGAGAAAGAAGGGTAGAGGTGGGGTTTAAGGGGGTTAGGTGTAGACTGAGGGTGACCTTTAGTTGAAGAGGAGGGTCTTTACCATTTTCCGGAATGTCATTAGTGAGTTCTGTAGTCTGAGTTGAGGGGGGAGTTGGTTCCAGAGTTGGAGAACGAAGTGGCTGTAGGAGCGTTTGCGGGCGGTTTCTGAGAGGAGGGACCTTCCGGGGGGAATGCGTAGGCGTATCTCCGTTTCTGAGCGGAGGGTGCGGGTGGGGATGTAGATGGGTAGCTTGGATTTTATGTAGGAGGGGGTGGTTTTGCGATCGTTCCCTGACCTGATTCACTAAACAGCTTCCCAATCAATCTCCCATCCGATCCACCCATGCAAATGAGGGGAAAAGGCATGCAAAAGTAGCTTTTTGGAAAATGCTTCCATAGCTTTTCAGTGATTTTGGGTACTCTGGCATGTTAGTTGGACCGAGCTTTGTTTTATCCCAGACCTGTTATCTGTAAACATATACGCCACAGTGACCCCAGATGCAGGCGTTCCTCAGATGCTGAAACGCTGTGCTGTGTCAGGTCCACAGCTTCTGCTCGTGTCCTCTTCTGAAATAAACAAGTTGGTGTTACATCAGTGATCTTCAGTGGAGTGTTCATTGTCCGTTCCCACTTCCTTTTGTACCAATGCAAAATTAGGAAGCCATTGTTTCACTAAGCAGAAGAAGGAATACCGATTGGGTTTGCCGATCCGAAAAGAAGCGACTACTGAGGACCAACCTTGCCGACTCTCCTGCCCAGAAATATCAGTATCGAGGTTACAACCCCACATAAAACAACCATCAAAATTAAAAACAAAACTATAAAATATCTTTACATAGGTGTAAGAATTCCTTTTTTAGATATTCTGTAAAAAGCGCATTGCGAGCCCCCACGGGTTTAAAGCGTGTTCTGTTCGATAATCTGCATACACAAAATAATTCACTGCGTCGGTCACAAATCATTCCTTTTTAAAAAATGTCCAACTCGTAGGGCCAGCAAAAATAAGCTGCAGCCTCCCCTCCCCTTTTCTGTTGTGTTCGCTTGTGCTTTGCTGCCAATGAAATGCGGGAATAAACCCCGCCCACTAGCTACATAGTAAGGGCGAAGAGCCATCGCGTGCAAAAATAAGCTCCAGCCGCCTCTCCCCCTTTCTTTTGCATTCACTTGTGCTTTGCAGCCCATGACGTGTGGGAATAAACCCCGCCCACTAGCTACGTAGTAAGGGCGAAGAGCTAGGAGGAAATATTTTGTCACTCAGAGAATAGTTAAGCTCTGGAACGCGTTGCCCGAGGTTGTGGTAAGAGCGGATAGCGTAGCTGGGTTTAAGAAAGGTTTGGACAAGTTCCTGGAGGAAAAGTCCATAGTCTGTTATTGAGAAAACACGGGGGAAGCCACTGCTTGCCCTGAATCGGTAGCATGAAATGTTGTTGCTCTTTGGGATTCCGGAACCCTGCTACTCTTTGGGGTTCTAGAATGTTGCTACTCTTTGGGTTTTGGCCAGGTCTTAGTGACCTGGATTGGCCATCGTGAGAACGGGCCACTGGTCTGACCCAGTAAGGCTATTCTTATGTTCTTACATATAATACTAGCATTGTGTTCTATGTTCATATAAAATCCTACTTGCCTGTATCGTGTTCTTGAGAAAGAATGTGCATTATTCCCCAGATTTTATATATGACACCCAAGTTGTGCATCTAACTACATGGGCTCGTGAGTTAATTATTTCCAAAGAATTGGGTGCTAATTAGCATTAATTGCCACTCACTGCACACCATTCAATAGCAATGTGTGCCCAAATTGTGTGTAACCTGGAAGGGGGTGTGGCCATGGGAGGTTCATGGGCAGGTGGGGGCATTCCTAAAATCTGCATACCAGAGATGTGCACTCAGATCAGGTTCAGGGAATCACCCCTGGTCTCAGCGAATTGGTCGGGAGGGGCATTTTCAGACAGGTTGATTCACCTGAGTAATTTGCTTTGAAACCTCCCACAGAAAGTTAAGGGAAGAGTGTGGCACAATGAACATAAGAACATAAGCAGTGCCTCTGCTGGGTCAGACCAGAGGTCCATCACTCCCAGCAGTCCGCTTACGCGGCCCATCAGGTCCAGGACCTGAATATTAATCCTTTATCTATACCCTTCTATCCCCTTTTCCTTCAGGAAATCATCCAATCCCTTCTTGAACCCCAAAACTATACTCTGTCCTATCACGCCCTCTGGAAGCGCATTCCAGGTGTCCACCAATCTCTGGGTGAAGAAGAACTTCCTAGCATTGGTTCTGAATCTGTCCCCTCTTAATTTTTCCGAATACCCTCTCGTTCTTGTAGTCTTTGAAAGTTTGAAGAATCTGTCCCTCTCTACTCTCTCTATGCCCTTCATGATCTTGTAAGTCTCTATCATATCCCCTCTAAGTCTCCTCTTCTCCAGGGAAAAAAGCCCCAGTTTCTCCAATCT
Source organism: Geotrypetes seraphini (assembly GCF_902459505.1). Classification (NCBI taxonomy): domain Eukaryota; kingdom Metazoa; phylum Chordata; class Amphibia; order Gymnophiona; family Dermophiidae; genus Geotrypetes; species Geotrypetes seraphini. The sequence goes on along the minus strand of NC_047089.1, from coordinate 13,857,225 downwards.
TTCTCTCTCTCTCTCTCTCTATTTCTGTCTCTCTCCCTTTCTCTCTTTCTTTCTATCTCTCTCTCTCTCTTTCTCTCTGTCTCCATTTCTCTCTCTCTTTCTGTCCCTCTCTACTCTCTCTATGCCCTTCATGATCTTGTAGGTCTCTATCATATCCCCTCTAAATCTCCTCTTCTCCAGGGAAAAGAGTCCCAGTTTCTCCAATCTTTCTCTATCTCTCTCTCTCTATTTCTGTCTCTCTCCCTTTCTCTCTCTTTCTGTCCCTCCCCACTCTCTCTATGCCCTTCATGATCTTGTAAGTCTCTATCATATCCCCTTTAAGTCTCCTCTTCTCCAGGGAAAAGAGTCCCAGTTTCTCCAATCTCTCAGTGTATGAAAGGTTTTCCATCCCTTTTATCAGATGTGTCACTCTCCTCTGAACCCTCTCTAGTAACGCCATATCCTATATCTATACCCCTCTATCTCCTTTTCCAACAGAAAATTGTCCAATCCCTTCTTGAACCCCAAAACCGTACTCTGTCCTATCACACCCTCTGGAAGCGCATTCCAGGTGTCCACCACCCTCTGGGTGAAGAAGAACTTCCTAACATTGGTTCTGAATCTGTCCCCTCTTAATTTTTCCGAATAGCCTCTCGTTCTTGTAGTCTTCGAACGTTTGAAGAATCAGTCCCTCTCCACTTTCTCTATGCCCTTCATGATCTTGTAAGTCTCTATCATGTCCCCACTAAGCCTCCGCTTTTCCAGGGAAAAGAGCCCCAGTTTCTCCAATCTTTCAGCATATGAAAGGTTTTCCATACCTTTTATCAATCTTGTCGCTGTTTTCTGAACCCTCTCAAGTATCGCCATATCCTTCTTAAGGTGGCAATAAATGTGATTCTATAATGGGCACCTAAGTTTTATTGAATCAATGGCAATATCGGCCCCTAACTTTAGGCGGACTTTATAGAATAGGGCCTGAGAGCTTCAGCCTCAGCACCCTGAGGAGGTGGGTTCAAATCCATGCTGCTCCTTGTGACCAAGGGCAAGCGCCTTAATCCCCCAATGCCCCAGGTACATTAGATAGAGTGTGAGCCTACCAGGAGATAGGGACAAATGCTTAAGTACCTGAATGTAGACCTCAAATTATGTCCTCTGGTTTTACCATTTTCCTTTCTCTGGAAAAGATTTTATTCTACGTTAATACCTTTCAAGCATTTGAACGTCTGAATCATATCTCCCCTGTCCCTCCTTTCCTCTAGGGCAGAGGTGTCAAAGTCCCTCTTCGAGGGCCGCAATCCAGTCAGGTTTTCCCCAATGAATATGCATGAGATCTATTAGCATACAATGAAAGCAGTGCATGCAAATAGATCTCATGCATATTCATTGGGGAAATCCTGAAAACCCGACTGGATTGCGGTCCTCGAGGAGGGACTTTGACACCCCTGCTCTAGGGTTTACATATTCAGGGCTTCCAGTTTCTCCTCATATGTCTTTTTTTTAAAATTTTATTTATTCATTTTTGCATGCTTACAACAAGTGAATTATACATATTATAATCAATTATCATATGACATTTGTAATTACAAACAAATCATCTTATCATATATAATAAATCCCCCCCCTTTTGTCAAATTCCTATTTCCATATAATATACATTCCCCATCCCACCCCTATATATCTACTACCAATGTGCTAGGAAATCTGATCGTTAGAATAACTAGTCAATGGTTCCCAAATTTTTTTGAAATTATGAAGATTCCCTTGTTGTAACGCTAACACCTTTTCCATTTTATATATATGACAAACTGAGTTCCACCAAAATGTATAATTTAATTTAGTATAATCCTTCCAATTTTGAGTAATTTGTTGCATGGCGACCCCTGTCAATATTAATAATAACTTGTTATTATTTGCAGAAATCAGACTCTGAGTTCTCATTGCTGTACCAAATAATATAGTGTCATATGAGAGTCCTACATGATTTTCTAATAATTTATTAATTTGGGGCCAAATTAATTTCCAAAAAGCATTTACGCAGGGACAAAAAAAAATTAAATGATCTAACATCCCAACTTCTATTCTACAATGCCAGCATCTATTGGATCTAGTGCTATCTATCTTTTGTAAACGCGTAGGGGTCCATAAAACTCGATGTAACAAAAACATCCACGTTTTGATTCATAGATGCTGACTCATATGTCTTTTGGTGCAAACCTCCTATCATTTTCGTCACCCTCCTCTGGACCGCTTCAAGGCTTCCTAAGTCCTTCACCAGGTACGGTCTCCAAAACTGAACACAATACTCCAAGTGGGGCCTCACCAATGATCTGTACAGGGGCATCAACACCTTCTTCCTTCTACGCCTCTCTTTATACAGCCCAGAATCCTTCTGGCAGTAGCCAATACCTTGTCACACTGTTTTTTCGCCTTTAGATCTTCGGACACTATCACCTCAAGGTCTCTCTCCCCATCCGGATGGTAACTTAAAATCTATTGTGCTGTTCACACGGGATCTCCATGCTGATGGGCAGGAGGGTTTCTGCTGTACCTTTGATGGATAGGATAGCTGCTTCAGGACAGTCATAAATAAAACCACATTTTATTCCTAGGAGCTAGGAATTATCCCACTGGCTTTCTCTACACCACCTTGGATGGATTAGTATTAACTCAGACTTCTTGCCCACATTTCTGAGGCAGCTGTAACAAGGATTTAATCGAAATCTGAATTTTTTATGGCCAACTGGGATTTGCCAAGCTTGGATCAGTCCAGATGTTTGAAGTGGATTTGGTTCCAATTTTGTTGCGGATTGGCTTTGAATCTTAGCCGTAAGCCATTTCAGATTTTCCATCTAAGCTGATTCAGGCTTATCCAGATCACCCAGCGTAGGATGGACAGGAATATTTAAGTAGCTAGTGATGGAGCTTACGAATATGAATGGAAAATCCATGCATTGGAACCCTGGGGAAACTAGTTTCCAGTTGGAGAGACTGGAAACTAAACAGCAGAGACTATTCAATGTTTTTAAAAGCCTTTCTGCCATAAAGCAGTAGTACAGCAAATGATGGTAGTTAAAAGGACAATGGACTTACCGACCTGTTCAGTTGCCTTTCTCTTTGGTTGTGTAATACTTTGGACAGATGATTATATAAATTCTTTCATATGTATTCCAACATCAGTCCCCTCCACTCAACACATATAAGAGACTGGGGGACCATCATTTATACATCCTACTGTAGTGATTCTTAACCCAATTTTTGGGGCACACCAAGTTAGTTGGGTTTCAGGATATTCACAATTAATATGCATGAGCTGCCAAGGAAGACAGTCCATGCAAATCTATCTCATGCATATGCAGTTTAGATATTCTGAAAATTCAATTGGCTAGGTGTGCTCCAAAGACTGAGTTGAGAAGCTGTTCCCTCGAGGACAGGGGAGATAGGATATAAAATTTTCAATACTGGAAACGTGTTAATTGTTGAAACCTACTTATCTGCTCGTTCTCACAGTGCCAATCCAGGTCACTAGTACCTGGCCAAACCCAAAGAGTAGCAACATTCCAGCATCTCAAAGAATAGCAAGATTTCGGAACCCCAATGAGAGAAACATTCCAGAGCTGAGATTGTGATGTCATAATGCCTCAGAGCCAACCTCATCAGTGATGTAACAATGGTTTGATTGTCCTATACTTGGCACACGTAAGAGCATAAGAACAGCCTTACTGGGTCAGACCAATGGTCCATCAAGCACAGTAGCCCGTTCTCATGGTGGCCAATCCAGGTCACTGGTATCTAGCCATAACCCAAGGAGAGCCCAAAACCCAGGGCAAGCAGTGGCTTCCCCTCATGTTTTTCTCAATAACAGACTATGGACTTTTCCTCCAGGAAATTGTCCAAACCTTTCTTAAAACCAGCTTAGAGCCAGTGGTTTCAAACTCAAACCCTTTGCAGGGCCACATTTTGGATTTGTAGGTACTCGGAGGGTCTCAGAAAAAAAAATAGTTAATGTCTTATTAAAGAAATGACAATTTTGCGTGAGGTAAACTCTTTATAGTTTACAAATCTTTCCTTTTGGCTAAGTCTTAATAATAATATTGTCATTTATAGCTAAAGAGACATATGATCGAGAAACTGTTTTATTTTACTTTTGTGATTATGCTAAACGTACCGAGGGCCTCAAAATAGTACCTGGTGGGCCGCGAGTTTGAGATCACCGAGGTACGCTATCCGCTCTTACCACATCCTCTGGCAACGCGTTCCAGAGCTTAACTATTCTCTGAGTGAAAAAAATATTTCCTCCTATTAGTTTTAAAAGTATTTCCCTGTAACTTATGTTTACATTTACATCTTCTATCACTCCCAAAATCCAGAGCTATTACAATTCATATGGATTTAGCCAGAAGGCGGCCCTCACGGTTTGAAGTTTGCCTCCAGTGGTGGTGCTCGGTAATGGCAGTAGTCATTGTCTTCCATAACTGCTCTACTTTCCCTCTAGTCAAAGCTCCAGATTCTGCTCCAGATTCCACTGTGATCGCCCGTCTTTGGTTAAGTAAAGGGAAGAAGAAGAATGAGTGAAAAAGCTGGACTAATACCTTGACTATCCATCAGGATCCATGTTTTTTCCTTACTGTCTAACTTTCCAGAAGAATAGTCATACTGGGTCAGACCAATGGTCCTTCTAGAAAATCTGAGGCCCCATGGCCACACCCTCAGGCCCGCCCACTTCTGCCTGTGTCATGCCCAGTTCTCCCCCCCCAGCCCTGACCCCAGAAGGCATCCATGCATGCGTGGACGTGACCCAATGATGTCATGCGTACACACGCGTGCACGTGACACCATCTCGTGTCTGAGCATGTGCGTATGCCCCTTCACGACACGATTTTGACGGGAAGTTTTTCAAAACCCGGACAAAATGCTGGGTTTTGAAAAGCCATCCGGACCCCCAGACATGTCCTCGAAAAGGAGGACATATCCAGGGAATATGGATGTCTGGTAACCTTCTTTTGCTCTCAATGTTTGTCTTTTGACTAGACCGCAAGTTCCCCGGGGTTTGTTTCTTTTGTGTCTCTATAAAGTACTGAGTATACTTTGTAGCACTGTATAAATATTTAGAAGTAGTAGGAGTAGTGGTGTATGGATTGCTGCCCTGCCTTTGCGAACACTCAGCTTCGGCTGGAAGGATGGGGTGAGCGGAAAGCGGTGATAGCACGGGGAACAGAGACCCACCACAATGGCACAAAGCTACATGTCACTCCATGCAGGTTATAACCCCTCTGTGCCTTTGTTTAGGGTTGCATCTGGATTCAGCTATGCTTTGGTTTTGGCCAAAAATGCAAGTGCTGCTGAAGGGAGGAGAGCGGCATAGAGTGGTCGTGGGGAAGAGGAGTTTCGGTTTCAGCCCTCTAGGTTGCGTCTGATGTTCCATGCGGGTTACACTCCTCTGTGCTGTTTTTTGAAGTATGAAATAGAGAATGACACGGGGATCAATTTTTCTCCGTCCCCGCGGGAACCCATTTTTCTGTCCCATTCCGGAGAGTTCTTTTCCTGCACCCTGCCCCATTCCTGCAAGCTCCGTCCTCATCTGCACATGCCTCGAACCCTTTAAAATCCTAAGCAGCAACATTCTAGAGCTCAGATTGTGATGTCATAATGCCTCATTCCACCAATGCCTCAGCTCCGTCCTCATCTGCATAAGCCTCAGACACTTTAAAATCCTAAGTAGCAACATTCTAGAGCTCAGCTTGTGATGTCATAATGCCTCATTCCACCAATGCCTCAGCTCCGTCCTCATCTGCATAAGCCTCAGACACTTTAAAATCCTAAGTAGCAACATTCTAGAGCTCCGATTGTGATGTCATAATGCCTCATTCCACCAATGCCTAAGCTCCGTCCTCATCTGCACAAGCCTCAGACACTTTAAAATCCTAAGTAGCAACATTCTAGAGCTCAGATTGTGATGTCATAATGCCTCATTCCACCAATGCCTAAGCTCCGTCCTTATCTGCACAAGCCTCAGACACTTTAAAATCCTAAGTAGCAACATTCTAGAGCTCAGCTTGTGATGTCATAATGCCTCATTCCACCAATGCCTCAGCTCCATCCTCATCTGCATAAGCCTCAGACACTTTAAAATCCTAAGTAGCAACATTCTAGAGCTCCGATTGTGATGTCATAATGCCTCATTCCACCAATGCCTAAGCTCCGTCCTCATCTGCACAAGCCTCAGACACTTTAAAATCCTAAGTAGCAACATTCTAGAGCTCAGATTGTGATGTCATAATGCCTCATTCCACCAATGCCTCAGCTCCGTCCTCATCTGCATAAGCCTCAGACACTTTAAAATCCTAAGTAGCAACATTCTAGAGCTCAGATTGTGATGTCATAATGCCTCATTCCACCAATGCCTCAGCTCCGTCCTCATCTGCACAAGCCTGAAACACTTTCACATCATGTGTTTGAGGCATACGCAGTTAAGGCAGAGCTTAAGAACATAAGAATTGCCGCTGCTGGGTCAAACCAGTGGTCCATCGTGCCCAGCAGTCCGCTCATGCGGCGGCCCTTAGGTCAAAGACTAGTGCCCTGAGTCTAGTCTTACCTGCGTACGTTCTGGTTCCGCAGGAACTTGTCTAACTTTGGCAGGGCCAAGGACAGTGACAAAACTCACGGGGATGGGATGGCGAAATTTGTCCCCGTATCATCCTCTAGCTGTGAAAGCCACACCCAGCCCTAGTTGCCTGCTATTCCCATCTCTCTTTTACCGGGAACATAATCCGCTCAGGCGACCATCACCCCATTCTGCATCCACCCACAAGACATTTCTTCCCAGAAAGGGAGCGAGACATGTGGGTTAAATTGTGCGAGTCAGTAGCAAAAAGCATATTAAAAAGCTAAATGGAACCAGGCAAATATTTAGGAATAGGAAAATAATGAAGGGACGCAGTAAATTGCCATATTCAGGGTAGTGGGATGCAGTTTAGATCTACTGGGCCGTAGTTTTCTTAAAATGTATTTCTGAGATCTTGTTAAATATTTGAGCATGATGATGTTTGGGTCTGTTTCGTTTCCGTAAGGTTAGAAAATAAGCTCTGGAGTCATAACAGACCTTACATGGATTTCTATTGACCTTGAGCTAAACACTTTTCCCTCCGAATCCGCGGTTTCAGTATCCGCAGATTCGGTTATTGGCGATTTTTTTTTACAAAAAGCTAATTCAGGACCTTCCCTGCCTCTCTCCCGGCATCCCAGACCTTCCCTGGTGGTCTAGCGGGCTTTCGGGGCAGGAGCGATCTTCCTACGCTCCTGCCCCGTGCAGATCACTCATAGAAAATGGCTGCTGTCGTTCAACTTCTGTTCTCTGACGCTGCAGTGGGCTTTGAGTATCAGGAGTACTTACGGCCTACAGGGTCTTATCCCCCCTAACACATGCTGCTCTATCACTGTTGTGCCCAGTGGCGCCCCCCATCCCTTCCTCTCCACCCCCGCTCCTTCCTTCCCCCCCCCGCCACACTCATGCTCTCCCTTCCCACCCCCACTTTAAATCTTTGCCAGTGCAAGCAGCTACTCTGGGCCTGCTGCTCACGCCGGCGTTGGCTTTCCCTCCGACGTCACTTCCTGGCCCCGGACCCGGAAGTGATTTCAGAGGGAGCCAAGTCGGTACGAGCAGTAGGTCAGAGTAACTGCTCATGCTGGCAAAGATTTAAAGGGGCGGGGTGGAGAGGTGCTGGCGCCCCCATCACAATGGCGCCCAGGGCAGTCACCCTCCCCACCACGCCACTGGTTGCACTGGCTGTGTCGCCACTTCTGTTGCTCTCATAAATCTGCTACTTGGGTAGATGCCAAGTCTATATAATATACTTTGAAGGTGTGGAAAGTTTTCACAGCTTACTTCGGAACAATTTGTAATTAACTTCAAGTTTTGGATCCCGAATGCAGAACTCTATATCAAATCCTTATCTGGGTTTTTTAGGGAAGCCTCAGCCCCACCACTCCACCGCTGGATATTTTTGGCAGCGGGAAGAATTACGTGGTTCTCATCACTGGCTTCCAATCTAGTCTATTTTATGTTTAAATATTCTTTAATATTGTTCTTAAATTCTAATAAAACTCTATTATAGCCATTGTATATTGTTTAAGTCCTTTATCTTTTTGCTAACATGACTCGAGAGAAACGACCCAACCAACATGTTTCGCTCTCCCGCGCTTTATCAAGGGTCTCCCGAGGGTGGCACCGTCACCCGACTCTATATATTTAACATATATAGACTATATCATATTTAACATATATAGAGTCGGATGACGGTGCCACCCTCGGGAGACCCTTGATAAAGCAAAGTGCCCCAAACGTCTTCTGCCTGGAGGCCCCCACGGATCCCACGGAGCTAAAGCGGCCATGACGTGGGATCCGCAGAGATCCTCGTTTTAACGCCCCGCGGATCCTCAGGGATCCCGCTCACCCCCGAGGTGAGCTTTTTATGGGCGTGCGGTTTAGATCCGCGTTTTTACCCAGTCCCCAGCGGAAAGGTATTAACCGTCGGCGTGAAATATTAACCAAAAATATAAACGAAACGCCTCAAGATACGGATGGGGAACCCCATGTACAATGAGCGTACTTTTCGCCACCTAAATGCAAACAGCTTTGCCTTCTCTCCTACGCCAAATCAAAAAAAATAAAAAATAAAAAAGGAAAATAAGTGATATCATTCACCACTGGAGGACAAAAATTTTTTTAAGTGTCTGAGCATGTCAGCTGCGTCAGGACGCCTCTGAGAAACATTTCCCAGAGTCAGAATCTTTTTTCTTTTTTTTCTATATCGGATTATACTCACAGCAGTGCATAAAAGAATAAAAAGACACAGATGATTGCTTAGAGAGCATCTTTGGCTCACGGCCGTGTGAGTGGTGGGAGGAGGAGAAACACTTTTGTTTCTCAAGTTCTGTTTTTTTTCGGATAAATTTTCTAAGTCATTTAAGTGGAGGCCATGAAACCCCCCTCCCCTTCCCCCCCCCCTTTTTTTTTTTTGCTTCACTAGAATTTCCGGATAAGGTGAGCAAATTTGGAGCTGTAATCAAAGGCAACAGGTTAGAAACTTGTACAAACATGTGATTCGCAAATGTGATTTCCAGTCAAGGCTCGCAGACAAATTTTAAAGCGATTTACATAGCAGAGACTCTTTAAGGTTTCTGAATGCCAAGTATTTAACGCTGGCTATCGGCCTAGGTGAGCAGAGACAGGAGCACAAACTCATCTGCCGGCCTATCGCATTCCAGACGCTTCTGCCGGGTTTCCGCCATGCTGTCAGTCCACGAAGGCTCAGAGATGAATGTCTCAATGCAAGAATGTTTTATGTAGGCTCCAAAGGCTGTAACAGAAGAGCTGGCTATGAAAGAGGCAAACTAAAATTTAAAGCGCCAACGATGTCAACTTCTCTAATGCAATCATTGTTCTTTTTGGCACGTTGAAAAATCTGGGAAGCCGAGTAAGATGTTTTGGGTTGGATTGGTGATTGGTCCAATTGGCAAAATGCTGGCACTGGGGGCATCGAGTTGGTTCCCTGATACATATGTAATTTACATGTTCTATGATTTATTATTACTGTGGGAACACTGTTCCCTCTAAGCCAGTGGTCTCAAACTCGCGGCCCGCCAGGTACTATTTTGAGGCCCTGGGTATGTTTATCATAATCCCAAAAGTAAAATAAACCAGTTTCTTGATCAAATGTCTCTTTAGCTATAAATGACAATATTATTATTAAGACTTAGCCAAAAGGAAAGATTTTTAAACTATAAAGAGTTTTACCTCATGCAAAATTGTCATTTCTTTAATAAGACATTACATTTTTTTTTCTGAGGCCCTCCAAGTACCTACAAATCCCAAATGTATAGTATAGCTTTGTATTTTATTATTTTCTCAAAGATGTTAAGATCAGATATGAAATGTGAATATTCGTTATATACAGTGACAAAACTCACGGGCACAGGACGGAGTAGTTGGAAACTAAGAACAGCACCGGGCAGAGCTTTGGATCCTTGCCCAGAAATAGCTAAGAAGAAGAAGAAGAAAAAAAAAAAACCAACAAATTTTTAGATTAAATCAGGTTGGGCAGACTAGATGGACCATTCGGGTCTTTATCTGCCGTCATCTACAATGTTACTATGAAAAATTGAGTTCCTGCAGGAATGGGGAAAAATTTATCCCTGTATTATTCTCTACACTGCACCACTCTAGAAATCAAAACGTAGTAAAAGTGAGCTAAGTATGGAACATTCAAGCCATTGTGACATCACTGATGAGGTTGGCTCTGATTGGTGGAATTAGGCATTATGACGTCACAATACCAGCTCTGGTTATCAGAGTATGAAACTTTTCACACTATTTGTTTATTCAATATTCTATGCTGTTCTCCCAAGTAGAGAATGACATGGGGACAAATTTTTTCCCATCCCTGCGAGAATTCATTTTCCCATCCTGGTGAGATCTTTTCCTGTCCCTGCCCCATTCCTGTCCTCATCTGCATAAGCCTCAAACACTTTAAAATCATAAGTGTTCAAGGCTTGTGCGGTTAAGGCAGAGCTTACAGGAAGGGGGCAAGGACAGGGACAGCGACAAAACTCACGGGGACGGGACAGGGAAATTGAGTTTCTGCAGTGCCGGGAAATTTGTCCCCGTGTCATTCTCTAGTTGGTGCCATTTATAGAATCAAGCCCAAAGGCCTGGATTCTTAAACCGGCACAGATTTTCTAGGCGCTGGTAGGCACCCATATTTCCATTAAATAAGCCATTCCTAATGACATTTTTTTACCAAGATTTAAGGTGCCTAGGAAATTGGCACCAGAATCATGCCTATGTAGGCGCTTTAGGTTGCCAAACGCCAAAGTAGGCGTGGCCAATGCTGGAAGTGATGTAAGGCGGCCTAAAGCGCCTACATAGGCATGATTCACACAAAGATGGGCACCAGAAATGTAGGGCCAGAAAACCCTGGCCTACATTTCTGGTGCCTATCTTTCTCGGTGCCAATGCGTTATTGACATGTGATCATCGACTGCTGACATCAATGCCGCTTACAGAATCGTGACAACAGTGCCCCACCAGGGTACAAGAGTACAAGGGACACATTTCAACTTTTAGGCGGATAGCGTAGCTGGTTTTAAGAAAGGTTTGGACAAATTCCTGGAGGAAAAGTCCACAGTCGGTTATTGAGAAAGACATGAGGGAAGCCTCTGCTTGCCCTGGATCGGTAGCATGGAATGTTGGTACTCTTTGGGTTTTGGCCAGATACTAGTGACCTGGATTGGCCACCGTGAGAACGGGCTACTGGGCTTGATGGACCATTGGTCTGATATTATGTTCCTCAGCAGGCATCTTCAATATGGAGCCTTTTCATTGAGAAACGGTTAAGTAACAATGTCTGGAAAGTATTTGAGTAATAAAAGTTGATAGACAAGACAATCGTGGGCAGTCAGTTGCCTGTCTGGAGCAGATTATAATTATTCACTGAAATGTGCTTGGCTTTAGTTTTGCATGGGTGACATTTAACTTAGAGCAAACCATCTGGTATTGCACAGAACGGTTATGGAGACCCTGTTTCTAAACATCTAACCTCGTGCATGCCGCTCTTTCAAACTCATTTAGAATCACTGCACACTCCAGGCGACTTAGCCCATAATCTTAACCTCTGAACACATAATTACGGGTAGAAGATATAAAGAAAGAAAAGTGAAACGCTGTCTGAAAGTGATACTGCACTACAGCTGCAAAAGGGCTCCAGCTTAGCAGGGAGAAGCTAAACGAGATTCTGCTTTCCGTTCACGCCTGATCCAATCGGAAATTTGAAGTTCCAAGAAAAGACAGACTACAAAACCCAGCATGACCTGAAGTGGGCTTTTTATTTTTAAAAAGTAAATCTGCAGCTCTTTCTCCACGCCACTGTTTATTTATTTACTCAATTTTCTATACCGTTCTCCCAGGGGAGCTCAGAAGGGTTTACATGAATTTCTTCAGGTACTCGAGCATTTTTCCCTGTCTGTCCTGGGGGACTCAGAATCTATGTAATGTACCTGGGAAATGGGGGATTAAGTGACTTGCCCAGGGTCACAAGGAGCAGCGTGGGTTTGAACCCACAACCTCAGGGTCCTGAGGCTATAGCTTTAACCACTGCACCATTCTAGAAATGAAAATGTGGCAAAAGTGAGCCATTGTGACATCACTGATGAGGTTGGCTCTGATTGGTGGAATGAGGCAATATGATGTCACAATACCAGCTCTGGTTATCAGAGGCTGAAACTTTTCACTTATTCCATTTTCTATGATGTTCTCCCAGGGGAGCTCAGAAGGGTTTACATGAATTTATTCAGGTACTCGAGCATTTTTCCCTGTCTGTCCTGGGGGACTCAGAATCTATGTAATGTACCTGGGAAATGGGGGATTAAGTGACTTGCCCAGGGTCACAAGGAGCAGCGTGGGTTTGAACCCACAACCACTAGGTAGCTTTAACCACTGCACCACTCTAGAAATCAAAATGTAGTAAAAGTGAGCCAAGTATGGAACATTCAAGCCATTGTGACATCACTGATGAGGTTGGCTCTTATTGGTGGAATGAGGCATTATGATGTCACAATACCAGCTCTGGTTATCAGAGGCTGAAGCTTTGCACACTATTTATTTATTCAAATTTCTATATTGTTCTCCCAGGGGAACTTAGAACGGTTTACATGAATTTATTCAGGCACTCAAGCACTTTTCCCTGTATGTCCTGGTGGGCTCACAATCTATCTAATGTGCCTGGGGCAATGGGGGGATTAAGTGACTTGCCCAGGGTCACAAGGAGCAGCGTGGATTTGAACCCACAACCTCAGGATGTGCTCAAGAGGAGGCGGTAGCGGCTAGCGCGGCCGGCGGTTTAGCGCGCGGTATTACGCTAAACCGCTACTGCGCCTTCGTAAAAGGAGCCCACGATTGTTTGCTCATGCCTTCTTATGCTGAGATGGATTTCAGTTGATAATTGCCTTCTAGAATTTTGCTGACATCGAAGTACGATTTAAAGCTTGTTTGTATTTCTGAACTGATCAAATTCGTGCTCTTTCCCTGTTATAACAGGGACGATTAATGATGTTGTCTCGATAGGTCTATGCTATAGGTGATCATCGGAGGGAAACAAGATTCTATGTATGTCATACGAAAACCTTCCAAGACGGAGGAACTGGGGTATAGGAGAAGCATATAAGTCTAACACGCCACCAGTTACGCTGTATTTTCTTGCCGGAAATTTCACTCTGCCATTGATCGCAAAAGCCAGATAAGGGAAAAGGTCTCTGAAGCCGCGGGGTGTGTACTTCTCACAGTGATTTGCAAGGGCATAAGTGGGATCTTCCTTTCTAGATTAAAAACTACAAAATCAGGTCAAATACCATGAAAGTCAGCCTATGAAGTAGCATTCCAGCTAGTGTCAAGAAATAGTTAACTGAAGATTACAGTAAGACATGAGGTCCTGCCATACAACTTATTAGGTAGAACTGAAGGCAGACCTGAACAACGTGAGAAGTATGCCTCACTATCAATGAGCCTGATACCAAAGTCATACATCTCACCAATTTTACAAATAATTTTGCTGTCTTAAAAATATTAAGGTGCCGTTGCCTTTTCTGTTTAAAATATAATATTGCATATTACCTAAACAGACCAATCCGCGCTCACTATGCTTTTTCCCCCCCTACAAACCCACAGCAATCTTCAGGCAATTCCTACCCCTTTCACTTTCCCTTCCCCTTTCAACCCCTCTTACATTTCCCTCCCCTACAACCCTTTTCTTCTGTAACATTGCACTCACGCATTTGTAATTCGCTGGATGTCCAACCTTCTTTCGATGTGAACCGCCTGACTATGGCGGTATAGAAAAATAAAGTTATTATTATTATTATTATTATTAACACCAGGGCTATGGGTGAGAGCTAAAACTTGATCTGAGCTCTCCCCACGCTTCGATCATCAGCCAGCTGTCAGTCATAGGGAAACCGCATATGGAAACTGTCCGAGGCACCTGTTTCTGCCTAAATCTAGTCTGCCAATACCCACTTAACTTACAGAGCGTGTATTCGCAAGGAGGTGTGTACAAAGGGGAGGAGCCTAGGCTGGACATGGGCATACTGCTTATATCCTTGCCGTATTCAGGCACTCCAAGTACACCAACTCATTGACTGGTGTAAGTGTCGGCATCTGGACTTTAAATGCGCTGATACAGGATTACGCTAGTATTCTAGGTTCCGTTTTAGAATCATCTCCTACCGTGCGTAGTTACAGATCAGCGCTCAGGTGGGATTGTGAGATTTACCCATATGCATGTATATATACCGCTACCACTACTTATCATTTTCTATGACGCACATTAGAGACAATTCCTGCTCAATAGAGCTTACAATCTAATGATGCCATTATTCTTATTTATTTGTTTCTATTCTGACCTCTCCTTGGCGACTGTCAGGCAGTTTAAACTCAGCGCTGCAAGCATGTAACATCACCAGAATAGACTCTTAACCTTCTTTAATGCAGTAAATCAAAACAAGGAGAAAATGACTTACAGTTGCTTGGAAAGAATTGTAATCTGTGCTATCAGAGTCCATAAGAACATAAGAATGGCCTTACTGGGTCAGACCATTGGTCCATCAAACCCAGTAGCCCGTTCTCACGGTGGCCAATCCAGGTCCCTAGTGCCTGGCCAAAACCCAAAGAGTAGCAACATTCCAGTATCTCAAAGAATAGCAAGATTCCGGAACCCCAATGAGAGCAACATTCCAGAGCTGAGATTGTGATGTCATAATGCCTCATTCCACAGTGCCTCAGAGCCATCCTCAGCAGTGATGTTACAATGGCTTGAGCGTCTCATACTTGGCACACGTAAGAACATAAGAACAGCCATACTGGGTCATACCAATAGTCCATCAAGCCCAGTAGCCCATTCTCATGGTGGCCAATCCAGGTCCCTAGTGCCTGGCCAAAACCCAAAGAGTAGCAACATTCTAGCATCTCAAAGAATAGCAAGATTCCGGAACCCCAATGAGAGCAACATTCCAGAGCTGAGATTGTGATGTCATAATGCCTCATTCCACAGTGCCTCAGAGCCATCCTCAGCAGTGATGTTACAATGGCTTGAGCGTCCCATACTTGGCACACGTAAGAACATAAGAACAGCCATACTGGGTCATACCAATAGTCCATCAAGCCCAGTAGCCCATTCTCATGGTGGCCAATCCAGGTCCCTAGTGCCTGGCCAAAACCCAAAGAGTAGCAACATTCTAGCATCTCAAAGAATAGCAAGATTCCGGAACCCCAATGAGAGCAACATTCCAGAGCTGAGATTGTGATGTCATATTGCCTCATTCCAGCAATGCCTAAGAGCCAACCTCATCGGTGAGGCTTGATTGTTCTATACTTGGCACACATAAGAGCATAAGAACAGCCATACTGGGTCAGACCAATGGTCCATTAAGCACAGTAGCCCGTTCTCATGGTGGCCAATCCAGGTCACTAGTATCTGGCCCAAACCCAAGGAGTAGCAACATTCCATACAGAACCCCTAGGAGTAGCAAGATTCCGGAATCCCAAAGAGTGACACGGTTCTAGAATCCCCAGAGTAGCAACATTCCATGCTACCGACCCAGAGCAACCAGTGGCATCCCTCATGTCTTTTTCAACAACAGACTCTGGACTTTTCCTCCAGGAACTTGTCCAAACCTTTCTTAAACCCAGCTACGCTATCTGCTGTTACCACAATCTCTGGCAATGCGTTCCAAAGCTGAACTATTCTCTGATTGAAAAGAAAATTTCCTCCTATAGGTTTTTAAAGTATTTCCCTTTGACTTCATTGAGTGTCCCCTAGTCTTTGCAATTTTTGACGGAGTGAAAAATCGATCCACTTGTACCCATTCTATTCCACTCGGGATTTTGTAGACTTCAATCCTATCTCCCCTCAGCCGTCTCTTTTCCAAGCTGAAGAGCCCTAACTTTTTTAGTCTTTCCTCATACGAGAGGAGTTCCATCCCCTTTATCATCTTGGTCGCTCTTCTTTGAACCTTTTCTAGTGCCGCTATATCTTTCTTGAGATAAGGAGACCAGAATTGAACTCAATAATGACTACTGGATGAGTAAGAGAGAAATTTGAGGGCTTGGTTATCCTATTTCTCCTGCCAAGGCTCTGTGTACTGAGGAAGACCCCATTTTCGGTCCCGGGGGGAAGGACAGATAGTAAGCACTTACTCCTCCAACCAGAGTACAAGGTGAAAAGGATATACAGGTTTGAACTGTTATGAAATAAATTCTTTTGAGCCTGCAGACTGCCAATACTTCTGAAGAAGGTGTAAATAGTTCTGCACTTAACTTGAGTTTGTGTTGAATAAAGCACTCCAGTTATTCAGTCGCACCTTGGACTTGGCTGTTTCCTTCAGCGTGAAAACAGTTCCTGGTCTGAGTGGGGTGACTGAGACCTGTGATTTTTCATGTCCTCCGGCCTACGCCCAACCTCAGTATGAACTGTGAGACTCTGAGTGCGTAGCAGTGACCGAATTCATTATTTTGTGAGCCCTGATTGCAGTTCCCTGACCCGATGAGCTGGCCGGAGCCCGTGGGGTAGTTGCGTGGTGGGGCCAGGGCTACATTTATTAAAACCTTTTAAGTATCATATCTCCCCTGTCTAGGGTTAGCAGATTTTCCTTCGGGAAAATCTGGACCCATGGCCACGCCCCCAGGACCGCCCAGTTCCACCTTTGTCATGCCCTGTTCCGGCCCCCAGCTCTGCCCCAGACGGCATCCACACATGCGCGGACGCGACACAATGATGTCACCGTGCTGTGTCCATGCATGCGATTTTGTCGGGAGGCTTTTCAAAACCCAAAGTGCCGGGTTTTGAAAAGCCGTCCGGGGAAATCCGTACGTCTGGTAACCCTAACCCTGTCCCTCCTCTCTAGAGTAAACATTCAGGTCTTCCATTTTCTTCTCATCCGTCTTTTGGCGCAAGCCCCATGCCAAACCGCTTCAAGTCCTACCCTCATTCCCCTGCAATAAACCAACTCCCGCCCTCCCCCCTCCTTTCTCTTCCCCTCCCCATCCTTTGGTTCTCTCTCCCTCCCTCTTCCCTTCCAATCCAACCTCATCGCTGCTTGTAACTCTGATAAATTTCTGCTAAAATGCTCCAACATTTCCTTCCTCGATGCTTGTAACTCCGACAAAATGTTGTAAATCCGTGTTCAGATGGGATCTTAATTAATTGATGTGAACCGCTTAGAACTCATTGGGTATGGCGGTATACAAGAACATAATAATAATAATATTTTCTCAGTCTTATCACTAGCATCCAGTACCGTGAACCTGTCATCTTGCAGGATGCCCCTTAAGAGTATTAGGAGCAGTAAATTCACCCAAAAATAAAAACTGTTTAATAACTTGAAGCAAAACGCAAGCAATAGGAATGGTGAGTTCTGAGATGTTTAAATTTGGATTACCCTATCTGCTGCTCTTTGTGATTTGAAGCCAGTTTTGTAAATTTTCATGGACTGAGCCAAGGGCAAAACAGAAAGGAGACGTGTGTCTTAGCTAGTTATAGCAAGCATGCAAAGTTAAACAAAGAGAGAAAAAATTCTTCAAGCAAAATATTTGTGATATGGATGCTATTTAATGAGAGTTTCCATGCCATTTACCACATGAATAGATAAACACGAGGCTACAATGTCCTGGCTTGTGGTTAATATGTTTTTTCATTGCATCCAATCACTTTTCAAATTAACCACACTTTAAATTTAATTTTTCTTCCTGCTGCATATTTTCATTGTTTCTTTTTTCCACCCTTGCAAGGAACCACAAGTTCTGCTAATTACGGTACCTCTCTTTGGGAATCTCCCTAACAATCTTGCACCAGCACATTCATGGTTTGGGCTCAGCTCCAGTCGCCGGGGGCACAGAAGAAATACGTTGGCAGGTGGGCATATAATATATTATTCCCAGTAAGTTTCCACAAGTTGTGAAACGGCGAACAGAAGTTTTCTCTCTCTTGTTTTAAACAATCAGTCAACATTAAAGATCTCCCAGGTCTACCTCTCCACACCAGATATCTCTGCAGGAATTCAGGCCCGAATCTTGGCCTACCTGTCCGATATTGCCACTTGGATGTCTCACCACCATCTCAAACTGAATATGGCTAAAACTGAACTCCTTATGTTATTTGAATATTAATTACATTACATTAGGGATTTCTATTCCGCCATTACCTTGCGGTTCAAGGTGGATTACAAGAGAGTTATCGAAGATGTATCACAAAAGATATCTGGTTGTTTTCAAGGAAAATACAGAGTAGAGCTGGTTGTTTTGGAGTTGGGGGTTTAGTGAGAAGAAGGAATTAAACTTGTTGTTTCAAGTTTCACGTTTGTTAGATTCATATTGGTTGTGTACCATCAATTTCAGAAGTACATTTATTTTAACAACAGTTACCTGGGATGTCATCCTGAAGGTACTTGGATATCTTACTTGATGAGCATTTGACTTTTTCAGCACAGGTGGAAAATTTAGCTTGGCGTGGCTATGCTACTTTGCAGAGATTGCGTACCAAGTGAGGTATGATTGATAGTCCGTCTTCTTTGACTTTGGTCCATTCATTGTTTATGGCGTAGTTGGATTATGCAAGTTTACATCTAGTAGCATCTGGAAATTACAGCAATTCGATTGCTAAGCAGATTGGGTCGATACAAACACATTGCCCCTCTTTTTGTTAAACATCATCGGTTATAGGTATATTATAGGGTTTGGTTTAAGATCTTGATTATGATATTTATTTATTTAAAACATTTGATTTCCACTTATAGCCAAAACGTCTCACAATTCAACATACATAATCATTCAAACACACAAATCTCATAGTTGTTCCAATGAACAAGAGTGAAAACAATAAAAGAGTGGGACTTGGGTGGGATTGTATGTGATGATCTTAAGGTGGCCAAACAGGTTGAAAAGGTGACGGCGAAAGCTAGAAGGATGCTAGGTTGCATAGGGAGAGGTATGGCCAGTAGGAAAAAGGAGGTATTGATGCCCCTGTATAAGACTTTGGTGTAACCTCATTTAGAATACTGTGTACAATTCTGGAGGCCAAACCTTCAAAAAGATATAAAAAGGATGGAGTTGGTCCAGAGGTGTGTGGTCTTCATCATAAGGCGTATGGGGACAGACTTAAAGATCTTAATCTGTATACTTTGGAGGAAAGGCAGGAGAGGGGAGATATGATAGAGACGTTTAAATTCAAAACTCAAAAAATAAATGTTATTAGCCAAGTGGTGGGAGTACCCTCTGAAAAATCATTTAAATAAAGTGGAGAAAAAGCCTCAACTAATAGTGATATGCAGACGTCAACCCAATGAGTTTTTTTAGGCGTTCTTATTCTGTATCACAGGCAAAAAAAACTCCACCAAGTTTCAAAATGCAATTTTTCAAGCTAAGAAAAACCCCACCACTGTACACAGGGAACAAAGGAAAAAGAATAAAAGACACCATTCACTTTTCTTCATTCAGCAAAACATGCTTCATCCGGCCCAACGATCTTCCTGCTATAGCAAACTCCACACTGGAATGAAGATAAGGGACTAGCTTGGCTCTTATTGGCGGAATGAGGCATTATGACATCACAATCTCAGCTCTGGCTATCAGAGACTGAAACACTTCACACTATTTATTTATTCATTCAATTTTTTTTTACTGTTCTCCCGCAAGGCACGATTTTATAAAGTGAGCCTAACTAAAGATTGATATGTGCTATGTACCACCTACCTCAACCTTTGTTTTAGACACTGTTTATAGAATTTCCCTCTCTTCTATCATAGAAATGTAGTTAATTCGCCCCAGGAAAAAGGGCCTGACTCAGTTCACAAGGTGGTCGTTGTTAATGGTTTCACGTTGCATATTACGTCGGTGGATCTCAAAAGAGCTTCCTATGGAGCAGCTTTGGCGTTCTTACTTAATCCAGTTTGTGATAATGGAGTGCTGTGATATCACAGATTTGGCGTCTCTGAGAGGGCAACTATTCCAGGCTACTTGGGAGCCCTTCTGGGACACGTTAATGCCTCTGGCTCGCAGTAGAATTTTGAATTTTTGAGTTGGTTGTGTCATGTTAGGTTAAACGGGTTTTCTATTCAGCCCTTACCTATTCAGTTCAAGGTTGGATTACATTACAGAAGGTTGGGTCAGTTATCCAGGAAGTTACAATGAACAGTTTGACACGGACATTCAATAGAGTTGCTAGTACAGGGAGATCGGTTCATAGACAACGGCGCGAAAGACAAAGGCGTGCCCAGACAATTGAGCGCAGCGCGGAGGTGCATGCCGCTCAAAACTACTGTTTTTAGGGGCTCCGACGGGGGGTTTTGTTGGGGAACCCCCTCACTTTACTTAATAGACATCGCGCCGGCGTTATGGGGGGTTTGGGGGGTTGTAACCCTCCACATTTTACTGTAAACTTAACTTTTTCCCTAAAAACAGGGAAAAAGTGAAGTTTTCAGTAAAATGTGGGGGGTTACAACCCCCCAAACCTCTCACAACGCCCCCACAACGCGGCGCGATGTCTATTAAGTAAAAGGGGGGGCTCCCTCGGGGTTCCCTCCCCACGCCCCCCCGTCGGAGCCCTAAAAACAGTAATTTTGAGCGGCGCGCACCTCCGCACTGCGCTCAATTGTCTGGGCGCGCCTTTGTCCCGGCGCGCTTTTGACCTGACACCAGGAGATCAGTTCCTAATACAGTTAGGTCATAGTCACAAATACGGGAGGGGCCTTAGGCATTTGAGCCAATCACCCCAGGATGCACCAGAAAGGGGAAGGCCTGCCATTTTCAAGAGGTGGGCCTTCCGGCCGGACTTTCTCAAGTTTCAAGTTTATTAGTATTTGATGAATCGCTCAATCGGTTTGCTAAGCGATGTACAAAATTATAAAAAGAAAGTTAAATTACAAAAAGACAAACCAAGTGACATAATTTTTGAAGATGAGACAAACTTGAGTGGTGAGGAAAGGGGGGAAAAGTTACAACTTTTTTAGAAAAAACAAAAAAGGGAAAGAACAAAAGGGAACGAGGTAGTTAAAAATCTGAAAATATTAAACGAATCTAAAATTTAAATGTTAAAAAAGCATCTTTAAAAAGATGAGATTTTAAGAATTTTTTGAAGGAGGAGAGGTCTTTTTCGTTTTTAATGTATTGTGGTATTGAGTTCCACCATTGGGGACCCATTACAGAAAACATATCGGCTCTTCTTGTGCCTACTATTTTCAGAGAGGGTATAGATAAGAGATTTTGGAAGGTTGATCTGAGTGGGCGTATAGTGTTGTGGGGTATTAACATCCTAGCTATAAATCGAGGTTCATTATAGATTAGAGTTTTAAATATTAACAGCATGACCTTAAAGAAAATACGATGGCTGATAGGGAGCCAGTGAGAATCGATCAATGGTCATATTTCTTGGCATTGTGGATTAGTTTAATAGCTGTATTTTGGATAAGTTGGAGTCTTCTTTTTTCTTTTTTGGGATATATTAAGTAGTAGTGAGTTGCAGTAGTCCATTTTAGCTATAACCAACGAATGAACCAGAATATTAATCGATTTGGGCTCAAGAAATTTGGCGATTGATCGTATTAAGCGCAATTTATAAAAACATGTTTTGACTATGTTATTTATGTGTTCATGAAACAGTAATTTATCATCGATTATGACCTCAAGAATTTTTAAGGTGGAGACAGACTCTAGTGAGATACAAGTCGTGGGCTTAGGGGTGAAGAGTTGGGGGTCCAGAGGCTTGGGAGTAATGTCAGGGGGGGTCTGGAATGGGAGTCTGGAGGGGGGTGTCATTGGTTGGGTGGGTCGGGAGTTCCGGGGGCTAACAGTAGGAGGGAGTGGGCATTCCTCCTGCTGGGAGACTTTGCGGGGGGGGGGGGGGGAGGGTTTCGGAGGTTCTATCAGGTCCCTTGCCACAGCTGCTCAGCTGATCGCAGCAGGGATATTTTGCCCCCGATCAGCTGAGCTAGCAGGCCTCCTTTGAACGGGGAGGCCTGCTGGCTTAGCTGACCGGGGATTCCCTTGCCACAATCAGCTGATGGCAAGGGATCCCTGATCAGGCAAGTGCGGTTCTGTAACCAGCACCTGTGACATGAGCACTGGTTAGAGAACTGGAGGGGGGGAGGGGTTAGGCATCTGTCTGTTAGGGCAGACGCGATTCTGTATAGGACGTCGGTATGCGTTGAAAATCAGGGGCGGGAAACTACGAGGTGACACCAGGAAATTCTTTTTCACTGAAAGAGTGGTTGATCGCTGGAATAGTCTTCCACTACAGGTGATTGAGGCCAGCAGCGTGCCTGATTTTAAGGCAAAATGGGATCGGCACATGGGATCTATTCACAGGGCAAAGGTAGGGGAGGGACATTAAGGTGGGCAGACTGGATGGGCCGTGGGCCCTTATCTGCCGTCTATTTCTATGTTTCTATATGCGATTCTCAGCTGCATCTTAGGTGGCTGCTGAGACTGGCGTCCAAAGCTTCCCTGACGCTCATAGGAATTCTATGAATATCGGAGTATTTAGCGCTCTGGGCCGCAGTAGAAACCTCTACCGTGGCTGAGGAATAGGGGGTGGTGAGGGGGGGGGGGGGGAGGTAAATGCCATGAAAATGAGCAGTTAATCCCAAACAGGTAATTTAACAGGTCAGGAGCCATTTCATGCCGGTTAAATTGCTTTGATTATCGACCCTACGCATGTACATTGCAGATCCACCTAGCGCTTTCGCCAAACTATTCCAGAACATTCCTATATGTCGGTCGCATAAAACTACACGTGTAGAAGAACAGATCATTTTATGAAAACCAGTTTCTGCATGTAAAACAACGTTTTAAATGAGAAATAAAAGTTTATAAAAGTTACCTCGGAAATGATTTAGGGCATTCTGAAATGGCAGAAGTGAAACGAAATGACGTTTCATTGGGGGGTTTTTTGTTTTTTTTTTATATCAGTCTGGATGGGGAATGTCAGAAAACCAAACAAATGTAATTGTTATTTTTTTTTTTTTTTTTTAAATGGCAGCACGCCCCCCCGAGGGTAAATTTGGTTCCTTTCAGCTCTTATTAGAAAGAAAAGAAACAGAGCTCATGACAGGGTTAGCATGAATCGAGGGATCTATGAGGCTTCATTTGTGAGGACTCGTAATTTGTCATCTTAATTATCCCACATTCAGTCAGCTATTGTGGAAATGCTCCCACATGCGTTCAGCATATAATTCTTTCTGCTTTGCTGCCTTAATGTGCCTGTCCTACACATTCATACTTAATCTACAGTATATATGAGGGCAGAATGAAAAGTAGTGAGACGGCCTCCATTTTTCTTTCAAAGTAGACGGGTCAACGCTTTGCTGGTTCTTGTGGAGCTCATGCATTGACGTTTCTGAACCTGTGGTTGGGACTGCCGTAGTCTTCATTGTTGGGTCACAGCGAGAGGAAGAACTTTGTACGTTTACTTTTCGATCAGCCCTTGTTCTTTCTGATTTTGTATTTTGAATGAAGATTTACTTTTTTTCAACTTATTAAGACGGTGTGATATTTTTTTTTAAATATAGTTCATTACATGTATATTAATTAAACTAGTAAAAATCATGATGTCAGACTTCAGCCAATGTGGGCTACCAACAAAAGTGAAACGCCAGTATGCCACGTCTGGAAGTTTTGGTTCTGGAGAGGAGGGGGGGAGGGTTAAGGGTTTTTTTTTTTCTGTATTATGTTCAATTTTTTTTTTAATAAAGATATTTTTTTTTTTAAAGTGAAATGCCAATGCTTAATTTGGGGGCCCTGTTACTAAGCTGTGCTATAAAAGTGACCAGCGCTGTTCTCGGCAGGGCTGTGGAGTCGGAGTCGAGGAGTCGGAGTTGGAGGAAATTTCGGGTACCTGGAGTCAGAATCGGAGTCAGAAGTACAAAAAAACTGAGGAGTCGGAGTCGGAACATTTATCTACCGACTCCATTTTTGAACATGGCATACCAATCACGAGCGATTCTTTCAGCTATAGCACCCACTATATACACAGCACAAATGTTGCGAGCAGCTTCTGCGGCCTTAGAACCTTGATTAAAAGCAAAAAGAAGGTGGTGTCGAAAATGCTCATTTCTCTGACATTCCATTTTAACGATCTGAAAATTAACCAGTGCTGTGGAGTCGGAGTCGGAGGAAATTTCGGGTACCTGGAGTCGGAGTCGGAGTCTGAAGTATAAAAAACTGAGGAGTCGGAGTCGGAACATTTATCTACCGATTCCACAGCCCTGGTTCTCGGCATGGGATATTCACACACGCTGATGCCACTTTTATCATGGTGGTAAGTCCCATTTTCCTATTAATGGCCATGGGCTAATTTTCCCATTAGGGTGTGTTTATTAGCGCGTGAGCTAAGGGCACCCACACTAACCACATGTGACAATGTAGCTGGGTTAATCAATTAGCTCAGAACACGCCTATTCTACGCCTCCAAACCTGCCCCAGCACGCGCCAATCCCAAAATGACCACAAGATGCATGAGTGAAGTGACATAGTAAGTGGGGGTGAGGGGACAGTCCGCCCTGGGCGCCATCTTGGTGAGGGCACCAGTACCTCTCCTCCTCTCCACCCCCCCCCCACCATGCACACACCTTCATGTTCGTTCCCCCCCCCCCCCAAACACACAGTACCTCTATCTCTTTGCTGGCATGACCAGCAACTCCAACCTGCTGCTTGTGCCAGCATTGGCTCTCCCTCTGATGTCACTTCCAGGTCTAGGAAGTGATGTCAGAGGGAGAGCCGAGGCCGACAGCAAGTTGATAATGCTGCTCACGCCGGGGAAGTTAAAAGAGGTACAGGGTAGGGAATGGGTGCATGTGGCAGGGCAGGAGTGAGGGCATGGAAGAGGGTGGGGAGGGGCGCCTCCACCCCCAGGCGTCTCTCACCCTCGCTGCGCCACTGCCTGAGCATGTCCCTAGATCTACACATTTAGTGCTGGGGGATTGTACTGGGGTGTCATGCAGGAGGGAGGGAGCATCAGTCCTGCTGATCTCGGGGTGGGGGGAGGGAAAGGTCCTCTGCCACAATCAGCTCAGCTGAGGAATTTCTCCCCCATCAGCTCAACCAGCAGGACTCCCCGAAGCTGCAGTTTTAGAGTCCTGCCAGTTCAACTAATCGGGGATTCCCGTGCCGCAATCAGCTCAGCCGGCTGCAGGCGTCTACTTTTACAATTGTGAAATGCAAGCTAGCATTTTGGCAGGCCTACATTTCAGGCATCTGTTGAGAGTCCATGGAGACCCACTTCAAAACACACCCAGGGCCACTTCTGGGCGAAACCACGCCCTTGCCCAGCCTGGGGCATGCTTCAGTGTCCCTATGCATCTCCAGAGGCCAGTAACAGATGCCTACAATGTATGTGTCCTTTCTCGGCTGAGGGTTTTCTTTTTAAACCTGCGTCCCAATTGGCTGCCAGATGGCAGTAGGATGCTTACCACCGCCTATAATTGGGATGCACAGTTAGAGAATCAGGCTCTTAGTGCATGCAAACGGAAAAGTTACCAGAAAATGCTTCAGCATGTCTTGCAGTAAGCCTGTTTCAGCTTGCTAAGCCTAGGGTTACCACAGACGTCTGGATTTGCCCAGCTATGTCCTCCTTTTTGAGAACATGTCCGTGGGTCTGGACGGCTTTTCAAAACCCGCCACTTTGTCTGCGTTTTGAAAAGCCTTCTCCAAATTGCGTCAGGGAGGAGGAAATCTGCTCTTGCTCGGATTTCCTCCTGCCTGACGAGAGCAGGCAGCGGGGGGTGGAGCTTGGGTGGGACTAGAGCGGGGTTAGGGGCGGGACTGGGGTGCAAAAGGGCTCCCCAGTTTACAAGTACCTGGGTGGAGAACCATATGTAGAGCAGTGACATAGCTACAGGTGGGCCTGAGTGGGCTCAGGCCCACCCATTCTTGGCTCAGTCCCACCCAGCAGCAGCACCACACTGCTCTGTCCTCCTCTCAACTCCGTGGCCTCCCGGCATCTGCCCTCTTATCTCCAAACCCCATCCCTCCCTGGTGTACCTTATAGGAGTCCTTGGCACCAGCAGCGATTCATGGTGCAAGTTTCCCTCTGCTACATCCCGCCCTCGCTGATATCACTTCCTGTTTCCTATTCAGTGGGATGAGGCAGAGGGAAGCCTGAGGGCCGACACCATGAAACACTGCTGGCCTCAGGGATGCCTGTAAGGTGCATTAGAGAGGGATGGGGTTCGGAGGTAGGAGGGCAGATACTGGGAGGCCATGGGGCTGAGAGAGAAGAGAGATGCTGGATGCAGGGTAGATGTAAAAATCTGTATAATAAAACCGTGGTTTAAGATCATAATTCATTCCGAAAACATGCTTGTAATCCAAAACACTCGTATATCAAAGTGAATTTCCCCATAAGAAATCATGGAAACTCAGATGATTCGTTCCACAACCCCAAAACTTTAATACAAAATACCACATGTACTCGTATTACAAGACCTCGCTCATTTAGAACAGACACTACACTCCCACAGCGTCACAGAGAGAAGAACCATCGGCTCAGTTGTGACGACTTGACGCACATATACCGTATGTACTCGTATTGCAAGGCATTGGTTGTATATCAAGTTAAAATTTAATAAAATGTTATGCTTGTCTTGCAAACCAAGTTACTCCAAGGTTTTACTGTATTTTTATTCATGTCTCCAGTGGGGGAGGGGAGGGCCCTTCCAAGTTAATTGTGGACCCGTTCAAAATACTGGGTCTGGCTATGCAACTGGTTTAGAGACTGGTTTGGAACCTGGGCAAGGGAACGTTGAGCTCTGCTATTGCAGAGGAAGGGATTCCAGAGGAACTGGGCCAAACTACAGATATATTGGGATGTCTGCCTAGCATCCTATCTTCTGGAAACTGTGGGACACACTTGAGCTGCAGGGCTAAATCAGCTGCTGTTAGAAAAGACTGTTATCTGTGACAAGGCCTGATTGCACAAGGACACCGATAGGACTGCCCTCTTCCTTATCAGTGCTGTTGTCAGTGCTGCCTTTTCAATCCAGCATAAACATGAAAGCCAACTCCAGTTGGTCTCAGCTGTTCCAAAGCTGTTGTTCCAAAGCAGCACAAGCCAGCGTCTTTGCTCTGATCCCTTTGTCTAGCTATTGTGACTGAATGCTAGGTATATGCTAGGAAACCTAAAAAAAAAAAAAAAAAACAATTTAACTACTGTGCTTTGAAACTTAACCTTGTCTTCTCAAAGAAACAACAACAACAAACAACCCCAAACAAAAAGGTTCCAAGTTAAATCATTATCATACCAACATGCAAGTTCTAACATTTTTAAAAATTTTAACCATCATCTTAATTTTATATTATTTATTTATTTTTCATGAAGTAGAAGGTGTATCCTTTTGATACAGATAAAGTGAAACCTTGGTTTGCGAGCATAATTCGTTCCGAAAACATGCTTGTAATCCAAAACACTTATATAGCAAAGCGAAGTTCAAGTTTCAAGTTTCAAGTTTATTCAAATTATTTGATTAAACGCTTTTCCAAATTACAAAGCGTTGTACAAAGGATAAAAAAAATATGATTTTAAAGAAATCACTTATACATAATATATTAATCAGACCTACAAGGGTAATTGGTTTAAAAACCACGGGAAACAATAGGAAAGGGGGGAGGAAATACAATTTTTGAAGAAAAAGTACATAAAAGGGAAGTACATTAGGAGGGTAGGAAGAAGAGGATTAGTGGCAGAAGTGGGATCGGATGAGAGAGCTATTGGAAATCTTGTTTTGGAGACGGTAGAAATCATAAAGTATTATCTTTGAATGATAAAAAAAAGAAGGCACTTTAAGCTACTCTTAAATTTCTGCAAATCTTGTTCGAGTCTTATGTATAAAGGAAGAGAATTCCAAGTCATTGGAGCTGTGACAGAAAAAATAGAAGCACGGCGTGTTCCGATAATTTTCAAGGAGGGAACGTTAAGGGTAGACTGTGAGGATGATCTAAGAACTCTCGATGAGTTATGTGGAATCAGAAGCCTATCTATAAATGCCGGTGTGTTGGTCTTTATTGTCTTAAAGACTAGAAGAGCTATTTTATATGTAATCCTATATGTTATTGGCAACCAGTGAGCTTTTTGCAGCAAAGGCGTGACAAGGTCGAATTTTTTTGAACCTGAAATTATCTTTATTGCTGTGTTTTGTATAAGTTGGAGTCGTCTTATGTCTTTTAGATATGCCCCTTTTAATAAAGAATTACAATAATCTAGATATTACTAGGGAATGAACTAGTGTATTAAGGGAGAATTTATCAAGGAGGGGGACAAGTGATCGAATCATCCTCAACTTGTAGAAACAATTTTTAACCAGTGCACTGATGTGTGAACGAAACGTGAGTTTATTATCTATTAATACTCCCAAAATTTTTGTATTGTTGGTTTGATTAAGTGGCTTGTTATCGATTAAGACTGGATTAATAAGTTGTGTCCTTTCTTTCCCTGAGAAGAGCACAGTGGTAGTTTTGTTGATGCTTAGTTCCCCATATGAAATCATGTAAACTCAGATGATTCGTTCCACAACCCCAAACCTTTAATAGAAAATACTATACACACCTGTATTGCAAGACCTCGCTCATTTAGAACAGTCACTGCACTCCCGCAGCGTCAGAGAGAGAAGAACCATCGGCTCAGTTGTGATTATATGACGCGTGAATACCGTATGTACTCATATTGCAAGACTTTGCTCGTTTAGAACAGTCACTACACTCCCGCAGCGTCAGAGAGAGAAGAACCATCGGCTCAGTTGTGATGACGTGATGCATGTATACTTGTATTGCAAGACATTGCTTGTATATCAAGTTAAAATTTAATCAGATGTTTTGGTTGTCTTGTAAAACACTTGCAAACCAAGTTACTTCTATTATTCCTATTTATCATTTCTAAAGCACTGAAAGACATCCAATGTGATGAATTTAATGCACCAAATTAGTTTAAGATTATATTAGAATGGCAAGTAAAATTACTCTTTTTTTATATTAGTGCTTAAGATATCATTTTCCTATGTTTTTTTTTAATTCTTGCCTCGTCCCATTGTGGACTATAATCCTTGTTGACTTTTTTCTTATTCTCCCTTTTGATGTAACAATCATTCTTCCAGAAAGAGATTTCTTGTTGTAAACCACCTAGAACTGAAAGTATTGAACGTAAGAACATAAGAATTGCCACTGCTGGGTCAGACCAGTGGTCCATCGTGCCGAGAAGTCCGCTCACGCGGCAGCTCTTAGGTCAAAGACCAGCGCCCTGAAACTAGCCCTACCTGCGTATGTTCTGGTTCAGCAGAAACTTGTCTAACTTTGTCTTGAATCCCTGGAGGGTGTTTTCCCCTATAACAGCCTCCAGAAGAGCGTTCCAATTTTCCACCACTCTCTGGGTGAAGAAGAACTTCCTTACGTTTGTTCGGAATCTATCCCCTTTTAACTTTAGGGAGTGCCCTCTCGTTATCTCTACCTTGGAGAAGGTGAGGCGAGATAGAAGACACCAATGTAATGTGATATTAAATTACATTTAAAAATATAAAAATTTTCCTTCTATTTTATGATTTTCTTATTATTTATCACAGATTATTCCAATAACTGTGTAGAACGATCAGAGATATATATTTTTATTTTGAGAGGGGATTTCAGTTTTGCTGAATAACCCTCCCCCCCCCTTTTACCAAACTGCAAAATAGCTTTTTGGCGCAGGCCGGCGCACTGAACGCTCCGACGTTGGTCTGACACTCATAGAATTCCTATGAGCACTGGAGCAGCATCGGAACATTTAGCGCCCCAGGCCACAACAGAAACGGCCTAGGGGTCCTTTTACTAAGGCGCGCTAGTGCATCTTAGCACGCGCTAAACGCCGACACGTCCATTATGTCCTACGGACGCGTTCCCACGCATTAGCATTTAGCGTGTGCTAAGACCCACTAGCGCTCTTTAGTTAAAGAGAGCCTAAATGGTGTTTTAAATGTTTTAAAAAAGGGGTGTGATCTGCACGTGGTGATAATAATGACACAGTCTCTGAGAAGGTGGATTTCTTTTTTTAATTCAAGGGAGAGATTAACCGTACTCTACGGCCTTTCTGGTTATTGTTGAGCAGGTAAAGGTTCGAGCTATGGATGTTATTTTTATCTATCAATGGGCAAAACGAATGACACGTGAACATACTTCTCTGTCTGTGCGTGAACCCAGTTTGCACCAGCAGCGCTGCAGCATTCGGTGACGTCGGTATCATGAGTGACTATGTTAATATTACAGCTCTGTCGCTGTAACACAAAAAGCAAACACACCCACACAGCCTACCAGAGGTAGTGATGGCCAACACTATAAGGGGATTTAAAAATACTTGGGACAGATATAGAGGGCAATGGCATAAAGAGGGTCAAGAGGTTGGATAAAGTCATGGGTGAGGGGACGCTGGTCAAAGTATAGGTGTTTAAGTGCTCATCTACCCAGCGTGTTATTTAAAGGAACAATCCATGATGCTGTCATTACTCCGGAGGGCCCAGTCAGCCTGAGGAGGGAAAGGAAACACTTGCCCCCGTGCTCAAAACCTAACACCAGTGCTAGGAGCGATTAGCCTCAGAACCGCCTGCATTTTAATGCGTGCCGCGTGTGCGCAAAACCCTCCAGCAACATCGGTGCAAATTGTATTGAAATGCATCGAAATGGGTTCAGATCAGGGCAATCACGTGTTTAAAGGGCAGAAGACGGCCCAGAAACTAACGCTGGCCTTAAAGCTGAACACACACAGCCAGGTCAGGGGGGGGGGGGGCGTTCGGATATTGAGGAGAGGATTTATTTTTTTCTGCATTTTTCGCATTAAGCTGCCAGTTTTAGGCTCCTTTTGAAAGGAGAAAGAAGCCTGTGCAACGGTTAATACTGATAGTAAGAAAAAAAGATGTCTGCAAGTCTGAGCAAAGCTGGAGGTGAGGGGGGGGGGCACTGATGCCTGTTTTCATGTGGTTTGGTGTGAACCTCTTAGGGCAGGGGTAGGTCAGGGCAGGTCAGGTTTTCAGGATCTCCACAATAAATATGCATGAGATAGATTTGCATCTCAAAGAGGCAGTGCATGCAAATCCGTCTCGTACATATTCATTGTGGAGATCCTGAAAACCTGACCTGGCTTTGGCTCTTGAGGACCGGAATTGTCTACCCCTGGGCTTATAAGTGTGATCAAAAACTATGGTGAATGCTGCTGCCGAGCGCCATCCAATGGAAAGGCAGGGATCTTCAATACAGGAAGTGACGTGTCAAACCTTAGTAACAGTGTGTGACAAGTTTGAACATGTCCGGTGCAGTCAATCGCTTCTGAGTAGAGAATGACACGGGGAAAGAATCTTTCCCTGTCACTGCCCCATCACCAGACCACTGTCCCCTTCACCACCCCGTCCCCGCCACCCCCTTCACCGCCCCGTTCCCGTCCCCGCAGCATCTACCCTTCCCTCTCACTACCTCACCGCCTTTCAGCGGCCTGAGAATCTCCCTCCCCCTTACCTTCGGGGCGCGTTAGTAAAGAAAAAGGGAGGGAAGGTGGGCGGTCACCGATCGCTTGCGCGGCCCCCTCCTACCTACCTATGGCCAAATCTATCTCCGTCCTTCCCCCTTACCTTCGTGGCGAAGCCTTCCTGTGCCTGCAGTCGTGTGTGTTGGCTGAAGCTTCTTCTCTGACGCAACCTGTAAGGTATCCCACTATTTAGGTGCCATGTCTGGGTGTTCAGTCCATCACTTTGCAGACCTCTCCCACGTCCAACAGGGCTTGTTCTAGGCGTTTTTGACTTGGACGAAAAGTTGAACGAAAATGTGGTATAAAGATGGACGATTTAACGACTTGGACGATCAAATCGACCGGACGTATAGTTAGACGATTTTCAAAACAAAAAAAATTTTGGACGTATTTTTCGAAAATGTGCCCTAGGCTGTTTTTTACTTTGGACGACTTGCGACTTAGACGAAAACGGACTTAGACGTTCCTTTCGATTATGCCCCTACACGTCATTTAAATATTTAATTTTGTGTAATGGCGTATCCTCAGTGTGAGAGGTCAGCGAAGGGAGGAAAAATCTCCAGCCCTTTACACAACATGGCAAAGGTAAGCAAACCCCTGCCAGTACACCATCATCGGATACCTCACGTGTGCTAACTGAAATAGTGAAAAACAGTGTAGTGAATAATAATCACACAAGTGAAATCAAGCAGAAAAACCACTCTAAAAGCCCCCCCAGCCAACTCCCACAATGAACTCAGACTTAGCTTGGATTTGGTGCAAACGGTTTCCTTAGGTTTTGTCAGGAAGTCAGGGGAATCACGATATTCCAAGATCCCCTTGAGGCGGAATTCAACCAAGCCCGGTTTCGGTAACTAGGCGTCTCTTCATCAGGAACCCATCGGGAACATATCACTGAAGAAATCAATAGCCAAACAGATGAAAATCCAAGCCGGCTGGGAGGAGGGCGGAGCCCATTTGCTATGGGCATCGGAGGGGGATAGTTTTCTGTCGATAGGATTTGGAACACATTCACTCAAATAAATACAAGTGATCTAGACAGATTATGTAATAAACATGCTAGATCCCATCGTTTCTTTGATAGTTGTCCTATTTACTTGGGATAGGCAGGTGGAATCTCTTGGAGAGAGAAAGAGATAATGGTTACTGAGGATGGGCAGACTAGATGGGCCATTTGGCCTTTATCTGCCATCATATTTCTATGATTAACTCTACTCCACAGGAATTTAGAACTATTTTATTACACTGCCTAAAATATTTATTTTCATTGGGTGTTTTTCCCACAGAGTATGGAGAGATGATTCTAATGAAGAAAGAAAAAGATAAGAACATAAGAATATCCTTACTGGGTCAGACCAATGATCCATCAAGTCCAGTAGCTCATTCTCACGGAGGCCAATCCAGGTCCCTAGTACCTGGCCAAAACCCAAAGAGTAGCAGCATTCCAGCATCTCAAAGACGAGCAAGATTCCGGAACCCCAATGAGAGCAACATTCCAGAGCTGAGATTGTGATCTCATAATGCCTCATTCCACCCAGTATGTTCTTATGTGAGCCAAGTATAGAACATTCAAGCCATTGTAATATCACCAATGAGGTTGGCTCTTAGGCATTGGTGGAATGAGGCATTTTGACATCACAATACAAGGGGGGGGGGGCGCTGAAAAGTTCTCAGCCCAACCAAGAAGAGAATGACGTGGAGCCATGAAATTTACAAGTTATTCCTCACTTTTCTTGACACTTTTCAGTCTTTAACCTGCTCAAACGGAATCACAGCTTGTAAAGAATCCATTCCCCCAACCCCTTATAGCCAAACCTCCATATTGTCTGGAACCCATACACTACATGGCTATCAGAAACAATTTAATTATTAGTCAACGTAGACAAAACAAACAGTCTTCCTCACGTCA
The DNA here is from genome assembly GCF_902459505.1 of Geotrypetes seraphini. Taxonomy (NCBI): domain Eukaryota; kingdom Metazoa; phylum Chordata; class Amphibia; order Gymnophiona; family Dermophiidae; genus Geotrypetes; species Geotrypetes seraphini. The sequence continues at coordinate 13,823,769 of NC_047089.1, read as the reverse complement.
GCTCTCCCTCTCCCCCCAGTTACAAATTCCAGTAAATCAAGGGGAGTTCTGGCTCCAAAGTCAACAAGCTGCTTTCATAACGGGGCTCGCAAGAAAGATACAAATGACTAAAGACATGAAGAGCCCAACCAACCAACAAATCTGAAGTCACCAGCAGATTCCTTGTGTCAGAGTGATTTATGAGGAAATTTGGAGAAGACGGAAGATGGATTAACAAATAAACATCCTATAATGGGTTTCTGTGGTTTTCTTCCCTTTTTTTGTTATTTTTTTAGGGGATTTTTAGCTGTCTGGTGCAGTGCTATCGGTTCATCAGAATGATTTCTAGAAAGATGTCAGGACAGCTGTGCAGGAGCATTTTCCCCCATTCTGCGCATGTGGTGAAAACATCGCTAGCACATCTGGTCTGTGGTGTTTTAAGAGCACATCACTGTTCTCCTTTCTGGTTTAGCTACAGAATAGAAAACGTCTAGGTAGGATGGACTAACTTTGTGAATGTGACCAGGTTCGGAATATTTCGTTAATGAGAGCAAAAAAGTCAAATATCAGCTCGGGGTTGCCAGGGTGAAGAGGTCCAGCGTATGAAAAGTTTTCCATACCCTTAATCATTCGTGTCGCTCTCCTCTGGACCCTCTCAAGTATCGCCATATCCTTCTTAAGGTACGGCGACCAATATAATAATAATAATAATAACAGTTTATATACCGCAGTACCGTTAAGTTCTATGCGGTTTACAAAAGCTTAGTGAAGTACAAGTTGAGAGAACTTAAGGGAAGGGAGAACAAGAGGGGAAAAGGGCAAGAAAACCGTTATAGAGGGGAAAGAGAGGAAAGGGTCATCTGTCTAGGTACTTCAGGAATATTGGACACAGTACTCCAGGAGCGGGCGCACCATCGCCCGATACAGCGGCAGGATGACTTCCTTCGTTCTTGTTGCAATACCCTTCTTGATAATACCCAATATTCTGTTTGCTTTCTTTGAGGCTGTCGCACATTGCGCCGTTGGTTTCATTGTTGTATCCACCAACACTCCCAAGTCTTTTCCAAGGTTACTTTCCCCCAGTACCAACCCCCCCATTTTGTAGCTGAACATCGGGTTCTTTTTCCATATATGCATGACCTATTTTGGGGCTGTGATCTCATATTTGGAATTTTGTTGTGTTAGATCAGTGGTGGGGCTAAAGGTGGTTCGCCCTGGGCATCATCTTCCTAAGGCACTGCACCTCTCCTCCTCTCTGCCCCTCACCCCGCTCCTCTCCTTGCAGTACTTCCCTTGCCTTCCCCCGTACCATAAAATCATTGATATAGTGTTCTGGTTTTCTGAAGTGTTGTCTGACAGAAGTGATATCCTGGTTGGCATTGTAATTTTTAAAATGTTATCTGTGTAACTGTTCTTCCATTAATGGCTATGTTCTAATATTTTTTTCCAGTAATGGCTATGCTCTAGTATTGCCCTTAGTGCACAGCCATTTTAAAAAATTGTGAAAGCACTGGCACCAATTTTTTAGACAGTAATGTAGTGGTCAATTACAGACGTGAAAGCTGGACATTACGGAAACAAGACAGAAAGAAGATTGACTCATTTGAGCTTTGGTGCTGGAGAAGGATTTTATGCGTACCGTGGATCACCAGAAGAACTAACAAATTGATTCTGGAAGAGATCAGACCGGCTACGTCACTCAAAGCCCAAATGATGAAGTTATGACTGTCTTATTTTGGTCACACTGTCAAAAGAGAAAGATCATTGGAGGAGGACATCATGTTTGGGAAGATCGAAGGAACCAGGCAAAGAGGGTGACTGGACACGTTGAAAACAACCATGGGGATGACGCTGGAGGACCTTTCCGGACTAACACGAAACCGATCTCTTTTTTAGATCTGTAACTCAACAAGTCGCTAGGACTTGAACATGAGTCAATGGCACTTAACTAATGCAGAGGCACCAACTGGTTAATGCAGAAACACCCATACTCTGTCCCGGCACACCCCCTCAAAAAAAAAAAAAAAAAAACTTGCGCAGTTAGCTGGTACACATTCAAAAACTACCACGTGACACTGTAGCGAATCCCATGATTATCGAAGTACTGCTGTGTTAGGCAGGCATTAGTGAGCGGCACAGTTTAGCAAAAGAGCTACAAAATCCCTGTTTTAGATTGTAATCTATTAACAAGACTGTGAAGAAATGCATCTGAATCGCACATGTGGAATAAGGAATAAACGAAAAGCATATTATACAGCCAAAGTAGGGATTACAAGCACTAATGTTATTTCAATTAGTTAATTCTGCATTTGATGTTACCAAAAAGAAGCAATCCTCTTGGTTATCCCTTCCATCTTCGGACGATTTAGCGAACTTTTTTAGCTCTAAGGTACTATCCTTGAGATCTTCAAATCCATCTTGTTCTTCGAATTTAGATTCGTATTTTAATTTTAACTTAAATGAGGATGGAGTTTCACCTTTGATAAACCGGATTGGCATGATTTCGTTAAACTTTTCCAAAAATATGCGCAGTCTTAACTGCTGGTTAGATCCTTGTCCCCAAGATTTAATGATGGTTGCTCCTGTACACTTTAAACTGAAATTATTTGAGTGGATAACTGACTCTTTGGATGTGGGAAAATTTCCTTAAATCATCACTCCGATAATTAAAAATACCAAAGAATCTACCTCATTGCCATCTAATTATAGACCGATTGCATCAATTCCCTTCTTTGTAAAACCGATGGAAGGCTTGGTTCATATACAATTGACAAAATATATAGAACAACATTTATTACTTCATAATACAGAATCTGGATTTAGATCTCTATACAGCACTGAAACAGTGATAGCTACACTGCTGGATCACTTAAATAACTTAATAAGTAAAGGCAGTAGTGCACTGGTGCTCCAATTTGACCTGAGTAGCGCCTTTGACCTGGTAGATCACACCAACCTACTAACTTGCTTGGATGCTTACATGGCAATGTCTACTCAATGGTTTAAGGGATTTATGGAATCTAGATCCTACCAAGTCAGATTTCAGACTCAACTCTCCTCTAGTTGGAGAAATCCATGTGGCGTGCCTCAAGGATCTCCACTATCGCCTACATTATTTAATGTCTACCTTTCATCACTAGGTTCGTGCCTAAGCAATCTGGATATAAGACTGTTCAGTTATGCCGATGACATCACAATAGTTTTACCTTGTAATTCGGTTCTATCACAGATTACTGCTCAAATTGAGACTGTCATGGAAAGGATGAATCTTTGGATGCTGCAATTCAAACTTAAGCTTAATTCTGATAAAACAAAGTTCTTTGTAGCATTTCCTACCAAAATTTTTCATGTACCTTCCATCAATATACTTTCAACATCCTTTCTTTATAGTCCATTATTCTAATTTGTATTTTATCTGTATCCCATGTATTAGCTCACCTTGTTGTGAACCGCCTAGAACTTTTTCGGTATGGCGGTATATAAAAATAAAATTATTATTATTATTATTATTATTTACAATCCATCCAATGATTAAAATTTTAGGAATCGTATTAGATCAACATCTTACTATGAAAACCCAGATAGACGCTGTTGTACGTAAAAGTTATTTTACTTTATGGAGACTACGAACAATTAGACCCTATTTTGAATTTTCAGCCTTTAAATTATTGGTCCAGTCATTACTGTTGAGTCTCCTCGACTATTGCAATATTGCTTATTTCGCAATTACTAAGAAGGAATTATTGAGATTATCATTGATACAGAATACAGATTTACGGATTGAAGAAATGCGATCGTGTTACGTTATTTTATTGCGAATTGCATTGGTTGCCTGTGGAAGTTCAGGTATTGTTCAAGTTGGGGCTGTTTTTGTTACAAGGTTTTATAGGGTGCAGCTACTACTTATCTGGCTAATAGTTTCGCACAAATGCAGTAGAAAAACTCATGGTCTGTTCAATTTCCCTTCTGTAAAAGGTTGTAAAAGCGAGAAATTCCTAAATCACTCTGTAGCATCTCAGGCAGCTTCTCATGAAAAAGAATTTCGATCATTGTTGCTCCCAGCTGTTTCTTACAGACATTTTAGAAAACAGCTAAAAACCTATCTTTTCTCCAAATACCTGACTAGCTGACTCGTTCAAATAGACAATTGTGTTTAATGTTTATCATTTTTTGTAAACCGCGTAGAACTTTTTGGTAACGCGGTCTATAAGTATAATATTATATTATGTAACGGCCCAATACTTAAACACTGCAGCCAACGGGGTTTTCTAATGCTGGCTGTGACCTTTAAATCACCAACATATTGTGACAGGGAAGTGCCTGTCAGTGGTTTAAACCCGGTTTTAAACCCTGCCTTGCAAAGGGCTGTCCCTATTCCTAAGCCCAGGAAACTGTCTAGTATCCCTGTGCCTATCACTAAGAGCCAACAGGCAGGGCAAGGCAGAGAGGCAAGGACAGAAACCATAACGTCTAGTTTAGGGCACTATAATTCCTTTTATGATTCCTTGGGCAAAGCTCTGACAAAACCTCTGAGAAAGAAAACCAGCACAGGCATGGTTAATGAGGGGGGTGTGGCTAGCAAGCAGGACGAACCCAGAGGGAGAGTGAGATTAGGCTTGCAGCATAAAATGAGCCCAGGTGGAAACAATAGGAGGAGGGCTGAGGAGATTACGGACACTGTGGAGAATACTGGAGAGAAGACTGGAAGGAGGAATGCAGGGAAGAGCCAGGCGGCACTAAGCAGGAGAGAGCTTGCCAAGAGGTCTCTGTCCCAGACCTTAGCTAAGGCACAGCTGGTCTTACAACCCTCCCAAGTGACCAGACTTCTAACTCCTCAACAGCAGTGCAGGGAAGTAGCAAGACTTCCAGGACAGGGCTGTCCGTTAGCTGGCCCTGAAGGGAGTTCTTACCCTAGCTCAGAGAATGGTGATTCCCTAATGGAAGTAGAAAGGGCGTTATCTGAGAGCAGTGACATGGAATGCAATCTCGCAGCATGGGAGCTCCAGGAGAGTCACAGATAACGAGGTATGAATGGGGGAGGGGAATGAAAGTGAATGTTTGGAAGTAGCGTTCTTTCTCCCTTAGTCTAACTGTGAACTAGCATGAATAAATTACTTAGAGCCCGAGAGGAAAGCCTGTGAAAATAGGGAAGGAGGTGAGAACCTGTAATTAACCTCCTCAGAAAGCTTGCACGGAACTTAGAGTCCCGATATAGTTTAACCCTGAAGCAGGAACTTTGGGAGGGGACTAACAGCAGTCTGAAACGGTTGGGTTATAAAGTTCCCTAGCCCTACCCTGAGAGCTTGGGGTAGTGGGGGCATTGGGCTTCAGGTGGGACAGTGCTAAAGCTTCCTAACGATTTTTCAAACAGAAAAAGCCAAATCAGGAGAAAACGTTTTGGTTTTATTTTTGGCTTTTCTGCCTGGACATCAGGCTGGACTGTATGAAAATATGTTTTGTTTAAGTCTCCTCAACACAGAGGGACTGCTTGAACCCTAGTGCTGTAAACTGAGGGAAATAAACGAAAAGCTGAACTTTACCACTAACGCAGCCTCCATTAATTATTCCATTGTTTCCCAGCGGAAGTCCTCCTGGGAGCGCTTGGTCCTTACGCCTGGGGCGGGAGCTGGGTTGCTTGCGCTAGGCTTACCCCCGGCCCCGCCACAATATATTCAGTACCTTAGTTGTGATGAAATATGCGTACTGGTGATTGCAGCCAATATTCAGCTGCTGTCCATATAACTGAATGGATTAAGAGCAGAGGTTTGGCAGCAGGTTCAAGACAAATGTCAGGAAGTTCTATTTCACACAGCGAGTGGTGAGCGCTTGGAATGCTCTCCCAGAGGAGCTTGTGGTAGAGACTAGTGTTCAGGGTTTCAAGCGCAAATTGGATGCACACCTTCTTGCAAATCATATCGAGGGATACGGGAAATCCGGGTCTCCAACAGAAAGCACCTAACTGGGCCTCCGCGTGTGCGGATCGCCGGACTAGATGGACCTAGGTCTGATCCGGTGAAGGCGTTTCTTATGTAATATCGCTGTCTATCCATATAGATGCATATATAGGCCCTTGGGAGACTGGGCGTCAAAATGGCAGACGACGTTTAATGTGAGCAAGTGCAAAGTGATGCATGTAGGAAAGAGGAACCTGTGATGGCAGGGTTCCACGTTAGGAGTCACCGCCCAGGAAAAGGATCTAGCTGTCGTCACTGAAGATACGTTGAAACCCTCATCTCAATGTGCAGCGGTGGCTAAGAAAACAAACAGAAAGTTAGAAATTATCAGGAAAGATGAAAATGTTATAATGGATTCTATAATATGGTATTGAAATTTTGGCTCATATCCAAGAGGCGTGTGTAACTAAATTGGTTAACGAGACATTTAATCGGCAGTAATTTGGATTTCCATAAGCATGCCTGTGCAATATGAATTCTATAACACTGAGCTCCTAGATCCCATAGCGTTCAACTCAAAAGGGGGCGGTGCAGGGGGAGGGGCAAGGGGGAGGGGCAAGGGGGAGGCAGGAGCATTCCAACTATTTGTGCACAGTGTTATAGAATATAGCCAGTTATGCAACCAAATGCCATGAGCTGGACTCTGGCAGGTTTCAGATGTGTAAATTCCGTCACTCAACTTGAGGTGTGGAAATTGGCCCCATGTGGTACTCTACAAAGAGCGCTCAAACTGGAATACCCTTTATATAGAGTAGGGCTTCGCTCAATTGTTTTTCCAGCACCAAGTTTTGAGCGCCATCTACTGATGGTGGCCCTGTAGTGTTTGAATATTTAATGACTGCTCTTCCCATTTAGGCTACATTTCCACTCTGTTATATCGTCTCAAAGGACAAGTGATAAACCAAACTTGCCCTCACTTAAATCACCACGCTGCCTCATGTGGATTTAGCGAAAAGCATGTATTGTAACTGGCTCAATTCCACAGAAAGCAAAGGGGAGAAAGGAAAATTAACTAAAAATAAATCCATAATTTCTGGAGGAAACTGGAAAAACTGTCACATAGAATCACTTTCAAAATCCTGACACTTGCACACAGAACTTATCCCTCTTTTCCTGTCCCACCTATTAAACCTCTATGAGGGGCTGCTGAAAAGTCCGCAGCTCAACCAAGAGGAGAATGATGTGGAGCCATGAAACCTACAAGTTATTCCACACTTTTCGTGATACTTTTCATTCCAATGAGGCAAATGGCTACAAGTATAGGGGAAACCAAGCCACTGTGACATCACCGATGATGTTGGCTCTTAGGCATTGGTGAAATGAGTCATTATGACATCACAATAGGAGGGGCTGCTGAAGAGTTCTCAGCTCAACCAAGAAGAGACCGATGCGGAGCCATAAAAATTATGGATTGTTCCACACTTTTCTTGACACTTTTCGCTTCAGTGAGGCAAATGCGTTTAGCAAATGGGCACAAGTATAGGGAAACCAAGCCATTGTGACATCACCGATGATGTTGGCTTTTAGGCAGTAGTGGAATGAGGCATTATGACATCACGATCCGAGGGGCCGCTGAAAAGTTCTCAGCCCAACCAAGAGGAGAATGATGTGGAGCCATGAAACTTACAAGTTATTCCACACTTTTCATGACACTTTTCATTTCAATGAGGCAAATGCATCTAGCAAATGGGCACAAGTATTGGGAAACCAAGCCACCGATGACATCACCGATGAGTTTGGCTTTTATGCACTGGTGGAAGATACTACACAGTAACAAAAAACAGCTTTTTTGGCCCCGTGACCCTGCCCCCGTCAGCAAGGGTCTGGGGGTGGCAGGTTCCAACAAACAAGTACTGCTGGAAGTATCAAATAAATTCACTGGATACAAAATTACTTCCTATTGGTAATGCAACAACTTAGCCGTGCCTCAGTGACCGTATCATCCAGTACAGTGTTCCTGTACATTTATTGCAAGTCAACGGTCTGGTCTCAATCATAGGCCACTGGCTGTATAAATTTAAATATTTTAAATATATGTTTTTTTATAAACTTTTTTAGACTTTTTTTTAAGAAATGCTGTCTTTTGCTCAATTTAAATGCAAAAAAACATTGATAAGATAGTGCAAAACTTAAATAGCACTTATCTTTCTTTCTGGAGCACTGTGAATCCCAACGGGGCCACCGTTTCACCCGTTGTGGCTTCGTCAGGGGATCATATGACAGTGCCTGAAACAACATAAATTAGTTAGCTTTAAAGTCTTTAAACATGCTTAGTTTTGAATAATTTATGTGGCAAAATCAAAATAGCAACTTACGTTGTACTTTTGTCTGTGCTCCTCTCATTTGTGCTGCTTAATGCAAATGGCGGCGACCCGTGGGAACGCCGAGATTTTAAACTCATTTACATTGCCTATCGGAACTCACGTGATTTGCGTGAACCACGCAAAAAACGTGATGAGTAAACACCTTTACGGAGACCAGGTGATACTAAAAGAAACATCAAAAAAAACATCAAAAAATAAATAAAAAAATAAAAAAAAAACATCAAAAAAAATTTTTTTTGATGTTTTCTTTTTGATGTTTTTTTTGATGTTTCTTTTAGTATCACCTGGTCTCCGTAAAGGTGTTTAATCATCACGTTTTTTGCGTGGTTCACGCAAATCACGTGAGTTCCGATAGGCAATGTAAATGAGTTTAAAATCTCGGCGTTCCCACGGGTCGCCGCCATTTGCATTAAGCAGCACAAATGAGAGGAGCACAGACAAAAGTACAACGTAAGTTGCTATTTTGATTTTGCCACATAAATTATTCAAAACTAAGCATGTTTAAAGACTTTAAAGCTAACTAATTTATGTTGTTTCAGGCACTGTCATATGATCCCCTGACGAAGCCACAACGGGTGAAACGGTGGCCCCGTTGGGATTCACAGTGCTCCAGAAAGAAAGATAAGTGCTATTTAAGTTTTGCACTATCTTATCAATGTTTTTTTGCATTTAAATTGAGCAAAAGACAGCATTTCTTAAAAAAAAAGTCTAAAAAAGTTTATAAAAAAACATATATTTAAAATATTTAAATTTATACAGCCAGTGGTCTATGATTGAGACCAGACCGTTGACTTGCAATAAATGTACAGGAACATTGTACTGGATGATACGGTCACTGAGGCACAGCTAAGTTGTTGCATTACCAATAGGAAGTAATTTTGTATCCGGTGGCAGGTTCCACCCTGCCCCTTCGGCCGGGTCACCAGCCCACCTGGGACCCACTTCCAAACCAGCTGCCCTTCAGCCGCTCATCTCCAGGTGAGCCTCGGCTACTGATAGCTCTAACCCTGCCTGCGACTCTTGAGCTCCCAACCCAGGAACCAACCACAGTTCAAAAGAGGGAGGGAAGGAGGGAAAAAACCACCGCTGAAGACCAGCCGAGATCCGACCTCTGCGGCTGCCCGCTCTCCAACACAAGAAAAACCCCGCCCCAACCAATCCACGACTCGCAGACCCAGAGGGCAGCACTTACTCCATCCCAAGCCTCCCCTCCTTCCTGCCCATCAAGAGCCAATCCCGATGGGTCGACACGAGGGCCATCCAGCCCCGTGTTACATGCCCCCATCGAGACTTGCTCTCGGGCTAACTTTTGCCCACAAAGCTAATTTTATTCCTTTATATAAAAATGAAAAACACACAATATTTTACTTATAAACATACAAAGTTTAGGGGTCGCCCCACCTTGCTATTTTTTAAAAACTACCGCTAAGCTTAACAGTATATTGTAATTCTTGTGCACTCGACAAATCAACAGTCTGTGACATAAGAGCCGCCTTTGATGCAGAAGGAAACTTCTTTCGGTGGCTGGCCACTAGCCGAAGAATTCTGTTCTTCATTTTTTTCTCAAAGTATCGTATTTTTCAATAAGGCTTATCCCTCGTTCTGAGGCATCATTAACAATAATAACAATAATGACAGCCATCGGAACTGGGGTTGACGGCAGTTCAAGAATTAGAATGGGAATGGTGGTTGAAGTGAATTGGGGTGGAGATGGCGGTGGGTATGGAGAGGGATAGGGATATGATGTATTCCGGAAAGGCATTTAAGAACTGGTGTTAAATGATCATAATAATTACAAGTCAAAGATCTTGATGCTTTTTTGGATTGTGTTTCTGTTTCTCTCTATGCTTATTTTTATCTCTATTTTGTTTACTTTAATTAATTCTATCTTTAAATTATTTATTCATTACTTGTTGGAATATTTCATTTCTATCTCTATCTCTACCTCTGTCTTTTTATTTTTATTTTTCATATTGTTTCTTCAGGTACTTTAGTTAGATTGTGAGCCTTTGAGACAGTTAGGGAATTTCCAAGTACCTATCTTATTTATTTTTATTTATTGTATCTTTAATGCATCATTTTTGTAAACCGCTTAGAAACCTCACGGTTATTAGCGGTATATAAGAATTAAATTAAATTAAATAATCAGTTTGGATGTCCGATTCCAAAGTTCTTTGAAACTGGATCGTCAGTCCACTCGGTGGGATGTTTCTTCAGGAATAGTTTCGCTTTTGTTGATCCTCCTTCAATCAAGAGATCAAAAAATGACTGTGTTCTTTCTCTGTGTTACAAGACTGCCCAAGGTCACAGGTTCTGTTTTATCTGTATGCACGAGACGTCGTGGAATGTCTGGCAATGGTGGATGCTGTAAATTTTGCACCATTCGTAGCTTGATTTCTGGTGCAATTCTGTCGCCAAGAAAGGCAAGTGGCTGCTAGGTGCTCGGACAGAAACCACAGATGTCTGGAAATGGCTCTGAGCTCCTTGTTTGCAACAGTTATAGTCAGATATATGTTGAGAGTAGATATTGAAGAGCTTAACTATTCTCTGAGTGACAAAATATTTCCTCCTATTGGTTTTAAGAGTATTTCCCTGTAACTTCATCGAGTGTCCCCTAGTCTTCGTCATTTTTGATGGAGCAAAAAATTGATCCACTTGTACCCGTTCTACTCCACTCAGGATTTTGTAGACTTCAATCCTATCTCCCCTTAGCCGTCTCTTTTCCAAGCTGAAGAGCCCCAACAGTTTTAGTCTTTCCTCATACGAGAGGAGTTCCATCCCCTTTACCATCTTGGTCGCTCTTCTTTGAACCTTTTCTAGCGCCACTATATCTTTCCTGAGAGAAGGAGACCAGAACTGAACGCAATACTCCAGATGAGGTCGCACCATGGAGCGATACAGGGGCATTATAACATTCTTAGTCTTGTTATCCATCTCTTTTTTAAATAATTCCTAGCATTTTGTTTGCTTTTTTTGGCCGCCCCCACACATTGAGTGGAAGGTTTCATCGTATTGTCTACAATGACATCCAGATCTTTTTCTTGGGCGCTAACCCCCCAAGGAGGACCCTAGCATCCGGTAACCGTGATTTGGCTAATTCTTCCCAATGTGCATCACTTTGGATTTGTCCACATTAAATTTCATCTGCCACATGGATGCCCAGTCTTCCAATTTCCCCGCTTGATAAAGCTTACAATCTAAGTCAGACATGGGCAACTCCGGTCCTCGAGCGCCGAAATCCAATCCGGTTTTCAGGATTTCCCCAATGAATATGCATGAGATCTATTTGCATGCACTGCTTTCAATGCATATTCATTGGGGAAATCCTGAAAAACCCGACTGGATTCTGGCCCTCAAGGACCGGAGTTGCCCACCCCTGATCTAAGCACTCTGCACAAAGGGAAGAGAACAGCGAAATTTCTGCATATTGCAGAGACATAGTAAGGGGGAGGTGAGGGAGGCCATCTGTACCGGGCACCATCTTCCTCGGGGCACCGGCATCCCTCCTCCTCTGTGCCTCCCCTTCCCCCTCCTCCCCCTGCCACTAAACTAAACTAAACTAAACCTTAGGTTTGTATACCGCATCATCTCCGCAAGCGCAGAGCTCGGCACGGTTTACAGAGGTTAGGAGGAAAAGGAAACTACAAAGATGGATATGGGAGAGGGAATAAGAAGATAGGGAGGGAACAGGGTACTAGAGAACGAGGGGTGATTATATTTTTGAAAAGAGCCAAGTTTTCAGATGTTTACGGAAGGATTGGAAGGAGCTAACATTTCTGAGCGGGGATGGGAGGTTGTTCCAGAGTTCTGTGGTTCTAAAAGGGAGGGATGATCCAAGTTTTCCCGCGCGGGATATACCTTTTGTAGATGGGAAAGATAGTTTCAGTTTTTGGGAGGATCTAGAGGAGAGTGGGTTAGAGGAATTCCAAAGGAGTGGGATAACGGGGGGTAGGATGCCATGTAGAATCTTGAAGGATAAGCAGGCACATTTGTAGAGGACTCTGGAGTATACTGGGAGCCAGTGAAGCTTGGAGAGGAGAGGGGAGACGTGATCAAACTTGCCCTTTGTGAAAATAAGCTTGGCCGCGGCGTTCTGAATTAGTTGAAGTCTGTGGAGGTTTTTCTTAGTTAGGCATATATAGAGGGAGTTGCAGTAGTCCAGTCTGGAGAGGATGGTGGATTGAACGAGGATGGCGAAATGAGAATGGTGAAAGTAGGATCTTACTTTCCTCAACATATGGAGGCTAAAGAAGCATTTTTTTACCAGGGAGTTGAGGTGATCACTGAAGGAGAGGGAGGAGTCTAGGATGAAGCCTAGGACTTTGCTTGAAAACTCGAGCTGGAGAGTGGGGCCGGAAGGTAGTGGAATGGAGGAGGGTAAATGGTCTGAAATAGGGCCGAGCCAAAGTAGTTTTGTTTTGGACTCATTTAGTTTCATTTGTACAGATTGGGCCCAGGATTGGAGGTTCGTGATACATGAGGATATGTTTTCGGTGAGGTTAGAGAGGTTCGAGTCGGTCTCAAGGAGGATGAGGATGTCGTCAGCGTAGGAGTAGAGAGTTTCTAGGGGGGATAGATGAAGTAGTTTCAGAGAGGACATGTAGATGTTGAAAAGGATAGGGGAGAGGGGGGAGCCTTGCGGGACTCCACATTTCGGCTTCCAGGGGGGGGATGAGGTACCGTTTGTGTTTACGGTGTAGGAGCGCACCCCACCCCTTCCCATGTACCTTTTTCACTTCAGCCCGAGCAGCCACCAAATTGCTGCCCACGTCGGCTTTGGCGCTGTCTCTGACATCACTTCTGGGACCCACATCTAGGAAGTGATGTCATAAAACGCGCCAAAGCTGATGCGGACGGTAAGTTGGTGGCTGTGTGCGCTGAAATTAAAAAGGTACGTGGAAGGGAGAGGGGCACACGCGTGTGGCAGGGGGCATGGAGGAGGGGCACATTGTAATGAAAATGAAAAGGTATTTTGGAAATCAAAGTGAGGATGGATCTGAAAATGTCCATAAAGGAGGAGAAGTTTTAGGCCGTTTTTCTCTGCATTTTACAGAATTTAAATATTTCTTTTTGCAGAAGACAACAAAAGAGTTTCTTCTGGCTGCAGATTTTTCTAAGGCCTGACTGGCGAATTGGTTCCATTGTGAACTTCCCAAGATGAAAGCGCTCTAGGGAAGAGCAGTTTGAGATCTTTTTATATCTCACAAATGCCTGCCTGTTTATCGATAATGCAAAGCAGCTCTGGCAGGGCCTAAGAATAACCCTCGGTCGCTCACTCGGGTAACTGTGATGCCATCGCGTGCTGCTTCTCCCCATTATCCTTTCCGTGATCTGAAATGTTTAGCTTTGCAATCAGACTCTGTTTATAAAGTTCACTAGCAAATGTAATTAATGGCAGGTGTATTGCAAAACTGTGCATGAAGTCCGATCCAATCTGCATCCGAAACAAATCTTTAATAAATAAAATCACGAATTGCAGAAATGAGATGAGTTTTTGTATTTCTCTCTTTCTTGATTCAAAACTCTGAGGATGAGGCGGGAAAGAGAGGGTATTTTTTGGGAGGGGGGTTTGTGGTGGGGGGAGGTTGGGGGGGAAGGACGGGGTGGTTGCATTTTAAAAAGTGTTAAAGCTGAAGTTTTACTTATAGGAAATCCCTTGAAACATCAATAAAGCTCAACATTTTTCCCAAAAAGATACTTGAAAAATAGCTTTGTCTGAAATAACAACTGTAACAAACGTGGAAGGATCAAGCCAGGTAGTTAAAGCACCACCAAGCGGTACAAACTGGAAACTGGGATGGATGATGCTGGCCACCATTTATTTCAGGCTTTGAGCAAATTTAACTTGTTTATGTCTAACAATTAATTCTGCTACTACTACTACAATTTTACAAATGCTGCTACTATAACAACTACTATTACTGTCGCTGCTACAACTACTATTATAACTACTACTACTGCTACTATAACAGCTACTACTGCAACTACAACTACTGCCTCTAATGACCACTACTATTACTGCCACCACTACTGCTACTACTACTACTGTTACTGTAACAACTACTATTTCTGCCACTACCACTACTATTATAACTACTGCTACTGCAACCACAACCACTAGTATTACAACTACTACTTCCACTACTATTACACTACTGCTGCTGCTGTTATAACAGCTACTACTGCTACTTCAACTACTGCCTCTTTAATGACTACTACTACTATTACTGCCATCACTACTGCTACTATAATAACTGCCACTACTACTACTATTATAACTACTGCTACTGCAACCACAACCACTAGTATTACAACTACTACTTCCACTACTATTACACTACTACTGCTGCTGTTATAACAGCTACTACTGCTACTTCAACTACTGCCTCTTTAATGACTACTACTACTATTACTGCCATCACTACTGCTACTATAATAACTGCCACTACTACTACTATTATAACTACTGCTACTGCAACCACCACCACTAGTATTACAGCAACAACAACAACTACTACTACAACTACTTTTTAATGACTACTACTCTTACTGCCACTACTGCTACTAAACAACTACTATTATTGCCACTACTACTACTACTACTATTATAACTACTGCTACTGCAACCACTACCTCTAGTATTACTACAACAACAAAAACTACTTCTTCCACTACTATTACACTACTACTACTGCTATTATAACAGCTACTACTGCAACTACAACTACTGCCTCTTTAATGACTACTATTACTGCCACCACTACTTCTGCTTCTACTACTACTACTACTGTTATTATAACAACTACTATTTCTGCCACTACTACTACTACTATTATAACTACCGCAACCACTACCACTAGTATTACAACTACTACTACTACTTCCACTACTATTACACTACTACTGCTGCTATTATAACAGCTACTATTGAAACTACAACTACTGCCTCTTTAATGACTATTATTGCTGCTACTGCTACTACTACTACTACTACTGTTACTATACTACTATTACAGCCACTACTACTGAACCAGCAGAGGCACTGCTTTTGTCCTTATTATAACTACTGCTACTGCAACCACTACCACTAGTATTACAACAACTACTACTACTACTACCACTACTACTGCTACTACAACTACCCTTTAATGACTACTACTATTACTGCCACTACTACTGTTACTATAACAACTGCTACTAGTATTACAACTGAGGGAAAACAGATATTTTTCTTTTGAATTAAAGGAGATGGATTCTTGTCAACAACAACAAGTGCTATACAAAGGACACGGAAGGATAGAATTTGAAGTTGAGTAACTGGATAGTACTAATCTTCCAAGTATTGTAGAATAGATAAGTCTCAAAATGCGAATCATGGGCGCTCCGGTAAGCCGAGAGGGGTCGATCTCAGCTTCAGAAAGCGAAGTCTCGCTTAGCCCAGTTGGTCCAGGAGTTCCCCCACGCCCAGGGAGAATGTTAGGGATGCCGACAGCGCTACAGGAAGCGGTGGGGATGTCATTGACCTCGCCAGCACTGTTTGGCTTACCCCTGACCCCGGAGGCAGTTCCAGTCTCACTGGACTCTACATCAAGCGCCAGCTGCTGGGGGGCTAGGAATTCAGGGCGGTTCAGGGAATGAAACTTTTAATCCTGATATGGAGCTTTCTGCTTCTTCTACTATTCCTGCTTCCCTTTTGACCCCACTGAAGAAACCACCGGTGATTGATTTGGAAGCACTTTGGGAGGCTATCGAAAGCCTTCATAAGGTATGCTCCTATACTATACTAACTTTGCAAACTTCTTTATTACAGTTGAAAAATGTTGAGGGGAAAATTCAACATCAAGACCAGAGACTAGACAAAGTTGAAAAACAGGTCTCTGATTTACAGAAATCTTCTAATCTTCAATTTAAAGATAAAGCAATGTTGTTTAGGAAGATTGAGAATCCGGAGAATGCAAATAGGAATTTAAATCTAAGACTAATTAACTTTCCAATCACCAGATTACAACCACCTAAGGAACTTTTTCATCAGAGACTTCAATGCCTCCTCTACAGAAATTATACCATTTGAATATTCCTAAAGAAAAGAATCAGGACTTGGAAAATCAACAACTAGAACTAGATATAACAAATATTCTTGAGTCCTCTTATCCTGAAATTTCTGAGGGCTACATTGCTTGTGACTTTTGTTTTTTTACAGGACAAGGAAGCAGTTCTTCGTCTGTTCTTTAAGACTGAGAATGTTGAATTTTATGGTTCAAAAATAGCTATATTTCCGGATGTTTCCAAATGGACGCAATTACGTCGTTAAAAATTCCTGATGTTGCGTCAATCTGTATTGGGTTTGGGAGCTACCTTCCAGCTGCGTTTCCCGTGTAAATGTTGTATTACTCATCAAGCAAATAGATATGTTTTTTATGAACCTGATCAATTACAATTTTTTTGGGAAGGTAAAGCGGTTTCCTTTACTCCTCAGATGCCCGTTGAAGTCACCGGCCAGACCGTATAGACAGATACAACCGATATGCTCTGTATTATGTTATGAATATTGAATTTTTCTTTGTATAATCAACTACCCTTGATAAGTGCTTGATCCTCTCTCCTCAATAGTGGACTATTATCATGGTACCGTATATGTATTATTTAATGTTTTATTATTTCTTCTTTGGGATTGTTATTTTTCTTAATCAAAGAATTTCTTTGGATGTAAAATGAAAGTTAATAAATTAAAAAAAAAAAAAATGCGAATCATCCATAATCTAATTGCTTCAGATTAAATTGGACATGGATTGTAAATTTGATTGCTTCCCTTTCCAAATCCAACCTCGAAGCATATTAAGCGGTAGTTATAGTAATTATTCTTTTACAGGATCATAATTTTGTTGTATATTCTCAGGCAGATCAGACTTACTTTAAAATCTAAAGTTTCTGAGTCCATTTGGATTTGTTTCTCTCACCTCAATTTGTATTTTTTTTAAGGAAATAGAGACAGATGGGGGGGGGTGAGTTCAGCAGTGGGAGGACAGGAAGAAAACTTTTTTCTAATCTACGTAGGTCTCTGATTGAACATATGATTTTTGTCAGCAGGTCTTCTAACATTTATGTAAAGTGCATTTCTAGCTCACCCTTGTCCCAGTACAATAATCATTCATTGACTTATTGTCATCACCTTCAAATGGCTGCAAGAAAATTAAAGACACATGATCGCCATTGGAAGCTTGCTTTTGCGAGTTGGGGTGTTCTTCATATTTCTTCTTTACCCTTGATCTTCTCAGCAGCAGGCTACCATGTATCAAGTTTGGGCTTCAAGTCATCGCGCTAAGGAGATCATTGTAAAAATATTATACGGCTCATGTAAAACGTGGGAAAACAAAGCAGAAAAAGATGGGGTGAAGGGACACAGTCGACCAACTTCAAGGACAATCAATTTATTGAAAGCAAATAAACAGCTAAAACATATACAAGAAATGACGCAAGGCTAACAGAGAGCCTTGCAAACCTTTTTGTACCGGACCCCAGTTGGTCGACTGTCCCTTCCCTACTCTTTGTTCGGTTATGTATTCTTATACTTGGGGTTGTGGTTTTCCTTTTCTTGTGAAATCATGTAAAAAGTGGCATCACACATGTAAATGCCCCTTTTTTACAATGCAGTTATGCAACCTTGTGCAAGGATTCAAAGGAAGCAAGTTCTCGGCGTGGTTTGGGCTGTCCAGAAAAAGGTTTTATGTCTCATTTTACGACTATACATCTTTGGATCAATATTTCAGTGTTTCTTTAAGGCCCTGATTCTATAAAATTGAGTTATAGGCTTTAATCGGTGCCGATGTTGGCACGCAACACCTCATAATCGCACGTAATTGAAATTTAGGCGCCTAACTTGAAAGACTCGACTCTGTCAAAAGTAGGCGCCTTGCCCACAGCACCTACACTAAAAGTGGGCGTGGTTAGAATTTACTCCACCACCCCCTCCTACATAAAATCCAAGCTTCCCATCTACACCCCCACTCGCACCCTCCGCTCAAAATCGGAGATACGCCTATGCACTCCCCCCGGAAGGTCCCTCCTCTCAGAAACTGCCCGCAAATGATCCTTCAGCCACTTCATTCCACATCTCTGCAACCAACTCCCCCCTCAACTCAGACAACAGAACTCATTATTGACATTCCGTAAAATGGTAAAGACCCTCCTCTTCAACTAAAGATCACCCTCAGTCTACCCCCCCCTTAAGCCCCACCTCTCTCCTCTCTCCCCTGTCTATCTTCTCCCTAAATTTCAGTATAGTCCTCCCTTAGTCTATACTCTGACAAATTGTATCTAAACTCAAATAACTTGTACTTAAACTAAACTACTTATACTTAAACTCTACTCTTAATTTGCTGTATACTCCCTGTATTTAAATTACTACACAGTCTTGTATGTCCAAACATTTAAACCTATTGTACTTCTTATATGTCTAATTACTCTCCATTGTGTATGTTCACTTGTAGACCGTTCTGAGCTACTGGGAGGACGGGATAAAAATCTAAATAAATAAATAAATAAAATAAATAGAGGGGGCGGATCATGAGTGTGTTTTTGATTTAGGCACCTCTTTGTAAGTCAGGTTCGGTTAGGCTCTGGTATCAGAGCCTAACTTTAGGTCTAGAAAGCCCTGGCCTAAATTGGGGATGCCTAAATATTAGAATGCTGAGCGCCACCTACGCACACAGGCGACGCCAGTGATTCTATTTCAAATGTGCCTGCTTTACATTTAGGATCTCGCATGGCATCTTTCCTTCCTTACGTCCTCTATTTTGGAATTTTACAAGATCTGAGACTACCAGACCCACTCAGAAACTTAAATTATCCTTTCCTGGTAGCCGTGCCACACTAAGGGCTCCTTTTACGAAGGCGCGGTAGCGGTTTAACGCGCATGTAATACCGTGCGCTAAAATGCCGGCCGCGCTAGCCGCTACCACCTCCATTTAAGCAGGTGGTAGTTTTCGGGCTAGCGCGGAGGTTAGTGCGCGATTAAATGTCACGTGCGTTAAAGCCAGAGCCCTAAGCTTTTTCCTTTGAAGGTGCTTTTTAATTTAATGTCTCCAATATTATGTGATTATCACATCCCCTAAATTGTGGTCTAAGGAAGGGATAACTTTGGGGTCCTTTTATCAAGCCGCGCTAGCGGGGATAGCCCGTCGGACATTTCATCACGCGCTAATCCCCGTGGCCGGCTAAAAAACGAACGCCTGCTCAATGCAGGCATTAGCGGCTAGCGCGGCAGGCGGTATAACGCGCGGTATTACCCCTACCGCAGCTTGATAAAAGGACCCCTTTGTATTTCGAGAAGTTTTGTATCATTGGTAAAAAAATTGTTTCCTTCTCTGTGTTGCATGGAACAAGATTATTCTTGTGAATTGAAGTGAAAATTCAATAAAGAAATACATTATAAAAAAAAAGAAATTATCCTTTCCTTCGCTAAAAGGCGTCATCTATACTGGAAAACTAGGGAAGTCTCTTTTCAAAATTACTGAGCTCTGGAATAACTTTCCAGTCCAGTTGCGCGATCTGGGCTCTCTCCAATTATTTCGTAAACATCTGAAAATTTTGCTCTTTTCAAAATTGTAATCTTTGTTTCCTTCTATAGTATCCCTAACCCTATTGTATTTTTTTTCTTTCATTTTCTGTATCGCGCAATGGTGCGCCCGCACCTGGAGTACTGTGTCCAATACTGGTCGCCGTACCTCAAGAAGGACATGGCGGTACTCGAGGGAGTCCAGAGAAGAGCGACTAAACTGATAAGAGGTATGGAAAATTTTTCATACGCTGACAGGTTAAAAATGCTGGGGCTGTTCTCCCTGGAGAAGAGGAGACTTAGAGGGGACATGATAGAAACCTTCAAAATCCTAAAGGGCATAGAGAAAGTGAACAAGGACAGATTCTTCAAACTGTGGGGAGCCACAAGCACTAGGGGTCACTCAGAGAAATTGAAAGGGGACAGGTTTAGAACAAATGCTAGGAAGTTCTTTTTTACCCAGAGGGTGGTGGACACATGGAACGCGCTTCCGGAGGAAGTGATAGGCCAGAACTCGGTACAGGGGTTCAAGGAAGGTTTGGATAGGTTCCTGGAGGATAAGGGGATAGAGGGGTACGGATAGAACTTGAGGTAGGTTATAGAAGTGGTCAGAAACCACTTCACAGGTCGCGGACCTGATGGGCCACCGCGGGAGCGGACCGCTGAGCGCGATGGACCTCTGGTCTGACCCAGTGGAGGCAACTTCTTATGTTCTTATGTTCTGTAAACCGTGTCGAGCTCTATTCTTATAGAGGAGGTGCGGTATATAAGCTTAAGGTTTAGTTTAGTTTAGTCTAGTAAGACGTAGGGAGAATGCGAGACTAAGAAACAGAAGCCTTGTACAATCCCCGATTCAAGACATCTAATAAAGACCACTTGAAGCTTTTCTCTGCGTCACAAAAAGGGTTTATTATGGACTAAATCACAAGGCGCAAGGATCGAAATACGCCAACACAGGAAACCACTCTCGGTTTAGGCACGCGGTTAATTTGTTACGAGAGAGAAATCTTTGGAAATGAATCACTTTTGGCGTTCCATCAAAGGATTAGGCTGTGTTACGTGTAGCAACGAAGGAATTCTTAGCTATTCCCAAAGCAAAACAATAAAGCGCGGCCTTACATCACTTACGAGCTTTTCTCCCGTTGAGAAGTCTCTCATCGAGTCTGCTGTTCGTAGGGCAGGTCTCTGGATGGACTGCGGAAGAGAGCGTGTCAGCTGGCAGGCTCTCGGCGGGGAGTAGCGAACAATCCCATTTTTTTAAAGCATTTTTTTATAGAATTGGGGGGTAAATATTAAGTGCAGATCCCAGATCCACCCACAAAGTAATTAATTAACAAATTGTAATTGTTTAATCATCTATGTCAACAAACACTTAATTGACACTATGGGCTCCTTTTATCAAGGCGCGGTAGGGGGATTAACGCGCAGAATACCGTGCGTTAAACCGCCTGCCGCGCTAGACACTAATGCTTCCATTGACGAGGCATTAGTTTTTTGGCTTGGTGCGGGGGTTAGCGTGTGATGAAATGTCCGCAGCTCGGTAAAAGGAGCCCTAAGTTTGATTTATGCACAGATCTGGTCTAACTTGGCTAAAGTGGCACATATGCAACTGGAAAAGGGGTGTGGCCATGGGAAGGGCATGGGCGGGTCAAGGGTGTTCACAAGGCGCAGTGTTATAGAATACCGTGATTGTGCGCTGAACTTTCGAGCCAGGGTTTACACCAGATTTCAGAAGGCGTAAGTCCTCGGGACCAAAACTGAGAGCAGGAATCCACGCTAAGCGTTATTTTATAAATTCGTTCATCCCAGAGTGCGTTTTATAGAATAACATAACATAACTTTATTCTTCTATACCACCACAATCAGACGATTTCTAGGCGGTTTACACCAAAGAGAGCTGGCCAATCAGTGAAGTACAAAATACAAATAGCAAAAGTACAACATATTTCTGGGAAGGAGTAAAATGCGGACCTCGCGAATCTAAAACTGCACGTCCTCAAAAATCTGAGGTCCGCGGCTCTGACAGACCTCGATGACAGTTTGGCACTGACGGATCCGTCTCAGCATAGGGAGGGAAAAGTATTAGGATCCGTCAGCGCTAAACTGTCATCGAGGTCTTTTCAGAGCCGCGGACCTCAGATTTTTTAATTTACTGGGGCTGCAGGAAACCGGTTTAAAGGATTCATTATAGAGCCGCTGCAGCACCAGTCTCCGGCTCTGACAGACCTCGATGACATTTCAGCGCTGACGGATCCTGGTACTTTTCCCTCCCTATGCTGAGACGGATCCGTCAGAGCCAGAAGCTACAAGTGGCACGGACCTCAGATTTTTAAGGACGTGCGGTTTTAGATCTGCGAGGTCCGTGTTTTACCCCTTCCCCATATTTCTTAAGAATAGTCAGAGGAGAATTATTGCTATTAATATAACTTCTATTTAGGAAATGAATTGATCAAACAGTAAAGTCTTAATTTCTTTCCGAAATGCGCCGTAAGACAGCCTGGCTCGACTGAAGTATTTACCCTACCAGGATTAGCTGCTTACTTGCTTGAAACATAAAAGTCCTATCCAGAAAAGACCTGGATCTACAACCAGTAATTTTTGAATAGGCAAATAAATTACAATTTCTGGTTCTGTATAACCCAAAATGAGACAAAGCATGAATTTTTCTCAGTACCTAATTTTCGGTGAGCTTTACCGAATCTGGCCCAGAATTTTGTTTTGTTTCATTTTAAAAAATGTATAACCTGCCGAGATGCCCAAAACTTAGGCGCAGGTTTTTCAGGCCAGGTTTTCCTCGACTGTGCCTAAAAGTTATGATGCATAACCGGTGCCAAGCATGGTTTGATTAGCTCTGCTAAACTTTTATAGGATCACGATTAGCACCGTACTAGTCAGCATTGATATTGGGTATCTAATTGTAAGCACCCTGTTGTGGAATCGCCCTGTAAGCATTGGAACCCCACCCGCCCACTGCACCCTTTGAACCTGCCGGTTGAGGTTGAGATTCTGTAATATTTTTAGCGAGGCCACGCTGACTGAACTTGGCAGAGCCTAAGTGAATTTTAAAGTGTGATCCCACTAAGCAATTATGTGTTCCTTACTAGCTACAGGTCAGTGTCCTGTAAAGATAACATTGCATTGTTGGCATATATCTGCATTACGGGCCACTTGAGAATAACTGCTGGTCTTTTTCCACTGCGGTATTTTCAAGTGAGCTAAAAAAAAAACAAAACTAACCAACCTGATAACTACTTAGCTTTTTCATTGCTGTTCTCGGACACTAGAGACCCTAAATATATTATCCTCACTTACAATTCATTTCTATTGGGAGCAACCTTAAAAATATATAGATAATTCATAGTGGATCAAGGTCTAATCTAACCTGAGTTTCCAAGTTTCCAAGTTTATTAATATTTGATTGATCGCTTATTACAAACTAAGCGATGAACAATATTTAAAATAAATAGAATTTTAGAAGTACTACAATAAGTTGGGTTCTAATACAAACAGACAAAACAGACTGACATGATACATAAGGGAGGAAAGAAAGCGGGAGGGAATAGTTACAATATTTAATCTTTTTCATAATCTAAAGTAGAAGACGAGGGGGCAGGAAAAAACATGCGGAAAGGGAATGTGAAAATAGGATAAAAAGTAATTTTAAAAATAAAAAATTAAATATAATGCGTTTTTAAATGTTAAAAGCGTCTTTAAATAAAAAAGTTTTTAAAATGGTTTTGAATTTATTAAGATCTTTAACTTCTCATATATATAGTGGTAAATTATTCCAAATTTGGGGGGCCATTACAGAAAATATGTCTAATCGTCTGGTGCCAATTATCTTCAAGGATGGAATCATTAATTGTCCTTGCGATGAAGAACGGAGGGATCGTGTTGCATTGTAGGGAATAAGTAACCTATCTATGAATTGTGGTTCATGCGTAGTTAATGAGGGTTTATATAATGACTTTCTACACCATCGAACGAGCAGTCGATGTAATTTACGACAGTCCAAAAACAGAGTCAAAGACACTCACAGCCCAGCTCCGTTTACGCTCTTTTTGTATTCTGAAAGCAGTTCACTCATTTTCAGTCATGGATCCATCTATTTCTCACCTCTGTGATTGCATTTTTCCAAATTCAGAGCTCCCTCTTAGCCTTTTTAAGCCCTGAAGATTGACAGCTGATGAATTAATTAATTTATTCAATTGTCTAAACTGTTCTCCCAGGGGAGCTCAGAATGGTTAACATGAATTTATTCAGGTACTAAAGCATTTTTCCCTGTCTACCCTGGCAGGCTCACAGTCTATCTAATGTACCTGGGGCAATGGGGGGATTAAGTGACTTGCCCAGGGTCACAAGGAGCAGCGTGGGATTTGAACCCACAACCTCAGGGTGCTGAGGCTGTAGCTTTAACCACTGCGCCACTCTAGAAATCAAAATGTAGTAAAAGTGAGCCAAGTAAAGGACAATGAAGCATTGTGACATCACTGAGGAGGTTGGCTCTTATTGGAGGAATGAGGCATTATGACATCACAATACCAGCTCTGGTTATCAGAGGCTGAAACTTTTCACACTATTTAATTATTCAGTTGTTAAACTGTTCTCCCAGGGGAGCTCAGAACGGTTTTCATGAATTTATTCAGATACTCAAGCATTTTTCCCTCTCACAGTCTATCTAATGTACCTGGGGCAATGGGGGGATTAAGTGACTTGCCCAGGGTCACAAGGAGCAGCGTGGGTTTGAACCCACAACCTCAGGGTGCTGAGGCTGTAGCTTTTAACCACTGTGCCACATTCATAGTCATTTCACCAGCAGTAACACATTCAGGAAAATAATGAAGACCTGCTAGCGGTATTAATTCAGCATTTTTGAGAAACTGGAAACCTATCTGATGCCGCTGAATAATCTGAAACCAAGTTGCTCATTTTGCATCTCTCTCCTGCCCTTTTATGGAACTCCGCCATCTCTGGAGGGCAGTAGATGGAGGGAGTTCCCAGCCATGATATTTCTATTAATAAATGGAGCGCTGACCAGTAGAGAATGAAGCAGGGAAATGTCCCCATTACATTAGGGTTGTCCAGAAAAAACCCAACCCCCTCCCCTTTTAGGAAGCCACATTAGCTTTTTTTTAATCACCAGCCCCGGCGGTAAAAGATCCGACGCTTATAGTGATTTGTCTCCTCTCTATGGCAGTTTGCCATAGATAGGGTTACCAGACATTCCATCTGGACCCCTAGACCTGCTCCCAGGCCCGCCCTTTCCCATCCACTCCCGCCTCTTCATGTCCCCGATCCTGCTCCAGCCCCGCCTCTAATCCCACCTCCCACTGCCTGTTCTCATTGGGCAGCACCTCAGCGCATGTGCGGATGAGACCCAATGATGTCACATCGCATCGTATCGCATCGCCGCTGCCCTCCTGCACAAAGGAAAGCTTTTCAAAATCCGGACAAAGTGGCGGGTTTTGAAAAGACATGTCCAGGAAAATCCAGACATCTGGTAACCCTAGCCATAGAGAAAAGACTTGAACTGACCAGCCAATCAGCCAGCAGTGCTAGCATGTAAGGCAAAGCACAGTGGGCTGGGAAGGTAGGAATGTGGAAGGGGGTTTGCAGAGGAGGGAATGCGGAGAAACCGAAGGACAAAATTTGGGGAGGAGCCATGGCCTTCATGCACCCTTGTTCCGACGGTTCATAGACAACTCGGCGAAAGACAAAGGCGCGCGCCGACAACTGAGCGCAAGATGGAGGTGCGCGCCGAAGAAAATTACAGTTTTTAGGGGCTCCGACGGGGGGTTTTGTTGAGGAGCCCCCCCAGTTTACTTAATAGAGATCGCGCCGGCGTTGTGGGGGGTGTGGGGGGTTGTAACCCTCCACATTTTACTGTAAACTTAACTTTTTCCCTAAAAACAGGGAAAAAGTGAAGTTTTCAGTAAAATGTGGGGGGTTACAACCCCCCACAATGCCCCCACAACATGGCGCGATCTCTATTAAGTAAAGTGGGGGGTGTTCCCCCCCACGCCCCCCCATCGGAGCCGTAAAAACAGTAATTTTCTGCAGCACGCGCCTCCGCGCTGCGCTCAATTGTCTGCGCGCGCCTTTGTCCCGGCGCGCTTTTGACCTGACACCGTTCCAACAACTATGCTTGCAGCTGCCAGCCCCCTGGTGCTGTGCATGTGCGACTCTGCCTGGCCCAGAGAGCTGTGCAATGTGGTGCAGCTCATAGCCTCCCGCCCCAGATTAGTGTGGGATTATGGGGCGGGGCTGGAGGTGGAACAGGGGCGGGGGTCATAAAATATGGTAACGCTAGCCACACCTACAGTGGCGTTAAGTGGCTTAAAGTGTGCAAGTCCGGTCCTGATATTACAGGCACCTTGAAACACAGTTAAAAATATTGTTCAAATGGTGGGTTGTTTTTTTAACTGAGCTTCAGCGCCTACTGGTGTCTAAAATAAAACTGGCGCCATTTGGAGAATCCGGGCCTTTGTTTCCAACTTGGGTGCCATTCATTGAATCTCATCCTTAATGTGTTTTGTGTCAACAGGATCAAGCAATTGTTTAATCATAGAAGTATCTAAACGGTTAACAATAAAATAGAATATAAAAATTTTTTAAAAACTAAAACTAAAATCGTGACTAAGCTAAATGGAAGGAAGCACTTACGCATTGATGTACATGATACAAAGGGGAAACAAGACGTGAGGAAAGTTATTACATACATCAAAATGGGAAATAAAAATAAAGGGAGGTACAATTGGATAAGGGGGGGGTTCGCTTCAAAAGAAGCATTTTGATTGTCGAAGAGGTTTTACGAAAGAGGGACAATCGGTGTGGAGATCAGAGTTTATATAAGTATAGGCATCTTTAAAAAGGAAAGTTTTTTGAGTTTGATTTGCTGAATAATGTTTCACCGAGATCCTTCTCTGGTAGTTTAAGAAACGGTCGGTTAATGTAACAACACGTGTGTAATAATATCATAGGTGTTGGCAGAAAAAGATGGCCAGACCTATCCAATCAGCTTTGCTCTCTCCGTCCACACTCTAAGGACAGACTCCATCTGGCTGCCAGAGACATGAACGCTTGCAAGGCATCTCTCTTCATCCAGCGCTATTTCCGTTTTCCTCCTGAGTATCCAGAGGTTAAAAATACCTTTGCCATTTGCAATGAGCAGTGCAGGAGCAGTAGAAACTATATTTCTCTTGGAGACAAACCCCTTCCACCTTATCATCATTTTTTAGATTAAAAAAACTCAAGCTAATCGTTGAATTCATGGCTCATGATGTCATCTTATAACATCTGTTCACAGTACTGATGAGAAATAGAGAAATATTCCAGCCAAGCAGCCCTTGAAGTATTGGGGGTGTGGGTGCGGGGGTGGGAGGGAGGACCAGGCAAGAAGAGAGCCCAGTGTAACAATTGTTTGAAACCTTTTCCTGGGCCTTCAACAATCTTCCAGCTTGGCAGCAACAGTCGCAAACGTCAGTCCAGGAGCCTGCAAGGCACATCCATGGACCCTGCATGGGTAGGGTTAATAGACGTCCAGATTTACCTGTCCTCTTTTTAGAGGACTGTCCAGGTGGATTTAGAAAACTCCGCAGTTTTTCCAGGTTTTGGACGACCTTGGCTCTGCCAGCGCTCGTGGCATGCATGTGATGTCATCATGTCACGTCCACGCTTGCTGGGAGGCCTTCCAGACACGGCCCTGAGCTCCAGGAAGAAGAGGAGGTGAGGTTGTGGGTGAGGGTGGCACGAGCGTGGGCAGGGCTGGGGTGGAATGAGGCAGGGCCATGTGTCCTCTTTATTTCCATAATGGTAACCCTATGCATGGGTGCTGCCCCTTTCATATAAATGGACTTTATGCTCCAGTGAAATCCATGGGAAAGGCAGGGTTGCCTCCCAGACTAACATGGCTGTCATGCTTGCATATCACTCCCAAAAACAGACAAGCACCCCTGACCACAGGAGAGAGGTGGGAGGTCCACCCCAGGTGTCATCTTGGTGGGGGCACCAGCTCCCGTCCTCCTCTCTGCCCCCTGCTCCTTCCCTGCCCCTTATTACCACGTGCATTCATGTCCCTTCCCCTCCCCCGTGCCTCTTTAATATTCCTGGCGCCAGCAGCAACCGTCGGCTCTTTCTCTGACATCACTTCCTGGGCCCGTGCCTAGGAAACAGGATACTGGGCTTCATGGACTTTCGGTCTGTCCCAGTATAGCAATTCTTATGTTCTTATGTGAGCCAAGTATAAGACAATCAAGCCTTTGTGACATTACTCCTGAGTTTGGCTCTTAGGCATTGGTGGAATGAGGCATTATGACATCACAATCTCAGCTCTGGAATGTTGCTACTCTTTGAGTGTCTGGCAGGCACTTGGGACCTGCGTAGGCCACTGTTAGAAACAGGATGCCAGGCTTGATGGACCTTCGGTCTGTCCCAGTATGGCAGTTCTTATGTGAGCCAAGTATAGGTCAGTGAAGCCATTGTGACATCACTGCTGAGGTCAGCTCTTAGGCGTTGGTGGAATGAGGCATTATGACATCACAATATCAGTTATGGAATGTTGCTATTCTTTGGGTTTCTGCCAGGTACTTGGGACGTGGGATGGACCTTCGGTCTGTCCCAGTATGGCAGCTCTTCTGTAAACATGCCATCAGGAGAAACAAGTCTGAGAGAAGAAATGCAAACTACAATTCAAAGAAAAGCTGTTTATACATGCGGTGTGTTACATAGTTATTATCTTCACCACTGTTTGACTTTGCTCAGCTTGGTTTATGACCCTTATAAAATATTAAAAACAAAGAAACTATCCCAGAGCCAAGGAAACAAACAATCATGACGTCAATACGTTGCCTTAAAAAGCAACAAAAAAAAAGTCTCAACCAAAACACAAAATTATAAATGGAAGTGTGATGGACTATCAACAGCGGGACAATAGCTGTCGGAAAGGGGATGCAGCCAAATTACCCCATAACAGAGCTCAATTTCAAAAAAAGAAAGAAGTCCAAAAAAGGGGCAAATGGACATTTTTCTCACCAAATCCATCCAATTCACTATTTTCTAGAGCAAGGGTAGGGAACTCCGGTCCTCGAGAGCCGTATTCCAGTCGGGTTTTCAGGATTTCCCCAATGAATATGCATGAGATCTATTTGCATGCACTGCTTTCAATGCAGATTCATTGGGGAAATCCTGAAAACCCGACTGGAATATGGCTCTCGAGGACCGGAGTGCCCTACCCCTATTCTATACAGTTAATAATAACATTAGTATGTTCATGCTATAAGTCAGTGGTTCCCAAACCTGTCCTGGGGGACCCCCAGCCAGTCAGGTTTCAAGATATCCCTAATGAATATGCATGAGAGAGATTTGCATATAATGGAAGTGATGGGTATGCAAATCTCTCTCATGCATATTCATTAGGGCAGTGGTTCCCAACCCTGTCCTGGAGGAACACCAGGCCAATTGGGTTTTCAGGCTAGCCCTAATGAATATGCATGAAGCAAATTTGCATGCCTATCACTTCCATCATATGCAAATCTCTCTCATGCATATTCATTAGGGCTAGCCTGAAAACCTGACTGGCTGGGGGTCCCCCAGGACAGGTTTGGGAACCACTGCTATATAGTTTATCAGCAAAAACAACCAGTCTCTTGTGTAAGCCAAAGATAGATAATTAAATCGGAGGAAAAAGAGTCTCAGCAACTCCGCGAACCATCCACAAGGGATAATTTATGTCCGCATTTGAAAGGGGTTCTGGTGTCTATCATTGACTCAAAAAACCTCCAGACGATTCGCTATTTTTAACTTATAATTTTTCTATTAATCTTTTCTATATTGATTTTTTCTTCTATCAATAAATATTTTTTATTCAGCTAAATAACTTCATGAGCATCATTACTATGACAGCAAAGTGGGACTTATCTTAGTCCGCGCCTGCCGGCGTCTAAATGTGTAGAACACAATGACTGTTCATTCTATCAATCCCCAACCCCGACGGGACCCGTTTCGCCTAGTTCATAGGCTTTTTCAAGGGTTAATAATGCAAGGGGTATCAAGCTCTCGCGCTCACGGTCGCTGCAAAGTAAAACGAACCTGGTCCATCTCCCAGTCTAACTCGTATACTTGTGGTAAAATGGGTAAGCCCACAAAAAGCCTACTGGACCATCATATAGGCGATACCTGCAGGTATAAGGGCAGTGGCATAGTAAGAGGGGTGGTCCGCCCCAAGCATTGTCTGGCTTGGGGCGCTGGCACCCCTCCTCCTCTCTGTCCCCCTTCCCACTCCTCCCCCTACCCCGCTTTCTATGATGTCACTTCTGAGACCCGCACCTAGGAGTGACATCAGAGAGACCGCCAAAGCCAACGTGGGCAGCAAGTTGGTGGCTGCTCATTCCGAAGTTAAAAAGGTACAGGGAAGGGGCGCTTGGGCCAATCAGGACTTTAGGCCTCTCCCCGGTACATCCCACCATGCATTGGGAAGGAGAAGGCCTGCCATTCTGTGGAGGTGGGTCTGCCAGCCGCAGCAGTAAGCATTCCTCTGGCTGGCCAACAAAAAATAGGTTCTGGTGGGGTCTGGATGGGCTTGGGGTAGTTGGGGTGGAGGCATGCCTTCAGGGGGGATTCCAGCAGGAGGGACTGTATATCCTTCCTGCTGATGATTGTAGGGGGGAGGGGGTTCCGGAAGGAGAGACTGGGCATCCCTCCTACCAGTGATCTTCGGGGGCCGGGCATCCCTCTTGCCAGGGGATGTATTGAGGTGATGGCGGCAGGAGGAATTCGGCACTCCTCCTGCTGCGGACATTCAGGGGTGGGAGGCTTAAGGAGTTCCGGCAGGAGGGAGTGGGCATCCCTCCTGCAAGTCGTCTTCATGGGGGGGGGGAGGGCGGCAGATGGGTTCCCTGCTGCGGCCACTAAACTAATCGTGGCAGGGAGATTCCCTTGCCACAATTAGCTCAGCGGCAATGCGATTCTCTAACCGGAGCCTATGACATGGATGCCAGTTTGAGAATGGGGGTGATTAGGTGATTCTATATAGGATGCCCATGTGCGATTCTCAAAAGCAGCTTAGGCAACTTCTGAGACTGGGCGCCCTCTACAGAATCCAGCCCCAAATGACCTGTAAGCCACTACAAACTAGAGAATGACACGGGGAAAAAATCTGTCCCCGTCACCGCCCCGTCCCCGGCCCACCATCCTCTGCACCACTCCGTCACCGCCATTCCCTTCACCACCCCGTCACCGTCACCGCCATCCCTTTCACTGCCCCATCACCGCCACTGCCATCCCATTCACCGCCCCGTCACCGTCACCGCCATCCCTTTCACCGCCCCATCACCGTCCCCGCTGCATCCATATAAGCCTTAGTACTGTAATATTTAGCTTATTCCTTTCTTATAAATCAAAGTTCCTGCTGCTGAACTAGAGAAAGAGATGTTCAGCTGGCAGGGCTTTGTTTATAAATTTTTATCAACACAACTAATATACTACTTTATCCTAAAGCAAAAAATAAATAAATAAATAGAATTTTTTTTTCTACCTTTGTTGTCTGGTTTCTGCTTTCCAAATCTTCTCATTCAATTCCTTCCATCCACTGTGTGTCTTCTCTCTGCGTCTTTCATTTGCTGTTACTGTGCCTCTCCCTTCACCCTCCCCCAATTGGTCTAGCACCCATCTTCTTCCCTCCGCTCCCCCATAGTCTGGCATCTGTCTTCTTCCCTTCCAGCATCTTCTCCCCACTCTGTCATCCACATTTCCCTTCAGGGTCTGTTCCTCTCTACCTTCTTTCAATGTCTATTCTATTCCTTTCCACCACCATCCTTCCCTCCCTCCTTTATAATCTGTTCCTTTCTACCACCCTTCAGCTCCTCTCGCGTGGCCTATCTATCTACCTCCCTCCCTCTTATTTTCGTGGCAAGTTACAATGTAATTTGTGCAAGCCGCTGGAGCCTGCGAGCTCTGTCCCTGTCCCATTCCCACAAACTATCTCGCTTCTGTGTTCCTATTTTCCCCATTTCTAATATCTCTCCTATGTATCTGCCATTGCCCCCCCCCCCTGTATCCATATACCATCCCCATGGCATGTCCCCTTTATGTCTCTGTCCCTATGCCCCATGCACATAATTTCCCCTCTTTCTGTTACCTTCTTCTGTCCAGATTTCCCCTATCTTCCTCTTCCATACCAGCGTGTCTCTTCTTTTCAACCCCATCTAGCTTCTTTCCCTCTTTCTCCCCCCCCCCCCCCACCCTGCTTCCAGCATCTGGCTCACCTGCGTGTCTTCCCCTTTCTTTCCTGCTGTGGGTTTCTTTCTTTCCCTCTTCATCCCCTTGGCCCAGAATTTTTTTTCCTTTCACTCCCTCCTTCCTAGTATGAGCCGGGAACAAACGTGATCTCACGATCTAGCAGCCCCCTCCTACCCGATCGCAGCGTTTAGCCAGCTCCCTCCCTCCACCTCACCTTACATTCTGAGTTTGCCGGCTTCCCCGAGCCGCACGCGTTTAAAAAGACGCGGATGCGCAAGTCCACCAAGCTTCTCCTCTCCTGCAACTTCCTGTTTCCGGTTGCCTCAGAGGAGAAGCTTGATGGACTCGCGCAGCCGCGCATGCACGGCTTTTTGAACGCGTGCGGCTCAGGAAAATGGAAGCCGGCAAACTCAGAATTTAAGGTGAGGTAGAGGGAGGGAGCTGGCTAAACGCTACGGGCGGGCGGTGGCTGCGGGGACCGCACGATCCTTAATGCCTCACTGCGGAGACAAGACCATTCACCGCTCCACGGGCGGTGAATGGCCTTGTCCCCGTCCCCGCAGCGACTGTTATTTTTTATTCCCCGTTCCGGCGGGTTACCCACGGCTAAACGCAGCTAGCCGCGGGTAACCGCCACCGTGTCATTCTCTACTACAAACCTAAGGATTAGATTAGATAAGCACAGCTAACATCGGAAGTGGCATGACTCACGCCAAAGGTTGGCACCTGAAATTTAGGTCTTGAAAACCCTGGCCTACATTTCTGCCGTTTACCTTTGCCAGTGACACGATTCTCTAAATGGCACCATGGTGCGAATGACATGCAATTGGCAGCTGCTTTATTTATTCAATTTTTCTATAACGCTCTCCCCGGGGAGCTCCGAACGGTTTACATGAATTTATTTAGGTACTCAAGCATTTTTCCCTGTCTTTCCTGATGGCCTCACAATCCATCTAATATACCTTGGGCAATGGGGGATTAAGTGATTTGCCCAGAGTCACAAGGAGCAGTGCGGGTTTGAACCCACAACCTCAGGGTGCTGAAGCTGTAGCTTTAACCACTGCACCACTCTAGAAATCAAGATGTAGTAAAAGTGAGCTAAGTAAAGGACAATCAAGCCATTGTGACATCACTGATGAGGTTGGCTCTTATTGGTGGAATGAGGCATTATGACATCACAGTATCAGCTCTGGTTATCAGAGGCTGAAACTTTTCACACTATTTATTTACTCCCAGGGGAGCTCAGAACGGTTTACATGAATTTATTCAGGTACTGAAGCATTTTTCCCTATCTATCCCTGTGGGCTCACACTCTACCTAATGTTCCTAGGGCAATGGGGGGATTAAGTAACTTGCCCAGGGTCGCAAGGAGCAGCATGGGATTTGAACCCACAACGTCAGGGTGCTGAGGCTGTAGCTTTAACCACTGCACCATTCTAGAAATCAAGATGTAGTAAAAGTGAGCTAAGTAAAGGACAGTCAAGCCATTGTGACATCACTGATGAGGTTGGCTCTTATTGGTGGAATGAGGCATTATGACATCACAATACCAGCTCTGGTTATCAGAGGCTGATCATTTTCACACTATTTATTTATTCAATTTTCTATACCATTCTCCCAGGAGCTCCGAACGGTTTACATGAATTTATTCAGGTACTCAAGCATTTTTCCCTCTCACAATCTATCTAATGTACCTGGGGAAATGAGGAATTAAGTGACTTGCCCAGGGTCACAAGGAGCAGCGCGGGTTTGAACCCACAACCTCAGGGTACCGAGGCTTTAACCACTGCACCATAATCTCCCCTCTCTCCTTCAAAGGCAGCCGCCAGCCATGGCGCCATTTAGAGAATCCAGGCCTTAGTGCACACTAAATCAGTTAGCGCCCTTGATGGATGCCCTCTAAGGGCTCCTTCTACAAAGGCGCGTTAGCAGTTTAACATGTGTAATAGCGGGCGCTAAACCGGACGCGCTAGCCGCTACCTCCTCCTCTTGAGCAGGCGGTAGTTTTTGGCCAGTGCGGGGGTTAGCGCGTGACGAAAAGTCGCGCGCGTTAACCCCGCTAGCGCGGCTTTGTAAAAGGATCCCTAAGTGTTCCTGCCTTCATTTTCTATGTCTCATGCACTAATAGAAAAATGAGTTCCAGACCCACCACAAGAAAAGCAAATAGAAAAAATGCCCTATTGTACGACGGCATTAAAAATGGGCTTTGCTCAAAGGAAAGTCTACCGTTTTCGAATGCATTTCAGGTCATTATCACCGCTACATCAATGCCAGTTATCATCGGTTTATCATGCAGCATTTTTGTCGATAGGAGAAATCATCAGTGCAGACATGAAAACTGCCAATCAAGTGGAGAAGGCTTCATCTAAGGCAAGGCAGATATTGGGTTGTATCAATAGAAGTTTCGTCAGCCGAAAGCCTGAAGTCATAATGCCGTTGTACAGGGCCATGGTGAGACCTCATCTGGAGTACTGTGTGCAATTCTGGAGGCCACATTGCAGTAAAGATGTGCGCAGAATTGAATCGGTTCAACGGACGGCCACCAGGATGATCTCGGGGCTCAAGGGTCTCTTGTACGAAGAGAGACTGAACAAATTGCAGCTCTACACTCTCGAGGAACGTAGGGAGAGGGGAGACATGATCGAAACATTTAAGTACCTCACGGGACGTGTCGAAGTGGAAGATGATATTTTCTTTCTCAAGGGACCCTCGGTCACAAGAGGGCACCCGCTCAAACTCAGGGGCGGAAAATTTCATGGCGACACCAGAAAGTATTTCTTCACAGAGAGAGTGGTTGATCATTGGAACAAGCTTCCAGTGCAGGTGATCGAGGCAGACAGCGTGCCAGACTTTAAGAATAAATGGGATACCCATGTAGGAACCCTACGAAGGTCAAGATAAGGAAATTGGGTCATTAGGGCATAGACAGGGGGTGGGTAAGCAGAGTGGGCAGACTTGATGGGCTGTAGCCCTTTTCTGTCGTCATCTTCTATGTTTCTATGTTTCTATGATGGGTCATTTGGCCTTTATCTGCCATCATGTTTCTATGTTTCTATAATCAGAAAGTTCTATGACATCACAATGCAGGTGTAAAGAGCCTTAGCCTATAGGAAGAGGAGATGCAAATGTTAAGAGCCTTAGCCAATAGGGAGAGGAGGAGAGAGTGGCTGCTGCAGACACCAGAAAGTATTTCTTCACAGAGAGAGTGGTTGATCATTGGAACAAGCTTCCAGTGCAGGTGATCGAGGCAGACAGCGTGCCAGACTTTAAGAATAAATGGGATACCCATGTAGGAACCCTACGAAGGTCAAGATAAGGAAATTGGGTCATTAGGGCATAGACAGGGGGTGGGTAAGCAGAGTGGGCAGACTTGACGGGTTGTAGCCCTTTTCTGCCGTCATCTTCTATGTTTCTATGATGGGTCATTTGGCCTTTATCTGCCATCATGTTTCTATGTTTCTATAATCAGAAAGTTCTATGACATCACAATGCAGGTGTAAAGAGCCTTAGCCTATAGGAAGAGGAGATGCAAATGTTAAGAGCCTTAGCCAATAGGGAGAGGAGGAGAGAGTGGCTGCTGCAGACAGTAGAAAGTATTTCTTCACAGAGAGAGTGGTTGATCATTGGAACAAGCTTCCAGTGCAGGTGATCGAGGCAGACAGCGTGCCAGACTTTAAGAAGAAATGGGATACCCATGTTGGATCCCTACGAGGGTCAAGATAAGGAAATTGGGTCATTAGGGCATAGACAGGGGGTGGGTAAGCAGAGTGGGCAGACTTGATGGGCTGTAGCCCTTTTCTGCCATCATCTTCTATGTTTCTATGTAACATGTTTATTGCCCATAAGGACCATCTTTATGCACTAAAGCCTTAATCCCCGAATGCATTTCCGCTAGAGGTAGCGCAATCAGTCACGAATGAGCTTAGCTCCTCAGTCCCAGCCAGGCTGATGAATGATCAGTCTTTAACTCGAATCTGACCCGATTCTCACACGACCTCCCACCCCCAGATTCATTATTAAAATTCATGCAATTACAAAATGTTTCACCAATCTTTAAAGATGCTCCTAGAGTGGAAAGTCAAGATGTGACCTTCCACCTGTGTAAACACCAGAGAGATGTGCCAAGATGGATGCAGACCGTGATTAGGATTAAGCTAAAGGAGGGTTCAATAAATCTACACCAGAAAAGCAAGGAAGAAAAAATAGATCAAAATAGAAATGCTTCCTAAAAGGTTTTATTTCTTTTTTTTTTTTAATTATTATTATATACCAGTGGTCTCAAACGGCCTGGGGACTATTTTGAGGCCCTCGGTAAGTTTATCATCATAAAAATAAAATAAACCAGTTTCTCGATAATATGTCTCTTTAGCTATAAATGACAATATTATGATTAAGACTTAGCCAAAAGGAAAGATTTATAAACTATAAAGAGTTTTACCTCATGCAAAATTGTCATTTCTTTTTTCTGAGGCCCTCCAAGTCCCTACAAATCGCAAATGTGGCCCTGCAAAGGGTTTGAGTTGGAGACCACTGGCTTAACTGTAACCATGACATCCTGCTTGTCTTTGGGAAGTAGAGCTGAGATTGTGATGTCATAATGCCTCATTCCACCAACCTCATCAGTGATGTCACAATGGCTTGATTGTCCTGTTCTCCCCTCTGCCCTCCAACCCAGCCAGCAGATTAACTGTTCCCCTTAACTCAGTGGTCTCAAACTTGCGGCCCGCCAGGTACTGTTTTGAGGCCCTCGGTATGTTTATCATAATCACAAAAGTAAAATAAAACAGTTGCTTGATCATATGTCTCTTTAGCTATAAATGACAATATTATTATTAAGACTTAGCCAAAAGGAAAGAGTTTTACCTCATGCAAAACTGTCATATCTCTGCAAAGTTAGATTTTCCGCTCTGATAGAAATTAAAGAGAGAGAGAGAAAAAAAGAGAAAGACCACAGATGGAGGATGATGAAACGCGGGTTTGTTTTGTCAACTCTCGAGCCACGTTTTTTAAAAAATTATTATTATTTATTTATACAATTTTATAGAATTACCAAGCATAAACATCTTGTACAGAAAAGTGCAATCAAGAACCAAATTAACTTAATTTTTAAAAATTGAAAAACACAGCAAAACGTAAAAATGAAAAATACAGAAAGTAAACTCACTTGATCACACACTAGTCCTCATTAATTTGGATCCAAGATTTAAAGAGTAGTGCTAAGTTAATCAAAATTTTTGTCAAAGAAAGCCGTATGTCTACTGCAGTATGGAGAGCTAAACTTCATTAGGCGCAGTGGTTAAAGCTACAGCCTCAGCACCCTGAGGTTGTGGGTTCAAATCCCACACTGCTCCTTGTGATCCTGGGCAAGTCACTTAATCCCCCATTTCCCAGGTACATTACATAGATTCTGAGTTCCCCAGGACAGACAGGGAAAAATGCTCGAGTACCTGAATAAATTCATGTAAACCCTTCTGAGCTCCCCTGGGAGAACATCATAGAAAATTGAATAAGTGAAAAGTTTCAGCCTCTGATAACCAGAGCTGGTATTGTGACATCATATTGCCTCATTCCACCAATCAGAGCCAACCTCATCAGTGATGGCTCACTTTTGCCACATTTTCATTTCTAGAATGGTGCAGTGGTTAAAGCTATAGCCTCAGGACCCTGAGGTTGTGGGTTCAAACCCACGCTGCTCCTTGTGACCCTGGGCAAGTCACTTAATCCCCCATTTCCCAGGTACATTACATAGATTCTGAGTTCCCCAGGACAGACAGGGAAAAATGCTCGAGTACCTGAATAAATTCGTGTAAACCCTTCTGAGCTCCCCTGGGAGAACATCATAGAAAATTGAATAAATAAATAAGACGTTTCATTGAGAGGAAACTTATCAGATGAGATGGATCTGTAAAAATATACTTCAAAGAACAGTATCTGATTACACCATTCGCATGGGCATCTCAAAAAGAAAATACCCCCTATTTGACTCGTTTTGAGTTAATTTTCACTCCCAAACAAGCACGAGCATTGATTAGCGATTCTATTTTACGAAGGTGCGCTAGCGTTTATAGCGCACGCACCGGATTAGCGTGCGCTCAAGAGGAGGCGGTAGCGGCTAGCGCACGGGGCATTTTAGCGCACGCTCTTCCGCGCGTTAAGGCCCTAACGCACCTTCGTAAAAGGAGCCCTTAGTTTCACCGTTGTTACAATTACCCATACATAGCTTAAAGAATCTTAAGGGGTCCTTTTACTAAGGCGCGCTAGCTGTTTTACCACGCGTGCGCCCACTATAGTCTATGGACACATTAGCGTTTAGCACATGCTACAATGGTTAGCTCACCTTAGTAAAAGAACCCCAAAATAAATAACTCTCAAATTTAATTTTTGTTGGTTTTACAATCTTATACACTTCCCCCTCCCTATTTGCGGTTTCAAGTATTTGTGTTTTTTTTTCCCACCCCCTCCCCCCACCCCCTATTAGATAATTGCTCAGAGGCAGCCTGAATCAACCAGAACCAGCCCCGGGACTTGGATCGAGGCAATTGGAGGAGGAGTTTCAAGTTTATTAAAATATTTTTTTGACCGCTTATAAAGGTTTCTAAGCGGTTAACAATATAAAATTACATAAAAACAAATTATAAAATTGCTTAAAAAAGTATAAGAACAAGGGATACTAACTAGCATCCATTCGTAACAAACGATTTTATTAGACATACAGTCTACTCACAATAGGATAGTAGGGAAGAACTACAATTGTTATAGGAAAGGTGAAACAAAAAAAGGATAAAAAATAACAATAGTTTACATATTAATTTTTTAATTCAGCCCTTAAAAGGACAATTGTTGTCCAAAAGCATCTTGGAATAGAAATGTTTTTAATTTTGCTTTAAATTGTTTTAGATCGGATTCATAACACAAACGGAGAGGTAACGAGTACCAGCAAAGTTGTTGGAACGCATTGTATGAATTGATTTTAAAGAAGGTATAACTAAAAGATTATGGGAAGTTGAGCGAAGAGATTTTGATGTGCTATATGGAATTAGAAGTCTGTTAATGAAATCTGGTTGATTATTCAGTTTAGTTATGAATGTTAAAAGTAGAATTTTACAGCTAATTCTGTGCTCGACTGGTAACCAATGAGCGTTAATCAAAAGGGGTGGAACATGATTGTATTTTTTTGCCCCACCTATAATCTTAATGGCAGTGTTCTGCACGATCTGCAGTCGTCTAATCTCCTTTTTTGTAATACCCTTATACAGGGCGTTGCAATAGTCTACGCATGAAATTGCCAAAGAGTGAATTAAAGTGTTTAGTGAAGCTGGTTCGAGTAGCTTAGCAAGGGAACGTATCATTCTTAGTCGGTAGAAACATTTCTGAACGACTATGCTAATGTGAAAATGATAAGAGAATTTATTGTCAAAAGTAACTCCCAATAGTTTTAAGGTAGGAACAGTTTTGATAGGTAATGATTCGAGTGTCAGAGGGGCTTGAAGCGATATTCCTTCTTTAAACGGAAAGGTCATGAGTTTAGATTGGTTGATATTGAGAGACAGTTTATTTGAATCTAACCAAGATTTGATTTTTTCTAATTTATGATTAATGGAGACCACTTCTTCCTTATTATTGAGATGGATGGGGTGAAGCAGTTGAATATCGTCCGCGTAAGCGAATATGGAGAAACCTATAGATTGAGAAACTGTCAAGAGAGGTGATAGGAAAATATTAAAAAGCAGTGGTGATAGTATAGAACCCTGCGGTATACCATATTTGGAGGAAAAAGATTCAGATGAGTTGCCATTGAAAATAACTTTAGATATAAACCAGTCCATGACCTGGTCCAATATACCAATTTCCTGGAGTCGAGTTAGAAGTAGGCTGTGATCAATAGTGTCAAATGCAGAAGAAAGGTCTAAAGAAATAAGCAGTACGAATTGATGGTGATCGAGATGGTATAATATTTTAGTGGTAAGTCCTAGCAGAGAAAGTTCCGTAGAATGGCAATGACGAAAGCCAGTTTGATTGGGATGAAGTACGTTGGTTTTCTCGACAAAATCTGAAAGTTGCTGGAAGACTATTTTTTCTGTAAGTTTAGCCATGAATGGTATGTTTGCTATGGGGCGATAATTGGACTGAATTAGTAAGGAGGGCGATTGGAGGAGTAGGGAGTGATCAGAGGAGGAGGGGGCGATCGGAGGAGGAGGGGGACGATTGGAGTAGGAGGAGGGGGTGATTGAAAGAGGAGGGGGCGATCGGAGGAGACTGAATATCAAACAATGGTATTTTGAATAACTTGCAACCTCTTGATGTTTTTCTTACAGATTGACAAATAAAGGATGTTACAGTAATCTAAAGTGCTCTTCATGTGAAATTGTAGATGATGGAAAAAGACTGAGAGTCTGAATGTTATAAATTGTATGAATCTTTAAATAAAAAAGTTTTTAGATTGGATTTAAATTTGTCTAAAGAAGATTCTTCTCAAAGGGTTGATGGTAACAAGTTCCATAGAGTAGGCACTGTTACAGAGAAAATCATTTTGCACGTAGTGTAGTAAAATAAATAGTGTAAGGAGGGAATAGTTAAGAGATGTTGAATACTTGATCTTAGCATTCTTGAGGAGCTATAAGGAATGATTAGTCTATCTATGAACCCTGGAGTATGGAAATTTTTTGCTTTAAATGTGAGAAGTAATATTTTATAGGTAATACTGCGTCCAGTTTTGGTCGCCGTACCTTAAGAAGGATATGGCGTTACTCGAGAGAATTCAGAGAAGAGCGACACGTCTGATAAAAGGGATGGAAAACCTTTCATACGCTGAGAGATTGGAGAAACTGGGTCTCTTTTCCCTGGGGAAGAGGAGACTTAGAGGGGATATGATAGAGACTTATAAGATCATGAGGGGCATAGAGAGAGTAGAGAGGGACAGATTCTTCAAACTTTCAAAAAATAAAAGAACAAGAGGGCATTCGGAAAAGTTGAAAGGGGACAGAGTCAATACAAATGCCAGGAAGTTCTTCTTTACCCAACGTGTGGTGGACACCTAGAATGCGCTTCCAGAGGACGTTATAAGGCAGAGTACGGTACTGGGATTTAAGAAAGGATTGGACAATTTCCTGCTGGAAAAGGGAATAGAAGGATATAAATAGAGGATTACTGCTCAAGTCCTGGACCTGTTGGGCCGCCGCGTGAGCGGACTGCTGGGCAAGATGGACCTCAGGCCTGACCCAGCAGAGGCA
Source organism: Geotrypetes seraphini (assembly GCF_902459505.1). Classification (NCBI taxonomy): domain Eukaryota; kingdom Metazoa; phylum Chordata; class Amphibia; order Gymnophiona; family Dermophiidae; genus Geotrypetes; species Geotrypetes seraphini. The sequence goes on along the minus strand of NC_047089.1, from coordinate 13,782,494 downwards.
TTGCTTATGTTCTTATGTTCTTATGATTTTAATGGCCTTATTTTGAATAATCTGAAGTCGTTAGTTCTTTCTGATCAATTCCTTGATATAGGGCATTGCAGTAATCTAGGTGAGATATTACTAGCGAATGAATCAAAATGTTTAATGGTGAAGGTTCTAGAAGACTAGATCATGCGTAACCTGTAGAAACATTTTTTCACCACTGTACATATCTGCTAGTGGATTGAATCGATATAGATTTAAGGCAAATAGGAGAAATTGGTTAATCATTGTCATTTCATGTGAATATCATTGCTTTAGATTTAGAAATGTTTAAAGATAACATATTGTCGTTTAGCCATTCACTGATATGTTCAAGTTTTTTTTAATTAATAATGTCTTGAATATCGTTTATGTCATTCAGCTCGATGGGGTAATGTAATTGGATGCCATCTGCATATGCATACATGGTGAACCCTATTGATTGTCCCAGAGTTAGGAGAGGGGCTAAGAAGATATTAAATGAAAGATGAGAAAGAATTGATCCTTGGGGTACTGTATAGTCCAGTGGAAGAGGCTTAACATGGTCCCTGCTCAGAAGAGCTTACAATTTAATTAGGACAGACAGACAGCACAAATGGGACAGATAGGGGTTGGGGAGTTTCTTGCAGAGAGAATGATAAGATGGACATAGGTATCTTATGGAGAGTGGAAGTTTACAGTGAACTGGCAAGACTCAAGGTTAACAAAGCCATGGGACCAGACAATTTGCACCCAAGAGTGCTCAGAGAATTGAGCGATGTCCTGGCGAAACCGTTGGCTGAGCTATTCAATCTCTCCCTAAGTAAGGGGAAAGTTCCCCTGGACTGGAAATTAGCTAATGTCGTTCCTCTGCATAAAAAGGGTTGCAGGGCAGAGGCTGCGAATTATAGACCGGTGAGTCTCACATCAATAGTGTGCAAACTCATGGAAACACTAATTAAAAGCAAATTGGACACGATCTTGAATGAAGGGAATCTTCGGGATCCCCGTCAACATGGATTCACCAAGGGTAGGTCCTGCCAATCCAATCTCATCAGCTTCTTTGACTGGGTAACAAGAAAGTTGGACTTGGGAGAGTCTTTGGACGTCGTGTACCTGGACTTCAGTAAAGCTTTTGACAGTGTTCCATACCGCAGGCTGCTAAGCAAGATGGAATCGATGGGGTTAGGAGAGACACTCCTGAGTGGCAGACTTCAGAGGGTGGTGGTTAATGGTACCCTCTCTAAAACATTGGAGGTGACCAGTGGAGTGCCGCAGGGCTCGGTCCTGGGTCCACTCCTTTTCAACATATTCATAGGGGATCTGACTCAAGGGCTTCAAGGTAAAATAATACTATTCGCCGATGACACCAAACTATGTAATATAGTAAGTGAATGCAGTTTACAGAATTATATGGCACAGGACCTGCTTACATTGGAAAGTTGGTCCTCAACCTGGCAGCTAGGCTTCAATGCTAAGAAATGTAAGGTCATGCACCTCGGAAGTGGAAATCCATGCAGGACGTACTTCTTGAACGGAGAAACTTTAACTAGGACTTCAGCAGAACGAGATTTAGGAGTAATCATTAGTGCAGACATGAAAACTGCCAATCAAGTGGAGAAGGCTTCATCTAAGGCAAGGCAGATATTGGGTTGTATCAATAGAAGTTTCGTCAGCCGAAAGCCTGAAGTCATAATGCCGTTGTACAGGGCCATGGTGAGACCTCATCTGGAGTACTGTGTGCAATTCTGGAGGCCACTTTACAGTAAAGATGTGCGCAGAATTGAATCGGTTCAGCGGACGGCCACCAGGATGATCTCGGGGCTCAAGGGTCTCTCGTATGAAGAGAGACTGAACAAATTGCAGCTCTACACTCTCGAGGAACGTAGGGAGAGGGGAGACATGATCGAAACATTTAAGTACCTCACGGGACGTGTCGAAGTGGAAGATGATATTTTCTTTCTCAAGGGACCCTCGGCCACAAGAGGGCACCCGCTCAAACTCAGAGGCGGAAAATTTCATGGCGACACCAGAAAGTATTTCTTCACAGAGAGAGTGGTTGATCATTGGAACAAGCTTCCAGTGCAGGTGATCGAGGAAGACAGCGTGCCAGACTTTAAGAATAAATGGGATACCCATGTGGGATCCCTACGAGGGTCAAGATAAGGAAATTGGGTCATTAGGGCATAGACAGGGGGTGGGTAAGCAGAGTGGGCAGACTTGATGGGCTGTAGCCCTTTTCTGCCGTCATCTTCTATGTTTCTATGTTTCTATGAAGGCAGCCTTGAAAAAGTGGGCTTGCAGTTTGGATTTGAATACTGCTAGAGACAGAGCTTGAAGTATTGACTCAGGCATTCTGTTCCAGGTATACTGTGCAGCAAGATAGAAGGGATGGAGTCTGGAGTTGGTAGTTGAGAAGGGTATGGATTGGAGGAACTTGCCTGATGAACTGAGTTCACAGGGGGAGATAAGTGAGGAGAGATACTGTGGGGGCTGCGGAGGGAATGCACTTGTGAGTCAGTAAGAGGAGATTAAACTGTATTCGGAAATGGATAGGGAGCCAATGAGGTGTCTTGAGAGCTGCTGCCAATATTGATGACATCGGATAACAACCAGTCATCAACCAGTTTTAACATTACATTATATTACATTACATTAGTGATTTCTATTCCGCCTGTGCCTTTCGGTTCTAGGCGGATTACAAATTAGAAGAGATCTGGACATGACCGAGAGAATTACGTAACAAAGATTATCGAGAGAATTACATAACAGCGATTCATGTACTTTACATGGTGTGGTAGAGGATTAAATTATAAGATATCTGGATTTTTCCAAAAGAATTACATAGCAGAGAATCAAGTGATAACAGGATACAGTGGAGAATATCAGTATATTCGGTTTTACAGAAGAGAAATTACCTAACAATGACGGAAGAAGTTTGTTGGATAGTGAAGGTAGATGCTTATTTAGGAATCAGAATATTTTTGGAAGGTAAGGTTCTAGGAGTTGACTAATGTGTTTTTCACGAGAGAGAGAGCTTGTGCGAAAGGGGAGGAGATTAGTTAGTAGGGACGTGTTTTTTGAATAGAAATGTTTTGATTTCTTTTCAAAACACTTTGATGTCTGTTGTTTTGATCATCAGTTTGGTGATGGTGGGGTCAATTCTCGCTGCCTGTGTCGCTAGAAGGCTGTCGTATAGTTATATAGAAAAAGCTCAAAGTCCCCACCATTCCCCCAACCCGCCCACAAACAAAGAAGCCAGGGACCCTGTGTCTTGTAGTCCCCGAACGTTAGGGAACACTGGTGGGATGAACAAACCAAAACTGCAGATATGTACAACGATGTAGGCGAATTTTATTGTGACAAGCAAACTATATATAAAACCTTTTTACCAAACAGGGGACCCAACACGGTCCGTGTTTCGGACAACCTTCATCAGGGGTCCATGGTAAATAAAGGTAAAAACATATGTCACAACAAATATTGAAAGGGATAATATAAAACCAAACAGATGATGTGTCACGCCGAGAGTCTCTGCAAGTAGTAAAAATCACTAGGTTTGTTTGTTCCTGGCTGGTTTTTTTTTACTGCAGACAAGGTTGGACCTCCCTTCTTTTGGTTCTGTTACACTGGTGGGATAGGCATTTTTCTTTTATGAATGATATACACAAGAACAAACTCGCTTTGAAGGTACATAGGAAGGTGAAAAGAAAAAAAAAGTACAAACATTCAAGTAATGAATACAATATTAGATCGCCAATACGGAAAAACCTGAGCAGGGCACCCGGAGAAAGGCATCGCTCTTCATACAGAGGAGAAAGATCATTATGACCAAACCAAAAAAGCTCCTGTTCTCGACTCCTTGCTTTCTTGAATTTCATTTCCTTTTCTAAACATACTTTAAAAAAATAAAAATTGTAAACCACTGTTATTCTTTTTTGATTTGAAGGGTAGTAATATCGGTAAATAAACTTAAACTGCCCACTTAATCTGAAATCCACTTCTGGTCTTTCTCTCTCCCTCTGCGTTTCTGTTTCATTTTTCTTTTGCTTTGACCTTAAGGGACAGAATAAAACACAGCTTGACGGAGGACAAGGGCAAGAACAGAAGACGCGTGATTTTCATTTCTGAAGCCTGTTCGCCTTTTAATGTGGGTTCTTCTGCAGGCGAGGCCTACATGTGTCATTCTGATCAATGAATCCTAACTTCTAGGTTTAAGAACCAGGAAAGGATAATAGAGTTATTATTCTTTTAAAAAAAAAAAATAAAAATCATTTATAAACATTACAGGAACGGATGTCACGTTTTACTAAAATTAAAAAGGATGTATAAAACATGTGTTGCTTTTCAGCAGAACATCTTACCTCAGAGCAATTCATCATTGTCCATCTCCCCTGCTGGGCACAGGTGGTGGGTCATCCACCAAGGCCTGGGTTCTACCATATTTTTTGTGGATGATCAAAGCACTTGAGCCTGGAGCTTCATGACCTCTCGCTGCTGGAATCTCCAACCAGCTAGAGTGTGAGACTTCTCATCGTTCAACAATATTTCATGGTATATTTTCTCGCACTGAAAATTTACCACAGATTTTTTTTTTTTTAAGGTCTCTCAAGGACCTGCCAAGCTTCTAACTTATCTCAATTTGAAGCAGCTTTTACTTCCTACATATGTGTATTTTTAAAAAAAATAAACCTTTGAAATAAAATCATAAACCAATTATTTTCCTTTGCCATTAACAACTCCGAGGAGATTTAAGCAATGCTTTTAGATGAACTATCAAGAACCAAGGTACTTTATTTGTATACATTATCCCCGACTTTTACTAAGGTGCGTTAATCGCCAACACGTGCATGTTAGTCTATGGAGGCGTTAGCATTTAGCGCGCGCTTTCGATTAGCGCACCTTAGTAAAAGAGGGCCTATGTTATGCGTAAACGTGGAGGGGCCTAAGTCCGTTTGCGTCCATCTCGCAAGTCGTCCAAAGTTAAAAAGAGCCCGTGACACATTTTCGAAAGAGACGTCCAACTTTTTTTGACTTTCGAAAATCTTCTAATTATACGTCCTGCCGATCTGATCGTCCAAGCCACTGAATGGTCCATTTTTATACCACATTTTCGTCCAATTTTTCGTCCAAGTCCAAAACGCCTAGAACAAGCCCTGTTGGACGTGGGAGGGGTCTGCAAAGTGATGGACTGAACACCCAGACATGCCACCTAAATAGTGGGGTACCTTACAGGGCACTGCTGTGAATTTCACAAAAAGGGTGCCATGGCTTCTCCTCCCTACAGCTCCCTTATAGGTTACGGTGAGCCCCCCCAAACCACTTCCAGAATCCCCTAGACCCACTTATCTACCACCCCAATAGCCCTTATGGCTGCAGGAGCCACTTATATGCCATTAAAAAAGGGTTTTGGGGGTGTTTAGGGGAGTGTACATGTTTAAGGATCAATGCAGTGATTACAGGGGCTTATGGGCATGGGTCCTCCTCTCTATGGGTCCCTAACCCACCCCCAAGATGACTTAAGCTACCTCTGGGCTGGACGACTAGGCTTTCCTATGCCAGGCGGCCAGGTGATGATGGTCTGGAGGCTGAAATTTAAAGTTGTGAATAAAATTTTTATGGGGTTGGGGGGGGTTGGTGATCACTGGGGTAGTGTGTGGGGGTCTGTGTCATGTGTTTTCAGTGCTTATCTGGTGACTTTAGGTGGGTTTTTGTGACTTAAACCATGTTTTACATGGTCTAAGTCACAACGTCCAAGTTCCGTCTAGACTCTGTTGTATAACTTTCGGTTATACATGCTGTACGACTAAATCTAAGCCGGCCCACGTCCCGCCCAACTCCCACCCTCGACACGCCTCCCAAAACATCCTGTTTAGCTTTGGTCGTTCAGCGGCACTATGAAGGCCTAGGTCTTTTAGAAATACGTCCAAAACCCATTTTTTATTATCGGCACTTTGATGTATTTGGACAATGTTCGTCCAAGTGCCGACTTAGGCCGGTTTTCTCTTTCGATTATGAGCCCCATATTATTTAAGATTGTTTTTTTTTGTACAACAGTTGCGATCTCCGGCGTGTCTCTAGCCGATGTGCATGCAATTTTTTTTTTTTCTGTTTTTTTGAGTGACTTAGGGTTAAGATTCTTGTTTTGTATTATTGTCATACAAAAAATTGGTTTTCAAAATTATGTTTCTGTTTGTCTTTACCAGTGTGGCCTGTTTTATTCTTATCATTTGTACTTGATACACGTATGAAGGCTTTGCAGATTGTACAAGTTTTAGCAGCACGGATTTATTTTTTTTTATTATTTTTTTTTAAATTTTTTATTTATAATTATACAGTCTTATTTTACAAGAATTAATTCTTGTTACATTGAATACAGGAAAGAAATTTTTAACACAATAATACTTTTACAACAATCATCATAGTGATAAACCCCTTCTTAGACCACAATAAACAGGGGGTGACCAAAACTAAAATTAGAGAGAAATTTAGAGGAATAGTACAAAGAAGAAAGGCATAATGTATCTAGCGCCCATTACTATTATTATCCCTTAATCCTTAATGATCTGCTTAACATCTAGAAATTCCTTCAGATGGTTAGGAGAGAAAAAAACATATTTAACACCCAAGTACCTAACCATGCATTTGCAGGGATACACCAATAAAAATGTTCCTCCAATATTTATAGTCTGTTGTCGCATTGCAAGAAATTCTTTCCTCCGTTCTTGTGTAGTCTTAGCTACATCAGGATATATCCATATTTTCCGTCCCCCAAATAATTTTTGGGAATTTTTAAAAAACAATTTCATAATCATATTCACATCCTGTTCAAAAACAAATGATACTAGTAATGTTGCTCTGTCCATTTCAGATGTTATCGTTTGTTCCAGTAAAGCCGTCACATTTGCAAAATCTATCACATTTGTCTCTCCTTCTCTTACTTTCCCAATCTCATTTCCATTTACCTTTCCTTTTCCATCAGGCATCTTTTTATTTGGTAGGTAATAAATTTTGTTAATTGGAGGAATACAGTTTGAAGAAAATTCCAAATTCTCAATGAAGTATCTTTTCAACAACAAATCAATAGGTAACATTCCTGAAGTTTGAGGAAAATTTAGAAAGCGGAGGTTCAAACGCCTATTAAAATTTTCAATGCTCCAATTTTAAAGAAACTTCACCGGTTGCCGCTACATCTTCGTGTACAGTTTAAAATTCTTAGGATAGTTCAACAAGGAATTTATGGTACGTTACCAGAGCATTTTACTAAGGTGCGCTAACCGATTAGCGCGTGCTTATCGAATTAACGCACGCTAAACGCTAATGCGTCCATAGACTAATATGCACGCGTTAGCGTTTAGCGCACGCTAATCAGTTAGCTCACCTTAGTAAAAGAGGGGGTAAATCTTTGGCATTTTTAGATCATTAAGATCAGACAATTGTATGTTATTAGACACACGAAAAAGAGATGAGGTAAAACATGTTAACACCAGAAAATCCTACTACTACTATTTATCACTTCTATAGCCCTGAAAGGCGTACGCAGTGCTGTACATTTTGACATTTATAGACGGTCCCTGCTCAGAAGAGCTTACAATCTAATTTGGACAGACACACATGACATAAAGGGTTGGGGATGCAGAACCCAAGGTGAGAGGAGTTAGGAGTCGAAAGCACTCTCAAAGAGTTGGGCTTTTAGCCGGGCCTTGCACACTGCTAGAGACGGAGCCCACCGTAGGGATTTGGGCAGCTTGTTCCAAGCATACAGTGCAGCAAGGCAGAAGGGATGGAGTCTGGAGTTGGCAGTTGAAGAGAAGGGCACAGATAGGAAGGACTTTGAGTTCATGGGGGGGGGGGGGGGGAGGGAGGTCATAGGGGGAGATAAGTGAAGAGAGTGAGGGGAAGCTGAGTGAGTGCATTTGTAGGTCAATAAGAGGAGTTTGAATTGTATTCGGAAACGGATGGGAAGCCAATGAAGTGACTTTAGGAGAGGGGTAAGGTGGGTAAAGCAGTTCTCCTGGAATATGAGTTGTACAGCTGAATTCTGGACGGATTGGAATGAGATGGCTAAGTGGAAAGCCTGGGAATATCGAATTGCAGTAGTCTAAGTGCGAGGTGATGAGGATGTGGATAAATGTTTTGGTAGTGTGCTCAGAGAGGATGGTTCAGATTTTGGTAATATTAGAGATAAAGAAGTGGCAGGATTTAGCGATATATTATATCTGGGCGGTAAAGGAGAGAGAGCAGTCAAAGATGACCCCGAGATTACAAGCAGACAAAACAGGGAGGATGAGAGTGTTGTCCACAGAGATGGAGAATGAGGGAAGCAGAGAGATGGGTTTAGGTGGGAAGATGAGCAGCGTGTGCGGATCGCCGGACTTGATGGACCTAGGGTCTGTTCCGGAGATGGCGCTTCTTATGTTCTCTGTTTTAGCCATATTCAATTTTAGATGGCAGTGAGACATCTAGCTGACAATGTTGGACAGGCAGGCTGAGAGACTCTGTTCTGGGTTTCAGTAGAGATATTTGGCACAGAGAGGTAGATCTAAACTAAACTAAACTAAACCTTAGGTTTGTATACCGCACCATCTCCGCGTGCGCAGAGCTCGGCACGGTTTACAGAGGTTGAGAGGAAAGGAACTACAAAGAAAGGATATAGGGGAGGGACTGAGGAGATAGAGGGGGACAGGATACTAGAGCACGGGAGGTGATTAGATTTTTGAAAAGAGCCAAGTTTTCAGGGGTTTGCGGAAGGATTGGAAGGAGCTAGAATTTCTGAGCGGGGATGAAAGGTTGTTCCAGAGTTCTATGGTTCTAAAGGGGAGGGATGTTCCAAGTTTTCCTGCGCGGGATATACCTTTTATAGAAGGGAAAGATAGTTTCAGTTTTGGGGAGGATCTAGTCGAGAGCGGGTTTGAGGAATTCCAGAAGAGTGGGATAACGGGAGGGAGGACGCCATGTAGAATCTTGAAGGCTATGCAGGCACATTTATAGAGGACTCTGGAGTATACTGGGAGCCAATGAAGCTTGAAGAGGAGTGGGGAAACGTGGTCGAACTTGCCTTTTGCGAAAATAAGCTTGGCTGCGGCGTTCTGAATTAGTTGAAGTCTATGGAGGTTTTTCTTAGTTAGGCTTATATAGATCTGAATGTCATCAGCTTAGAGGTGATACTGGAAGCTGCGGGAGGAGATCAGCGCTCTAAGTGAGCAAGTGTAGATTGAGATAACTCGCTTAGAAATAATTTAATTAAGCGATTAATCAAATATAAATAAAACTTGAAACTTGAAACTTGGTCCCAGGAGAGAGCGTTGAGGTACACCAATCGATAGCGGGAAGGCTGTGGAGGAGGAACCACCATTGCATACACTGAAGGTGCGATGGGAGAGATAGGAAGAAAGCCAGGAGAGGGCAGAACCCTGGAATCCCAACAAGGACAGAGTATCAACAGTATCAAAGGCAGCAGATAGATCGAGAAGGATGAGAATAGAGCAGAGGCCTTTGGATCTGGCCAAGAAACAGGTCATTGGAAACTCTAGTAAGGGCAGTTTCCTTGGAATGCAGCAGACAAAAGCTTGACTGAAGCCGGGATGAGAGGAAGCCCAGGCAATGGCGGTGAACAGTGCGTTCAAGTAACGTGGATAAGAAAGGGAGGAGGGAGATGGGGCAATAGTTGGAGGGACACGTGGGGTCCAGTGAGGGTTTCTTGAGGAGGGGTGTGACAATGGCATGTTAGAATGGTATCCAGGACAGTTGCAGTGGAGCGTGATAAGTTGATGATGGTTAAGATAGGAGAAATGACAGAGGGCAAGAGAGCACCAAGTAGGTGAGTAGGAATCAGATTGCAGGAGCAGGTAGTGGATTTGGAGGATGAGAGAAGATGTGTGGTTTTCTCCTCAGTGATCTTATAGAACAATGGTCTCAAACTCACAGCCCGGGGCTCACATGTGGCCCGCCAGGTACTATTTTGAGGCCCTCGGTACGTTTATCATAATCACAAAAGTAAAATAAAACAGCTTTTTGATCATATGTCTCTTTAGCAATAAATTACAATATTATTATTAAAACTTAGCCAAAAGGAAAGAGTTTTACCTCATGCAAAATTGTCATTTCTTTAATAAGACATTAACTATTTTTTTCTGAGGCCCTCCAAGTACCTACAAATCCAAAATGTGGCCCTGCAAAGGGTTGGAGTTGGAGTCCACTGCCATAGAAAGAGGAAATAGGGACAGATGGGAGGGGGGAAGCAGCCTAGTTGAGAGCTCAAGGTGAATCTTCTGAATCTTATTGTAGAAGAACTCTACCATTGATGGGGAGAAATTGAAGTGGGGCTAGGCAGCGAGGGTGCTTTGAGTAGGGAGCTTAGTGTGGTAAAGAGATGGTGAGGATTGGCGCTTAGAGAAGTGGTTAAGTTAATATAGTATTCTTGTTTGAGCATGCAAGAGGGCAAACTGGAATGATGTCAGCATGAAATTGAAGTGTATGAAGTCGTCATGCGCACAGGATTTAAGCGAGAGTCATTCAGTATAACGGGCACATAAGTGAAGGTAGCGAATGGGGGGAGTGGGGGTGGGGGTGAGCCAGGGTTGGGGTTTGGCATGCCTGACAGGATGTGAGACTGGAGGAGCAAGGGTATCTAGAGCAGAGGAGAGAATGGTATTATAAGACAGGACGGCTTCATTTTGTGATATAGTAGTTGAGGAGAGGGACGAGACAGCAGTGGAGAGGGCTGTGGAGTCAATAGCCTGAAAGTTCCTGAATGTGTTGGTGGTGATTGGCCGGATCTGGGGGTAGGGTGATGAACAGTGAATGTTAACAGGTGATGGTCAGAGACGGGAAGGGTGGCATTGCAGAATTTAGTAATAGAACAGCTGGAGGATAGAATTAGGTCTAGGCAGTGTCCTTTCTGGTGTGTAGGGGTGGTGGAGCACAGCAGGAGATTGTATGAGGATGTCAGAGCAAGGAACTTTGAGGCAAAGGAGTTGGAGAGGTCATCGATATGGATATTGAAGTCACCGAGGATGAGAGAAAGGGATGAGGGCTCGAGGAAGGAGAGCCAGGAGTCATAGTCGGTGAGGAAGGAAGAGCAGGACATATCGAGGGGGTCGGTAGATGACTGGAGAGGTAGGGAGCAAAAAGACTGAAAGAATGGACCTCAAAGGAGGAAGAGCATTGATATGGTGATCGGAAAAGGGGTTGAAATCTGCAAGAGGGAGAGAGTAGAAGCCCATACCTCCTCCCTGACCAACCAGGTGAGGTGTGTGGGAGAAAAGGTAGCCTCCATGACACAGGGCAGCAGCTGAGGTACAGTCATCAGGGCAGATCTAGGTCTCTGTTAGTGAGAGCAAGTAGAGAGATTGAGAAATGAAGAGGTCGTATATGTAGGCAAGCTTGTTGGGAATGGAGCGTGCATTCCATAAGGCACAAGAGAAGGCCAGGGAGGAGGTGGTGGGGAGGAGAGGAATAGAAATAAGGTTGGTGGTATTGCGGGTTGGTCCGTAGGAGTAAGGTGGACCGTAAGAGTAGAGTGGGATCTGGTTGGGAGGACCAGAATTAGTTCCTTACTGCTACAGCTGCATTGGTTACCTATCAAAAAATGTATTCACTTCAAATTAACTTGTATTATCCACAATGCCATCTAAGGAGAAAGCTCCAGTGGACTAGTGACCTGTATCCCAGTCTCACACATTTTCCTCAGTTCAAGAATTACACAATGATTTAAAATACCTTTCTCATCTTCTCAACAAATATGCTAGAAAAAACATATTTAACTCCACTTCCAAATTCCTTGGACCATACATCTGGAACAATCCACCAACTCACCTGTGGCAGATTCCCACACACTATCTGTTCAGGAAAAGACTAAAGATATGCCTTTCCCTCTTGTTGTTACGAATGCTATCTGCAATCTAGCGCTCCCATTTATCACTCCCCCAAACTCTGAACTATCTACGTTATATCTGCTCACTTTAATCTGGAATCACAAGTGTAATTTTTCTTGCCGTAAGCCGCAATGATTCTCTGTCGAAAATTGCGAGATAAAAGAAGCTTTTTTGCATTGTATTGATGTCCCTAGCGGAAAGCAAGAGAAGGAGGAGGAAGGTACGTGTGAGGGCAGGGGAGGTGAAGTGAGGGGACATCTGCTGCTGCGACAACGTGGGTGAGGTGCACGCAGGAAGAGAGGGGATGACCAAATGAGAGGGAGAAAGTGTAGGATCTTTAGAGTGGAGGATAAGAGGAAGGGAGAGGCAGTGGGTTTAAACAGTGAAGGGTGAAGTGTTAAGCTAAACTAAAGCTTAACTTTGTCTACCAAGTCATCATTCTGAGAAGGCTCAACTCGGTTTACAGCAATTAAATAAACAGGGAATGATAGAAGATATTTTGTCATGTGGCAAGCGGTTTGGACTCCTGTACGTATGTGGAAAGCTAATCTGAAATCTGACCCGAAATGTTCTGAAGCTGGTGGTTCCCTTGACCATATGTTATTTTATCGCCGAGCTATTCGTTCCTTCTGGTCCCGTATTTGGACAACCATCAAGGAAGTCGCATCTTGCTCAACAGACTTAACCTTCGACATGGTTATCCTTCGCTCTCATCATCCATGTTTTACCAATTCAGCTTGCCCTCCTCAACTGATCGACACAATGTTTGCTACTGCCATCATGCACATTCTCAAAAACTGGAAATCAGCAGCCTTGTTGGATTACACCTTCTGGTGGAACTCATTATGTCTCTACCACAAACATGAACAATATGTTTTTGAAAAACGCTGTATATCCAAAATATCCACGCGATCCTCTCGCACATCCTCTCCATGGAAATTTCTAGATAGATTTATCCACTCTACTTTCTAAACAACTTCATTTCTCATTTCTTTGCTCACTTTTCACTTTTTTCTTCCTTTCTGTCTTTCTTTTCACTTATCTTTTATTCTATGTATTCATGCTTCCTTTTACTTGTATGGCTGATTCTTGCTCTAGATATTGTTCCATAGATTCTGATGCTTTTTGTTAAATGAATGGTTGATTTTGTATTTACGGAAGTTGTACCTTGATATTTACTTTTAAGTTGAGTTTTTATAAAATTTCAATAAAAATCTTTTGCACTGATAAATAGAAGATAAGAGCAAAATTTCAAAAGAATTAATTTTTAAAATGTTTGGCAAATTCATGGCAAAAAATGTTAAGGTGTTCAGTGGCTTGGGGAGAAGGGAAAGATTGGGGATGGTTGGAATGGAGATCAGGAATAATCAGATTGTGTAAGAATGTGTTACAATTTGGGAAATTACTTAAAACACATTTCATTATTGAAGCATTTACCAGAAGCAAATTCGGGACGGTTAGACCATGTCAATATGAGGCCTTTTGAGAACAGGTGAAGAGATATTTTGAGTAGGATAATTTTATAAATTTTGTGTTTGGTTTTATTATTATATCCATATGTTTTATTGGGAGCCGCGTCTTTTATTTAAAAATTTTTGTATACCACCTATGTTCTAAGCGGTTTCAAAGCAGCAAATATTCATAAAATTAAATGACTTTGAACCACCTTGTCCACATACAACATACAGGGCTCCTTTTAATAAGGTGCATTAACCAATTTAGAACATAAGAATTGCCACTGCTGGGTCAGACCAGTGGTCCATCTTCCCCTGCAGTCCGTTCATGCGGCGGCCCTTAGGTCAAAGACCAGTGCCCTAACTGAGACTAGCCTTACCTGCGTATGTTCTGGTTCAGCAGGAACTTGTCTAACTTTGTCTTGAATCCCTGATGGGTGTTTTCCCCTTTAACAACCTCCAGAAGAGCATTCCAGGTTTCTACCACTCTCTGGGTGAAGAAGAACTTCCTTATGTTTGTACGGAATCTATCCCCTTTCAACTTTAGAGAGTGCCCTCTCGTTCTCTCTACCTTGGAGAGGGTGAACAACCTGTCTTTATCTACTAAGTCTATTCCCTTCAGTATCAGATGGAATGTTTCCTGGATTTATTTAGGTCAATTTAACTGATACTAGCCCTACCTGTGTAAGTTCTGGCTCAGCAGGAACTTGTCTAACTTTGTCTTGAATCCCTGGAGGGTGTTTTCCCCCTAGAACAGAGCGTTCCAGTTTTCCACCACTCTCTGGGTGAAGAAGAACTTGCACATTGTCCACTCCTGCCACATATGCCGCCATTGAACAGTAATGCTGTCACAGTAACCTAATGCAAACTGGCCCACAGAGTGGAAGCAAATCACAATGGCCCACCAGATGGGACCGTCAAGTGGAAAGGGTTAATGGAAGGTGGTTTTGGAAAGATTAGTGCGCGCTAAACGCTAAGACGTCCATTATATTCCTATGAGCATCTTAGCATTTGTCACGTGCTAAATCGGTTAGCGTACCTTAATGAAAGGACCAAGGCGCGCTAGTGTCTCGTATAATCTGACCTTGAACTGAATAGGTAAAGCTGGAATAGAAAACCTGATTAACATAACATAACATAATTCTAATTTATCCATTTATTTTTGGTGGAACTGGTTGTTGTTATATAGAAAATATGAAAGAATTATTGTCATCAAGTCATCTTCCAACTGTAAATGTATCATAAATGTCATACATTTGATGATTTTCTCAACGCTAGTTCCAAAGAATGATGCTATATTTATTAAATTCTTTCAAGTTGCTTATTCTAATTGTTACTATTTGTTCTTGTAAGCCCTTTTTCTAAATTTTATTGTTTATTTTTGTAGAATAAAATCTCTTAAAAAAATAAAACAAAAACCAATCATATAAAAATCATATGGATCATTTTAATGGGAAAACGTACCAGCTGTTTCCAACCAGCTTCAACTTAAGTTCCAGAGATTTGGAAGTTGTCGGCCTCTATAAAAACCACCCAAAAGAGTCCCATACTAGTTTAACCGCCCTCATCTCCAACTCTCCGCCCTACCACCTGTTCAGGAAGTCACTAAAAACCTATCTCTTTGATAAATTCCGCTAGCTCTCCCTTCCCTCCTTCCCTGCCCCCCTCCCCGACCTCGATATGCCGCCAAACTCTGACTTCGCCCTCCTTGCCAAGCCACTTATGGCCTCTCTTAATCAATCTCTGTTTTATCTAATTGTCCTGTCTATGTCAGGCCTCCACATTATATGTCTTTTCATTGCCATATATGTAACATCGCTGTAAATGTACAGTCTCTTCTTTTGTTAACCGCATTGAACTTCCATGGTATTGTGGTATACAAGAATAAAGTTATTATTATTATTATTATTTAAAAGGGCAATACGTTTTGATCCAACCAAACCTTTCTGTAGCATCCTTCAGATTGCATGGCCTCCGATGCTGCGATGCAGGCTCCACCCGCCAAAACACAGTGCGGTGTCAGGTCACCGTTATGGTGCCTTCTTGAGATCTCTAATAATGCCGATATTCCTAGTTGGGACTGCTCTGGCATTTGTTCTAAGTCCATCGTCGTGCCCTACTTTTCTGTTACCACTTAAGACCGATCCATTAAAGGCTTACCCAAGTGGGGAATGGGTATAAAAATTCATGCTCCCTGTAATAAGGATATTAGCTTATGCCAAGAACCCAGAGGGTGCCTTCATCAGAGTTCTCAATCTCAGTCCAAAGGCCAAGAAGGGACCATTTTCAGTTTGTAGCTGAGAGCTTTCACTTGGATCCTAGCCAAAATAGAGGCTGAGAAGTGAGTTAATACACTGATGAACCTTTCATCTGTTTATTACGCCTCCTAGTCAGACTTACACATGATCAGGAGAGTCCTGAAGGAGCTGCATTTGAGATGTGATGGTTCACCCCTGGAAAAAATTTTAAGAGAGATGGTTAGAAGAAAAGGAGGAAATATTGAAAGCCATAAGTGAAATAAACGTTGGCGTCACCAAAATAGCAAAATGGGGCATTCAAGCAGGTTGAAACTGGATAGAGACCTAAAGAGAGCAGGGGGCTCCCAGGCCACGTAGGAACAGATAAATAGCTTTATAGTAGACAGTCTGGCGGATTCAGAAAGATAATGTTTCCAATTCAAATTATTTGTACTCAAAAGGATTAGGGATAATGCCTTGTTTACACAGAAGGCATACAAGGAGGATTAACCCTTTGGAATCTTTCAAAATAAATTCCATTGACTAAGCTGTCTGCTTAGGGGGAGAAAAAGAGAATTTCACATATAGGGGAGATTGTAAGTCTAGTTCAAGAAGTTTTATTTTGGTATGTAATTGCTCTTGAAAATGATTTTTTAAAATTGTATTATGTGGTCTCTATTTATATTGGTTATGAAATTTTTAGGCCCTCTTTAACTAAGGTGAGGAAGCGGCTGTGCTAATGGCCCCGAAGCCCATAGAGATTTAAAGGGATTCGGGGTCGTTGCCGCATGGCTTTGTAAAAGAGGCCATTAGTGTCTTATGATACTTTGGTTGCATTTCATATATTTTAGGCTTTCATTTCTTGTCACTTTTGATTGTACTTCAGCGGCATAGCTGTAACCGCAGGTGGGCCTGGGTAGGCCGGGGTTCCACTCAATTGGGATTCAGGCCTCCCCAAATTGTGTCACGCTTGCTGTGGCTGGTGGATCTCCCTACACCTTTCCAGATGAAGGTTTCCTTCTCCTCAGGCAGCCAGCAGGATTCCAAATGGCAGCTGGCCGCACATGCCTCAGGCTGATGCTGACACTGGCCCTTCTGCACTGGCCCCTTTTCACACAAACCAAGCCTACATGAGGTGGTGTCAGCTTGAGGCAGCCCGAGCACTGGCTGCCCGAGGAGGAAATCTTCAGCTGGCAGGGTTTGGGGATACAGACTTGGCACCCTGGGGTTGTGGGTTCAAACCCACACTGCTCCTTGTGACCATGGGCAAGTTACTTAATCCCCCCATTGCCCCAGGTGCATTAGAAAGATTGTGAGCCTACCTGGACAGACAGGAAAAAATGCTTGAATACCTGAATAAATTCATGTAAACCGTTCTGAGCTCCCTGGGTAGAACAGTATAGAAAATTGAATACATAAATAAATATTTTGGGTTGGCTGGAGAGCGGGCAGGCAGGAAGAGACGGAGAGATGAATTCCCTGCTCACCACTCAAAATCGACAACTGGCTATCTCTCAGTTGTAATTTGCACTAACGGTATTTGTTCAAGAGTTAATATAGTTGAATAAGGAATGATATATTGTCATTAAGTGAGGAATAATTTTTATGAAAGAGAAAAGCTGAAATTTGTTACCATGTACTGTGCAATTTTTAGTTTCTGCACAGGATGCATCATGGGAAAATTAAACCTGGACCCAAAGGAGCCAACTTTTCAAAATGATTGGGGGTGCTAAACCCTAAGGAAATTACTGCTCCCTCGATACAGTTTACTCATTATTGGGGGTACTCAAGTACCTATGCTTATGAACATAAGAATAGCCTTACTAGGTCAGACCAATGGTCCATCAAGTCCAGTAGCCCGTTCTCACAGTGGCCAGTCCAGGTCACTAGTACCTGGCCAAAACCCAAAGAGTAGCAACATTCCAGCATCTCAAAGAAGAGCAAGATTCCGGAACCCCAATGAGAGCAACATTCCAGAGCTGAGATTGTGATGTCATAATGCCTCATTCCACCAATGCCTAAGAGTCAACCTCAGCAGTGATGTCACAATGGCTTAATTGTTGTCATACTGGGTCATACCAATGGTCCATCAAGCCCAATAGCCCGTTCTCACGGTGGCCAATCCAGGACCCTAGTACCTGGCCAAAACTCAAGGAGTAGCAACATTTCATTCTACTGATCCAGGGCAAGCAGTGGCTTCCACCATGTCTTTCTCAATAACAGACTACATAAGAACATAAGAACTGCCATCTCCGGATCAGACCTTCGGTCCATCAAGTCCGGCGATCCGCACACACGGAGGCCCTGCCAGGTATACACCTAGCGTAATTTATAGTCCACCATATCCTTATATGCCTCTCTTAAGGAGATATGCATCTAGTTTGCTCTTGAAGCCTAGGACGGTCGATTCCGCAATAATCTCCTCTGGGAGGGCATTCCAGGCGTCAACCACTCTCTGAGTGAAGCAGAACTTCCTGACATTAGTCCTGAACCTGTCCCCCCTTAGCTTCATTACTATGGACTTTTCCTCCAGGAACTTGTCCAAACCTTTCTTAAAACCAGCTACGCTATCCACTCTTACCACAACCTCTGGCAATGCGTTCCAGAGCTTAACTATTCTCTGACTGAAAAATATTTCCTCCTATTGATTTTAAAAGTATTTCCCTGTAACTTCATCGAGCATTCCCTAGTCTTTGTAATTTTTGACGGAGTGAAAAATCGATCCACTTGTACCTGTTCTACTCCACTCACGATTTTGTAGACTTCAATCCTATCTCCCCTCAGCCGTCTCTTTTCCAAGCTGAAGAGCCCTAACCCTTTTTAGTATTTCCTCAAATGACCTTCCCAGTGTATTTTGAATGTGCTTATGTGGTTCTAATTTCCACTGCCCTTATGGGTGAATTAATTAAGTTTATCACTGATGGCCTGGTGGTAATGACTGTTGCTCCATTAAGCCTTGGTACTTGTCTGTTTCCCAAAGACTCTTTCTGCTTTCAAGGCCTGATTAAAGCCATTATCATTATCCAGTTTCAGGCCATCCTCACCTCCTGCTGTCAAGTGAGTAACATAATCTGTTGGTCCTTAATACAGAACAGAGATAAGCCATAAAAGTCAACCCCAGTTTGTAACCTAGTAGCACCGTCTCAGTCGGGCAATCCCTGCTACCTTCACCTTCATTAGCCGCCTGGGGTGGCTATCATGGGAACTGATAAATGGCCCTGAAGTTGCCAAGTTTCTGATCTCCGGCTGAGTTCTACTGTTGACCTCTTGACCTTTGCTTAGTAGGTGAGATTAACACCAAACCTCATCCTGCCTGAGAAAAACAAAATATACACACATATATATTTTTTTTTCCAGTGAGGGTCATGTATCTTTAGAACGTCTCCATCCCCTCCAGTGCATGTACTGGAAAGATAGGTAATGTTATCAGTCAGGTCAAGCAGGAAAAGGAGAGACAGATGGCACAAATCTGAGGCAGGAAGTAGGTTTGGTGGTACTTGTACCTCCCAAGGGGAAAAAAACCCCCTCATGGCCAGTCAATGTTAGTGCAGCAGAAGGTTAAAGGGCTCTTTTAATAAGCTGGTTAAAGCCCAGATGCACAAAACGCACTCTCGTATGAGGAAAGACTGAAAAGGTTGGAAAAGAGACTGCTGATTGAAGTCTACAAAATCCTGAGTGGAGTAGAACGGGTACAAGCGGATCGATTTTTCACTCCGTCAAAAATGACAAAGACTAGGAGACACTCGATGAAGTCACAGGGAAATACTCTTAAAACCAATAGGAGGACATTTTTTTTCAATCAGAGAATAGTTAAGCTTTGGAACGCATTGCCAGAGGATGTGGTACGAGCGGAAAGCGTAGCTGGTTTTAAGAAAGGTTTGGACAAGTTCCTGGAGGGAAAAGCCCATAGTCTGTTATTGAGAAAGACATGGGGGAAGCCACTGCTTGCCCTGGATCGGTAGCATGGAATGTTGCTACTCTGAGGATTCCACATGGAATGTTGCTACTCTTTAGGATTCCGGAACCCTGCTACTCTTTGGGGTTCTAAAATATTGTTACTATTTGGGGGTTCAGGAATGTTACTACTATTTGGGTTTTTGCCTGGTACTTGTGACCTGGATTGGCCACCATGAGAACAGGCTACTGGGCTTGATGGACCATTGGTCTGGCTCAGTAAGGCTAGTCTCATGTTTTTATGTACGATCGTTGCTAAACCAGTTTGAACTGGTTTAACGCCAAAGTATTTCAGCTATCAATGCACAAAATGGCGCATCGCGTTCTTTTCTGTGGTCTGTAGCGGCCTTCAATAATTGTATGTAAATACAATACAATGAGCTCATCAATATTAAAATAAGCACTCCGATTGATGCCCACGTGATGCACAAAACGAAGTGCCGGTTTTTAACGATCCATATTTAGCGACAGGTCAGGAGGTGCCGGTAGAGTTGAGGTGCGTGTGTTGGAAGCGTATACTTGTTCAACAACCTTATAAGGCACTGTTTAAAGTCTTATTCCTGGAATTGTCTTAGGATACAAGATGGTGGCGGCCTGCTTAAGGTCTCTTTTTATAGTGCAAACACTGAAAGACCCGCCCCCCTCTCTCCAGCCTGAAACCTATCAGAGGGCTGCTCGGTGCTGACATCAGCAATCGAAAAAAACTAACTAAACAGGTGACCCTTCATTCATAAAAAACAAATGACCATTCATTCATAAATTAACCCCCCAGGTCTATGGCTAAAACAGAAGTAGCAACATCAGTTAAGGATTTAAAGGAGTAACATAGAAAAAGTATTCTAAAGGTTGGAAGCTTGGAATTTGATATTGGAAGCATATACTTGGCAGGTCTGGGCCGCCAATGCATGTGGAAATTCATTAAAAAACCTTTTTTATGGGATTGAACCATAATATGCTGGAATATTACATGAAGTCCAATGGATTAGGGGTTAGATTGTGAGCCCACTAGGGGCAGAAAGTACCTACATATAGTAACACAGTAAATGACGGCAGATAAAGACCTGAATGGTCCATCCAGTCTACCCAGCAGTTACACTCATTATAAAAATTTATGCTTAAACTGAGTTGTCATTACTGGGTGCTGGACCGTAGACGTCTACTGGAGTTACTGTTAAAGCTTGATACCTTGGGGTCCAAATATTGGAGCTGCCCTCGAAGCTCACAGAGAGGCAGTGTATCAAAACCATGGCCCTTTGACCCTTTATCAAAGTTTGCCTTCACAATTATCTGAATTTATAGCAGTTAGAAGACTGTCTGTGAATCTGTCTGAGTTGCCCCTGTGAATGCCTCTAAATGCCTCTCATGAAAATTGTAATGTTAAGCTCAGCCTAATTGTTAGTTTGGTGACTAACTCTTTTGTTGCTTTGTTTATTGTCTTTTCTATTTATTCCTGGTGAACTTGTAACTTCTCCCTTTGGTGGACTTTAAGAGATGTTGCCTTATACCAGGGCTGCCCAAGTCCGGTCCTCAAGATCTACTGGCAGGCCAGGTTTTCTGGATATCTGCAATGAATATGCATGAGAGAGATTTTCCTGCATTGCCTTCTTGGTATGCAAATTTCTCTCATGCATGTTCATTGCGGATATCCAGAAAACCTGGCCTGTCAGTAGATCTCGAGGACCGGACTTGGGCAGCCCTGCCTTAAACTGTGATGACTGAACAGTTTCCTTTAATTCAGGGGTGTCCAATGTCGGTCCTCGAGGGCCGCAATCCAGTCGGGTTTTCAGGATTTCCCCAATGAATATGCATGAGATCTATTTGCATGCACTGCTTTCAATGCATATTCATTGGGGAAATCCTGAAAACCTGACTGGATTGCGGCCCTCGAGGACCGACATTGGACACCCCTGCTTTAATTATTTTAAAAAAATAATAATAATAATGTCCTTTTCTTATTTAGGCTTAGAATTAATTTAAAATTTTTTAGTTCATTTTCCCCATGTAATTCACCTTTATATACTTTTCTATTATAATAATGTATTTCTTTCCCTGTTTTCCATTTGGGTTTACCTAGGGCAGGGGTAGGCAATTCCGGTCCTCGAGAGCCGGAGCCAGGTCAGCTTTTCAGGATCTCCTCAATAAATATGTATGAGATGGATTTGCATACGCTGCCTCTATCTCATGCATATTTATTGTGGAGATCCTGAAAACCTGACCTGGCTCTGGCTCTCGAGGACTGGAATTGCCTACCCCTGACCTAGGGTTACCAGATTTTACGTTGGTAAAATCCGGACACCCCCCCATAGACCCGCCCAGTTCCACCCATCCCTGTCCCGTTACAGCCCAGCTCCGCCCTCAGCTCTACCCAGTCCCACCCCCGCTGTCTATTCGTCGGGCAGAAAGGCATCCATGCATGCCCGGATGCGCCTGCCTGCACAAAAAAAGGAGGGGGTGGGGATTAATTAATTCAGTGGACTTTCAGACCTGGCTTCCATTGTTCTTAGTCCATTCCTCTGTTAGGTTACTCTGATCTCCTTGAAAATAGATGAAACCCCCAATATTGTAGTACAAAATTGCTTGCCCCCTCCCCCTTTCCCATGGCACCTCCTACCTTAGCTGCATTTTACCAGCCTTCCACCTCTCTCCCACAGCACACATCTAATCCAGCTTTCTTCAGCCTCCTCCCTACCCCGTGGCACAAACCACCTCATCCACCTTTTACCAGCCCCCCCCATCCTCTGCATACACACACACATCTACCTCATTCACCTTTCTCCAGATGCCCCAAACACTTTTCTTAGGACAAGAGGAGGAGCTGCCTCATCCTCCTCTGCCTTATTGGACCCAGCTGTTCCTTTGAGCTGTGTGCTCCACCCTACAGACACGTAGCTTAAGGGAACAGCCAGGAGCCAAAGCAGCATGGATCAGTTAGCAAGGACTGCGTGTGGATTATCTGTACTCTGTCTCTGGCGTTTGTGTTGGGCTCAATGGGCGTGTGGGTTAGTCTGTAGAAACTTAATAGCATAAAAATGTAATACAAATCTTTGAACTGAAAAAGAATTCTTTGTAGTCCAAATATCCTTATAAAATTGCTAATGTAATAAGGCCCACTTAAAAAGCAATCTTAAAAGGAATTTCTACAGGTAAAACAAGAGTCCTTTAACTAAAGTCTGCTAATGGATTAAACATACACTAGTGCAGTGGTTCCCAACCCTGTCCTGGAGGAACACCAGGCCAATCGGGTTTTCAGGCTAGCCCTAATGAATATGCATGAGAGAGATTTGCATATAATGGAAGTGATGGGTATGCAAATCTCTCTCATGCATATTCATTAGGGCAGTGGTTCCCAACCCTGTCCTGGAGGAACACCAGGCCAATCGGGTTTTCAGGCTAGCCCTAATGAATATGCATGAGAGAGATTTGCATATAATGGAAGTGATGGGTATGCAAATCTCTCTCATGCATATTCATTAGGGCAGTGGTTCCCAACCCTGTCCTGGAGGAACACCAGGCCAATCGGGTTTTCAAGATATCCCTAATGAATATGCATGAGAGAGATTTGCATATAATGGAAGTGATGGGTATGCAAATCTCTCTCATGCATATTCATTAGGGCAGTGGTTCCCAACCCTGTCCTGGAGGAACACCAGGCCAATCGGGTTTTCAAGATATCCCTAATGAATATGCATGAGAGAGATTTGCATATAATGGAAGTGATGGGTATGCAAATCTCTCTCATGCATATTCATTAGGGCAGTGGTTCCCAACCCTGTCCTGGAGGAACACCAGGCCAATCGGGTTTTCAAGATATCCCTAATGAATATGCATGAGAGAGATTTGCATATAATGGAAGTGATGGGTATGCAAAACACTCTCATGCATATTCATTAGGGCAGTGGTTCCCAACCCTGTCCTGGAGGAACACCAGGCCAATCGGGTTTTCAAGATATCCCTAATGAATATGCATGAGAGAGATTTGCATATAATGGAAGTGATGGGTATGCAAATCTCTCTCATGCATATTCATTAGGGCAGTGGTTCCCAACCCTGTCCTGGAGGAACACCAGGCCAATCGGGTTTTCAACATATCCCTAATGAATATGCATGAGAGAGATTTGCATATAATGGAAGTGATGGGTATGCAAATCTCTCTCATGCATATTCATTAGGGCAGTGGTTCCCAACCCTGTCCTGGAGGAACACCAGGCCAATCGGGTTTTCAGGCTAGCCCTAATGAATATGCATGAAGCAAATTTGCATGCCTATCACTTCCATCATATGCAAATCTCTCTCATGCATATTCATTAGGGCTAGCCTGAAAACCCGATTGGCCTGGTGGTCCTCCAGGACAGGGTTGGGAATCACTGCACTAGTGTGTAAAGTGCCATGAAGATCATACGTATAAGAACATAAGAATTGCCATACTGGGACAGACCGAAGGTCCATCAAGCCCAGTATCCTGTTTCCAGCAGTGGCCAACCCAAGTCCCAAGTACCTGACAGAAACCCAAAGAGTAGCAGCATTCCGGAGCTGAGATTGTGATGTCATAATGCCTCATTCCACCAATGCCTAAGAGCCAACCTCAGCTGTGATGTCACAATGGCTTGATTGTCCTAGACTTGGCTCACATAAGAATTGCCATACTGGGACCGATCAAAGGTCAATCAAGCCCAGTATCCTTTATCCGACAGTGGCCAACCCAGGTCCCAAGTAGTAAAACAGATTTTATGCTGCTTATCCTAGGAATAAGCAGTGGATTTCCCCAAGCCATCTCAATAATGGTCTGTGGACTTCTCTTTTAGGAACTTATCCAAACCCTGCTAAGCTGCGCCATATTTAGGGTGTGCTCAGGGCAGGATTAACCAATAGGCCAAGTAGACACGTGCCTAGGGCCCAAAATGGTCAGGGGGGCCCGATGAAGGAGGGCATCAACATTGTTTTTTCCAAACGGCGATGGGCCCCTCCAGCATCGATCGGCAACGCGGCCCCCCCCAAAACGGCAACGCAGGCCCCCCCCATCGACGGAAAGTAAGACAAGCAAGCAACACGTGTAAGAAAGGCAACGGGAATTGTAATTGTGCAAGCGGTGCTGCTTGCCCAAAGCTTCCCTCTGACGCAACTTCCTGTTTCCGCCGGGGCTCATGGTGAGATGGGGCGGAGCAGGAGACCCAGTGTACTTGGGTGCCTAGGGGCCCTCGACGAATTAATCCTGCCCTGGGTGTGCTAATTGTTAGCATGCACTAAATCTGTTAGCGTACCTTAGTAAAAAGGATCCCACAGTATTTTATGCAAGGAAATTAGACTTCAAATACTACACTCCAGATAAGGAGTTAAACTTCAGACATATATTTACCTTGACTGACCAGAGACTTTCACAGGTGATAGTGGGCTTACCACAACATCTGCTTTAGCACTAGCATCGAGTTCAGGGTCCTAAGTTCTTTTGATTACTTTGTTGTGGTCATCACCACTGCCAGAGTCAAAACAAAAATACGGGAAACGTGATGGTCAGCTAAGGCAACCCAAGGAAACATCTGGTTGTTGGTGATCATGTAGTGAGATCTGTTTCCGACAATTCCAGCTTCAGCTGCTTTGGACATCACATGATGGGTCTATCAGAAATCCCCCCAGGGAAATCTTGCCTCACTACATTTCTTTGAAGGGACTGAATGAACAGGTAGATAAAGATGAGCCAGTTGATATGGTGGGTTTGGATTTTTCAAAAGTCATTTGACAAAGTACCTCATGAAAGACTTCTGAGGAAAGTAGGAAGTCATGGGATAGGAGGTCATGTCCTGTTATGGATTAAGAAATGGTGGAAAGGCTGAAAACAGAGAGTAGGTTTACATGGTCAATATTCTCAGTGGAGAAGGGTAAATAGTGGGGTTCCCCAAGGGTCTGTGCTCAGACCGCTGCATTTTAATATATTTATCAATGATCTAGAGATGGGAATAACTAGTAAGATAATTAAATTTGCTGATGACGCAAAGTTGTTCAAAGTTGTTAAATCACAAGAGGATTGTGAAAGATTGCAAGACTGGAAGGCTGGGCGTCAACATGGCAGATGACGTTTAACGTGAGCAAGTGCAAAGTGACGCATGTGGGAAAGAGGAACCTGAACTATAGCTATGCGATGCTGGGCTCTGTGTTAGGAGCCACTGGCCAGGAAAAGGATCTAGGTGTCATTGTTGAGGATACGTTGATACCCTCAGCTCAATGAGTGGTGGGGCAGCTAAGAAAGCAAATAGAATGTTAGGAATTATCAGGAAAGGAATGGAAAACAAAGATGAAAATGTTATAATGCCCTTATATCACTCAAAGGTATGGCCGCGTCTTGAATAAGAATGTGCACTAGTAGGGCTTGTCTCAGTTAGGTGCGCTAGTCTTTGACCAGAGGGCCGCCGCGTGAGCGGACTGCTGGGCATGATGGACACTGGTCTGACCCAGCAGCGGCAATTCTTATGTTCTTATGAATTAGTGCTGCCAGATTCACGATTCGAATCGGTTCACCGATTCACTTCGGGTGAATCGATTCGAATCGGTTCAAAACAACAAAAAATTGGCTTCCCAATTCGCCTGACCCTCCCCCCTCATCCCCTAAAGCAGCAGCGGCAGATGCTGCACCTGCTTTAGAAGGCGAGGGGGGAGGGTCAGTTGGGAAGTGCTGCTGTTGGCTTCCCCCCCCTGGCATCCGGCTTCCGGCTCCCACCTCCTCGGCCTTCCGCTCCCCCGACCTCCCCGCACTGTTTACCTTCCAGCTGGAACAGCCTGCAAGCAAGATCGCGGTGTTAGCGATCTTAGTACCACTTCAGAGCTGGTTCATCCATCACGGTCCCGCCCCCTCCTCTGACGTCAGAGAAGGGGCGGGACCGCGACGGAGGAACCATCTCCGAAGCGGTACTAAGATTGCTAACACTGCGATCTTGCTTGCAGGCTGTTCCGGCTGGAAGGTAAACACTGCGGGGAGGCCAGGGGGAGGAGCGGAATGCCAGGTGGGTGGAAGCCGTACGCCGGGGGAGTGAGCAGTCCTTCAGGGTGGGACAGGTAGGCAGGCCTTCAAAGGGGGATGGACAGGCCTTCAGGAGTGGGATAGGCTTTCAAGGGTGGACAAGCTTTCAAGGGGGGGAGGCAGGCCTTCAAAGGGGGGGACATGCCTTTAGGGGGGACAGGCAGGCCTTTAGGGGGGAAAGGCAGGCCTTCAGATGTGGGATAGGCTTACAAGGGGGGATAGGCCTTCAAGGGGGGGACAAGCCTTCAAGGGGGGAGGCAGGCCTTCAAAGGGGGACAGGTCTTTAAGGAGGGGGGACAGGCAGGCCTTCAGGGGTGGGATAGGCTTTCAAGGGGGGACAAGCCTTCAAAGGGGAAAGGCAGGCCTTCAAAGGGGGACAGGTCTTCAAGGGGGGAGGCAGGCCTTCAGGGGTGGGATAGGTCTTCAAGGGGGGGGACAAGCCTTCAAGGGGGAGGCAGGCCTTCAAAGGGGAGACAGACCTTCAGGGGAGGGGGGCCCTGGTATAGAAGTACACAGAGGGAGGGAAGGGGGGGTTCAAAGAGATGTGCATATGCTGGACTTTGGGGAGGAAGAAATGGGTCTGAAAATAGATGAGAGGGAGAAAGATGATGGACATTGGGATTTAGGGAGAGAAGGAACAGAAAGGGAGAGAAGTTGGATGCATGGGATGGTGTGGAGGGGGGGATAGAGATACTGGATAGGAGGGTAGTTGGGAAAAGAAAGGGAGAGATGGTGGACCCTGGGGTGGTGGGGAAGGAAGGAGAGATGCTGGATTAAAGGGTAGTTAAGAAAAGGTGGATCTGTGGAGGGAGACGAAAAAAAGGAAAGATGCCAGACCTCCTGGGGAGGGAAGAGAAATGGAAGGGGAGGACAGAGATGGAAGATGGATGGTTTGCAGGGAGAAAGAAGGAGACCCTGGCAAGCAAGTTATGAGAAGACAACCAGAGCCTGAGACCAACAAAATTTGAATAATGACCAGACAACAAAAGGTAGAAAAACTAATTTTATTTTCTATTTTGTGATTACAATATGTCAGATTTGAAACGTGTAACTTGCCAGAGCTGGTGTTAGACCGCAAACGTCAGTTAGGATTTAACAGAGAGAGGAAAAGTCTTTTTTGTTTGTTTATTTTGTTTACACCACAGCGCCAGTGTGGTTAGGAGAAGGCAAATGGGGTGAAGAGGCTGTAAAATAAACCCACCAGGATGTTTGAAAAAAACATCCAATTGGGCAGGACAATCGAATCAAATTGAATCGAATCGAAAAACCAATTCAGTAGGCTGAATCGAATCAAATCGAAATTTTTTTTCCTGAATCGGGCAGCACTATTATGAATACTGTTTGCAGTTCTGGTCATTGTATCTCAAAAAAGATATAGCAGAATTAGAGAAGGGCGACAAAAATGATAAAAGGGATGGGACAGCTTCCCTATGAGGAAAGGCTAAAGTGGCTAGGGCTCTTCAGCTTTGAGAAGAGATTGCTCAAGGGTTGTATGAAAGAGGTCTATAAAATACTGAGTGAAGTGGAAAGGGTAGATGTGAATCGCTTGTTCAGGCTTTCCAAAAATACTAGGGCTATAGGGGGCATGTGATGAAGCTACTAAGCAGTAGATTTAACACAAACTGAAGAAAATATTTCTTCACACAACTTGAAATTAGAGCCTAGAATTCGCTGCTGAAGAATGTAGTGAAATCAGTTAGCTTAGCGGGGTTTAGAAAAGGTTTGAATAAATTCCTAAAAGAGAAGTCCATAGGCCATTATTGAGATGGCTTGGGGAAATCTACTGCTTAATCCTAGGATAAGCAGCATAAAACCTGTTTTATTACTTGGGATCTAGCTAGGTATTTGGGACCTGGTTTGGCCACTATTGGATACAGTATATTGTGCTTGATGGAACTTTGGTCTGTCCCAGTATATAAAATTGTGTTTATGTGAAGGTACTTTATTAAATATTTCTAGGTTAATTTTGGTTCTGTAAGAAAGCAAATTTTGAACAACTAATAAGATCTACTTAGCCCAATTGAATAGAACAGTGGTCATCATTAATTTTTAAGCTGGGGCCACTTTGGATTCTAATGAGCTGAAGGAGAGCAGCTTTTCCCCCTACAAACCCAAAGCAATCTCTCAGGAATCCCTCTCACTTCCCTCCCCTTACAACCCCTCTTACTTTTCCTCCCCTTACTACCCTTTTCTTCTGTAACATTCCCCCTCATGCATTTGTAATTCGCTGAATGTCCAGCCTTCTTTCGATGTGAACCGCATAGAAGTCGTCTTGACTATGGCGGTATAGAAAAATAAAGTTGTTATTATTATTATTATTAAATATTTTCCCATGGGATGGTCCATCCCTATAGTCAATCTTCAGATTTTATTGGGGAGTATTCTAAAGGTTGTGACCATTTCTGACTATACATTCCTGTCTATTGAGAAATGCCTTGTCCTTCAAGCATGTGCTCTTGCCTTCGTCTACTTTCCCCTTTCTGTCCCGAAAGGCAATGAGGGCTGCCAAAGAGGCCTCCGGGGGCCGCCATTGGTCCCTGGGTCTTGCATTGAAGAACACTGGAATAGAAAGTTGCCTAATAGATCTAAAGCTCTAGCTTTTGGAAGGAAGTATACAATCTAGACTTAAAAGGGGGGGGGGGGGGTGGCGGATATGCTTTTCCCTTCTTAGATAGGTCCAGTAGAAGAGATCTAACAACTGTATGGGGTAGATTTTCCATTTTGGGGCCCATTAGGAGGGGGCATTTTCGATAGGATGTCTAAGTCCAACTTTGTATGTTTCCCACAAGACATCTGAAGTTAGAAGTAGAGAAGCAGCCATTTTCAAAACCTTGAAAACCATTAGACATCCAATTTTTTTTTTTTAAATCACCTACTTAGATGTCTTGGTCGCTAGGACATCCAACCTTAAGACGGCCAACTTTATTCACCACAAAAACATTCAAGTTCCAAATGTCCAAATTCAAAGCATTTGGACATGGGAGAGGCCAGCATTGTAATGGACTGACCAAGAGAGCAGTGGGGCACCTTAGAGGGCACTGCAATGAACTTTGCATAACGGGTTTCCAGATGTACGGCTCACCATATACCCCTTACAATTTATTCTGATCCCTCCACAAATCCCCTAAAACTTACTATACCCACCTGTCTAATATCCTCATAGCCCTTATGGCTGCAGGTAGCATCTATACCGCAGTATAGTAGGATTCTGGTGGCCTCACACTTTCCACAATCAATGTAGAGTGGATAGAGTGGCTTATGGGCCTGGGACCTCCTCTCTATGGTTCACTAGCCCACCAACTAGGCTACGTAAGACACCTGTGCCCCACTGCTCTGTTGCTATGTCTGTGTGGCCAAATAGGTATATACTGTTTCATTCAGATCTTTGTAAAGTGGGAGGGGGTTAGCGACCATTGGGGAAGTGTGTGGGGGGGGGGAGGGCATAATATAATCCCTCCAGTGGTCATCTGGTCAGTTTGGATGCCTTTATAGCACTTAGACACTTTGAAAACAGGTCTAGCTCATAACATCTAAGTTCCATCCAGGACGTTTTGGGAAAAGTTTGATTATTACCACAAGATGTCCAAGTCTAAACATACCCAGTCTGCCTAAAGCACACCCAGAACTTGCCTCCAACACGCCCCCTTTAGTTTTGAATGCACAGCGGCTAGGACGCCTTGCAAGACATCCAGGAAGATGTTTCAAAAATCGACACTTGAACATCCTGGCCATTAGGACATCCAAGTGACGATTTATGCCATTTTTTGGACATCTTAGTGTTTTGAAAATGCTCCTATTAGCCTCCTGTTTTTCAAGCCTTGCATTAGGGGGACGGAAAACAGGCAATTCCTCCGGACCCTATGCCACAGAAAAAAAATAAGAAGCCGGGAAAACCTTCCTTGATTTAGGCTTCGATGATGGCTGGAAACTTGAGCACATTATCAGCTTAGGAAAAGCAATAGAAATAGTCAAAAAGACAGTGAAAAAACCCCCAAGGAAACTAGATCATGCCATTCCGATGACCATCAAGGACTGGCTGGTTGTAATTGCCATATTATCGCTTCTTAATCATTGCTATGACATCACAAAAAAAGCAGTCAAGAGTGCTTTTAGAGAAAATTGAAAAAGATGTCTGCTTCTATTACTTTTGAAGTGCTCTTTTTTGAGATACACACTAGACTAGACAGTGATCTCACAGTATATTCATTCACAAAATTGCCAACTGAATGATCAAAAGGGAAGTTGTTTTTTTAATGAATGAACATATTGTAGGATCATTCTTTAGTCTACATCAGAAGAAGAGCTGCTCTAGAAAATCACGGCAGTTCCAATTTTGCCTGAAGTATTTCCAACGACTGGCAATTACAACCTGACAGTTGATGATGATAGCAGTAACGGTTTGGGCTATGCACTTCTTTTTTTCCCACTGGTTTTATGACAATATGCATTTGTTTCACCGAACTGGCTATGTGCCCCTCGGGTTTCAAGACACCATCCAAGCACATTTTATGGTGAAAATGTTTCAAAATAAACATCTAACCCAGCTCCACAGGAAGAACATCTTTAAACCCACCAGGGTCTTTTCCATTCTATGGAAAAAGAGACCAACTGACTTTCCCGCCAAAATTCAAATTGGTGAACTGCCCTGTTCCCAATCAAGTCAGTGAACCTACTATCTACAAGGACAAACTGCAGATCTCATAGCATACCCTGAAGAAAGCCACAACATGGTGGCTGAAACGTCGTTTTCTACCTGACAAAGACGCAGCGAAACCTGCAACAAGCACTGTGCCAGCTGCGGAAACCCTGAGAAAACTTTTCCTTGGTTCATTTTTCCAAGGTTTCATGTTTTGAAGATTTAAGAGTTTTTGGTTTTTCTGTTTTGATCTTATTTATTTATTTATTTTTGCCTTAACACAATCAAAGAAGGATGACATTGGTAATGCATCTTTAAATATTAATTGACTAAAAATCGTATCATCAACATACAAATGAAAATGCACTTCACGGTGTTGTGAAACTTCATTTATTGGGAGAAAATATATGTGGCAGTACTCCATAAAGTGCTTTCTTTTGCAGTGACCAAACAAACGTTCTGGAGTACATTCTAAAGAAGAAGCCTAATGGCATTCAAACCTTGCTATTTTGGAGGGAGATACAAAACATAAGAGTTTTGAAATGAGTCTTGCCTACCTCTCCAGAGGGATCCATCCTTCCCAGATAGAGTCCAAGAAAAGGAAGATGTAGAACTGAAAGTGATGTGGCGGCAGCCAAAAAAGCAAACAAGATACTAGGAATTATTAGAAAAGGGATGGTAAATAAGATTAAGAAAGTTATAATGCCTCTGCATCACTCCATGGTGCAATCTCATCTTGAGTATTTATTTATTCAATTTTCTATATCATTCTCCCAGGGGAGCTCATAGAAACATAGAAACATGATGGCAGATAAAGACCAAATGGCCCATCTAGTCTGCCCATCCACAGTAACCATTATCTCTTTCTCTCTTCGAGAGATCCCACGTGTCTATCCCAGGCCCTTTTGAATTCAGACACCGTCTCTGTCTCCACCACCTCTTCCGACAGACTGTTCCACTCATCTAATACCCTTTCTGTAAAAAAGTATTTCCTTATATGACTCTGAAGCCTATCACCTCTTAACTTCATCCTATGCCCTCTCATTGCAGAGTTTCCTTTCAAATGAAAGAGACTCAGGTCATGCGCATTTACATTACGTAGGTATTTAAACGTCTCTATCATATCTCCCGTCTCACGCCTTTCCTCCAAAGTATACAGATTGAGATCTTTAAGTCTGTCCCCATACGCCTTATCACGAAGACCACACACCGTTTTAGTAGCCTTCTTCTGGACCAACTCTACTCTTTTTATATCTTTTTGAAAGTGCGGCCTCCAGAATTGTACACAATATTCTAAATGAGGTCTCACCAAAGTCTTATACCTCCTTTTTCCTACAGGCCATACCTCTCCCTATGCACCTTAGCATCCTTCTAGCTTTCGCCGTCACCTTTTCAACCTGTTTGGCCACCTTAAGATCATCACATACAATCACACCCAACTCCCGCTCTTCTGTCATGCACATAAGTTCTTCACCCCCTAAACTGTACCGTTCCCTCGGGTTTTTGCAGCCCAAGTGCATGAACTTGCATTTCTTAGCATTAAATTTTAGCTGCCAAATTTCAGACCATTCTTCAAGCTTCAAAGGGTCTTTCTTCATGTTATTCACACCATATTGGGTGTCTACTTTATTGCAGATTTTGGTATCATCCGCAAAGAGGCAAATCTTACCCGTCAACCCTTTAGCAATATCGTTAATAAAAATGTTAAAAAGAACAGGCCCAGGAACAGAACCTTGAGGCACACCACTGGTAACATCCCTTTGCTCAGAGTGATATCCATTGATCACTACTCTCTGTCGCCTTCCACTCAACCAGTTCCTAACCCAGCCTATCACTTTGGGACCCATCCCGAGGGCACTCAGTTTATTTATTAGACGTCTGTGTGGAACACTGTCAAAGGCTTTGCTAAAATCTAAATACACCACATCTAGCGCACATCCTCTATCCAATTCTCTGGTCACCCAGTCAAAGAAATTGATCAGATTTGTCTGATGAGACCTACCTCTAGTGAATCCATGTTGCTTCCGATCCTGTAATCCACAGTATTCCAGAAACTTGACCATTCTCTGTTATAAAAGTGTTTCCATTAATTTGCTTACCACAGAAGTCTGACTTACCGGCCTGTAATTCCCTACTTCTTCCTTACTTCCACTTTTGTGGAGAGAGACCACATCCACCCTTCTCCAGTCCTCTGGTACCACTCCCGACTCTAGAGACTCATTGAAAAGGTCAGTTAACGGAGCTACCAGAACTTCCCTAAATTCCTTCAGCACCGTCGGATATACACCATCCAGCCCCATCGGTGAGATCTGGGAACCGGGTGAGGGTGGACCAGTGAGGAGAGGATGGACTTAGGCACACAGCCATGCCCACACACTAATTTAACTGAGAAGTTGGGATGAGCTTATAGCTACCACCCTGAACAACAAGACTAAAAGGGTTTTAGAGGTTGAAAAAAACATGTTTATATGGCACCCTTTTTGTGAAGTTCACAGCAGTGCCCTGTAAGGTGCCCCACTGTTGCTATGTCCATCACAATGCTAGCCTCTCCCACATCCAAATAGTCTTGCTCTGGAGATTTGGGATTTAGACTAATTTTTGGTCGAAAATGTGGTATAAAAATAGACGTACTGGCGGCCTTCGATGATCAATGGCCTGGACGTCCAGAGAGACGATTTTCGGAGGGAAAAAAATTCTAGACGTATTTTTCGAGAATGGACATTTTTCCACTGCCGGCTTTGGGCGTCTAGCGCCATACATCCGAATCAGACATAGACGTTTCTTTTGATTATGCCCCCTCCAAATCTCCATGATGGTTTGCTATGGATTTCGAGCCGAGCAGGAAGTAGGTCTTTGCCACAGACCATGTCAGTTTTAAGGAATGTTTGAACAGATTCAATTTGGGATTCTAGATTGATAGATAAAGTTTCACAGGTTTTGCACAATTTTGGCAGATTACTTTAAGAATCTAATTTGGCATGTCTACTTGTGAGTATCAAAAAAAAATGTGTTGAGCTTCGAAGCAATACAATACATTCCTCCATATTGCTTCAATTCTATAATATAAATACAAGTTTCTCAGTAGACCTCTAAATATATGGGGTTTTAGAAAAAAAAATTGCATACTGACCTTTCTACAATATAAAACAGCACTTTTATGAACCACAACGTCAAACTTGACATTTCCAGAATGAAACAAACAAGGAATAAGGTTTTGCTTGACCTATAGAACTGGCAAGATGCAACCCGGCTGTTCCCTTTGCAACTGTAAAAACAAGTTTGTTAGTGTAATATAAGATGCGGTGGAAGTTATTCCTCAGAAATATTATGACGTGGCTGTCATGGAATGGTCCATGCAGAGTGATGTATTGGCTGGTCAACAGACAAGCTCTGTTGGGCTCTGTCACCGTAAGATGATCTCGGCGGTAAGAAACAATCTTTTGAGCGCATGCCAGTGCTTCCTTCACTTCAAAGACCTTCAAGACACCTGGGGAGATCACTATGCGAACAGATAGTTAGGGAGTGTTTTAAACCCTTCCATGAATACTGAGAGCCTACAGTTTTCTTTTAAGTTTGGGTAGGGCAAAGGAAAACATTGAAGGACCCTATTTTTATATTTTTACCATATGCTAATGCTAAAAGACTTGGTCTGATGGCGTATCGAAGGTCAACCTTTTGCCTTCAATGATGTATTATTCAGGTTGACTTGTTTGTTAGTATATTTTCATTTGATTTGGTGTTTTTTCCTTATATTGTATAGCTATTGTGGGTTTTATTGCCATGATTTATTTTTAAAAATTTTTGTGTTTTAATTTTGATTTTTTGATTTGCTTGAATTTATTGCACAAGGCCTAGAGCAGGGTTTCTCAACATATAGGGCTCCTTTTACTAAGCTGCGATAGCGGTTTTAGCGTGCGTTTAGCGCACGCAGAATTGCCCTGCGCACTAAATGCTTAGTAAAAGGAGCCCATAGTCTTTAGGACATACCGGAACTTCCCAATGCTGATCTTTCAAGTCACAGGCAGAAAAACTCCACAGAATCTTCAATAATATTCTAATCATCAAACTTTATGCCAAACTGACAATAATGTCGAAGAAATATTGGGAAAAAAAAAAAAAAAAATCAGGAAAACTTATCTCAGCACAGATAGTAGTCTTCCCACGATGGCCAACGTTTCATGATCTAAATCACTTCCTCAAGGTTTTTAGACCACCATTTGTAAAACAGGTATATAATTTAGCAAGCCCGCATAATCACATTACGTTTCAAGTTTAATTAAAATTCGATTGTATCGCACTATCAAAATTTATAAGCGATGTTCAATTAAAAGAGAGGGACAAACAACATGTTTTGGTGGACAAAGACTCAGAGGACACCGATTAAACTCGGAGGACACCGATTAAACAACGAGGTACAAAAGGGAAGTGGGAAGAACTACAATAATTATAGGAAAAAGAACATAAAAGGGGAAAACATCCTATGGGGGAATGCCTGTTGAGAAAAACGAAAAGCAACCGGTGACATACCAAGAGGCCTCAAATGAGTTTTAAGATCCAAATGCGTCTTTAAACAGAAAACCTCTTAATTTTTCTTTGAATCTGTCTAGGCTTTTTTCCTCCCTCAACTGTGCCAATAACAAATTCCAAATTTGAGGGACTGTGACTGAGAAAATGGTGGCCCGCTCTTCCGGAGTCTGTCATAGGGAACAACACCCTCCAGGGATTCAAGACAAAATTAGACAAGTTCCTGCTAAACTGGAACGTACCCAGGTAGGGCTAGTCTCAGATAGGGCGTTGGTCTTTGACCAGAGGGCCGCTGCGTGAACGGACTGCTCAGCACGATGGACCACTGGTCTGACCCAGCAGCGGCAATTCTTATGTTCTTTTTAATAAAGATGATATGGACAGATGTGGAAGATGAGGATGTAGAATTGTTCTACGAACAACTTCAAAAAAACAAAACAAAACTGCAGGCAAATGTACAGGGTACAGTGATTTATTAAAATAACAAAAATCTAAAACCAAATACATAAGCTACATAAAATGTCACAACAAGAAAACAAAACAAAACAAAACTGTAGGAAAATGCTGCGAACATCTTCAAAATGAAATAGATCAAATGCCAAAACAAGATCTATTGATCATTATGTGGAACTTCAATGAAAAAGTAGGAAGTACACCTGAAGATACAGTGGTTGGCTAGCAAGGCCTAGGAGAGAGAAATGAAACTGGTAAAACTCTGGAATAACAGGATAAATTCTGGATAACTTAGTACAATTTTGCAAAACGAACCAACAGTCAATCATGAATACGCATTTCCAACACAACAAACATCACCAGTACACATGGACCTCCTCAAATGGCCTGTCTCAAAATCAAATTGACTACATCTGCATCGGGCAGAGATGGAAGTCTGCGGTTCTGACTACAGTGACTAAGCCATAAGATGATTATGGAAGTGACCACGAGCTTTTGACATGCAAGATCAAAGTAAAACGTCACAAGAAGATTACTAGAGACCTCCCAGAATTATGACATTGAAAATATTCCATCAGACTATTGGATAAAACTAGACAACAGATTTGCCTTTCTTGATATAGGAGATAGAGAGCCCAAAGAGTTAAGGAATGGCATCAAAAACTTAATTAGTGCTGAAGATTTAATAACATTCCAGAAGAGAAAGAAAGCCATGAAACCGCTTTAGATCTCAAAAGAAACCAGAAAATTAGCAGAACAAAGAAACAAGGCAAACTTTCCAGTGATAGAGAAAAAGTATCACAAATGAATCAAATGTTTCAACGTCAAGTTCGGCAAGACAAAGAATGATATATAAAGGATATTTGTCAGAAAATTGAATCAGAACATGTAAACGGAAAAAACAGATCAGCTTATCAGGATGCTAAGGGGTTGCGACAGAAATCCCAGCCTCGATTGGGGATGCTTAAAGATGCCAATGGAATAATATTGAATGATCCTGAAAGCATTAAAAAGAGATGGAAAGAATATATAAAAAATTTATACAAAAAAGGCAATGAGGATGACATTGGTGAAATTGAACTGGAAACTGATGCCAAAGAAGAACCAGATGCTTTAAAAGAAGAAGTCATAGCAGCAATTAAAGCTTTATTAAAAAAATAAGGCACCTGGTATCAACAGTATTCCAACTGAATTAATCAAAGACTCAGAAGGTGCTGTCATGGCCCTCACTCGACTGTGTCGACAAATTTGGAAGGAAAAAACATGCCCAACTGGTTGGAGATCACTGTTCATATCTATACTGAAGAAAGGTGACTCCAAGGACTGTAAAAACTATAGAACGGTTGCATTCATTCCACACACCAGCAAAATATTGCTGAAAGTAATACAATGAAGGCTCCAATCATACGTTGAGCGAGAACTTCCCAAAGTTCCGGCTGGTTTCAGAAAAGGTCGAGGAACAAGAGACATTATTGCAATGTTAGATGGATAATGGAGAAGAGCAAGGAATACCAAAAGCCCCTATACTTTTGCTTCGTCGACCACAGCAAAGCTTTTGACCGTGTGGATCATAATAAACTATGGAGAATTCAAGCACAAATGGGAATACCCAAGCACATAAAGAGCCTCTATGAAAATCAAGAAGCTGCAGCGTAAACTGAATATGGCAACACTGATTGGTTTCCAATAAAACGTGGCGTCAAGCAAGGATGCATCTTGTTACCTTCCCTGTTCAACCTTAGCAGCGAAGCCATCTTCAGAAAAGCAAATTTAGAAGAAGAGAGCGTTGGTTTCAAAGATGGTGGGCAAAATCTAAACAACCTGCGCTATGCAGATGATACAATCAATGCTTCCTCTAAGCCAGGGAAGCATTGATGTCATGACGTGCATGTCATGACGTCTTCTGAGCAGCAGTTGGTTTGGGCTGGGCTGGCACATGGTGAATGGGGGTGGGGATGCAAAGGCATGCAATTTTAGACTCAACACTTTCTTTCAATGACCATCTTAATTCTCTGGTGACAAAATGTCAATATGGAGTAGGATTAAAAACATTTTGGAATCATGAATTCCACTAACGTATGAGGCGGTCATTTGTGGAACATTATTACATGTTAAGCCCCCTATGGATCAATATGAATGCCATCTTTTCTTTATCATGACCGGGATTAGACATCCAGATGATTACCCGTAACTGGAAGAACTTTGACCGTTTAAATTTTCCTTTCTGGTGGGCAAATCTGTGCTCTAGCTATAGATATGAAAGAATGAATGCCGTTAGTTTGGGGCACAGTAATGTATTTAAATAGGTTTGGGGTCCGTTGACATCTTAAATTACTTCACTATAGTAGGTTTTTGATTATGAGTCAGTTTTTGTTATTTTCGTACCTATCCAGGGAAGGGTGGGGGGGGGGGTATTTTTTTTGTTTTATTTTGTCCTTTGAATAGTTACACTTGGGGCTCCTTTTACGAAGCCGCGTTAGCGGCTTTAGCTCATGTGACTTTTAATCACGCGCTAACCGATAAATTACTGCCTGCTCAAGAGGAGGCGGTAGCGGCTAGCGCGTCCAGCAGTTTACCGTGCTATTACACGCGTTAAACCGCTAACGCGGCTTCATAAAAGGAGCCCTTGGGGAGGGCGGTTGGGAGGATATTATTAATTTTAATAGGGTATGAATATTAGGATATTTACACGTTTTCTGTGTTTTATTGATTAATCATTGGGGAGTGGGGGAGGGAGAAAATGTGTGGTTATGTATATTTGAGTTGAATGTGCTTTTGTTGATCAATTGAATGTAATATATTTGTGTAATGCACTTTTGAAGTTTGAAAATCAAATAAAGAATTTTTTTTTTAAAGTTTTTTTTAGTCTCCATATGTTGAGGAAAGTGAGATCCTGCTTCCATCAACATTTTTCTGTTCTTGTGCAATCAATCATGCTTTTGAAGTTGAATTATTGGAACGCGGTCTTAAGGCGAACTAAGAAAAGTCTTCAAAGACTTCAGCTGATCCAGAATCCTGCGGCTAGGCTGATCTTTGCAAAAGGGACATTTGATCGTGTTTCTCCGCTTTTGCTAAAACTTCACTGGCTTCCCATTATTTCTAGAGTCTATTTCAAGTGTGCCTGCTTTACATTTAAGATCTCGCATGGCATCTTTCATAAGAACATAAGAAATGCCTTCACCGGATCAGACCGAGGTCCATCAAGTCCGGCGATCCGCTCACGCGGCGGCCCATTTAGGTTCTCTATTATGAAAACCTGATATTACCGTATCCCTCAATATGATTTGCAAGAAGGTGTATATCCAACTTGCGCTTGAAACCCCGAAGAGTAGTCTCCGCCACAACATCCTCAGGAAGAGAATTCCAAGCGCCCACCACTCGTTGTGAGAAACAGAACTTCCTGGCATTTAACCTGAACCTGCTGCCACCCAGTTTCAGGCTGTGACCTCTTGTCCGTGTCACATCTGAAAATGTTAGTAATGCTGCTTCTTGGTCTATTTTATCAAATCCTTTTAATATTTTAAAAGTCTCTATCAAATCGCCTCTCAGTCTTCTCCTCTCGAGTGTGAACAGTCCCAGTTTCCTGAGGCGTTCTTCGTAGCTCAAATTTTTCATTCCTTTGACTAGTTTCGTGGCTCGCCTTTGCATCTTCTCTACCTTCCTTCCGTCCTCTATTTTGGAATTCTACAAGATCTGAGACTACCAGACCCACTCAAAAACTTAAATTATCCTTTCCTACGCTGATAAGCGTCGTCTATACTGGAAAACTAGGGAAGTCTCTTCTTTTCCAAAATTACTGGAGCTCTGGAATAATTTTCCCGTCCAGTTGCGCGATCTGGGCTCTCTCCAATTATTCCGTAAACATCTGAAAACTTGGCTTTTTTCAAAATTGTGATCTTCGT
This sequence comes from Geotrypetes seraphini, assembly GCF_902459505.1. Classification (NCBI taxonomy): domain Eukaryota; kingdom Metazoa; phylum Chordata; class Amphibia; order Gymnophiona; family Dermophiidae; genus Geotrypetes; species Geotrypetes seraphini. The sequence continues at coordinate 13,742,449 of NC_047089.1, read as the reverse complement.
TTCCTTCTATATTATCCCTACCCTATTGGTTAAGCTCACAAGAAGCCAGAGCAGGATTTGAATTGGGCTTCTCTGATTTTTTCAACCTTTCAAAGTCCTTTAGACCATTGTAGTCTTATTAGAATGTTTATTTTCTTATTTTTTCTCATCTATCTCTATTTTATTTTTTCATTACTCTACAAATTGTCATTTTTCTAGGTACTTTAGTTAGATTGTGAGCCTTCGGGACAGTAAGGGAATTTCTAAGTACTCTCCGCCTGGCTCCCTCTTGCCCCCCCCCCGACTCCCCGACACGATCGGGGCAAGAGGGAGCCCAAGCCCTCTTGCCCCCCCGACTCCCCGACACGATCGGGGCAAGAGGGAGCTCAAGCCCTCTTGCCCCCCCGACTCCCCGACACGATCGGGGCAAGAGGGAGCTCAAGCCCTCTTGCCCCCCCGACTCCCCGACCCGATCGGGGCAAGAGGGAGCCCAAGCCCTCTTGCCCCCCCCCCGACTCCCCGACACGATCGGGGCAAGAGGGAGCTCAAGCCCTCTTGCCCCCCCGACTCCCCGACACGATCGGGGCAAGAGGGAGCCCAAGCCCTCTTGCCCCCCCGACTCCCCGACACGATCGGGCCAGGAGGGAGCCCAAGTCCTCCTGGCCACGGCGACCCCCTAACCCCACCCTGCACTACATTACGGGCAGGAGGGATCCCAGGCCCTCCTGCCCTCGACGCAAACCCCCCCTCCCCCCAACGACCGCCCCCCCCAAGAACCTCCGACCGCCCCCCAGCCGACCCGCGACCCCCCTGGCCGACCCCCACGACACCCCCAACCCCCTTCCCCGTACCTTTCTGTAGTTGGCCGGACAGACGGGAGCCAAACCCGCCTGTCCGGCAGGCAGCCAACGACGGAATGAGGCCGGATTGGCCCATCCGTCCCAAAGCTCCGCCTACTGGTGGGGCCTAAGGCGCCTGGGCCAATCAGAATAGGCCCGGGAGCCTTAGGTCCCTCCTGGGGGCGGGGCCTGAGGCACATGGGCCCAACCCGACCATGTGCCTCAGGCCCTGCCCCCAGGAGGGACCTAAGGCTCCCGGGCCTATTCTGATTGGCCCAGGCGCCTTAGGCCCCACCAGTAGGCGGAGCTTTGGGACGGATGGGCCAATCCGGCCTCATTCCGTCGTTGGCTGCCTGCCGGACAGGCGGGTTTGGCTCCCGTCTGTCCGGCCAACTACAGAAAGGTACGGGGAAGGGGGTTGGGGGTGTCGTGGGGGTCGGCCAGGGGGGTCGCGGGTCGGCTGGGGGGGCGGTCGGAGGTTCTTGGGGGGGGCGGTCGTTGGGGGGAGGGGGGGTTTGCGTCGAGGGCAGGAGGGCCTGGGATCCCTCCTGCCCGTAATGTAGTGCAGGGTGGGGTTAGGGGGTCGCCGTGGCCAGGAGGACTTGGGCTCCCTCCTGGCCCGATATTGTCGGGGAGTTGGGGAATCGGCGGGGCAAGAGGGCTTGGGCTCCCTCTTGCCCCGATCGTGTCGGGGAGTCGGGGGGGCAAGAGGGCTTGGGCTCCCTCTTGCCCCGATCGTGTCGGGGAGTCGGGGGGGCAAGAGGGCTTGGGCTCCCTCTTGCCCCGATCGTGTCGGGGAGTCGGGGGGCAAGAGGGCTTGGGCTCCCTCTTGCCCCGATCGTGTCGGGGAGTCGGGGGGGGGGGCAAGAGGGCTTGGGCTCCCTCTTGCCCCGATCGTGTCGGGGAGTCGGGGGGGCAAGAGGGCTTGGGCTCCCTCTTGCCCCGATCGTGTCGGGGAGTCGGGGGGCAAGAGGGCTTGGGCTCCCTCTTGCCCCGATCGTGTCGGGGAGTCGGGGGGGCAAGAGGGCTTGAGCTCCCTCTTGCCCCGATCGTGTCGGGGGTGCCAGGGACCACACGGAGTCACCCACCGTACCACCCGATTCGGGTAAGCGCAGGTATCGGTGGGTGGCTTATTTGCGGGGGGGTGCCTTATTTTACATTTTTTTCTAAAAAGGGGGGGCTGTCTTATTTGATGGCCCTGCCTTATCATCGGGGAAACACGGTAGAAAAAAAAAAAAATGAACAGTTAAGTCCCAGTTTTTGCCGCTGAGACTCTGCCCTCTCTCACTGTAAAATTAGACTCTACTTAGTCTGTCTTTAAATTTAAAAAATGTGTGTTGTTTTAAAAAACAATTATGTTTTTAGATGTATCTAAATAAAAATAATAACCAAAAATTTATCTTTTTTTATGTCATCTTAGCATATTTTATGCTACCTATTTTACTTATAATTTTAATGCACCCTATTGTCTGTTTTTTTTCTGTAAACCGCTTAGAATCCTAACGGAGTTTAGCGGTATATAAGAAAATAAATTACATTACAATTACATTACATTGTATTTTTTTTTTCTCGTTCTTTAATTTTCTGTAAACCGTGTCGAGCTCTATTCTTATAGAGAAGATGCGGTATAAAAGCATGAGGTTTCGTTTAGTCCTTTTATGAAGGCGCTAATCCATTCAGCATGTGCTAAAGATTTTTGTGCACCAAATGCGGTGTCAGGTCAAAAGCGCGCCGGGACAAAGGCGCGCGCAGACAATTGAGCGCAGCGTGGAGGCGCGCGCCACAGAAAATTACTGTTTTTACGGCTCCAACGGGGGTGGGTGGGGGTGAACCCCCCCCCCACTTTACTTAATAGAGATCGCACCGCGTTGTGGGGGCGTTGTGGGGGGTTTGGGGGGGTTGTAACCCCCCACATTTTACTGAAAACTTCACTTTTTCCCTGTTTTTAGGGAAAAGGTTAAGTTTACAGTAAAATGTGGAGGGTTACAACCCCCCCAAACCCCCCACAACGCCGGCGCGATCTCTATTAAGTAAACTGGGGGGGCTCCCCAACAAAACCCCCCATCAGACCCCCTAAAAACTGTAATTTTCTTCAGCGCGCGCCTCCGTCTTGGGCTCAGTTGTCGGCGCGCGCCTTTTCTTTCGCCGAGTTGTCTATGAACCCCAAATGCTAAGGCATTCATTATATTCTATGGGCGTCTTAGCATTTAGCGCGTGCTAAATTACATTATATTAGTGGTTTCTATTCCGCCATTACCTTGCGGTTCAAGGTGGATTACATAGGAGTTGTCAGGATGTTACAAGAATTGTAACATTACATAAGAATTGTCGTAGGAATTACATAAGGATTGTTGAGAACTTAAGGTGATGCCTGTTGGGTAATTAGAAACATATTAGATTAGATATGGGTAGAGAGTGGGTAAGTGGACTTTGGGAAGGAACTGGTTAGAACGCCTTCATAAAAGGACCCTAAGTCAAAAACTGAGAAGTTAAATTATTTCTATTGAACTGAAAAGAAAATGTGACACACTGGTTTTTGATCGTTGCAAAAAAATTAATATTAGACAAAGGGAACCATAGTCAATACGTTGAGGGGCATAATTAAAAACAACGTCTAAGTCCTCTTTGGGCCTAAGTCATAGGTGCACAAAGTAGGCAGCAGGGAAAATGTCCGTTCTCGAAAAAAAAAATCCAAAATGTGTGTGTGTGTGTGTGTGGGGGGGGGGGGTTCCGAGAATGACCTACCTGTACGTTCAGCAGTTTAATCGCCCAGGCCGCCACTACGTGTATGTTTAGAACACATTCCCAACCCAAAAGTCCCAAACGCCCAAAACGAGACCTTTTAGGCGAAGGAGCAGCCAGTCCTTCACTTAAAAGCATGATTCTCTAACTGATGTCTGTCACAAACAACGCTGGTTAGAGAATCCTGGAACCATTCCCCCCCCTCCTTCCCCAGCAACGATTGCAGCAGGAGTAATACCCAGTCTCTCCTGTCCGAATCCACTGCGACTCCCCCCCTTGAATGTTCCGTGGTAGGAGAGATGCCCAATCTCTCCTGTCGCAATCCCACAAAAACCCTCCGTGAAGATGCCCCATCCATCCTGCCGGACAACCCCCCCCTCCCCCTGAACCTCCGTGGGATCAAGCAAGCTTTTCACCGGCAGGAGTGATGGCCAATCCCTCCTGCGGGATACTTCCCTGAACCCCTGCCGGACTGCCCAGCCCTCCCCCGGACCCCCCTCTAACCTTTTGGTTATGGTCGGTCACATGGGTCCTTCCTCTGTCCATCCAGCAGGCCCGCCTTCCTCTGAATGGCAGGCCTGCCCCTTCCTGGTGCATTGTGGGATGCACCGGGGAGTGGCCTAGGGCCTGATTGGCCCAGGCGCCTAAGGCCCTGCCCATAGGAGGAATCTTAGGTTGATCCATGTTCCCACAGCACACAAGTTTGAGAGCTACAAGCTCTGAAAGGCAAAGATGTCACTACATTTGAATGTCCTTGTGTGGTTACTATAGACAGTTCCATGGCCACTCAATGGACACGACATGATAATTAGCACAGTACTGAGAACATTCCATTCCTGTAGACCTAGTTGATATGTTTCCTTAGCCTGCCTAATGGTTATGCAATGAAGGCCAGGCAGCAGACAGCGGCACGGTGCTTCCAGAGAGCCACATTTCAGATCTGATGTGTGAAGGTTGCAAAGAAAGCAGCCTTTAGATTGGCCTCAGCAATAGTGACCGTGCAAGCAGCTGCGTGATCTCCATAGATCAGTGTCGCTCAAACCTTTTTAGCTCCAGCACAATAAACAGAACAAATGTTGTACGCGGCACAATGTAATTGAAATTAGACAATTATCGACCAAAAATTAAAGCAGAGAGTTACTAATTTAAAGTTCTTTAAGCTATGTATGGGTAATTGTAACAGCGGCGAAGCTAAAGCAGATAGAATAGAATTGCTAATCAATGCGATGGATGTGCTCGCTTCCGAGTGCAAATTAACTCAAAACGCGGCTCATGGAGTATAATTATGAAAGGAATTTTTAAAACTAAAGTACAATTCTGGACTCTCTCATGCCACACCTGGAATCTCGCCGGGACACACAGTTTGAGAGACACTGCCGTAGATGCTAAAATCATCCTGGTAACAATAGGCCACCCCCGCACTATTCCCTGTAAGCTGGGAAAAAGTCTTCCAACTGCATGGCTGCCAGTTCATAAAAACATAAGAATCGCCTTACTGGGTCAGACCAATGGTCCATCAGGCCCAGTAGCCCGCTCTCACGGTGGCCAATCCAGGTCCCTATCCTTGGCCAAAACCCAAGGAGTAGCAACATTCCGGCATCTCAAAAAATAGCAAGATTCCAGAACCCCAATGAGAGCAACATTCCAGAGCTGAGATTGTGATGTCATAATGCCTCATTCCACAGTGCCTCAGAACCAACCTCAGCAGCCATACTGGGTCAGACCAAAGGTCCATCAAGCCCAGTAGCCCATTCTCATGGTGGCCAATCCAGGTCCCTAAGACCTGGCCAAAACCCAAAGAGTAGCAACATTCCAGCATCTCAAAGAACAGCAAGATTCCAGAACCCCAATGAGAGCAACATTCCAGAGCTGAGATTGTGATGTCATAATGCCTCATTCCACAGTGCCTCAGTGCCAACCTCAGCAGTGATGTCACAATGGCTTGATTGTCCTATTTCCAAGGAGTAGCCACATTCCATGCTACTGATCCAGGGCAAGCAGTGGCTTCCCCCTTGTCTTTCTCAATAGACTATGGACCTTTCCTCCAGGAACTTCTTAAAACCAGCTATGCTTCAATATTGTGGAACTCCGACTACGTAAAAATACCAAGAATTCAGGCTATTGCTTAAAACACATTGGATTGTGCATGAGTTCTACATTGATACAGAAGAGAGGGATGATGTGTGATACTGTTTCTATGTTTGGCTGTTGATGAATTCCTGATATTGAATTTCCTGATACTGAGTACCTCTCCCCACCCCTGTAACCCCTTAGGTGTTAGGAGGGAATGAAAATTTTAAAATAAATAAAACAAACTGTGTTTTCAATCACTAGGGGAAGGCAGGATTCTCTGGAGTCCTGCAGAGCTTTCCTATCCCTCATTATTGAAATTGTAATTGTGAAACAGCACCCCCAAGTGGCAGGACTGCTGCTGGCGAATTCCTGCTCAGCTTAGCGGGAACAGGGGCCCATCATTGTTTTACATATTTTTTAAAATTGTATTTCTTAATGTGTTTCCCAAAAAAAACCCCACCATGGATTAAACTTCTTGTACAGAACATCAGGAAAGAAGTGCAATGAGACCAAACTTCACAAAGAGCAACATATTAATTGGAGTGGCCTAGTGGTTAGATCAGCTGCCTCAGCCCTGAGGCTCTGAGCTGGATTCCCACCACAGCTCCTTGTGACTCTGGGTAAGTCACTTAATAATTCATTGGCCCAGGTACAAAATAATTACCTGTCTAAAATATGCAAACTGCTTTGATTGTAACCACACAGAAAAAGCAGTACAGTACTCCCACGATATTCTTGGAGGTCCATTCCAGGAACCCCCACGAATATTGAGAAACCGCAAATACAGCTTATAGAGGGGGAGACAGGAGAGAGCAACCGGAGCACTGGCAAGTGAAGGAAATCACTCGCGGTATGTTCCGACCGCCTCTTCCTGCACTAAAGTCGAGTCTCACCAATCAGGAGCTGCTTTAACACCCAGCTCCTGATTGGTGAGGCCCGACTTTAGTGCAGGAAAAGGCGGTCGGAGCATACCGTGAGCGATTTCCTTCACTTGCCGGCGCTCCGGCTGCCTTGTCCTGCCCAATCATTCGCGGTTAGAAAATACCACAAATGACTGGGACCACAAATCGCCGACCGCGAATGACCAAGGAGCACTGTATATCAAGTCCTTTACCCTTTACAATCAAGCTATTATGACATCACTGATGAGGTTGACTCTTATTGGTGGAATGAGGCATTATGACATCACAATCTCAGTTCTGGTTGCCAGAGGCTGAAACGCTTCACCCTAAAAGGGGAAGTCAATAACATAGATCAGTAGGAGTGGCCCAGTGGTTAGATCAACTGTCTCCGCACCCTGAGGTCATGAGATCAGTTCCCACTACAGCTTTTTGTGACTCTGAACAAGTTAGGTAACCCGCCATTGCTCCAGGTATAGAATAAGTACCTGTCTAAAATAAACTGCTTTGAATGTGTAAACCACACAGGAAAAAACGGTCCCTTTTTTCCCCCGAGACCAGTACAGGAAGGAGGGGAGATGTACTCAGTATCAGGAAAGCTAAGACAAAAAGCTTAAACAAAGGAAATCAGGTGGATAATTCTGTGCTGGTCAGGCTTAAGCAGCTGGACCTTGGACATCTAAACAGGGGTGAAAAGGCTGCCAGTTTGACGGCACATTGACCGTCATATGACACAGGAAAACCTAGATGGGTTCATTGAAAATATACTTAACCGAGTGATTCTTAATAACACATTAAGCTTGGAAATACAGCCAAAACAAACCACCTACACAGCTGCAACGCCCAGAGTCTTAACAAAAGGAACTAGTTCCATGTCTTCTGTGTGGTCTTGGCCACATAAGCATAAACCCCAATTTAACAATTAAGAAAAAGAACATCACAGTATCTAAAGAATAATTGGGGAACCCGATCCAGATCTGAGTCTAAAACCAAGTTAATAACACGAGTCATCAGAACAGGATTTTACTCCGATATTCGAGAGTGGGGTCAGATAAGAAAAATCTATACTGTAGACCAGGGGTGTCAAAGTCCCTCCTGGAGGGCCGCAATCCAGTCGGGTTTTCAGGATTTCCCCAATGAATATGCATGAAATCTATTAGCATATAATGAAAGCAGTGCATGCAAAAAGATCTCATGCATATTCATTAGGGATATCTTGAAAACCCGACTGGCTGGGGGGTCCCCAGGACAGGGTTGAGAACCACTGGTTTAATGAATCTAGCTAGAGATATATTTTATTAGGCTAATGCAGGGGTGTCAAAGTCCCTCCTCGAGGGCCGCAATCCAGTCGGGTTTTCAGGATTTCCCCAATGAATATGCATGAGATCTATTTGCATGCACTGCTTTCAATGCATATTCATTGGAGAAATCCTGAAAACCTGACTGGATTGCGGCCCTCGTGGAGGGACTTTGACACCCCTGCTGTAGATGCAGTAGAAACCTGTAATACTTCTCAATCATTTTTCTTAAAATGATTAGTTGTTCTGTAATTAATAAGTTGTTGTTTATATGTACTATATAATTTACCTGTTACCTATAATCTTTGTAAGCCATTTTGGTGCCTCTGGATTAAGAATAGTATAGATTCCGTACGAACGTTAAGGAAGTTCTTCTTCACTCAGAGAGTGGTAGAAAACTGGAACGCTCTTCCGGAGTCTGTCATAGGGGAAAACACCCTCCAGGGATTCAAGACAAAGTTAGACAAGTTCCTGCTGATCCAGGATGTACGCAGGTAGGGCTAGTCTCAATTAGGGCGCTGGTCTTTGACTATGGGCCGCCGCGTGAACGGACTGCTGGGCACCATGAACCACTGGTCTGACCCAACAGTGGCAATTCTTTATGTTCTTATGTTCACAGTGTTCTTCAACACAAGACCCTAGTGCCAATGGCAGCCTCCATACTCATTCTGGGTTATTTTTTATGCTACTCTCGGTCAAAAGAGCAAACAGGATGCTAGGAATTATTTTAAAAAGGGATTGTTAATAAGACTAAGAATGTTATAATGCTCCTGTATCGCTCCATGGTGCGACCTCATCTGGAGTATTGCATTCAATTCTGGTCTCCTTATCTCAAGAAAGATATAGTGGTGCAAGAAAGGTTCAATGAAGAGCGACCAAGATGATAAAAGGGATGGAACTCCTCTTGTATGAGAAAAGACTAAAAAGATTAGGGCTCCAGCTTGAAAAAGAGACGGCTGTTGGGAGATATGATTGAAGTCTACAAAAATCCTGAGTGGATCGATTTTTCACTCCGTCAAAAAATGAGAAAGACTAGGGAGACACTTGATGAAGTAACAGGGAAATGCTTTTAAAACCAATAGGAGGAAATATTTATTCACTCAGAGAATAGTTAAGCTCTGGAACCCGTTGCCAGAGGTTGTGGTAAGAGCGGATAGCGTAGCTGGTTATAAGGATTTGGACAATTTCCTGGAGGAAACGTCCATAGCCTGTTATTGAGAAAGACATGGGGGAAGCCACTGCTTGCCCTGGATCGGTAGCATGGAATCTTGATACTCTTTGGGGTTCTAGAATGCTGCTACTCTTTGGGTTTTTGCCAGGTTCTAGAGACCTAGATTGACCACCGTGAGAACGGGCTACTGGGCTTGATGGACTGTTGGTATGACCCAGTAAGGCTATTCTTATGTTCTTAAGCGGCATGCTTGAAGGACATGGCATTTCTCAACAGCCAAAGAGAACACATTTGGAAATGGAAACCTCCTTAAGGATACTATCAATAAAGAGTTTGCAGATGGGTTGGAAGGAATGGATGTCATGGACACACACTAGTCACAGTGTCATGGGCCCATACAGAAGGATATTTGGCGGCTCTCCTTCAGCTCATTTGGCTCCAAAGAGGCCCCAACATGAAAATGAAAGAAGACTACTATTATAGCAAATAGGGAAATTAACTAAAGCTCTGGCCATAAGCGAGAAAAACTGCTCTGGGATTTTTAATATCTTCACCTCGTAGCCATTGAAATAGCACCAGTAAGGGTCAATTGTCAAGTTGGGAAAATTAGTAAATCTTAACTTATGATCTGTAATCTTGTTTCTTTACTTTCAACCAGGCATACAGACACTGTACAGACATGTTATGTTAATCATGTTTTTTTTATTCTGCCTTTACCTATTCAGTTCAAGGTTACATTACAAGAGGTTGGGTCAGTTACCCAGGAAGCTACAATGGACAGTTTGACACAGACATTCAATAAAGTTGCTAGAAAAAAAAAAAAAAAAAAAGAAACAGCTCTACTAAAAAGAGCTTAAAAATCTAGTCAAGACAAACAAGATATTCTAGGAGAATATATTATTGGGAGTTAAAACCAACCTCAAAAATATTAGTTTTAGTCGGGATTTGAGAGAGTCCATATGGGATACAAGTGTCTTAATTTTCTGGTCCACAGAGTTCAGATGCCTAGAATTCTCTCCAGAATGATTTCAAATACGACTGCTTAGATTGGCAGATTGAAGTTGACTATTGAAATTATTCATCTGAGGAAAGACATGCTTTCTTAGATCTGTAATCATATTTAATGTCAGAAATTGAGATTTTACCATCAAAGTTGTAAGGGAAAAAAAAGTATTTGCATCTCCAGTAACTCATTCCAGCTGAAAAATAGGATCCCTTCCAAGCTTTTACCCTCCCGGAACTTCAGATGGTCCAACCATTGCCTCCACATCTGTTTCTGTCCACTGGATTGAATTTGCAGTACAGGCTCTGCTCCAGACTTGCCAGCAACAATAGCACTAAATTGGAAAGAAGCCATCTTCACTGAGGAAACTGCATTTAGATTTTAGCAAAGCCTTTGACACTGTTCCACCCAGGCGTCAAATAAACAGAGTGCCCTCAGCATGGGCCCCAAAGTAATGGACTTGGCGAGAAACTGGTTGAATGGAAGGCAACGGAGTGTAAGGGTGAATGAAGATCACTTTGAGGAAAGGGATGTTAGTAGTGGTGGGCTGCAAAGTTGCTTCTTGGACCTGTTATTTTTATTACAGTTGTGTAAGAGATATTAGTGAAGGGCTGTCAGGTAAGATTTGCCTTTTTGAGGATGATACCAAAATCTGCAATAGGGTAGACACCTTTGATGGTGTGGATAATAGCAGGAGGACCTAGCGAAGCTGAGAAATGGTCTAGAATTTGGTAGTTAAGATTTGCTGCAAAAACCCCAGGGGATTGTACAGTTTAAGGGATGAAGAACTTTTGTGCATGAAAGAGGAGCAGGACTTGGGTGCGACATATGTGATGATCTTAATGTGGCCAAACAGGGTGAAAACGCGTTGGCAAAAGCTAGAAGGATGGTTGGGTGCATAGGGAGAGGTATGGCCGGTAGGAAAAAGGAGATATTGATGCCCTTGTATAAGACTCTGGTGAGACCTCACTTAGAATATTGTGTACAATTCTGGAGGCTACACCTTCAAAAAAGATATAAAAAGGATAGAATCAGATTAGGGATCCTTTAGGAGATCAATTAAAACCTATCTCTTTGATAAATTTCTCTGACTCCTTCCGACCTCAGAACTACTTATTGCATCCCTGACACCAAATGTAACTCAAAACTACTCTCTGTAACATCACTGGCTATGCACAGTCTCTTCCTCTGTAAACCGCTCTGAACTGCTTGCGGTACTTGCGATATACAAAAATAAAGTTATTATTATTATTATAAAGCATATAGGGACAAACTTCAAGATCTCAATATGTATACTTTGGAGAAAAGGGAGATATGATAGAGACATAAATGCGTATGAGGCGAGTCTCTTTCAATTAAAAGAAAGCTCTGGAATGAAGGGACATAGGATGAAGGTGAAAGAACCATAAAAATTGCCCTACTGGGACAGACTGAAGGTCCATCAAGCCCAGTAGCCCGTTCTCACGGTGGCCAATCCAGCTCACTAGTACCTGGCCAAGATGCAAAGAGTAGCAACATTCCAGCATCTCAAAGAAGAGCAAGATTCCGGAACCCCAATGAGAGCAACATTCCAGAGCTGAGATTGTGATGTCATAATGCCTCAAAGCCAACCTCAGCAGTGATGTCACAATGGCTTGATTGTCCTATACTTGGCTCACATAAAAACATAAGAATTGCCCTACTGGGACAGACTGAAGGTCCATCAAACCCAGTATCCTGTTTCCAGCAGTGGCCAACCCAGGTTCCAAGTAAGAATAAGCAGTGGATTTCCCCAAGCCATCTCAATAATGGCCTATGGACTTCTCTTTGAGGAAATTATCCAAGCCTTTTTTTTTAAAACCCTGCTAAGCTGATTTCACCGCATTCTCCTGCAACGAGTTCCAGAGTTTAATTACACGCTGTGTGAAGGAATATTTTCTCCGGTTTGTTTTCAATCTACTTTTTAGCAGTTTCATCGTATGCCCCCTAGTCCTAGTATTTTTGGAAAGCATGAGCAAGCGATTCACATCTACCCTTTCCACTCCGCTCAGTATTTTATAGGCCTCTATCGTATCACCCCTGAGCTGTCTCTTCTCCAAGCTGAAGATCTCTAGCCACTTTAGCCTTTCCTCATAGGGAAGATGCCCCATCCCTTTTATCTTTTTCATTGCACTTCTCTGTACCTTTTCTAATTCTGCTATAGATAGATTCTGAAGTAACCTCAGATAATTTTTCATGGATACTAGCACTATTAATTATTTCAAGAGCACTACCAGAGGTATGCAGTGCTGTACAGAGTAGCAAAGGAGACAGTCCCTTCTCGAATGAGCTAAGAATCTAATCAATAAAGACGGAGAAGCAGGATGTCAGGGTAGGGGTTGCAGTTATTCATATAAAAAAAATTTATAAGCTGCTTAAAATCTAGGTGATGAACAGAAAGAAGTTAGTGGGCTAGGCTGGTGAGCAGAGGGCAGTGGGGAGTAGGATTATGAGTTGAAGGTTATCTGAAAAAGGTGGGTTTTCAGCCTACTTTTGAACAAGGTAAGGGGCGTGACGCACAGGCTCAGGTAATTTATTCTAGGCATACAGGGCATCAAGGTGAAAGCTACAAAGTCTGGAATTGGCAGTGGAGGAGAAGGGTACAGATAAAAGCAACTTATCTGAGGAACAGAGTTCTCGGGGAACATAAGAATAGCCTTACTGGGTCAGACCAATGGTCCATCAAGCTCAGTAGCCTATCCTCATGGTGGCCAATCCAGGACACTAGTAGCTGGCCAAAACCCAAAGAATAGGAACATTCCAGCATCTCAAAGAATAGCAAGATTCCGGAACCCCAATGAGAGCAACATTCCAGAGCTGAGATTGTGATGTTATAATGCCTCAGAGCCAACCTCATCAGTGATGTTACAATGGCTTGATTGTCCTATACTTGGCACAAGTAAGAGCATAAGAATAGCCTTACTGGGTCAGACCAATGGTCCATCAAGCCCAGTAGCCCATTCTCACGGTGGCCAATCCAGGTCCCTAGTATCTGGCCAAAACCCAAGGAGTAGCAATATTTCATGCTACTGATCCAGGGCAAGCAGTGGCTTCCCCCATGTCTTTCAAGAGAGGAGAGATTCTGAGGAGCTGTGTCATGAACACACTTGTAGGTTAATAATAGGAGTTTGAACTCTGCGAAGGTGGATAGGGAGCCAGTGAAGTAATTTGAGGAGCGGGTAGCGTAAGTGTAGTGAAGTTAGCAGAAGATAAGTTGTGCAGCAAAGTTTTGTACAGATTGTAGGGGAGGAGGCAGTTCAGCGGGAGACCTGTTAGAAATAAATTGCAGTAGTCTAAGCATGAAGTTACAAAGGTGTGGACAAGGGTCTGGGTAATATGCTCCGAGAGGAAGGAGCAAATTTTGGAGATGTTTTAGAGATAGAAGTGACAGGCTTTAGCAGTCTGATAGATGTGCGTAGAAAACGAGAGGTCAAAGTCAAAGACGACTCCAAGATTATGAGCAGAGGAGACTGAACGATAACAGTATTATTTACAGGAACGGAGGGTTTGGGAGGAAAGAGGAGCAGCTCAGGCTTGGATTTGCTTAGTTTCAGGTGGCGGCATATCAATGTCAGATAAACAGGAGGTCAGATAAGAAACATCTATAGATGCAGTAGAAACCTTGGCTTTTTGGTGAAATTATTTCTAGAGCGCTGCCAAACATAGTGCTGTACAGAGTCACAGAGACAGTCCCTGCTTGAAAGAGCTTACAATCTAAACAGTGTATCATATGACGTTACACTCTTTATATTGCCAAAGAGGCAAAACCCAATACTGTAGTAATAATTTTTTTAGGTACATCACCGGCCCGGCCCGGCCCGCACTGTTCCCTCTAAGCTGAGCAGGAGTCCTCCACCCACAGTCTCACCAATAGAGGGTGCTGTTTTACTGTCACATTTTTCAATTGTGAGGGACAGGCAAGTTCTGCAGGACTCCAGGGAACATACCTGTCCTTAGCGACTGAAAATATTCCACCCCCTAGTGGTAGCAATGCAGCTGGAGGACACCTGCTCAGCTTAGAGGGAACATTTTCTGTGAGGGAATCCGTTGGACTGTTGGATGATCAAGGAGCAGAAAGGGTGCTCAAAGAGGATAAGGCCATAGTGGAGAAACTGAATGAATTCTTTGCTTCGGTCTTTACGGAAGATGTACGAGATCTACCTAAAACTGAAATGGTTTTCAAAGGATGATGATGCGGAGGAACTGAAAGAAATCTCGGTGAATCCGGAAAATGTACTAAGCCAAATTGACAAATTAAAGAGTGGTAAATCACCCGGGTCCAGATGGTATACACTCCAGGGTACTGAAAGAACTCAAACATAAAATTGCTGATCTGCTGTTAGTGACCTCTAACATGTCGCTAAAATCGTCAGTAGTACCTGAAGACTGGAGAGTACCCAATGTAATGTCGATTTTTAAAAAGAGTTCTAGGGGAGATCCAGGAAATTACAGACTGGTAAGCCTGAATTTAGTAACGGGCAAAATAGTGGAAACAATTATAAAAAATAAAACTGTGGAACGCTTAGATAAACATGATTTAATGGGACAGAGTAAGCATGGGTTCAACCAATGGAGGTCTTGTCTCAACAATTTGTTTGACTTCTTTAAAGGTGTGAATAAACATGTAGATAAAGGTGAGCCAGTTGATTGTGTACCTAGATTTTCAGAAAGTTTTTTGACAAAGTTCCTTATGAGAGGCTCCTGAGAAAATTAAAGAAGCATGGGATAAGAGGCAATGTTCAGTTGTGGATTAGGAATTGGTTATCGGACAGAAAACAGAAGGTAGGTTTAAATGGACATTTTTCTCAATAGAGGAGGGTAAATAATGGAGTGCTATTTAACTTACTTATAAATGATCTGGAAATTGGAACGAGTGAGGTGATTAAGGGCCTCTTCTATTAAACTGCGCTAATAGTTTCTAGCGCGGGGAGCCGCGCTGAATGTCCCGCACTGCTTCCGACACTCATAGAGTTTCTATGACCGTCGGGAGGAGTGTGGGCTATTAAGCGTGGCTCTCCGCGCTAGAAACTGCTAGCACAGTTTAATATAAAAGGGGGTAAGTTTGCAGATGACACTAAACTGTTCAAAGTAGAGGTCTGCACGGGAACGGGGATCGTGGGAATCCCGCGGGTCCCGCGGGAATCCCCCCTAACCCACGGGACTCCTATGGGGACCCCCCCCCCCTCTAGCCAACGGGACTCCCACGGGGATGGAAGGCTTTGGAAGCAGGGTTCGTCCATATAATATAATGGGCACGTCAGCCTTAGTAAAAGAGGGGGTTTATAAGTTAATTACCTGAACAGAAAACAAAAAAAAGGGTTCCACCAAAGAGATTCCACAAGGAAAACAGCAGCGCACACACAAAAGAAACTGTGGAATTGATGATCCTGTCAGAAGTAATTGCTGCTTTTTATGGGGACGGGTGGGGATGGAGGTAATTCCTTGCGGGGACGGGTGGGGACGGAGAGGATCCTGACGGGGACGGGTGGGGATGGAGAAGATCCTGACGGGGACAGGTGGGGACGGAGAAGATCCTGACGGGGACGGGTGAGGACGGAGAGGATCCTGACGGGGATGGAGAGAATCCTGGAGGGGATGGGTGGGGATGGAGAGGATCCTGACGGGGACGGGTGGGAACAAAGAGGATCCTGGCGGGGACGGGTGGGGACGGAGAGGATCCTGATGGGGACGGGCAGGGATGAGTGGGATTTCTGTCCCCATGTAACTGTCTAGTTCAAAGTTGTTAAAACGCATGCAGACTGTGAAAAATTGCAGGCAGACCTTAGGAAATTGAAAGACTGGGCGTCCAAATGACAGATGGAATTTAATGTGGATAAATGCGAGGTGATGCACATTGGGAAAAATAACCCAGATCACAGTTATCAGATGCTAGGGGTCCACCTTGAGGGTCAGCACCCAATAAAAAGATCTGGCTGTCATTGTAGACAATATACTGAAACCTTCCACCCTATGTGCAGTGACGGCCAAAAAACCAAAAAAAAAAGATGCTAGAAATTATTAGAAAAGGGATGGTAAACAAGACTAAGAATGTTATAATGCTTCTTAATGAAATCACCTTCTTTTGCAAGACTACGTTACATAGTAACATAGTAACTAGAGGTCTGCACGGGAACGGGGATCGCGGGGATCCCGCGGGTCCCGCGGGGATCCCGCGGGTTCCCCCCCTGGCCCACGGGACTCCCACGGGGACGCCCCCTGGCCCACGGGACTCCCACGGGGATGCCCCCCTGACCCACGGGACTCCCACGGGGACGCCCCCTTGCCCACGGGACTCCCACGGGGATGAAAACAACCTACCTAAATTCTGGCGATGCAAGCATGCAGCTTAGTTACAAGTCTGGCGTCGCGTCGGGAAATAGCCATGTTGAGCAGTGAGCTCAGCACGTACACAGATGAAAGCCTTGCTTGCTGATTGGTCCGGCGGCCCCGCCCCACCGTGCCGCCGGACCAATCAGCAAGCAAGGCTTTCATCTGTGTACGTGCTGAGCTCACTGCTCAGCATGGCTATTTCCCGACGCGGGCATTAGGCTGTTTTTTGTCATTTCGGGTGGGGGATGGCAGCGGCAGCAGTAGCCTGAAAAAGAAATCATCCTGGCCGGGTTCGGTGTCATGCTCCGGAGCTTCTACAGCCTTCCTATCTCCCTCTCCCTTCTACCTGCGGCTCTCTTCGGCAACTCAGCAGCAGCTTCTGGCGTCGGGGCCTACCCTCTGCGAGTCCCGCTTGTTTCAACTTCCTTTTTCCACAAAGGTGGGACTCGTAGAGGGAAGGCCTCGATGTCGGCAGCTTGTCTTGATCACCGCTGCTGACGAGTTGCTTAAGAGAGCCGCGGAGCAGGGGGGTGTTGCCAGGTGCAGGTAGAAGGGAGAGGGCCAGATGCAGGACTCGTGGGTGAGGGAGGAGAAGAGAGAGGGGAGAGAAACAAAAGGAAATATTTCATACTGGGCTGGGCCGGAGTGGAGAGAGGGTGGAAAGATTCTGGCTACAGGGTGCAGTAACAAAGGAAAAGGGGGGAAAGCTGAAAATAGAGATAGTGACACAAAGAAGAGAAAGGGTAAGCAGGACCTTCTGAATAAGGATAGAGATACAGAGGGGACATGAAGAGGAGGTGAAATAGAGACATAGAAGTAATGCTGAAAAAGTGTGTGTGGGGGGGGGGAGATAAAGACATTGAAAGGGCAAATGGTGAATATGGGGTAAAGACAAGGACAGAGACAAATGAAGATTCTGAAAAAGTGGTGAGATAGGGATATAGGTGAGATGGACACAAAGAAGGGTGATGCTGGAAAATAGGTGGAATGGTAATTCTGACAGACACAGAAGGGAAATGCTGGATCAAGGAGAGATGGGGCTCAGGCTGGATGGAATGAGGAGAAATGCCTTGTTGGCCCGGAACTTCCTCTCCTACGTCAGAATTGACGTCAGGGAGCGGAATGCTGGTCAGCGCGACGCTTCTGCAGGGAAAGCTTGGGACAGCGGTGGCTTGGGGACTATTCCCCGATGGCGGTGGCAGCAAACCGAGTGGCTTGGGGGAGGGCACGGAGAAAGAAAGAAAGGGGGCAGACAGAGAGACAGAAAGAAGGGGGAACAGGGAGACAGAAAGAAAAAGTTGGGGGAGAGAATGAGGTCTGGAGGAGAGGAAACATACAGGAGGCTGAAAGAAAGGAAGAAAGATTGGATGCACAGTCAGAAGAAGAAAGTGCAACCAGAGACTCATGAAATCACCAAACAGCAAAGGTAGGAAAAATGATTTTATTTTCAATTTAGTGATCAAAATGTGTCTGTTTTGAGAATTTATATCTGCTGTCTATATTTTGCACTATGGCTCCCTTTTACTAAACCGCAATATTGTTTTTTAGCGCAGGGAGCCTATGAGCATTGAGAGCAGCGCGAGGCATTCAGCGTAACTCCCTGTGCTAAAACCTACTATTGTGGTTTAGTAAAAAGGGAGGGGGTGTATTTGTCTATTTTTGTATTTTGTTACCGAGGTGACATTGCATAGAGTCATCTGCCTTGGGAAATGTATATGGCAGATATCTTTGTTTTGTGTTCAAAAGAAAAGGAAATGCATTTCTGGTTTTATTTCTACAGTGTTGAAGTACTTGTTGGCCCTTGCTGTGACTGGTGGGGATCCCCAAGCACCGCCAGCAGAGGACCTCCTCTAGAGATGGTCAGAACTCCCCTCCACCAAGCGCAGCAGTCGCTGGCAGCATCCATGAGCCACTGAGGTGCCAGCATCTGTGACTCAGGGACGCTACTGCTGCCTGCCAAGCTTGGCAAAAGGGACCCCAGGCCAACTGCAAAGGAAGTCCTCAGCTGACAGTTTGTGGGTTCTCATCAGCTGAGTATTTATATTTTATATTTACATTAGAGGTTCTGGTAGAAACCCATTTACAAAGTATGTATTCTTCCCAATTAATATTTCCAAATTAATAGTCTCTTTGCTTATTTGTAAATGGGTCTCTACCAGAGCCTTTAATTCAGTAGCATAATTAAATAAAATAACTATTTCTGAAGTTTATAGGGAAGGATGGTGACGGAGGGGATTCCTCGCGGGGACGGGTGGGGACGGAGGGGATTCCTCGCGGGGACGGGTGGGGACGGAGGGGATTCCTCGCGGGGACGGGTGGGGACGGAGGGATTCCTCACGGGGACGGGTGGGGACGGAGGGATTCCTCACGGGGACGGGTGGGGATGGGTGGGATTTTGGCGGGGACGGGTGGGGACGGGTGGGATTTCTGTCCCCGCGCAACTCTCTAATAGTAACATAGTAGATGACGGCAGATAACGACCCGAATGGTCCATCCAGTCTGCCCAACCTGATTCAATTTAAATTTTTTTTTTTTTTTTTTTCTTCTTAGCTATTTCTGGACGAGAATCTAAAGCTTTACCCGGTACTGTGCTTGGGTTCCAACTGACGAAATCTCTGTTAAGACTTACTCCAGCCCATCTACACCCTCCCAGCCATTGAAGCCCTCCCCTGCCCATCCTCCACCAAACAGCCATACACAGACACAGACCGTACAAGTCTGCCCAGTAACTGGCCTAGTTCAATCTTTAATATTATTTTCTGATTCTAAATCTTCTATGTTCATCCCACGATTCTTTGAACTCAGTCACAGTTTTACTCTCCACCACCTCTCTCGGGAGCGCATTCCAGGCATCCACCACCCTCTCCGTAAAGTAGAATTTCCTAACATTGCCCCTGAATCTACCACCCCTCAACCTCAAATTATGTCCTCTGGTTTTACCATTTTCCTTTCTCTGGAAAAGATTTTGTTCTACGTTAATACCCTTTAAGTATTTGAACGTCTGAATCATATCTCCCCTGTCTCTCCTTTCCTCTAGGGTATACATATTCAGGGCTTCCAGTCTCTCCTCATACGTCTTCTGGCGCAAGCCTCCTATCATTTTCGTCGCCCTCCTCTGGACCGCCTCAAGTTTTCTTACGTCTTTCACCAGATACGGTCTCCAAAACTGAACACAATACTCCAAGTGGGGCCTCACCAATGACCTGTACAGGGGCATCAACACCTTCTTCCTTCTACTGACTACGCCTCTCTTTATACAGCCCAGAATCCTTCTGGCAGCAGCCACTGCCTTGTCACACTGTTTTTTCGCCTTTAGATCTTCGGACACTATCACCCCAAGGTCCCTCTCCCCGTCCGTGCATATCAGCTTCTCTCCTCCCAGCATATACGGTTCCTTCTGTATCGCTCCATGGTCCAACCTCACCTTATCTCAAAAAAGATATAGCAGAACTAGAAACAGGTTCAAAGAAGAATGACCAAGATGATAAAGGGGATGGAACTCCTGCCGTATGAGGAAAGACTAAAAAGTTTAGGGCTCTTCAGCTTGGAAAAGAGACGGCTGAGGGGAGATAGGATTGAAGTCTACAAAATCCTGAGTGGAGTAGAACGGGGACAAGTGGATCGATTTTTCACTCAGTCAAAAATGAGAAAGGCAAAAAGGGACAATCGAAGTGACAAGGAAATACTTTTAAAATCAATAGGAGGAAATATTTTTTCACTCAGAGAAATGCATTGCCGGGGGATGTGGTAAAAGCGGTTAACATGGCTGATTTCAAAAAAAGGTTTGGACAATTTCCTGGAGGCAAAGTCCATAGTCTGTTATTGAGACAAACATGGGGGAAACCACTGCTTGCCCTGGATTGGTAGGATGGAATGTTGCTATTATTTGGGGAGGTTCCAGGTATTTGTGACATGAATTTGCCACTGTGAAGATGGGATACTGGGCAAGATGGACCATTGTTGACCCAGTAAGGCTATTCTTATGTTCATACGTTAGGTGCAGCATTAAAGCAAGGTTTTCATTTGCATGTATATATTTGGAAACTCGAGCATACGTGCATTAGTTAACCCAGAAAAAGTCTGTACTTCAAAGAGCCATAATTTGTCTAGGGTCTTTTTCAAATTGGGAATATGCATCCAACACCATTCACGCAGAGTAAAGTATACAAATCATTTTCCTTACAGAGGTTTACAGAAGTTTATCTTTAGAAAAGATCTAGGGAATTGGAATAAAGGTAGTTTCATTTGCAAACCTCTGATCCACTTTAAAATGGATAAATTATGGATATTACATTACATTACATTAGTGACTTCTATTCCGCCTGTACCTTGCAGTTCTAAGCGGATTACAGTGTAAGATAGCTGGACATTGCCAGGAAGTTACAAACAACAGTATAAGATAGCTGGACATTGCCAGGAAGTTACAAACAACAGTGTAAGATAGCTGGATATTTCCAGGAAGTTACAAACAACAGTGTAAGATAGCTGGATATTTCCAGGAAGTTACAAACAACAGTATAAGATAGCTGGACATTGCCAGGAAGTTACAAACAACAGTGTAAGATAGCTGGACATTGCCAGGAAGTTACAAACAACAGTGTAAGATAGCTGGACATTGCCAGGAAGTTACAAACAACAGTGTAAGATAGCTGGATATTTCCAGGAAGTTACAAACAACAGTATAAGATAGCTGGACATTTCCAGGAAGTTACAAACAACAGTGTAAGATAGCTGGACATTTCCAGGAAGTTACAAACAACAGTATAAGATAGCTGGACATTTCCAGGAAGTTACAAACAACAGTGTAAGATAGCTGGACATTTCCAGGAAGTTACAAACAACAGTATAAGATAGCTGGACATTTCCAGGAAGTTACAAACAACAGTGTAAGATAGCTGGACATTTCCAGGAAGTTACAAACAACAGTATAAGATAGCTGGACATTTCCAGGAAGTTACAAACAACAGTATAAGATAGCTGGACATTGCCAAGAAGTTACAAACAACAGTGTAAGATAGCTGGACATTGCCAGGAAGTTACAAACAACAGTATAAGATAGCTGGACATTGCCAGGAAGTTACAAACAACAGTGTAAGATAGCTGGACATTGCCAGGAAGTTACAAACAACAGTGTAAGATAGCTGGACATTTCCAGGAAGTTACAAACAACAGTATAAGATAGCTGGACATTTCCAGGAAGTTACAAACAACAGTATAAGATAGCTGGACATTTCCAGGAAGTTACAAACAACAGTATAAGATAGCTGGACATTTCCAGGAAGTTACAAACAACAGTATAAGATAGCTGGACATTGCCAGGAAGTTACAAACAACAGTATAAGATAGCTGGACATTGCCAGGAAGTTACAAACAACAGTGTAAGATAGCTGGACATTGCCAGGAAGTTACAAACAACAGTATAAGATAGCTGGACATTTCCAGGAAGTTACAAACAACAGTGTAAGATAGCTGGACATTTCCAGGAAGTTACAAACAACAGTGTAAGATAGCTGGACATTTCCAGGAAGTTACAAACAACAGTGTAAGTTAGCTGGACATTTCCAGGAAGTTACAAACAACAGTATAAGATAGCTGGACATTGCCAGGAAGTTGCCATTTAGGGGATGTTTACACAGTAGATGCAGGGGACGCTTATATAGTGGATGCAAGGGAATTACAGATTAGGGGCGTTGAATAGTAAGGTAAGGGGGAGAGTTTAGGATCATTAGAAGGGAAGAAGAGGTTTAGGGTTGGTTTCTTGAAAGGGTCAAAGGGGGGATAAAAGTAGAAGAGAAGAGGTTAGCTGGTAGTTTGCGTGGAGGATGGAGGAAGAGGGGGGGATAAGAAGGTTGTATAGTTTTTTTGAAAAGCAGAGTTTTGATTTCTTTTCGGAATGATTTAAAGTCACTTGTAGTTGTCAGCAGGTTGAGGATGGAGGGATCTAGCTTCGCTGCCTGCGTCGCTAATGTAAAGCTGATTGGAAACATCCTCTTTCCCCTACATCTTGCAAAACTTGAGAAGACACATGGGCACAAAATTATAGTCATCAATCATTTGAAAATCTTACAGAAAAATGCCAATGTCTGAAGCAATTCCACAGCACATGGGTGAGTTATCTTTCATTTTCATGCCCTTTCTATCAGAGACTTTACCCCAGAGCTATAATTCAAGTTTCAAATTTAATATAGATTTGATTTACCACCTTATCATTTGTTTCAAAGTGGTTGTACAATAAAAATTAGGGTAAAACCAAATAAAACATTTAATGTAACTTCACAAAAGACAAAAAAAACATTACTGGACAAACAGGAACGACTGGGAAGACGGGAAGAACTACAATAATTAAAGAACAAAGGGGAAAACAAGAGGACGGGGTTAAAAACAAGTAAGTCCAACACAAGTGGACTAATTAAAGATTTTTTTTAAAAAAATTAAAAATCCTTAAAAGGACATTTAAGGCTCCTTTTACTAAGATGCGCTAGTGTTTTTACCGTGCGCTGCCTCCCGCGCTAAGCGTAAAAACTAATGCCAGCTCAATAGTGGCATTAGCATCTAGCGTGCACGGCATTTCAGCGCATGCTAAGCGTGCGGTAAAACCGCTAGTGCAGCTTAGTAAAAAGAGCCCTTAAATTTGAAAAGCGTCTTTAAAAAGGAATGTCTTAAGAAAAGACTTAAATTTCTCGAGGTTGGTTATCTCTCTTAGTGCGTCCGGCGCTGAGTTCCAGAGGGAAGGGGGCAACTACCGAAAAGAGAGTGTTTCTTCTGGTGTTAATATGGTTCAGGGATGGATTTGCTAATAGATTTTGAGCCGAGGAACGAAGAAGACGCAATGAAATATACGGTATCAAAAGTTTATTAATAAAGTCCGTCTGACCGGTGTTTCTTGTCTTAAAAGTCAGTAATAGTGTTTTATAAGTGACACGGTGTTGGACGGGAAGCCAATGGGCTTTTATCAGAAGAGGAGTTACCTGGTCGAATTGTTTTGCCTTATAGATGACTTTTACTGCGGTGTTCTGGACTATCTGTAAACGTCTTAACTCTTTTTTAGTAATTCCAGTTTTCAGAATTAGCTCACAATAATCTCAGTGATGAACACTTAGAAAGTTATGGTCTGGGCATTCATAAATCATAGAAACACAGAAACATAGAAACATAGATAAAAGCAGCAGAAAAGGGCTAAAGCCCACCAAGTCTGCCCATTCCAAGTATCCCCTCCCCTGAATTTACTCCCTTAAAGATCCCACGTGAGTATCCCATTTTCTCTTAAAATCTGTCACGCTGCTGGCCTTTATCACCTGGAGTGGGAGTCTGTTCCAATGATCCACTACTCTTTCGGTGAAGAAGTACTTCCTGGAGTTGCCATGAAACTTCCCTCCCCTGATCTTCAGCGCATGCCCTCTGGTGGTCGAGGGTCCCATGAGCCAGAAGATATCATCTTCCGACTCGATGCGTCCCGTGATGTACTTATATGTTTCAATCATATCTCCCCGTTCTCTTCTTTCCTCAAGCGAGTACAGCCGCAATTTTTTAAATCTTTCTTCATACGTGAGATCCTTGAGCCCCAAGACCATCCTGGTGGCCGTTCACTGAACCGACTCGATCCTCAGCACGTCCTTTTGGTAGTGTGGTCTCCAAAGCTGAACGCAGTACTCCAAATGAGGCCTCACCATGGCTCTGTACAACGGCATCATAACTTCAGGTCTCCTGCTGACGAAACCTCTCCGGATGCACCCCATCATTTGTCTTGCCCTGGAGGAAGCCTTCTCCACTTGATTGGCAACCTTCATGTCCTCACTAATGATCACCCCTAGGTCGCGTTCCGCCGTGGTCCTAACCAAGGTCTCACCATTTAGTACATAAGTTCTACGCGGGTTTCTCTTACCCAGGTGCATTATCTTGCATTTTTTAGCATTGAAGCCTAGCTGCCAAGTAGTTGACCATTGTTCCAGCAACAGTAGGTCGTGTGTCATATTATCATGTGCAGTAGCGTTCCCTCCTGAGATTTACATGACCAGCATGTAGGAGAAAGACCATCAGGAAGTTTAGAAACCTTTACTGGGGTCCAGTGAGTTCTATGTAGAAGGAAGAACATGGACTGAATCACCCCAGCTGAGCGAGAAGATCTGAACATGCTAGTGTCTCTATCTCGCCTCGTTAACATTTGTCTTTTTCTGTACTTATTGTATATTAAAACTCAATAAAATCTTTGAACTTAAAAAAGAAAGTTATGGTCTGAGATGATAGGGAATGTTTTTAATAGCTTCCAAGCAGAGATGATGCAAACCAGTTACATCAATGCTTGGGAGAAATGGAGTATGTGGTAAGCACAAGTGAAGGAGATGAACAGACATCGGGCAGGATTTGCAGTGACCCAAAGGCAAAAGCAACTGTCAGACCTCAAACAAATGTAATGAAAGTGTAGATGTTCCTGTTTTCCTTTTTTTTTTTTTAGTTCAATCTTTATAAAATTTTAAGATCTTACAGAATAATGCAATTCACAAATAGATCATAACATATGCATACGTACATTAAGAAAATCCTTGCAGAAACACATCAATATCTTATCTACCCATCCCTCCCTTACCCAAACCCTCCCATTTCTTTGGCATTTGTGTTCCAGAGCTCTCTAGCTTGGTGACGACCTTTCCATAGCTTTTGCAACTACTAGCCCCGCTGGAAGTGGTCTGCACCGGAAAGTCAGCTGCTTGATACGAGCTCACCGTTCGGAATATTTACGTTGGAGGGTATTACGTGCTTATCTACATTGGGCAACGTTATTTTCTATTATGTGGTATCGCTAAAGACATCTTTGGACTCCTGGGTCATCCATCTAGCCCAGGATCCTGTTTCCACAGAGGCTAATCCAGGTCAAAAGTACCTGGAAAAACCCAAATAGTAGCAACATTCCATGCTACCAATCTCAGGGCAAGCAGTGGCCTCCCCCATGTCTATCTCAATAGGAGACTATGGATTTTTCCTCCTTATCGCGTCTGAATAAGAATAAACGCAAGCAAAATTACTTTGCTCCTGGGAACATTCCATTCCTTGTTGACTGGCTCTTCACTGTTTGCTTTGTCTTAAGAACATAAGAGTTGCCTCTGCTGGGTCAGACCAGAGGTCCATCGTGCCCACAGCCCGCACCCGCGGCGGACCATCAGGTCCATGACCTGTTAAGTATCCCTGCCTTTCCTTTACCTATCTCTATGTCTATCTGTACCCCTCAATCCCCTTATCCTGTAGGTATCTATCCAAACCTTCTTTGAACCCCTGTAGCGTGCCTTGCCCTACCACAGCCTCTGGGAGCGCATTCCTTGTATCCACCACCCTCTGAGTAAAGAAGAACTTCCTAGCATTTGTTCTAAACCTGTCCCCTTTCAATTTCTCCAAGTACCCCCTTGTACTCATGGCTCCCCACAGTCTGAAGAATCTGTCCCTGTCTACCTTCTCTATGCCTTTTAGGATTTTGAAGGTTTCTATCATGTCTCCTCTAAGTCTCCGCTTTTCCAGGGAGAAGAGCCCCAGCTTTTCCAACCTGTCAGCGTATGAAAGGTTTTCCATACCTCTTACCAATTTAGTCTTAGCCTAGACCTGCATCATGGGCACCAGTAATTGAAACTTGATGGCAGATAAAGGCCAAATGGCCCATCCAGTCTGCCCATCCACAGCATCCACTATCTCCTCCTCTCCCTAAGAGATCCCACCTGCCTAACTGGCCCTTTCCTTAATTAAGACAGAGTCTTTATCTCCACCACCTCTTCCAGGAGACTGTTCCACGCATCTACCACCCTTTCTGTAAAAAAAGTATTTCTTTACACTTCTCATTCTGGAGCTTCATTTCCAAATGAAGGAGACTCGCCTCATGCACCTTTATGCCACATGTATACCCTAGAGGAAAGGAGAGACAGGGGAGATATGATTCAGACGTTCAAATACTTAAAGGGTATTAACGTAGAACAAAATCTTTTCCAGAGAAAGGAAAATGGTAAAACCAGAGGACATAATTTGAGGTTGAGGGGTGGTAGATTCAGGGGCAATGTTAGGAAATTCTACTTTACGGAGAGGGTGGTGGATGCCTGGAATACGCTCCCGAGAGAGGTGGTGGAGAGGAAAACTGTGACTGAGTTCAAAGAAGCGTGGGATGAACACAGAAGATTTAGAATCAGAAAATAATATTAAAGATTGAACTAGGCCAGTTATTGGGCAGACTTGTACGGTCTGTGTCTGTGTATGGCCGTTTGGAGGAGGATGGGCAGGGGAGGGCTTCAATGGCTGGGAGGGTGTAGATGGGCTGGAGTAAGTCTTAACAGAGATTTCGGCAGTTAGAACCCAAGCACAGTACCGGGTAAAGCTTTGGATTCTTGACCAGAAATAGCTAAGAAGAAAAATAAAAATAATAATTTAAATTGAATCAGATTGGGCAGACTGGATGAACCATTCGGGTCTTTATCTGCCGTCATCTACTATGTTACTATGTTACTATGTTACATAGGTACTTAAATGTCTATCATATCTCTCTTCTCTCACCTTTCCTCCAAAGTATACTCAAAGGAAAAATAATTTGATATTTCAGATGCAGTTAAGTAGTTGCAGTATTCTTTGGCATCAATTTCTTCACGGGCGTTTTCTAAAAGACTCACTTGGAACATCAAGAAGATTGAGATCGTGGTTTTTAGCTGATCTGATTATTGGGTCGTTTCTTCAGTCATCGCATTTAATGACAATCAGATTTATCTGTCTTAACAAGTTCACAGTTTGGGTGTCTTTCATGATTCACCTTATCTAAGATACCATTTTGAAAAAAAGGAATTGATTGGGAATTCTAGCTATTCAGCACGGGGGAAACTTTAGCCCGAATTGGAGCGTGCCGATAAGTACAGTTTACAACGTCCTGTAGGCAAATTGACTTTTTGTCTTGTTTTTCTCAGTGTTTCATTTTCTTTTCTTTTTTTTTTTTTTTTTCCTTTCAGAAATTGTCACGGTCCCCCCCTGTTTTACTAACGCGCAGTGCGTGTTTTAGCGCCGGCAACTGCTCCGACGCTCATAGGAATTCTGTGAACATCGGCGCAGTTACCGCTGCTGCCGGCGTTACACCCCACGCTACGCATTAGTAAAAGAAAGGGGGGGTCGGTGTTAGACAGCCGGATTTACAGCCATTCCATTCCCATGAAGAAGCCGTTGGTGAAACGGAGACACTCCATAGGGACTTAAGATAAACGCTGTTTTTTTCATTTAAAACACAATTAAGGACACTGGAGGGTTTTTTGACCTATGATTGAAATCGGATATGGGTCAATATTACTGTCTGTCCCTTTCACCGAGGTCATTTTCCTCCATAAAGTATACCGGTACTTATTTATCTCTTCACTGGTTTATGGACAGCCTTTTTGTTTGCACAGAGAACTTTTAATTTTTTTTTTTTTTTACTTTTGGTGAGCTAATACGTTTAGCGTTATCCCTTCCCATCAGTGGTATTAGCCGGTAAACCCTAAAAGCTATATTTGTGTAATGCTTCTTCCATAAGATTTGAGGGCCCCCAAGGTCATTTGGGATGCGTGACGAATCATTTGGTGTTCCTCCAAAATCGAAGGTGTAGAGGAGACATTTTCCTGGTGTAACTCTTACAGCTGGGCCCTCAAAAGCCATACCGTGTTAATGCAGGTTGAATCACGATGATTGGATGCGTTGACGGTTGTTGGCCGATGATTCACAAAGCACAGGTTAGTAATGCACTTCTCCCTCCGTATTCGCAGTTTCAGCAATCGCGGTCTCGATTATTCGCGGTTTCTAGCTTGCTGGCTCCTCCCCCCCCCCCAAATGATGTCAGCTTGCATAGAGAAATCGCTAATTCCAAACGTTTAGAGAGAAAAATCACTGATTCCCGGCACTGTGTTTTGCCTCTCCTTCAGGAACAGGCCAGGTCTCCCGCCATGTTGTTCGCGGTTTCACCATATTCACGATGGTTTTTAATAGAAAGCAGTGAATAAAATATGAACAAGTTATTTGCGGTTTTCTGTATTCGCGGGTCTGTTAATCCCCTATCACAGCGAATACGGAGGGAGAAGGGCACTCCTGATTGCTACTTTGTGTATTGCTGGTATCTTCAGAATTAAATTCCCTACTCTTGAAATACTAATGTAATCCAGAATTAATATTTAGTGAATTATATTTACTGGATGATTTTGACAGAACAATTGGGGTCGCAACGTCTCCACTGCTGGGGTGTCTCAAAAGTGAAGAGAGAGGCGCAAAGAGAAACAATGGGGAAATAGAGAGTTTTTGTCTTGGGGCATTTCTGTTCATTAGGGCTTTAAAGGCTTAACAATGAAAGCCCTCTAAGCCACTGAGGCACCAACCGTTCGCTACATCAGGTCAGCAGGCTTTAAAAGAAAGAGCCCCCAGCCCAATGGAGGTAAAAGCCTGAGACAAGGACTAAAGAGCGGAAGAAGGTGGAAGATTGAGTGCAAAGGAACTATTAACCATTGAAATATTTGCTTGATAAATACAGAGAGCGAGCCCACCTAATCCCTTACAGCCATTAAAGTGTCTTATTAAGACATTATGGTCTTACCCTGAACTGGTGGGTAGAGTCAGAGGTCAAACATTTTTTATTTTTTTATTTTTTTTTTTTACAAATTCAGTGCCACAGGTGTGACATATTAAGTGACCTTTCTCCCCGAAGTTTCTTAAGTCTGAACACAGACAATGACTTTGTTATTCTGACATACAGTAGTTCACACACAGGGCAAATCTTTCTTTCTAGTCTTTTGCATTCAATTAATAATGTCTTTCCCCCCTCCCCATCCTGAGTACAAATGATTTAAACAGACATCTGGTTTAAACAGGTTGCAAAGCATGTTTTTTGGGTTTTTGGTTTTTTTTAAGAACTGTTTCAACACTGGAAATCTGTTTCTACAATGTGGAAAAGGTTCATTATATCAAGAAAGTAAGGAACATATTTTAGTTAGAAGTGGATTACTTTATTGTACTTTTGGAACTTTGACGTAAATAAAGTCCATTTCAGGAATATCGTCACTCCACAGGGTTCTTTTTGGTTTCTTCTGGACTTTTTTCTCTGTGGATATCTTGGGGTCAATTTTCTTTGGTTTTGACATATTCTAGTTACACAGAATGTTCTAGGGCAGTGTTCTTCAACTGCCGGTCCGTGGACCAGTGCCGGTCCGTAGAAATTTCCTGCCAGTCCGCAGGGCTGGCACGTGCATCGGGCCCAGGACGTTATGATTCATAGAACAAACGGACTGTATTGTGACTTGATTGACAGGGCATGTTGGCCAATTAGCTCCTGGGGACGTTCGAAAACCGAATGCCGACCTATGGGATAGCTGAGTCTTTCGTGTTGGCGTTGAGCTGACTGGTAACTGGCTGATGCAGGGGGATTACAATGCGGATGGGAATTGGCGGGAAGAGGAGAGGATTGTAAACACGGAATGGCGAGCACGGCCATTGAGACTTGGGTAGCACGTTGTAGAAGGATTGACGCTATAGTACCTGTGGGTTTCCTACTCAAGTTGGTTCATACTTAACTGTCAACGTTTTATAGGATTTTTTTTTTGTAGGAAGGCGGTTAATAGATCCCAAAATAGACGTGTTCCAAGAAATTGAAATGGTGAGAAGAAATAGAATGATGGTAGGAAAGTAAACGTTATTTGCTACAGAAATGACAATAGGAGGAGACAGAATGATATGATTTGATTTTCTTGACTCATTTGAAGCTGATGTTCCTGTGCTGGCCCTGGGTCATTTTGTCTCTCGTTAACTTACGTCTCCTGCCTGGTGGTAAGATACAATATATTTTGCTGCATGGAGGGAGGAAGGCAACAAAGATAGGGGGGAATGACTTTATTTTTTAATTTAGTGATTGAATTGTGTCAATTTTGAGAATTTTCATCTGCTGTCTATATTTTGCATCTGTTCAGGGAGAAATGCATTTGTTTCTATTTCTCTGGGGTTGTGCTGCATGCAGAGTCTTGAATCTTAGGGTTTCGTTTGTATATATTAGTACTTTTAGTTTTTGGTCCTGTATTTGCA
This sequence comes from Geotrypetes seraphini, assembly GCF_902459505.1. Taxonomy (NCBI): domain Eukaryota; kingdom Metazoa; phylum Chordata; class Amphibia; order Gymnophiona; family Dermophiidae; genus Geotrypetes; species Geotrypetes seraphini. The sequence goes on along the minus strand of NC_047089.1, from coordinate 13,712,051 downwards.
TAGGGGTTATCTGTTCTGGTAGGAATGAATGTTGAGAAGCGTAAGTACAGTGTGCTTTGTGTAGTTTAATTTTGTGGTTAACCATTATGTGTTGTTAATAAGATTATATTGGTTTTTTCTGATGCATAGAGCATTGTGGACCCCTGTTAGATTGCAAAAATTGGATAGTTCTTTGTCTAATAGATGTTGGCACTGCCATCTAGAAGCAGGAACTTTAGATCATTTATTGTTTCATTGCCCATATATTATGAATTTTTGGAAATCAATTTGGGACCAAATTAATAATTTATTAGATAACCCAGTGGCATTATCCTATGATACTGTGATTTTTGGTATGGAAATGAGAGCAAAAAGTCAGATTTCTGCGAACAACAATAAATTGTTACTTATAATGACTGGGGTTGCCATTCAACAAATTACATATAATTGGAAGGATTGGAAGAGACTAAATTACAGTTTTTGGTGGAACTCTTTGTGCCATATCTATAAAATGGAAAGATTTATTGCAGTACAAAGAGGGTATTTCAAGAAATTTCAGGATGTTTGGAAACCATTAGCAGAATTTTGTAAGGATTAGTTGAAAATGTTTCCCTTTAATGTATCAATTAATTTGGATAGGGTGAGGGATATTTTATTAATATGTTTTTTATAAGATTATGGAATATATGGTAGGGAGGGGTGGGAAGGGGGAGGGATAAAAATTTATGTACTGTACAAATGAAAGAAGGAAAAATGATATATTTATTGTTAATGTGTTTGAATATATATATTCATTTAATGTAATTTTGAAAATGAATAAAGAATTTATTAAAAAAAAGATTATATTGTGTGTATATATGAAAAATGAATGGAAAAGGTAGTGTTACAATTAGTACTATTATGGGGGCGGGGTCTGGGCGGAGATGGGCGGGGTCTGGCCCAGTATTCTTCAACCGCCGGCACACGGACCGGTGCCAGTCCACAAAATAATTCTTTTATTTCCGCCAGTCCATAGGTGTGAAAAGTTTGAAAAACACTGCTCTAGAGTCCCTGCCGCTGAACTGACCCTGTGTACTGTGGGGGAATGGAGGTTAGGTCTGTTGCTCCTTCAGTTGACCAGAGGGTATCTTCTTCTGTATTTTGGAGGGGAATCTAAAAAGTTCTGGAACAAACGTCAACAAACGTCAACAAACTCGATACGTCAAGCTCCATCTGTAGAAGTATTTAAATCCAGTCTCAAAGCGCTTCTTTCCCGAGTCGAGACGCCGAAGCGCTTCTATGCAAGATTAGCAGGGTACCACAAGTTCTTTCTTGTCCCCTGAGGAAGACGACACAGTCGCCAAAACCTGGACCCTAGTCGGGACTATATTCACATAGCATATCAAGGACTTGCTTTTTGAACTTTTGTGATACCCTCAATAAAATATATGCAACTGAAGGTTGGTTTCGATATCTGCTGTGCCTCTTTTTTTGTTGTTGTAATATAATAATAGTGAAATATGTCCTCAGTTCAAAGAAGAGCGACCAAGATGATAAAGGGGATGGAACTCCTCTCGTAAGAGGAAAGACTAAAACGGTTGGGGCTCTTCAGCTTGGAAAAGAGACGGCTGAGGGGGAGATAGGATTGAAGTCTACAAAATCCTGAGTGGAGCAGAACGGGTACAAGTGGATCGATTTTTCACTCCGTCAAAAATGACAAAGACTAGGGGACACTAGATGAAGTTACAGGGAAATACTCTTAAAACCAATAGGAGGAAATATTTTTCATTCGGAGAATAGTTAAGCTCTGGAACGCATTGCCAGAGGTTGTGGTAAGAGCGGATAGCGTAGCTGGGTTTAAGAAAGGTTTGGACATGTTCCATAGTCTGTTATTGAGAAAGACATGGGGGGGAGCCACTGCTTGACCTGGATCGGTAGCATGGAATGCTGCTACTCTTTGGGATTCTAGAATCTTGTTACTCTTTGGGATTCCGGAATCTTTCTGTTCTTTGAGGTTCTGTATGGAATGTTGCTACTCCTTGGGTTTTGGCCTGGTACTAGGGACCTGGATTGGCCACCGTGAGAACGGGCTACTGGTCTTGATGAACCACTGATCTGACCCAGTGAGGCTATTCTTATGTTCAGTGTGAAGTTATTTTGTGAATTATACTAAGAGTAATTTGTACTATATAAGTTTATTCACTACATTTATTCACACGTTCCTCTGATGATGTGATTCTACTTCACTCTGGAAATAGCCCAGAAAGGTTAAGCGTGGTGGCTGTGGTTCTTTTTCAACTTTTGGCTGCCTCAAGCTTGCAACCTCACACCGAGGACATACTTCACTATTATTATACTATTTTGGTGTTAGTTTTATAGTGGAATTCCTTCCCCACACTTCATTGGCAAAAGTGCTGCTCAGTTCATAGCAATTCGGGTTTCTTTGTTTTTCTATCAATTGTATGGGGACAGACTTAGAGGCCTTAATAAGTATACTCTGGAGGAAAGACGGGAGAGAGGGGATATGATAGAGATTTTTAAATATCTCCGTAGTGTTAATGTACAAGGGGGTGAGTCTTTTTTAAATGAAGGAAACCTCTGGAAGGAGAGGGCATAGGATGAAGTTAAGAGGCGATAGGCTCAGGAGTAATCTAAGGAAATACTTCTTTACAGAAAGGGTGGTAGATGTGTGGAATAGGCTCCCAGTGGAGGTGGTGGAGATGAAGGCTGTATCTGAATTCAAGATAGCATGGGACAGGCACGTGGGATCTCTTAGGGAGAAGAAGTTGTGGGTGTGCAGAATGGCTGGGCCATTTGGCCTCTATCTGCCATCATGTTTCTCTGTTTCTATAACTATACACGTCCCCCTCCGTATTCGCGGTGATAGGGGAAAAACAACTCAGCGAATACAGAAAAACCGCAACTAACTTTTCGTATGTTATTCATGGGTTTCTGTTAAAAATCCTAGAGTACATGCTAAAACCGTGAATAACCTGACCTGTTCCTGTGAAGAAAGTGCAGCGATTTTCTCTGATGTAATTTGGGGGGGGGGGGGGGCGGAGCCTGCAAATGAAACACTGCAAATAACCGATATTGCAATTGGTGAAACTGCGACTACGGAGGGGAAAGTGTAAAGCTCTATGACTTCACAATGCAGGTGTGAAGAGCCTGAGCCTATAGGAAGAGGAGATGCAAATAGAGAGAGGAGGAGATAGTGGCTGCTGCGGATGGGCAGACTGGATGGGCCATTTAGCCTTTATCTGCCATCATGTTACGTTTCTATAACCATAAAGCTCTATGACATCACAATGCAGGTGTAAAGAGCCTTAGCCTATAGGAAGAGGAGATGCAAATGTTAAGAGCCTTAGCCAATAAGGAGAGGAGGACATAATGGATGCTGCGGATGGGGGGTCTCGGTTTATATTTGAGCCTTGATCTTTCATGCTTTCTCCCTCTGTCCCTCCCTCCCTCTCTCCAAAGATTACTTTTCCCCCCCCACCCCACCCCGACCGACACTTCAGGCCTACCTCCTCCTTACCCATTAATCTGCACTTGTTTGCACCCCTGCCCGACGACTCACAGTGATAACCCAAGTTTCCAATCTCGGTTTATATTCAAGTCAACTTTCCCCCCCCCCCTTTTTGGGGGGTGGGTGGGAGGAAAGGTTACCTCAATTTATATTTGGATCAGTTTATATTTGAGTATATATGGCATTTGTCTACCCCCTTCTATTTAAACATTGTTTAATCCACGTATTTTCATATCAGGACTTTTAGGGGCCCCTGAGGAAGACGGCATTGTCGAAACATAGACCGTGTTGGGTCCACATCGCTCAATGGTTTAGGTCCTAGATATATTTTATGTGGATTATCCAAACTGCACATTTTTAATAAAGCCTGCATCTTGAACATCACCATCTCCACAGAGTTTTTTATTTCCTTTACAAAGCCAAGGACTTATGACATGAGCCTGACCTGACAAATACTTTTCCTTAAATCTTGATTGCCAGATTCCCTTCGCTTTCTATTTGATTCCTGCTCTCTTTGCATGGACTACTTGTGAGGCAATATATACAGTATTTCACCGTCTCATATTTATGTTTTTCCAAATTGCTATTTTTTTTTTTTTTTTTATACAATTATCCACTTGCATGCCTTATTGCATTCACATGGATTTTTTTTGTGTCAGATCTGAAATGCAAATGAATAAAAAGGAGCATTAATCATAGTAGGCTGGCACCAAGCCACCAAAATATTTCCTCCTTACCTGGAGATCCATCAACAAGACCAAAGCCTCGCATCCTAGAATCAAAGTACTATTTGTTTTCCTGGATGATAACTTCAAACACGTTCACAGATTAGTCTACATTCTATATTCCCAGGGCCTGTAACCTCATAAAACACCAACAGCGAATGCTTTTACTGTTCTGCCATATGTAGGAAATGCAATTCTTCACTTCTTTAACCAACGATGCTTTTTAACTAAGTCCTTCACATGAATGCTATGGACTGGCTGATAGCGAGGGTGTTCCCAGAGGTAGCTTACAGCCGGCAGAAGCACAGAAAGGCAACACAGCTGTTATTTTGACTGGCATTGACAAGGCCCCGTGGGGGTTTGACACTCTAAATCCCCCTTTAACTCTTCTCACAAATCACAGTTCTCTCTGTAAAAAGCTGAATCTGGCAAACATTTGGATCGAGTCAGGCTAAGAACAAAGAGGAATGGAAAGACCACATGGAACCATAATGTTCATCCCATGCAGGCATTTGTAACCATGTAGGAGAATGAAAAATGTGTTTCCTTATTGTTTGCAAAACCATTCACAGGTCATTAGTTTTAGCTTAACTGTGATAATGGTAATACTAAAATCTGGAAATGTAAACCTAATACATTTCACCCAACCAGAAACCTCCCCCCCCCCCCCCAAGAAAGCATCAAATTATACTGAAGTAACTGAAGATTTTCTCTGTTCTGTGTTTGCACGGAAAAGCTTTGATTTGGCTTTTCTTGAGGAGTAATGGTTAGGGTTACCAGAGGACTGGCTGGACGCCCGGAGGGATTTCCAAAACCCAGCAGTTTGTCCGGGTTTTGGAAGCCTGAGCTCAGAGGCCACGTCTGAAAAATCTTTTGCGCATGCGCAGCCCGTCACCGTGATGACAACATTTGCACGCATGCATGCGCAAAGGCTTCCGAATGCAGCCATCGTGTGGGGGCGGGGCTGGGGGAGGAACGGGAGGGAGCTGGAGGCAGAACGCGGCGGAACTGGGGGCAGAAGGGGGCGGGGCCAGGCATCTTCCTTTTTTCAAAGAAGAAATCAGGTAACCTTAGTCGTGGTTCTTGGTTTTTAGTTTTATAACATTATAGGTTTGGGTTCCTCGGTCTTTCCTTCTCCCGCAGCTACTGTGCTGTATAACAGAAGAGGTTTTCAGAGACTTCTATTAGGAACTAGAAGGAGTGTGGCCAGGACAGACAGGGAATAATGCTTGAGTACCTGAATAAACTCTCCTGGGAGAATGGCATAGAAAACTGAATAAATAAATAATTGTTTAGGGCTTTTTTTTTTTTTAAGTAAATCACTTTGAACCCTTTGGTATTAGTGTGATTCAGAGATTGTGCATTAGATTAGATTCAGATCACAGAGATTTACAGGTAAGCACTGGAAGGAATCTGCTCGTGTACCGATCGGTTTGCGACCCCTTTACTATCAAATTTCCATCCGGCCTGATTCACTTACCTCTCCTGCGACCCGCTTAGAATCCGTGCGTGCAAATGAGATGAAACGCATGCAAATTGGACAGCGACGTGATTCAAGACACTAAATTTTCGATCCGACTGGGCTGGTCGATCACCTGAAAGAAGCGACCGCTGGGGACCAGTCGAAAACGTCTTTCCGACTGGAAACCCTGCTCTCTGCCCTGCAGTCTCTCCTGTCTGCTCGCCCCGAATGCCGCCCTGCTTCTTATATCCTGCTGCTGGTCTTTCCAATGCTGTTCTCCTGCCTGCCCCGAACTGCCATGATTTCCCGTCTGCCTGGACTCTCCCACCCTTCCCCGCAGTGCAGGCCCGTGGTTTTAACCCGCGGGCTCTAAGCGGGTTAAAACCACGGGCTCCATTTATCTTTTTATTATTAGTGAGGGCGGCAGCTGGCAAGAGCGGGACCAGCTTTCTGGGAGCCACGTGGGTTGAGGGGGGGGGGTCGGTGGAGGTGGCGGCGTTTGGTTCAGTCTCCCCGAAGTCCTGCTGCCCAAAGTACAAAAAAGTTTTTTTTAAAAAAAAGATCGCTGCTCCTATGGTCCACGCATGCGCGATCCATGCAGGCAGATGGGGGCGTTCCTACGACCGCCTATTTTTGTTTTAGGAATTGGTCAGACCTGCCAGGATCGGGCCCGATCTGGCAGGTTGGTGAATCCTGGCCTAAGAGCCTACCTGTCAAAGCAGTCTTTCCCAATGATGCTGCAGTCAAAGTCGGCTGGGCATAGACTGCAGGATTCCTGCCCATAGACTCTACCCAAGATGGCGGAGAAGGAAGGAGAAAGCAAGAGTCTGTTCTGGATAACAATAAACGGTGCAGGGCTCCAGGTTTTGTGTTTGGCAGCTAGAATGCAGAATGTTTCAAGTTTATTAGGTTTTTATATACCGCCTATCAAGGTTATCTAAGTGGTTTTACAATCAGGTGCTCAAACATTTTCCCTGTCTGTTCCGGTGGGCTCACCATCTATCTAACGTACCTGGGGGCTATGGAGGACTGAGTGACTTGCCCAGGGTCACAAGGAGCAAAGTTGGATTTGAACCCACAACCCCAGGGAGCTGAGGCTGTAGTGCCAAACCACTGCACCACACGCTCCTCCTGGATAGACCTGGTAGGTTTGTTTGTTTGTTTTTTAATTGCCTTCATTTTCAAGTTGTGAAATTTGTTACCAAATAACCCCAAATATCAAGGCTGATCAAGCTCAGATCTTATATAAATAGGGACATGTAGATATAAAGCTCACAGAAAAAAATGTCTCTTTATATGTAACTCTTTTATTCAAAGTTACAGCAAAGTCATAGAAACAGTTACAAATTAAATGGGAGGAGGAAAAGACAGCCCTTAGGTCAGGGGTGTCAAAGTCCCTCCTCGAGGGCCGCAATCCAGTCGGGGTTTCAGGATTTTCTCAATGAATATGCATGAGATCTATCAGCATACAATGAAAGCAATGCATGCAAATAGATCTCATGCATATTCATTGGGATTGAGTGGGTATTTCTGCCAACCAACTTGGATTGGCCACTGTTGGAGACAAAATGGTGGGTTCAATGCTCATGTGGTATTTATATTCTTAATATATATGTTAAGACAGGTTTTCTATTTCACTTTTAGCTATTCAGTTCAAGGTTGGATTACATTACAAGAGGTTGGGTCAATTACCCAAGAAGTTACAATGGGCAGTTTGACGTGGACATTCAATAGAGTTGCTAGTGCAGGTAGATCAGTATGGTTACTTATACGCCCTCTGGACAAGTTCCTGGAGGAAAAACCCATAGTCTGTTATTGAGAAAGACATGGGGGAAGCCACTGCTTGCCCTAGATCGGTAGCATGGAATGTTACTTCTTGGGTTTTGGCCAGGTACTAGGGTCCTGGATTGGCCACCGTGAGAGCGGGCTACTAGGGTTGATGAACCATTGGTCTGACCCAGTATGGCTGTTCTTATCCTCTTACATGTGCCAAGTATAGGACAATCAAGCCATTGTAACATCACTGCTGAGGATGGCTCTGAGGCACTGTGGAATGAGGCATTATGACATCACAATCTCGGCTCTGGAATGTTGCTCTCATTGGAGTTCCTGAATCTTGCTATTCTTTGAGATGTTGGAATGTTGCTACTCTTTGGGTTTTGGCCAGGTATTAGTGACCTGGATTGGCCACCACGAGAATGTGCTACTGGGCTTGATGGACCATTGGTCTGACCCAGTATGGCTGTTCTTATGCTCTTACATGTGCCAAGTATAGGACAATCAAGCCATTGTAACATCACTGCTGATGTTGGCTCTGAGGCACTGTGGAATGAGGCAAATCTTATATCACATTTCCCCAAGGGCACTAAAGGAGTTTTTTGAAATCTATCAACCCAGAAAATGTTTGAGATCTGAAAATGGTGTGAAGTTGAATTTGGAGGGTAAGATGTTAGTCTCTCATATTAACATTGGGGCAACAATGATGTCTGTAGCAGGTGCCAAGGTTTGGAATGCGCTGCCTGGTATTCTGCGATTTTGTGACGGGAGACTGAATTTTAAGAAAATGTTAATGCCTTCATGGGCTAATGCTATTTGCTGCTGAAGCCTTACTGTCCTGAAAATGTTTTTATGGGATTTTGTCTTTCCATCTTGTTGGATGAATTTGAAAATGATACGGTTAGTTAATGTTGTTGTTTTTGTTCTGTCGAAACACGTTTTAGTATTTTTAATATGTATGCATGTAAACTTTGTAAACTGCATAGTTTTTATACGGTTTATAAATTTTAAAATAAATAACATCACAATCTCAGCTCTGGAATGTTGCTCTCATTGGGGTTCCGGAATCTTGCTATTCTTTGAGATGCTGGAATGTTGCTACTCCTTGGGTTTTGGCCAGGCACTAGGGACCTGGATTGGCCACCGTGAGAATGGGCTACTGGGCTTTATGGACCATTGGTCTGACCTGATAAGGCTATTCTTATGTTCCAACATGTGCCAAGTATAGGACAATCAAGCCATTGTGACATCAGTGCTAAGGTTGGCTCTGAGGCACTGTGGAATGAGGCATTATGACATCACATTCTCAGCTCTGGAATGTTGTTCTCATTGGGGTTCCGGAATCTTGCTATTCTTTGAGATGGTGGAATGTTGCTACTCCTTGGGTTTTGGCCAGGCACTAGGGACCTGGATTGGCCACCGTGAGAATGGGCTACTGGGCTTTATGGACCATTGGTCTGACCTGATAAGGCTATTCTTATGTTCCAACATGTGCCAAGTATAGGACAATCAAGCCATTGTGACATCAGTGCTAAGGTTGGCTCTGAGGCACTGTGGAATGAGGCATTATGACATCACATTCTCAGCTCTGGAATGTTGTTCTCATTGGGGTTCCGGAATCTTGCTATTCTTTGAGATGGTGGAATGTTGCTACTCCTTGGGTTTTGGCCAGGTACTAGTGTCCCGGATTGGCCAACGTGAGAACGGGCTACTGGGCTTGATGGACCATTGGTCTGACCCAGTAAAGCTAGTCTTATGTTCTTATTTTACTAACACGGAGAGTGGGTTTTAGCTCCGGCAGCGGCGGTAACTGCTCCGACACTCATAGAATTTCTATGAGCGTCGGAACAGTTACCGCCACTGCCGGAGCTAAAACCCACGCTATGCATTAGTAAGGAGGGGGCAGTTAGGTCATAGTTAGAAATACATAGTTACAAGTTCAAGTAGGTCACTGTTGACTCATTGTTATATTCCAGGAGTTGCATTAGACCGTTTAGAAATGGGCTTTTGCAATTACCATTTCAGTTACTTCGGGGGTGGCTCCCTGTCTTGGTACAGAAGTGCCTTTAAAAGTTTTCTGAACCTGAGATAGTGATCACAAGATCGTAGTGTAAGTGGTGGTTGGTTCTGGCATTTTGCTAATTGATATTGGATTTGTCTGGTAGACTTTATATTGTTGCATGCTGGGAATTTTAAGTGGAAAGGCTGTCTAGTGAAATATCTATTGGAGGTGCCCTAGAGTAGGATGGCCAACTCTGTTAGGTAGCTGGGGACATTGCCTGTCAGGATCTTAAAGGCAGTGATGCCCAATTTAAACTTGATCCTCGCGGTTATGGACAGCCAATGTAGTTTCATATAGTAGGGTTGTAGGTGTTCCAGTTTCCATAGTCCGTATACGAGTCTTACCGCTGCATTTTGAACTAGTTGTAATCATGATAGCAATGTTTTAGATTAAAGAACTAATGTTACATTACAGTAGTCTAATCGAGATAGGATTAGGGATTGCACAAAGATTCAGAAAACCTCTATTTTGAAGAATTTTCTGATGGATCTTAGTCTTAACACTTTTTACTAGTATAATTTTAATGCAAATAAATATTAAATATTACATCTCAGTAGCACACATCAAACTCAGCTAGCTAACAGAGAAAAATATGCTGGAAATATCCTGAAACGTGATTTTATTTTAGCAACAGTCTTAGAAAGGGCTGAATTTAAGCCAAATTAACTTCAGCTACTGCCAATGCCATTTATTGCCAAAAATGAAATTCACTAGACTGACATACATGCAATAAGTTAAGCCCCCTTGCCTTTGACATTTACCCTCTGAACTCTGACAAGAGATTTCATCAGTTTCTGAATTATTTAGAAACCTAACTCCTGCAAGGTCCCACATTAATTTTTGCTATATATACATACATCAGTGTCAACACAGCTCAGTTGGTAGTATTTGTGTCTCATGGTCATGAGTTCAAGACCCATACCAGGAATGTTGGCTTATACCCAACCCTGATACAGCAATACAAAGTAGGAGAATGGGACAATGTTGGGAAAAAAATTTGAGGCTTCATATTATGAAAGTTTTGCATCAAAGTGCTCCAGACTCCAATAAAATCATGAATTGCATCCACGTTTTATGTATTTAAAGACTATAGTGCGTTCAAAACTGTATAGCATTTAAAATAAAATAACAGTCGTAAATTATACAAAAGGTTATGCTTTAAAAATGAAACTCAGCTGACCCTCACACAGAGCTGTTTTGTACCTTCAAATTCAAACTCGTTATATGTACCAATTAAAATCAATCGATCACTCTCTTGTTACACACGGAAACGGGAATACAAAAATGAAGGTGGAAGTGATGCAATTCCACTTCATTGTTTCATAAGGAACTGGCTGGGCCTAGGGGGTCCAGATTTTCCATTTAGAAAATCTGGTAACCCTATATGGGGGCTAATTTTCAGAGCACTTAGTACCATAGGTTTCTTGTGTGTCTAAGTGCTTTGAAAATGAGCTCCAAAGGCCCTGATTCTATAAAGCCTACCTAATAATAATAATAACTTTATTTTTGTATACCGCCATACCCCGAAGAGTTCTAGGCGGTTCACATTAGTTAGACAGAGATTACAAGTGATTACATATCAAATTGATCATAGAGTTGCAAACAGCAGGGAGAGAGTAGTTACAAATGGTTAACATATCAAATTGATCGTAGAGTTGCGAACAGCAACGAGAGAAGTAGGGGGGAGAGGAGGGAGATGGGGGAGGGGAGTAGATCAGAAGGGGGGAGGAGGAGGATAGAAAAGGGGCATTAAGGGTCTTGGTCTCGAAATAGGTGAGTTTTGAGTAGTTTTCTAAAGTCGAGGTAGTTGTAGGCCTTGAGGACCATTTGGGCTAGCCAAGGGTTTAGTTTGGTGGCCTGGAAGGCGTAGGTTTTGTCGAGGAATTTTTTTAAAAAAAAAGTTAGGCACCAATATCGGCGCTTAAGTTAATTGGGCAATAGGCTTAATTAATGCTGATACTGGCACTCAACACCTCACGATTGACTTTTAATTGGGCTTAATTGAAGGACAGGTACCTAACTCAAAAAACTCGATTCTATAAAAAGTAGGCACTTCGCCCAAAGCACCTACACTAAACGTAGGAGCGGCTCCTGGGAGTGTTTTGGAATTAGGTGCCATTAGGCTCCGATATCGGTGCCTAATTTTAGGTGAAGAAATCCCTGGCATAAATTGGGGGACGCCTAACCATTAGGATGCTGAGAGCCTACTAATTCTATAAATAACTACCTTAAATGAGCTATTTTTAGACCTGAGCGGTATAACTGTGAGCACAGCAAACTCCACACACAGATTAAGACCACCAACTTCTTCATCGGTCCAATATTCTTTTTCCTTTCCTTTTAAAGTGCTGGTGCTTAATAGTGTACTTAAATTTTTTTAATTATTTAGTTTTAAATAAATAAATAAATGCTCATCCCATAAACACAGCTAGGGGTACATATTCCGACATAGGACTATGTTTCGCCACAGGCTGTTTCAAGGAAATCCCCCTACAAATGTAGAAAAAAATAATCAATACCTTAAAACTCTTATACTCTATATTCCTCTCAACATTTCGATTGGATAAAGAAACAGCTTTAAAGCACACTACAAATACATAGTATACCTCTAGATTTTCGGTTCCATGTCATCCATATTGTTTAATTCTATCTGGAAACATGGCCGCCGCGTTTTATTGATTTCTATTCAATTCAAAGAACAACGTACCGATGTCATTTAACGTAGTAAATCATCATGTTCTAACACCAAAGGACAAATCCTTCTGTGGCAAGGAAGATCATGGCTGGTGTTCTAAATTAATGTCATCCGCTCTATTTCGGCATTAAACCCTAATGGCTTAACACAATTCAAGGTAAAAATCCACTTCTGTTCTCTAAAGTTAAGTCTCTCTATAATATTCCCTCCCTCCCACCCTGATTTAACTTCGTCAATAATGGACATCCTTGTCTAACTCCCCTCTCCAGACAGAAACGCTCCGAAAAAGTATTATTTATGTATAATCTTGCATAAGGGGAACTATACAAGGTTTGAATCATTAGAATAAATCCAGAACCAATACCAAACCGATCCATTGCTTGATACATTAAGGTCCATTCCACACAATCAAAGGCCTTCTCCGCATCCAAGGATACAGAGAAGGCTGGATCATCCATGGCTTTTGCTAAATTTAACATATGAAAAGCCAGCCTGGTGTTATTTGAAGAATATCTTTGAGCAACGAACCCCGTTTGGTGCATATCAATAATATAAGGGAGAGCCTGGGCCAAGCGCAAAGTCAATAACTTAGCCAAAAGTTTACCATCTACATTTATCAAAGAAATAGGCCTGTAATTTGAAACCAACATAGGATCTTTATTTGACTTCGACAAAACAATAGTTAGAGATTCTGCCATAGCACCTGTAACACAACCTTTAGTCAGTTGAACTTGATATAAATTTAATAGCTGAGGTATTAGGGTACTTTGAAATGCTTTGTAAAACTCTACAGTGAAGCCATCACCACCTGGAGCGGATCCAACTCTAAGGGACTTCAACGCTGTTTTTAATTCTTTCAACAATATAGGCTCCTCAAGACTTCCTTTTATATGCTTAGGAATTTTTGGTCCCTTAATAAATTTTAAAAATTCTAAAAACCTCTAGTTCTTTATTTGAGTAAGGCATGGGATATTATAAGAAGTTTCGAAGATTTGGGAGCCATTGACAAAATTTTATATCTTTGGGCGGGTCTAGTGGAGTCAGGACTCGAGGAGTTAAAGGATCTGCTGGTGCCAGTGTGCTCTGCTTTATTTCAATTTAGATTCTCAGACCCAAGGCAGTGCAAAGAAATTCTCTCCTCTCTAGGTTGTGCCAAGGGCAGGGACCGGCATCTTGTGAAAACAGATATGACTCTCTGGAACAGGTTATGAAAAGCTGGTTTAGTTTCATCTAGTTGTTATGGATTCCTTTTGTTTTGGGTTGTTGTTGGGTTTTTTTGTGTTTTTTTTTTTGGGGGGGGGTTGTTTCAATTCAGACCCTTCTGAGTTCTCATGCCCCAAAAAAATGCAGCTTAGGACAAACTGTTTTTTTCATTCCACCTTTAGGTGATGATAACATAAGACACAAGTTAAACATGCAAAGCAAAGTAATTCTCCAGCTGATTACGTGGGGGAAGGTGGGACAGAAGTCAGCTCTGTTCCCCTTGTCTGCGTGAGCACCTCGGTATCTGCAGAGCTATTCTAATGGGGCCGAGGAGAAATGTTGGCTATCTCCTCCCCGAGATGTATTGCCGGGCTTCTTTCAACACCCGCTAAACACAAATTCTCATAACTCTTCACTACGGAGATACTTCAGTCTATCCAGGGAGGGGGAGGCGGGGAACGAAAAAAATGTTAATGATAACATTTGAAAACTCTGTGTTAATTAATGACTTATATCAGCTTCAACTTCTATCTGAGCCTGACAAAAACTGTATTTGTTGGTCAGAGGCCAGCCTCTTCGTGGCAGGCTAATCGTTGATGAACTATGCTAGACTTTGTCACCGCTGGTCTTAACTTGCAGAAACACAGAGGACATTTGCCTTGATTATTATAAGGTGAAGCAGACAAATATTGTATATACCGTATATATATTTATTTATTTTCTTTTTAGAGAAAACAACATTTTTGAGATAGTCAATGTGCCTTTGTATAAATTGTTGTGTAATACCGCGTTTCCCCGAAAATAAGACAGTGTCTTATATTAATTTTAGGCCCCAAAAATGCACTAGGTCTTATTTCCTCTCCTTCACCCCAATTCTTCCTCTTTCCTTTCTCTCCCTCACATGTGCACCATCTTTCCTCCCCTCCCTCCCATCCCTCGTGCAGCAGGACCCTTGCCCAGCTTCCCTTCTCTCCCTCCATCCCTTGTGTAGCAGGACCCTTGAGCAAGCACCCCCCGTCCCCTGAGCACCCGCCCCCTGCAGCCAAACCCCCATCCTTCCCTCCCTCCCATTCAAATCCTGCCAACCGCGAGCGAGCCCTACATACCTCCCAAAGCAGCCGGTAGCACTTTAAAACAGGCCGCTTCAGCCTTGTCCACCCATGAATTCACTCTACCGCGTTACTGATGATGTCGGACAAGGCCGTAGCAGCCTGTTTAGAGTGCTGCCAGCCTGACGCTGCTTAAGGAGGTATGTACTAGGGCTCGCTCGTGGTCGGCGGGGTTTGGATGGGAAGGAGGGAAGGATGGGGGTTTGGCTGCACGACGGAAGCATGTGCGGTTGCTCAGGGGGGAGGAGCGGTGCTCACTCAAGGGTTTTGCTGCATAAGGGATGGGAAGGAGCGAAGGGGAACTGCCGGCGAATCCCAAAAATAGGGCTTATTATATGGGGTAGGTCTTATTTTTGGGGAAACAAAGTATGTCTCACTGTATGCCATAAGACTTAAGCTAAGCAACCGAGAGGCAAAGGCATGCAGCGAGTCATTGGATAGGATAGTCATGCTCTTTCTGGTGAGCTTTGTACATTCTTGTAAGGTAAGACAGAGAGTGACGTGGGGACACAATTTCATCCCTGCCCCGCAGTGAAGTGCATTCTTCATCCACATCCCCGTAGTCTTAATTTTCTTCCCTGTATCTCCCTGCCCTAAGCAGAAACATGATTTTATGAGCCGAGGGCATTGCAAATAAATGTTTTAAGCCTCCCTTGCACCCTTGGCCCAACATCTCTCTCTCTCCCTCCCTTGCACCCTTGGTCCAACATCTCTCTCTCTCCCTCCCTTGCACCCTTGGTCCAACATCTCTCTCTCTCTTCCTCCCTTGCACCCTTGGTCCAACATCTCTCTCTCTCTCTCTCTTGCACCCTTGGTTCAACATCTCTCTCTCCCTCCCTTGCACCTTTGATCCAACATCTCTCTCTCTCTCTCCCTTGCACCCTTGGTCCAACATCTCTCTCTCTCTCTCCCTTGCACCCTTTGTCCAACGTCTCTCTCTCTCTCCCTCCCTTGCACCTTTTGACCAACATCTCTCTCTCTCCCTCCCTTGCATCCTTTGTCCAACATCTCTCTTCTCCTTTTCTCTGCCTCTCTCCCACTATCCACCATCTTTCACTTCCCCTCATTTGTGCCCCAAGTCAAACATCTCTCCCTTCCTCCTTTCCAACATCATTTTTAACATTTCTCCCTCTCTCCCCATGAACCCCAATTCCCAACATTTCTCCCTCTATTAGCCCTCTCCTTGCAGCCTGTCTCCTTCCCCTCTACACATATGTAACATTTTTCCTTTCTTGCCCCTCTCTACCCATTTGCAGTACCTCTCCCTTCCTCCTCATGTCCAATAATCCTTCTCCTGTCTTTTCAACCCGGTGCAGCATCTTTCTTTCCTATCCTTCCCCCCCCCCCCTCCACACCACACTTACAGCTAACTGTCTCTCTTGCTGGCTCCTGCACCTCCCTCTCTTCATTCTCCAGTTTCAACGGGTCAGAGTCAGCAGCAGCAGTCACTACAGGCTGCATGTCTCTATCCCGGAAGCCTCTCCTCTGCCATGTTGTGCCCCAATACAGGAAGTTGTAAATAGTGGCAGAGGAGAGGCTTCTGAGTTACTGGCAAGTAGCCTTTAGCAATCGCTGCTGACCCATTGAAGCCGGCCAGCTGAGTGAAGAGAGGAAGGTACAGGGACCATGTGTCTCCGATGTCAGTGAGGAGGTAATGGGGTGGGGTGGGGGGGGCATGGGCACAGCTAGGCCCACCCATGTATACACCCCTGGCCCCCATCTTGTGCCATCTCACCCTCCCTGCTGTGCCTGCCATCGGTCTGTATCTCCCCTCCCCTGCTATCCGTCTCTCTCCCCCCCCCCCCCCCGGTCCAACATGGACCTGCCCCCCCCCCCGTGCCCTACCTATTAATGGCCCCAGTGGTCTAGTGGCAATGGGGACTGAGGGCACCCTCCCCAACCCTACCTTTTATGTCCCCAATGGTCTAGTGGCTTCATCGGGAGCAGGAAAGAGCTCAACACTTTCCTGCTCCTGACTAGAGAATGACACGGTGAAAAAATTGGTCCCCGTCACCGCCCCGTCCCCGTCTCACCATCCCCGTCACCGCCCCGTCCCCGTCTCACCATCCCCGTCACCGCCCCGTCCCCGTCTCACCATCCTCTTCACCGCCCCGTCACCGCCACTGCCACCCCATTCACCGCCCCGTCACCGCCACTGCAATCCCATTCACTTTTCTTTATTTACGTATAAAGGAAACATTCTTTAAAACTTTAAAACTTAGTTAAATATTAGTTAATAACTATACAAAAACAAAACACGCAGAGAAAAAATTAATTAATATAAATTCTCAAAACTGACACATTTTGATCACTAAATTTAAAATAGTTATTTTTCATACAGTTTTTCAATCACTAATCTTCCACCACCCCTGGGGCTAGCAATGCAAAAACAAACACGACATGTACTTTAAATGCTTACAATGTTAGCCTATATGGTAAGTAGACGCGGCCGCTGTACCTAATCGCGGCAAAGATCTCCCTGCCGTGATTAGCATAGTGACCGCGGCTACGGCTGCAAGTCTCCCCTCCCCCCAGCGATCACGGCAGGAGGGCACCCAACCCCTCCTGTAGACCCCCCCAACGGCCCTCCCGACAATCGCAGCAGAAGGGTACCCAACCCCTCCTGCCGGTCCTCCCAATGGCCTCCCCTAAGATCGCCGGCAGGAGGGTACCCAACCCCTCCTGCTGGACCCCCCCCCCCAACGAACCCTCCCACCCCGGAACCCCCTTAGTCTTACTTTCCAAGTTGGACCGGATGGCTCCTCACACGTATGGCCAGCAGGCTTGCCTCCGTCCAAATGAGGCGGGCCCGCCCCTACCCTGCCCAACCCACAGGATCCTAGGGCCTGATTGGTCTAGGCACCTAAAGCCACTCCCGCTATAGGAGGGGCCTTAGGTGCTTGGGCCAATCAGGCCCTAGGATCCTGTGGGTTAGGCAGGGGAGGGGAGGGGCGGGCCCGCCTCATTTGGACGGAGGCAGGCCTGCTGGCCAGACGAGCGAGGAGCTGTCCGGTCCAACTTGGAAAGTAAGACTAAGGGTGGTGTTTCGGGATGGCGGGGTTTGTTGGGGGAGGGACCGGCAGGAGGGGTTGGGCACCCTCCTATTGGCGATATAGGGGGCCGTTGGGGGTGCCGGCAGGAGGGGTTGGGCACCCTCCTACCAGTGAGGGCGATCGTCCGGGGGGGGGGGGGCGGGTTCTATTGGCAGGAAGGGTTGATCTGACAAATGAAGAGCACGGTGAAAACACAGGTAAATAGCGGTTCCTAGAAGGGGGGACATTGGCCTGCGGGGACAAATCTATTCACCGTTTTTGCGGTCGGTGAAAGGATTTGTCCCCGCATCTGCGGCGATTTGCTAATGAGGTCACCATAACCCGCAGCCAAACCGCAGCCACGCAGCGGTTCGCTGCGGGGATCGCTCCCCGTGTCATTCTCTACTCCTGACACTGCTAGAACTGCCGGTCTGAAGACCTTCAGAATAGCTGCTGAGACTTCCCACTCCCACAGCACTGCCACAACTGGTTATCCGCCGCCGCGGTAATACTGGGCAAACTTGTAAATGGTAGCTGCGGAATTCCTGCAGGAATGGTTACCGTGTCACTCTCTGGTAAGATGTCAAGGCTGAATCTAGTCTGCCCTAAATGAATATGGCTCAGGCACTCTTTAACTAATAGTTATTTTCAATTATGGTTGGACAGTTATCAGAATAATTCACCTCCCAAGGACTGTAAAGGACCATGGTCTAATCCAGGGGTGTCAAACTCAATTGCATTAAGGGGCCGAAATCCAAAACACAGGCTAAGTCTCAGGCCAGACCCTGCCCATCTCCACCCCAGACCCCCAGACCCATAATAGTACTAAATGTAATACCATTTTTTCCATTTATATATATATATATATATATATACACAATATAATCTTATTAACAACACATAATGGTTTACCACAAAATTAAACTACACAAAGCACACTGTACTTATGCTTCTCAACATTCATTCCTACCAGAACACAGATAACCCCTATGCAAATACAGGACCAAAAACTAAAAGTACTAATATATACAAACGAAACCCTAAGATTCAAGACTCTGCATGCAGTACAACCCCAGAGAAATAGAAAAAATCATTTCTTCCTCAACAGTGCAAAATATAGACAGCAGATGAAAATTATCAAAATTGACACAATTCAATCACTAAATTGAAAATAAAACCATTCCCCCCCCCCTACCTTTGTTGTCTTCCTCCCTCTATGCTGTGCCTCCCTTCAGCGGGTGTCTCACCTTCTGGCCGGCTCCCACCTGGCCGTTTTATGCAGTCTGTGGTCCGATGCCCCCAGTGTTATCTTGTGGCCGGCTCCCTTCTCCTCACAGACGCAGTGGCTCCTCACGCGTTCTGCACCTGAACTGGAAGCCATCGCAGTGTCAGAGGGAATGCTTCTGGATAAGGCGCGGGACCCGTGAGGAGCTGCTGCAAGCAGCTTCGTGCACACTGTGGCTGTGAGGAGGAGGGAGCCGCCCACAAGGTAACACCGGGCCGCAGAAAACAGTCAGGCGGGCCGGATTCACTCCGCGGGCCTTGAGTTTGACACCTGTGGTCTAATCAAACATGAGATCAGTCAACTAACTGAGCCAAGTTGACCACAGCAAAATAGTAATCACACCATTCTGCTGCCCTTTGCAAATGTTTGTGCATGCTTAAACAAGCTTGCATAAGGATGGAGCAGCAGATGGATGAAACTTGACAATAGACACTACCGTGCTTAGAAAGGAAAGTGGAATTTGTTCAAAAGAAAAAGATATTATCTTGCTTTGCATATGTTTGACACTTTGCTATTTTGTTAGGGTACCTTTTAAATCAGGGGTAGGGAACTCCGGTCCTCGAGAGCCATATTCCAGTCGGGGTTTTCAGGATTTCCCCAATGAATATGCATTGAAAGCAGTGCATGCAAATAGATTTCATGCATAATCACTGGGGAAATCCTGAAAACCCAACTGGAATACGGCTCTCGAGGACCGGAGTTCACTACCCCTAGGATAGGGCTTCAGTAGCTCTCTGTCCAGACCCATATTTTGTTTACATAGTAAATGGCGGCAGATAAAGACCTGAGTGGTCCATCCAGTCATACATGCTCCATAAATTAATTTAGTTTAAATGGTCCTTTTTCTTAGATATTTCTGGGCCAGAAACCCAGAGCCCTGCCCAGTAGTGCGCTTAGGTTCCATCTACTAGAGCAGGGGTCCCCAAAGTCCCTCTATGAGGGCCAAATCCAGTCGGGGTTTTCAGGATTTCCCCAATGAATATGCATTGAAAGCAGTGCATGCACATAGATCTCATGCATATTCATTCGGGAAATCTTGAAAACCCGACTGGAATACGGCTCTCGAGGACCGGAGTTCCCTACCCCTGTTTTAAATGTAGAATCAGCAGACACGATATTGCTGGAATTACCTTTACCTTGCACTGCTGATGACAACCTGGAGAAGTTCGTTCAGCCTTAGTTTTGCTTTATCGCAGGCATAGAGATGCGATTCCCTCTTCCCCTTTTTACTCGAAAATCCAAACTACAGCTTCATACAAGCAATGGGGCAAAACCTGAACTGGATTGGCCTTTCTGGGTTGTCTTGAATAAGGTAGCAACCCTAACATCTAAGTGGTCCCCCTTAGTATCTACAATATGAGTGAACAGTCAGCTTACAGGCGTCAAAGTCGGTCCTCGAGGGCCGCAATTCAGCCGGGTTTTCAGGATATCCCCAATGAATATGTATCTCTAAGCAACAACGGGATTTATAATATCAATTTAATAGCCTTTGCAGAGAGAGTTCCTGGTTTGGAATTTTCTCAATGGTGTGAGGCTCATATTAGAGAATGACACGGTGACAAAATTCATCACCGTTCCCATCCCCGCGGATAACCGCGGGAAACCATCTTCATGTCATTCTTTAAGGAGAGAGGATAGAATTGGAGTATAAAAGGTCACAACCACTGACCCGCAAGCTTTGCTTTGAAGAATGCTGGTGTAGAAGGACCGAGGTTGAAACAGACACTACAGAATGACAGTCTCTGGTATCCAGAGCAGATATTGTGATGTCATAATGCCTCATTCCACCAGTGCCTAAGAGCCAGTCACATCAGTGATGTCACAATGGCTTCATTATCCTTGGCTCACATAAGAATCAGAGTATGAATGGCCACAACCACTGACCCGCAAGCTTTGCTTTGAAGAATGCTGGTGTAGAAGGACCGAGGTTGAAACAGACACTACAGAATGACAGTCTCTGGTATCCAGAGCAGATATTGTGATGTCATAATGCCTCATTCCACCAGTGCCTAAGAGCCAATCACATCAGTGATGTCACAATGGCTTCATTATCCTTGGCTCACATAAGAATCAGAGTATGAATGGCCACAACCACTGACCCGCAAGCTTTGCTTTGAAGAATGCTGGTGTAGAAGGACCGAGGTTGAAACAGACACTACAGAATGACAGTCTCTGGTATCCAGAGCAGATATTGTGATGTCATAATGCCTCATTCCACCAGTGCCTAAGAGCCAGTCACATCAGTGATGTCACAATGGCTTCATTATCCTTGGCTCACATAAGAATCAGAGTATGAATGGCCACAACCACTGACCCGCAAGCTTTGCTTTGAAGATGGACCGAGGTTGAAATAGACACTAGAAAATGACATGGGATTATTTCCCACGGTTATCCGCGGGGACGGGAACGGTGATGAATTTTGTCACCGTGTCATTCTCTAGCTCATATGCAATGTATGATGAATGACAAGAATCTATTATAAAATTGAAGCTGAGAACAACCTATAGCCCCTGCCTTGTGTTGGGCGTATTTGTTCAGTTTGTGGAGAAGAATGGTGCATGGAGCATGAAGAAAGAGTTTATTGGAAGAACTAACCTATAAAGTGAAAAGATTGCACAGGATTGAAGACTTTTTTGATATGAACTTTTAATGGGTTGGTTGTTAAAGGTTCAGATATATTTAAATGATATGAATTAGAAGTACACTTGTGGTTAATGTGATATTTTTAAAAAAAACAATATAATGTAATAAAAATTGTGAATGATTGATTTGTGATAATTTATGGAATTATAATATCTGTGACAGATACATAGTTCTTTTTGTTTATCAATGAATATGCATGAGATCTATTAGAATACAATGAAAGCAGTGCATGCAAATAGATCTCATGCATATTCACTGGGGAAATCCTGAAAACCCGACCGGATTGCGGCCCTCGAGGACCGACTTTGAAGAAGCTCGTCAGAAAAGATTGAGATTACCATTTCTTTTCACTCGCTGAAGCTCTCACTGTGGACACAGCCGTTTATAACCATTCCACACCCGGGCTTCGATTTCCTCTCTGTTAGCTCTCTACTCACTTGCTGTCCCTGTTGGTGGATTTACGAAAGCAAAATTAAGGAACGTTTCACTAACTGCATTCACGAAACTGGCTGCACAATTGGAGCTTGCTGAAGACTGTAGACTTTCTCCTTTTTTCTCTCGTTTGATCTACGCTCACGACAAAAATGCAGCCCTGATGTGAAGTATTTCCACAAGAGTGCTGGATTATATTAGCCGAAAGGGTGCGCAAATAAAGGCCACAGAAGTACGGCTTGGAGCTCAAATCCCAGTAAAGGCTTTACTTTGGCCCGGTCTACTCTTTTCCCACAGCTCCATTTAATAAAACTAATCGTTGGTTTATATAGGGCATATCTTTCATTAACAAGATCGCAGTGAACCCTCCAGTCAGAGATTCTCAGAAACACACATTCCCTTCAATGTACGTTGTGTTGCCTGGGGACTGATTCCAACTGCTTGATTTTCCTGACAGGGACAGTGGAGAAAGAAAGTGAATGTTATTAGTCAAAGTTTTGGACAGTTTGGTAAGTAAAGAAGTGGCTGAGAAGATGTGGTAAAATCTGTAAACTACAAGCCAGCAGATTTATAGAGAATGACACGGTGACAAAATTCATCACCGTTCCCTTCCCCTCGGATAACCGCGGGAAATAATCCCATGTCATTTTCTAGTGTCTATTTCAACCTCGGTCCTTCTACACCAGCATTCTTCAAAGCAAAGCTTGCGGTTCAGTGGTTGTGGCCATTCATACTCTGATTCTTATGGGAGCCAAGGATAATGAAGCCATTGTGACATCACTGATGTGACTGGCTCTTAGGCACTGGTGGAATGAGGCATTATGACATCACAATATCTGCTCTGGATACCAGAGACTGTCATTCTGTAGTGTCTGTTTCAACCTCAGTCCTTCTATACCAGCATTCTTCAGAGCAAAGCTTGCGGGTCAGTGGTTGTGGCCATTCATACTCTGATTCTTCCCTCTCTCCTTAAAGAATGACATGAAGATGGTTTCCCATGGTTATCCGCGGGGACGGTAACTGTGATGAATTTTGTCACCGTGTCATTCTCTACAGCAGAACCCCTGGCACTTGATCAGCATGTTTCATTACTGGCATATCTAACACTCAGGCACCCACACTTACACTAGCTATCAGAATATAAGAGCTGTCATACTGGGACAAACCGCAGGTTCATCAAACCCAGGGGGGGGAGGGGCTGCGGACCACCACAGGTGACGTCTCAATGGGAGCGCCGGCACCTCTCTGCCCTGCCACATCACGCCACGCTTGCGCCATCCTTCCCCCCCACCCCGAACCTCTGTAGATCTTCCCCAAGGCAAGCATCGTCTCCTACCTGGTTCCCCTCTGAATCACTTCTGGGTCACGGGGGCCAGGAAGTGATGTCAGAAGTAAACACAATGCTGGTGCAAGTGGCAGGCTGGAGAAGCCATTCGTGCTGGCGAAGATTTAGAAAGGAGAGCGGGAATGTACAGTGGGAGAAGGGGGGAGAGAAGGTGGGGAGGGTCACTTCACTGGGCGCCTCCTACCTTCGCTACGCCAGGGAGCCCAATTTTCTGGTTCCAACAGTGGTCAATCCAGATCACAAGTATCTGACAAGATTCCAAGGAGTAAAACAAATTTTATGCTGCTTTTCACAGGAATAAGCAGTGGTTTTCCCCCTTTCCATCTTAATAATGGCTTTTGGACTTCTCCTTTTGGAAGCTAGCCAAGCCTTTTTAAAATCCTGTTATGCTAACTGCTTTCAGCACATTCTCCAGCAACAAATTCCAGCAGGATTGAACCAGCAGTCGAAAGGAGACAAAATCGAAATAATGTTTAATGGTACGAAGTTTCCATAAAGTGAAAAAGCATTTTTTTTTTAACTTGAGCGTTACTGTGATCTTCATAAGTCAGGCTTCGATCCAGGATGACACCAAGGATTTTGATTGTAGAATTAATTGGGTAGTCTGATCCATTTAATCTTAAGGAGGTATTCCTTATATGCTGTATACATTATATACCTTTTCTGCCTCATGGGAGGGTTATTTTCTCAGGTCTGTGACAACCTTTCCATAGACTTCAGGTAGTCATACAGCAGGTAAAATCAATACTACCACACATAAAACGTATCCTGCTAAACTTGGCTTGCTCCAAACACACATTAAAAATGTTATTTTAAAATACTCGAGCCTCCATTATGAAAACCATAAAGGATCTTGTCTTAAATTATTTCAATAACCATCAAGGATAGAGGGGTATTTTTCCATCTCATGGTAGCAGATAGCCAGAATTTTGTGGGGGTTTTATGTACATTTTCTGGTATAGTGAAGGACTTGTCTGCCCTCTAGTGGAGCAGAAGATTATCACTCACAATGACATCACCCAGAACATAAATTTATTTATTTTAATTAATTCGTTTTCTATCCTGTTTTCCCCAAACAGCGCAGAACGGGTTATTACTATTACTATTTATTATTTGTATAGCGCACATGTCCATTTTAATATACAACAGACAGTCCCTGCTCAGAAGAGCTTACAATCTAATTTAGACAGGACATTTCAGGGTTGGGGAGGTTATAGCGGGTCTAGGTATCTGACAGCAGTGAGGGGGTAGTTTAAGAGTTGAAAGCAGTTTCAAAAAAGTGGGCCTTTAGCTTGGATTTGAACACTGCCAGGGACGGAGCACGACGTACTGATTCAGGCAGCCTGTTCCAGGCCTATGGCGCCGCAAGAAAAAAGGGACGGTGTCTGGAGTTGGCAGTTGAAGAGAAGGGTACAGATAAGAGGGGCTCGCCTGTTGAGCGGAGATCACGGTTACAATATGACTTAATTACAGTACAAGTTTACGATACAAGGTCGTGTCCTAATATTTAGTTACCATACCTAAAAAAAAAAAAAAACAGGTTTAAATGGGAATTTTTGTAAACTGTTACCAAATTTCAAGTTTAATGAAAATTTGATATAATGCCTATCAGTCTTCTAAGCGGTTTGTATATAATAAAAATATTAAAATACATTAAAACATACAGGACCTACTGGAATGACAGGATTAAGATAAAGAATTATATTATAAAATAGGAGAGAGAGCCATATAGGGGAAATACAAAAGGAAGGGGGATCCCATCTGATAACCAAAGCAGAAATGAAGATAATGTTTCATAAGGTAAGTGCATTAGAGGTTGAACGCATCTTTAAAAGGAAACACTTTTAGTTTTCCTTTGAAACGATCCAGCGTGGATTCATCCCGTAGCTCCGGGGTAATGAGTTCCAAAGAGATGGGGCTGTGACGGAGAAGTTTGTTATTCGTGTAGTGCTAATATGGAGAGATTTTGCGATGGCGATCCCAGTGTTCTAGCTGGGGTGTAGGGAATTAGAAAATGGTTTAAGAATTCTGGCTGGTTGTTACGGAGTGTTTTGAATGTTAAAAGTACCAGCAGACATTTAGAAATTGCTCCGTTAATATTTGAAGGAGGAGCTTCTGCTATCATACCCTTATGAGAATCCTATACATATGGGTAAAATAAATAACACATTTATTAGAGAGAAGCATGTGGGACGATGCTGAGCGTACACACATGGAATTTCCTGCCTAACCAGCTTCAATAAACATCAGCAGAGCTCAGGGAAGTGCGCTTAGCCAAAAGGCTCGATACTGCCATGAGACCTGTCTGGAAACAGTGCTTTGGTCTATGCTGAGAAATCTTTATATCTTATACATAGACATGACTATGAGAAATCTCTTTTAATTTTTGCTTAGACGGTTTTTTTGTTGTTTTTTTAGGGGGAATGTGTTTGTAAATGTAGAAATGAGGAGGGTTACGATGAGTAAGGCACACATCAGCAGTCACAAGCAGGGCCTGAGCACACCTAATGTCCATGCATAGCTCAACGGCGATTTTCAGATAGCGCAAAGGTTCGATGGTGTTATCGAATCTGGATCGTTTTCTTTCAGCGGCAGTCAGAGAAAATCAAAGACGTAAAACTCAGGCTGTTCCACATTAAAGGGCTCCAGTGCCTAAAGTGAAAATGCCAACCGATCAGTATATTCAAAATGGCTGCCAACTGGTTAAATCGCTTGTCCGCAGCTATCCAGTCATTTTCAGCAGCACGTAACCAGTTATCTTTGCTGAAAAAGACCACTTAGCGCTGAATTCAAACGCAGATAACTTATGGGCATTCTGGGGTGGAGTCAGGTTACATGCTGATATTCAGCCTAGTGGCATAGCAAGGGTGGGAGGTGCTTGGGTGGTAGAACCCCCCCCATACTACATTTGCGCCATCCCTTCCAACCCCCGTACTGCTAGATCTTCTCCAAAGCGAGCAACTTCTCTGCCTGCTACTTGTGCTGGCTTTCCCTCTGATGTCACTTCCTGGCCCCACGACCCGGAAGTAATTTCAAAGAGAGCCAGGCCTGCACGAGTAGTTGCTCACGCTGGCAAAGATTTTAAACAGGTACTGGGGGGAGGGAGACGAGGAAGGGAGAACACAAGCGTGGCATAGGTGGGCGGAGAGGTGCCAGTGCTCCAACCAAAATGGCGCCCGGGGCAGTCCACCCCCTTTGTTATGCCATTAATTCAGCCCCTTAGACCCCGATTCTAATAACAGCATTGTAAATTAGGCAGCTGTTGGTGCCCTACCACCATATAACTTGTTCTAATTGGTTAAATCGGTGCAGTAATTGACTTTGGCGATTAAAAACCAATTAAAATGCCAATGAAAACATGGACCAATCATACAATTCATTTGCATGTAACACAATATGCTACAGGGAGCGATAGGCTATAAAACAAACATTCATCAATGTTATATCTCCATATTGTTAAAAAGATATATATAAATAAGCGGCACATCAAAAGCACGTCGGACATTGGCACGCCGACAATCCCGTGCCGACATCTGCACCCAGGACCAACACGTGCCGCCGGTTCCGCCGCCTTCACACCTTATCGTTAGCGTTCTAAGGGGGGGAAACCCCTACTACACTTATAACTGCTTGCGCTCCCACTGGGGGTGGTGGAGGGGGAAACCCCCCATTACACTGAAAATTGTCGAACAGCGAGAGAATGGGTATTTTGAGTGTACTGGGGGTTCACCCTCCCCCAATGTGAGCGCGACCAGTTCTGAGTATACTAGGGGGTTCCCCCCACTCCTTCAAAACGCTAACGGTAAAGAGTGAAAGCGGTGGAACCTGCGCGTATTGGTCCTGCGTGCAGATGTTGGCGCACCAATGTTCTGCGCGCTTTCATCGGTGTACCATATAAATATCTATACCAAATCTCATACTCACTTATTCTATCATTTTTAACATGGCAGACATTCGTTTTCGCCTCAGTGTCTCTCTAGCGCTCGTCTAATCCACTCAACCATTTTATTTGAATTTTAAAAAAATTCAATTTTTGAATTTAAAAAATGGAGGCACCTACAAGCACCTCCAAAATTGGTGGCCGCTGTCACAATTAAGGAGGCGCCTTGTGGTGCCTTCAGCCACCGTAGGCGTAGTGATTGCTAGAAGAGGCCTTAGGTGCTGTTAGACGCCTCAAGCAAGCAGAATGTCTAGAAGGTGTCATCAAGGCGAAGAAGTGATCCCAGTACATGCCTTGACTTCATCTTCTAGACATTCTGCTTAGTTGAGTCTATTTGCTGTCCCCTGAAGAAGGCAATTTTCATTGCTGAAACTTGGATCCAAGTTGGGACTTTCCTTGGATTCCTATTTTGGGACCATATACTGTATACTTTTTAAAGACTTATGTTAAGACATTTGTTGACATTTTAAATAAGCGTAACTAAGTTGGAATAGACGTCTCTCTGGTCTCTTCTGTTGCTGTTCTCATAGGACATCATTACAACTAATATTGATCAAGGAGGCTTACTAAACTAAACTAAAGCTTAAGTTTGTATACCGCATCATCTCCATAAAGATAGAGCTCGACACGGTTTACAGGTAAATTCAATAAATGAGGAAGGACATAATAAGAAATTAGAGGTTATGAAGAGGATAGCTAGCTTTACATTTTAAAGAGATAGCTTTACGTTTTGGAGAAAAGCCAGGTTTTCAGATAAGAACATAAGAAGTTGCCTCCACTGGGTCAGACCAAAGGTCCATTTTGGCCAGCGGTCCGCACCCGCGGCGGCCCATCAGGTCCACGACCTGTGAAGTGGCTTCTGAACACCTCTACAACCTACCTCAAGTTCTATCTGTACCCCTCTATCCCCTTATCCTCCAGGAACCTATCCAAACCCTCCTTGAACCCTTGTACAGAATTCTGGCCTATCACATCCTCCGGAAGCTTGTTCCATGTGTCCACCACCCTCTGGGTAAAAAAGAACTTCCTAGCGTTTGTTTTAAACCTGTCCCCTTTCAATTTCTTCGAGTGACCCCTAGTGTTTGTGGCTCCCCACAGTTTGAAGAATCTGTCCTTATTTACTTTCTCTATGCCCTTTAGGATTTTGAAGGTTTCTATCATGTCCCCTCTAAGTCTCCTCTTCTCCAGGGAGAACAGACCCAGCATTTTTAACCTGTCAGTGTATGAAAAATTTTCCATACCTTTTATCAGTTTAGTCGCCCTCCTCTACACTCCCTCGAGTACCGCCATGTCCTTCTTGTGGTACGGCGCCCAGTACTGCACACAGTACTCCAGGTGCGGGCGCACCATTGCGCGATATAGCGGCATGATGACTTCTTTTGTCCTGGTTGTGATAACCTTTTTGATGATGCCCAGCATTCTGTTTGCTTTCTTTGAGGCTGTTGCACACTGCGCCGATGGTTTCAATGATGTGTCTACCATCACCCCCAGGTCCCTTTCAAGGTTACTCACCCCTAGCAGTGTTCCCCCCATTTTGTAGCTGAACATCGGGTTCTTTTTCCCCACATGCATGACCTTGCATTTCTGTATGTTAAAACTCATTTGCCACT
This sequence comes from Geotrypetes seraphini, assembly GCF_902459505.1. NCBI lineage: Eukaryota > Metazoa > Chordata > Amphibia > Gymnophiona > Dermophiidae > Geotrypetes > Geotrypetes seraphini. The sequence goes on along the minus strand of NC_047089.1, from coordinate 13,683,245 downwards.
TGTTTGCCCAGTCTTCCAGTCTCGTTAGGTCCCTTTGCAGGTCTTCACAGTCTTCCGTGTTTCTAACCCTGCTGCAGAGTTTGGTGTCATCAGCAAATTTGATAACCTCACATTTTGTCCCCGTCTCCAGATCGTTTATAAATATATTGAACAGATGCTTTCGGAATAATTGGAATGAGCCTAGGTTCCGCAGCAGGGCAGGGAGGTTGTTCCAAAGCTCAGTGAATTGGAAGAAAAGGGATTTCCCTAATTTACATGCATATTTGACACCTTTTAATGAGAAAGAGAAAAAAGAAGAGAGAGAGAGAAAAACACAAGACAGAGAGAAAGAAGAGAGAGAGAGCAAAAAGGAGAGAGAGAGAGGAAGAAAAACTAAATTAAACCTTAAGCTTGTATAGCGCATCATCTCCATAAAGATAGAGCTCGGCACGGTTTACAGGTAATTCAATAAATGAGGGAAGGCCATAATAAGAAATTAGAGGTTATGAAGAGGAAAGCTAGCTTTACATTTTGGAGAAAAGCCAGGTTTTCAGATGCTTTCGGAATAATTGGAATGAGCCTACGTTCCGCAGCGGGGCAGGGAGGTTATTCCAAAGCTCAGTGAATTTTAAGAAAAAGGATTTCCCTAATTTACCTGCATACATGATGCCTTTTAATGAGAATGAGAAAGAGAAAGAGAGAAAAAAAGAAGAGAGAGAGAAAAAAAGAGAGGAAAAGAGAGAGAGAAAAAAAAGAAAGAGAGAGGAAGAGAGAGAGGAATAGAAAGAGAGAGAGAAAAAAAAGAGAGGAAGAGAGAGAGAGAAAAAAGAGAGAGAGAGAGGAAGAGAGAGAAAAAAAGAGAGGAAAAGAGAGAAAAAAGAGGAAAAGAGAGAGAAAAAAAGAGGAAGAGAGAGTGAAAAAAAGAGAGAGAGAGAGAAAAAAAAGAGAGGAAGAGAGATAGAGAAAAAGAGAAACTAAACTAGACTAAACCCTAAGTTTGTATACTGCATCATCTCCATAAAGATAGAGCTCGGCACGGTTTACAGGTAATTCAATAAATGAGGGAAGGCCATAATAAGAAATTAGAGGTTATGAAGAGGATAGCTAGCTTTACATTTTAAAGAGATAGCTTTACGTTTTGGAGAAAAGCCAGGTTTTCAGATGCTTTCGGAATAATTGGAATGAGCCTAGGTTCCGCAGCAGGGCAGGGAGGTTGTTCCAAAGCTCAGTGAATTGGAAGAAAAGGGATTTCCCTAATTTACATGCATATTTGACACCTTTTAATGAGAAAGAGAAAAAAGAAGAGAGAGAGAGAAAAACACAAGACAGAGAGAAAGAAGAGAGAGAGAGCAAAAAGGAGAGAGAGAGAGGAAGAAAAACTAAATTAAACCTTAAGTTTGTATAGCGCATCATCTCCATAAAGATAGAGCTCGGCACGGTTTACAGGTAATTCAATAAATGAGGGAAGGCCATAATAAGAAATTAGAGGTTATGAAGAGGATAGCTAGCTTTACATTTTCAATAGATAGCTTTACGTTTTGGAGAAAACCCAGGTTTTCAGATGCTTTCGGAATAATTGGAATGAGCCTAGGTTCCGTAGCGGGGCAGGGAGGTTATTCTAAAGCTCAGTGAATTTGAAGAAAAGGGATTTCCCTAATTTATCTGCATACATGATGCCTTTTAATGAGAAAGAGAGAAAAAAAAGAGAGAGAGGAAAAAAAAGAGAGAGGAAGAGAGAGAAAAAAAGAAAGAGAGATATAAAAGAGAGAGGAAGAGAGGAAAAGAGAGAGAAAAAAAGGAGAGAGAGAGAAAAAGAGAGAGGAAGAGAGAGAAAAAAAGGAGAGAGAGAAAAAGAGAGAGGAAGAGAGAGAGAAAAAAAAAGAGAGAGAGGAAGAGAGAGAATAAAGAGAGGAAGAGAGAAAAAAGAGAGGGAGAGAGAGAGAGAGAAAGAAGAGTGAGAAAAAAGAGAGGAAGAGAGAGAGAAAAAAAAGAGAGGAAGAGAGAGAAAGAAAAGAGAGAGAGAGGAAGAGAACTTAAACTAAACCTTAAGTTTGTATACCGCTTCGAACTTCACGGTATAGCGGTATATAAGAAATAAATTATTATTATTATTATCTTCATAAAGATAGAGCTCAGCACGGTTTACAGGTAATTCAATAAATGAAGGAAGGACATAATAAGACATTAGAGGTTATGAAGAGGATAGCTAGCTTTACATTTTCAATAGATAGCTTTACATTTTGGAGAAAAGCCAGGTTTTCAGATGCTTTCGGAATAATTGGAATGAGCCTAGGTTTCGCAGTGGGGTAGGGAGGTTATTCCAAAGCTCAGTGAATTTGAAGAAAAGGGTTTACAAAATACAAACTATACAAATCTTTGAACAGAATCTAAAAAAAAAACCCCAAAAAAACCCCACCCCTAAAAAATTGCAAAATCATTACAAATCACAAACATCAAATGCAATAAGATACAATTCTCCTGGATTCTATAAAGGTCTCCCAGTTGGGTGCCTAAATTTGGATATGTGGACCAGATGTGTACACAAATGAATGAGTTAGTGAGGTGTCATAATGGAGTTAATTGGAATCAATTTATATTTGTGTGCACATCTGGTCTAATCGCTATTCTATAACATGCACGCCTAGATTTCATAGCATGCAACTCAAAAAGGGTCAGGGGCATTTCCAGAAATTAGGTACAATGTTATGGACTATTTGGATTTTCACATTCAGTTGCCTTCAACTAGGTACCAGGATTTGTTGCTCAAGTCAGGATAACTACTGCATAAAAAATAAGAATAAAATGACTTGCCGTTAGTTTTCAAGGACCAATCACGTCAAAGAACGATGCTGGGCTGGGCGGTTGTATCCTTACGCACACAGACGCTCATAACATTGACAGACTCTTGCGTACGCCCCTCTCGCACACGAAACGCTTACCTGTTCATCTTTCCCTCTCTAAAGGGCTGCCTCTACAAGAGATTCCTCGATAGATCCCTAGCATTCCAAGCGGCCCTCATTTCTAATTCCCCGCCCTACCAATTGTTCAGGAAGTCAGTCAAAACCTATCTCTTTGACAAATTCCTCTAACTTCTCCCTTCCCTGCCCCCCTCTCTGACCTCGATATGCCTCCTGACTCTCCGACTTCTCCGATCTTGCCAAGCCACTAAATGGCCCGATACAACGGCAGGATAACTTCTTTCGTTTTGGCTGTAATACCCTTTTTGATTATACCAAGCTAAAGAGTGAACGGAGCCAGCTACCTGTGAGCATCCATGGTTACATAGTTCCTGCAGTCTCCCGACTCCATAGCAGAAGCAGGAAGACCTCGGGGAGTTCAAAAGCTTCCCGACCCACTCAAGAGAAGGTTAACAGCTGATCTGCAACATGTGGAGGCATCACAAAAAAAAATCACCACCAAAGTGTAAACATCGGGATTATAAAATGGACCCCATAATCCTGGGATTGGATCCACTAGCCTGCTTTTAAGAGTTCCAGATGCAGAGAGGTTTCATTGCATACATATTCCAGATGTTCCTTTCCTCGTGTTTTTCCATCTATTTTCTTTTACAAAATTCCCATACACAGTCGTCAGGGCCATGTGCATTAGAGAGTTTTTGCTATTTTGTGCCGATGGGGAAAATGCTTCGTACTGCTGAACGCTCTAAAATCATTCTTAATTCACTTGCTTAAACAAATGTCTTTCACGGGACTCATTTATTGCCTAAACAAATGTCTTTCAAAGGCCTCATTCGTTTCTAGTTCAAAGGAACCCTCCAATTTCGTAAATGCTCTGTCATAATCATCTTCAGACCCAAGACAAGACTCAACATTTACTAGCTTAACCAAAAGCAAAAATAGAGCTGAAACATCTTTCTCCTTGCAATTGTATTCTATCCTACTGGGAGCATGAGGACATAGGAGGCTACTTCCGTGTTAATTTTCTGATGATCATATTGCATGTGCTTTTCTATATAGGAGCTCTGGCTCTGTCTTCATACCTGGATTGATAACATAAGGCATTAAAGCATCTAAGGCATTAAAGCATCTATTTATCAGGTTGGTTTTTTTTTTAATGCCACCCTGTCCTCATAATTAAGTTTATAAAACAGCTTACAACATAGACTGAAACCTTTATAACAGTGTTTTTCAACCTTTTTACACCTATGGACCGGCAGAAATAAAATAATTATTTTGTTGAAGAACACAATACAATCTTATTAACAACACATAATGGTTAACCACAAAATTAAACTACACAAAGCACACTGACAGTAGATGTAAATTCTCAAAATTGACATAATTCAATCACTAAATGCAAAAATAAAATCATTCCCCCCTACCTTTGTTGTCTCCCTCCCTCCGTGCTATGCCTTACCTTCTGGCCTGCTCCCGCCTGGCCAGTTTATGCCGCCCCCGGTGTTATCTTCAGGCCGGCTCCCTCTTCCTCACTGATGCAGTGCACAAAGCTGCGGGCAGCGGCTCCTTGCGCGTCCCGTGCCTCATCTGGAAGCCTAACCTCTGACATTGCGACGTCAGAGAGAAGGCTTCCGGTTCAGGCGCAGGACGCGCGTAGGAGCCACTGCCCGTGTCTTTGTGCGCTGAATCAGTGAGGAAGAGGGAGCCGGCTCAAAGATAACGCCACATCAATTGCACCGCGGACCAGCAGTTGAAGAACACTGTTTTGGGCCTGATGCACGTGCTGGACCTGTGGACTGGCAGGAAATTTCTGTGGACTGGCACCGGTCCACGGACCGGTGGTTGAAGAACACTGCTTTATAACATACAATAAAACACAACACATAGCATTGCTCCAGTACAATGGAAACAGACTGTGAACCCACTAGGGACCACTTTGGTCGTACCACAAAAAAGTAGCATATCAAGAATCTAATACAAAAGAAAACAACTCTCCACGAAAATATATCTCAATTAAACACTGTCCTATATAACAAAATCTTGCATGTCTTCTGAAATATTGAAGCGTTACATGAACTGTTTTCTTAGTTCCAGGCTATAAGATTCTTACTAGGCTTACAAAAGAACATAGGAACAGGCATACTGGATCAGAACAAAGGTCCCCCTAGCCCAGTGTCCTATTTCCAATAGTAACCAATCCAGGTCCCAAGTACCTGGCAAAAAATCCCAATAGTAACAACATTCCATGCTACCAATCTCAGGCCAAACAGTGGCTTCCCCCATGTGTGTCTCAATAGCAGACTTTTCCTCCAGAAACTTGTCCAAACCTTTTTTTTTAAAGCCCAGATACATTAACCGCTGTTACCACATCCTCTGGCAACAAGTTCCAGAGCTTAACTATTCATCGAGTGATAAAATATTTCCTCCTATTTGTTTTAAAAGTACTTCCATTTAACTTCATTGAGTGCCCCCTAGTCTTTGTACTTTTTGAAAGCGTAAAACACAACACATAGCATTGCTCCAGTACAATGGAAACAGACTGTGAACCCACTAGGGACCACTTTGGTCGTACCACAAAAAAGTAGCATATCAAGAATCTAATACAAAAGAAAACAACTCTCCACGAAAATATATCTCAATTAAACACTGTCCTATATAACAAAATCTTGCATGTCTTCTGAAATATTGAAGCGTTACATGAACTGTTTTCTTAGTTCCAGGCTATAAGATTCTTACTAGGCTTACAAAAGAACATAGGAACAGGCATACTGGATCAGAACAAAGGTCCCCCTAGCCCAGTGTCCTATTTCCAATAGTAACCAATCCAGGTCCCAAGTACCTGGCAAAAAATCCCAATAGTAACAACATTCCATGCTACCAATCTCAGGCCAAACAGTGGCTTCCCCCATGTGTGTCTCAATAGCAGACTTTTCCTCCAGAAACTTGTCCAAACCTTTTTTTTTAAAGCCCAGATACATTAACCGCTGTTACCACATCCTCTGGCAACAAGTTCCAGAGCTTAACTATTCATCGAGTGATAAAATATTTCCTCCTATTTGTTTTAAAAGTACTTCCATTTAACTTCATTGAGTGCCCCCTAGTCTTTGTACTTTTTGAAAGCGTAAACCATTGATTCACTTTTACCCTCGACTCAGAATTTTGTGGACCTTATTCATACCTTTCTTCAGCTGTTTCTTTTTCCAAGCTGACGAGCTCTAACCTCCCTGTGATCCTGGGAAAGCCACTTCATCCTCCATTGCCCCAGGTACAAATAAGTACCTGTATATATGTAAATCGCTTTGAATGTGTGACCACAAAAAAGCGGTATACAAGTCCTATTTCCCTTTACCTCTTTAGGCTTTCCTCATATGAGAGGAGTTCCATTCCCTTTATCAATTTCGATGATATTCTTTGAATCTTTTCAAACTCTATTATATCTTTTTGACATATGGCAACCAGAATTGAATGCATAAAAACATAACAATAGCCTTACTGGGTCCATCAAGCCCAGTAGCCCAAACCCAAAGAGTAGCAACATTCCAGCATCTCAAAGAAGAGCAAGATTCCGGAACCCCAATGAGAGCAACATTCCAGAGCTGAGATTGTGATGTCATAATGCCTCATTCCACAGTGTCTCAGAGCCAACCTCATCAGTGATGTCATAATGGCTTGATTGTCCTATACCCAAGGAGTAGCAACATTCCATGCTACTGATCCAGGGCAAGCAGTGGCTTCCTCCATGGCTTTCACACCATGGACCAATACAGAGATGTTATAGTATTCTTGGTCTTATTTACAATCCTTTCCTAATAATTTCTAGCATCCTGTTTTTCGGCAGCCACTGCATACTGGGCAGAAGATTTCAACTTATTGTCTATATTGACACCTGAATCTTTTTCTTGGGTGCTGACTCCCAAAGTGGACCTTAGCAGTCAAATTATTCTTCTCACATTAAATTTCATCTGTCAGTTGGATACCCAGTCTTTCAATTTCCTAAGGTTTTCCTGCAAATCCTGTGAATTACAGCACCGGAGGCAATATGGATTCACTAGAGGTAGGTCTTGTCGGACAAATCTGATCAATTTCCTTGACTGGGTGACCAGAGAATTAGAGGATGTGCGCTAGATGTGGTGTATTTAGATTTTCCACATATACGTCTAATAAATAAACGGAGTGCCCTCGAGATGGGTCCCAAAGTGACATGCTGGATCAAGAACTGGTTGAGTGGAAGGCGACAGAGGGTAATGATCAATGGAGATCGCTCTGAGGAAAGGGATGTTACCAGTGGTGTGCCTCAAGTTTCTGTTCTTGGGCCTGTTCTTTTTAACATTTTTATAAACAATATTGCTGAAGGGTTTTCGGGTAAGATTTGCCTCTTTGCAGATGATACTAAAATCTGCAATAGAGTAGACACCCAGGATGGTGTGAATAACATGAAGAAAGACCTGGCGAAGCTTGAAGAATGGTCTGAACTTTGGCAGCTAAAATTTAATGCTAAGAAACGCAAGGTCATGAATTTGGGCTGCAAAAACCCGAGGGATGGGTACAGTTTAGGGGATGAACTTATGTGCACGATGGAAGAGCGGGACTTGGGTGTGATTGTATGTGATGATCTTAAGGTGGCTAAACAGGTTGAAAAGGTGACGGCGAAAGCTAGAAGGATGCTAGGTTGCATAGGGAGAGGTATGTCCAGTAGGAAAAAGGAGGTACTGATGCCCCTATATAGGACTCTGGTGAGACTTCATTTAGAATATTGTGCACAATTCTGGAGGCCGCACCTTCAAAAAGATATAAATAGGATGGAGTCGGTCCAGAGGAAGGCTACCAAAATGATGTGTGGTCTTTGTCATAAGGCGTATGGGGACAGACTTAAAGATCTCAATCTGTATACTTTGGAGGAAAGGCGGGAGAGGGGAAATATGATAGGGACGTTTAAATACCTACATGGTGTAAATGTACATGAGTCGAGTCTCTCATTTGAAAGGAAACTCTGCAATGAGAGGGCATAGGATGAAATTAAGGGGTGATAGGCTCCGGAGTCATCTGAGGAAATACTTTTTTACGGAAAGGGTGGTAGATGCGTGGAACAGTCTCCTGGAAGAGGTGGTGGAGACAGAGACTGTGTCTGGATTCAAAAGGGCCTGGGATAGGCACGTGGGATCTCTCAGAGAGAGAAAGAGATAATGGTTACTGCAGATGGGCAGCTCTATGACCTCACAATGCAGGTGCACAGAGCCTTAGCCTATAGGAAGAGGAGATGCAAATGTTAAGAGCCTTAGCCAATAGGGAGAGGAGGAGACAGTGGATGCTGCAGATGGGAGACTGGATGGGCCCATTTGGCCTTTATCTGCCATCATGTTTCTATAACTATAAAGCTCTATGACCTCACAATGCAGGTGTAAAGAGCCTTAGCCAATAGGAAGAGGAGATGCAAATGTTAAGAGCCTTAGCCAATAGGGAGAGGAGGAGACAGTGGATGCTGCAGATGGGAGACTGGATGGGCCCATTTGGCCTTTATCTGTCATCATGTTTCTATGTTTTAACAACTTTGAATAGTTTTGTGTCATCTGCAAATTTAACTGCCCGCCCCCCTTTAAGTGGCGGTAGGGTTTTTGTTTTTGTTTTTTTAATCACCGGCAGCTGTGGTAAAAGTTCCGACACTCATAGGAATTCTATGAATGTGGGAGCTTTTACCGTAGCAACCAGCAATAATAATAATAATTTAAAAAAACCTAACGCAGCTTAATAAAAGGGGGCCTTAATCACCTCACTTGTTATGATTACCAGGTTATTTATAAATGTTAAATAGCACCGGTCCCAGTATATATCCCTGCAGCCCTTCAAATATTCACCCTTCTCTACTGAGAAAAATGGCCATTTAAGCCTGCCTCCGTTTTTGTTCAATAACACATTCCTAATCCGGAACAGAATATTGCCTCCTATCCCATGACTAACTTTCTCAGAAGTCTCTCATGAGTAACCTTGTCAAAGGCTTTCTTAAAAACTGGCTTCATCGACATGTTTATTCTCGCCTTCAAAAGAAGTGAAGGAAATTGGTGAGGCAGGACTTTCCTTAGCTGAATCCATGCTCACTCTGTCCCATTAAATCATGTTTGTCCATATGTTCTTTAATTTTATTCTTTATAATAGTTTCCACTATTTTGCCCAGGACTGAAGTCAAATTTACCAGTCTGTAGATTTCCCAGATCACCCTTGGAACCCTTTTTAAAAATCAGTATTACATTTGCCACCCTCCAACCTTCATGTACCACAGACAATTATAGCAACAGGTGACAGATATGTAACTAACAGCAGGTCAGCAGTTTAAGATTTGAGTTTTTTCAGTACCTTAAGGTGCATGCCATCCAGTCCAGGTGATTTGCTACTGTTTACTATGTTGATTAGGCTAATTATGTCTTCCAGGTTCACCCAGATTTCTTTCAGTTACTCCGCATTATCACCCTTGAAAACCATTTCTGCTTTATGTAGATCTTTTCTATCTTCCTCTATAAAGACCGAAGCAAAGAACTCATTCAGTCTCTCCGCTATGGCTTTGTCCTCCCCGAGTGCCTCTTTTGCTCCTTCATGGTCCAACGAGCCCACAGATTCCCTCACAGCCTTTCTACTTCTGATGTACCTGAAAAAGTTGTTATTGTGAGTTGTCGTCTCTGTGGTAAGTTGCTTTTCATATTCTCTTCATCAGTGCTTTGCATCTAACTTGCCGGTGCCTTTACTACTTTTTATTTTCAGCATTCGGATCCTTTTTCCATTCTTTGAAGGCTTGATCTTCCTTTAAACATTTGGTTTTAAAGAGGCAAGAATTGGTTTACACGCAAGACAATGACTAATAAAACTTAGGGCTCCTTTTACTAAGGTCCTTAACGCGCTAAATTGCCCTGCGTGCTAGACCTTAACGCCAGCATTGAGCTGGCGTTATTCTAGAAGCGTACCGCGTGGTAATTTCATGCGTGCGCTAAAAACGCTAGCGCACCTAAGTAAAAGGAGCCCTTAGTAATACTATTTACTGAAAGTAATCTTGCAAAGCCAAGTCTTCCTCTTGGTATTCTCCACAATTATGTTCTTATAAGCGGGACGGCCATAGGCTTGAGAGAACGTGACCCAAATCTAGCAGCGATTTGGATACAGCAAGTTGGATGCATCAGATTTGTTTGTATGAAAATGAGATCTTGGATAAAAATTTCCAAGTTTGTTTAAAATTTGATTAACCGCCCACATCTGGAGTACTGTGTCCAGTACTGGTCGCCGTACCTTAAGAAGGACATGGCGATTCTCGAGAGGGTCCAGAGAAGAGCGACAAGTTTCAAGTTTTATTAGTGCTTGATAAATCGCTTATTGAATATCTAAGCGATGTACAATTCAAATAAAATAGAAAGACAAAAACAATGACTTTAAATAAAACATACTGGGTAGACATACATGAATCGTGAGGATTGGGGGGGAAAGTTACAATATGTTTGTAGAAGAAAAAATACATCAAAGGGAAAATAACTCAGGGAAGGGTAAAAGAAGAAAAAAAAGAGAAAAAAAAAAATTGTAGGATGTCAAGCCTAGGACAAAAAACTTCTATGTCTGGGGGTCATATATTAAAAGCATCCTTAAAAAAATAGGTTTTTAAAGCTCTTTTAAAAGAAAATAGGTACTTTATGTCTTTTATGTACTGGGGCATAGAGTTCCACAAAAGAGGGGCAATAATTGAAAACATGTCTTGTCTTCTAGTTCCAATTATTTTCAGGGATGGAACTGTTAACAGATTGTTTGAAGCTGATCGGAGGGTCCGTGAAACGTTGTATGGAATGAGCAGTCTAGTGATGAACTAGGGTTCATTATGGGTCATAGATTTGAAAACTAGCAGTAATATTTTGAACAAAATGGATGATAAAGGGCATGGAAAACCTTTCGTATGCTGAAAGGTTGGAGAAGCTGGGGCTCTTTACCCTGGAGAAGCGTAGACTTGGAGGGGATATGATAGAGACTTAATAGATCATGAAAGGCATAGAGAAGGTGGAGAGGGACAGATTCTTCAGACTAGCGGGGTCAACAAAAACAAGAGGGCATTCAGAAAAACTGAAGGGAGACAGATTCAAAACGAATGCTAGGAAGTTCTTCTTCACTCAGAGGGTGGTAGACACCTGGAATGCGCTCCCAGAGGAGGTGATAGGGCAGAGTACAATATTGGGCTTCAAAAAAGGATTGGATGACTTCCTGAAGGAGAAGGGGATTGAAGGGTATAGGTACAGGTACTAAATGCACAGGGGACGAATAATTTAGATAAGGACCAATTACAGGTCACGGACCTGGGGGGCCGTCGCGGGAGCGGACTGCTGGGCGCGATGGACCCCTGGTCTGACCCAGCAGAGGCAATACTTATGTACTTATGTAATCAAAATTCTAGGCGGTGTACAATATAAAATACATGTAACTATTTAAAATTAACAAAATACAAATACTCGGGGGTCTAGATACGAGACATGACATACAGAAACACATGGAGTATGGGAAGAACTACAATCTTTGAAGATAAAGAACAAGAAAGGAAAAAACAAAAGTGGGGGGAGGGGGAGACTGATCTTCCTGTTGTCCTAACAAGGACAGTTATGTTCCAAATGCGTCATTAAATAAAAAAAAGTTTTTAATTTTGACTTGAAACGGTTTAAAGTTAATTCTTCTCTTAAGTAACCTGGGGTGGAGTTCCATAGAGAAGGGGCAGTGACTGAGGATATACTAAGACGCGTGTATATGTGTCTCAGTGATGGAATAACATGAATATTGTGTGAGGTAGAACGAAGAGACCTGCGGGGAGAGTATGGTATAAGTAAATTATTGATAAATTCTGGTTGGTTATTTGTTTTTCACTTAAAAGTTAATAAGATTCTATGCTCGATAGGTAACCAATATTATCCTACTCTTGACACTGGAAGGAGCTGTTTAAGTTGGTCAAGAACCTTACCACTGTCGGCGACAATAAACTTGCTTTTTATTTTGCAGATGATGTAAAACGACTGAGGCCTAGACTCTCAAAAAGCTAAGTTAAAAACCGACGGCTGCTATCGCAGCCATTATAGTAGCAATTTTTTTAAAAAGTGAGGCCTTCGCTCAAAAAATGCTCATGCAATGAGGTTGGCGGAGAGCAGCAAAGATTCGCTAAATATGCATGTGCCCATCAATGGCGATAGCGATGGGCACATGCGCAGAACAAACGCAAAAACAAAATAAAAAGCCCACCCAACAACAAATTGAGCTGCCAAAATCAAGCAGTGGGCGAGATGCCCACTCTCCCGCCACTAAACAACCCTTGGAATGCTAGATTGTATCTTAGATTTGAATGAGGCGCTTAGGTCTTTTCTTTATGGCATGGAATTCTTCTTAGTTTTAACCTTGTATTTTATATGTAAACTGCTTAGAACTTCTGCAAGATTTGTAATATCAAATTTTAACCTTGAGACATGTCACAATATGCACAGACTTATTTCAATACACTTGCTACTTTTGTTCACACTCGGGTAAATAAATTAAGCGCCCCTCATATAGACAGGAATAAGGCCCATATGGAGTGGAGTCGACTCCACTGGCTGGTAATTATCAAGTGTCATCACTAGCAACAGAAAGGGGTTATGTAGACAGGAGGCACTTCTATTCTGAATGATTTTCTGCTGGCTGCAGAAGCTATTAATGCACTTGTATGAAACATATTTGCAGTAGCGTACCAAGGGGGGGAAGTCCGCCACGGGTGCAGCCTTAGGGGGGGTGCACAGCTGGCTGGGTCCCTATCGCGCTTCCACCCTCCCAGTGAAAGCAGCATCGGCGCCATTACCGAAAAAGGTAATGGCGCCAGGCCTTGGAGCACCGAGGCAGACAACTTCCCCCCCTCCCAGCCGACTCCCCTCTGACCCTCCTATCTCTCGCCCCCCCGAGTGAACCTTTCTGACCCTCCCAGCGAAAGCAGGAAACCTCCGTCCAGTAGCGTCGGCTGCTTCTCTGCTTTCTCCTCCCTCTGCCGCATCACTGATGACGTCATCAGTGACGCGGCAGAGGGAGGAGAAAGCCGAGAAGCAGCCGACGCTACTGGAAGGAGGTTTGCTGCTCTCGCTGTGAGGGTTGGAAAGATTCACTGGGGGGGAGATCGTAGGGTCAGCGGGGTTCGGCTGGGAGGGGGGAAGCGGTCTGCCTCGGTGCTCCATTACCTTCTTCGGGCAGCAGCAGCTTTTACAATTCGCTGCTATTGCTGGCTTCAGGCCTTCCTCTCTGCTGGGTCCTGCCTACTTCCTGTTTTCATGAAGACAGGACCCGACAGAGAGGAAGGCCTGAAGCGGGCAACAGCAGTGAATTGTGAATGCTGCTGCTGCCCGATGAAGTTCAGGACATCAGGACATGGGGGAAGGAGCAGGGAGAAATCGGCTGCTGGCTTGGGGGTGAGGGTAGGGAAAGAATCGTGGCAGTGGAGAAATTGGCACCATGGCTTTGTGGGGGCTAGGGGGAGAGAGAAAGAAAGGCAGAAATAAAGAGGGGGTCAGGGGGAGAGAAAAAGAAAGGCAGAAAGAAAGAGGGGGACCAGGGGGAGAGAAAAAGAAAGGCAGAAATAAAGAGGGGGTCAAGGAGGAGAAATAGAAAAGCAGAAAGAAAGAGGAGGGCCAGGGGAGAGAGAAATAAAGAGGGGGGGGGCCAGGGGAGAGAGAAAGAAAGGCAGAAATAAAGAGGGGGGGCAGGGGGAGAGAGAAAGAAAGGCAGAAATAAAGAGGGGGTCAGGGGGAGAGAGAAAGAAAGGCAGAAATAAAGAGGGGGTCAGGGGGAGAGAGAAAGAAAGGCAGAAAGAAAGAGGGGGACCAGGGGGAGAGAGAAAGAAAGGCAGAAATAAAGAGGGGGTCAAGGGGGAGAAATAGAAAGGCAGAAAGAAAGAGGAGGGCCGGGGGAGAGAGAAATAAAGAGGGGGGCCAGGGGAGAGAGAAAGAAAGGCAGAAATAAAGAGGGGAGCCAGGGGGAGAGAGAAAGAAAGAGGGGGGGGGGGCAGGAGAAGAAAGAAGAAGGACCAGAAGAAGGACCAGAGACTCATGAAATCACCAGACAAAAAGGTAGGAAAAATGATTTTATTTTCAACTTAGTGATCAAAATGTGTCCGTTTTGAGAATTTATATCTGCTGTCTATATTTTTCACTATGGCCCCCTTTTACTAAACCGCAATAGCGTTTTTTAGCGCAGGAAGCCTATGAGCGTAGAGAGCAGCGTGGGGCATTTAGCGCAGCTCCCTGCGCTAAAAACCGCTATCGAGGTTTAGTAAAAAGGGAGGGGGAATATTTGTCTATTTTTGTATAGTTGTTACTGAGGTGACATTGCATAAAGTCATCTGCCTTGACCTCTTTGAAAACCCGCGGAATATAAATGATAATTAACATTTTCTCTGCGTACAGCGTGCTTTGTGTTTTTAAAATTTTATTGTTGGTAGATCATTTTGACTTGGCAACAAAGGTAAGGGGAGGGAGGGAGGGGAGCTGCTGAAAGACATCTAGTAATCCTTGCAGGCTTGACTGTGCAGGGAATTATTTTTGTAAAATCATGTTTTGTTATGTGACTGGCATTATCTAGACTTTAATTTCTATGAATGAATAGAATGAAAATGATATAAAATTACTTGCTTGTTTTTATGTGCGTGCTCTGAAGGAAAGTGGAGAGAGAGTGGGCTGAGGATGCTGAAAGGAAATGGGGAAGAGAGTGGGGAGAAGACGCTGATTTATAAATTGACAATTGTACAGAATATTGTTTCTTTTTATACTTTAATATAAACAATTCAAGGCTTGTGTGGATGGAATCAGGTGGTTTGCAGGGATGGGGACCGAGCTTACGGGGATTAGTCCAATAAAATGGTATTTTTTTATTTCTCATTATTTGTTTTATTTTTATTTGTTAATTTGTAAAGTGGTGATTGTTATGTATCAGTTTTTTCAAATTTACATCTACTGTCTTTATATTTTGCACTGTATTAGAGGACATGTGTTACTGTTTTTGTGGTGTTGCATTGTATCCAGGGTCTGGTTTCTTGGCGGTTCAGTTTAACTTTTGTCTACATATTTCTATTTTTAGTTTGTGATTATTCTATAGTGGGCGAAGGTGTATCTCTGTTCTGTGTGTATGAAAAGAACATAGTTTTCAGTTGGCATTGACTACAGGATCAATTGACTGTGCGGGATCTGGCTTGTTTAGTTTTACAATGTATGTGTTGATGTTCTAGTGCTCACTGCAGTGTTTAAGATGCTGCCTTTTCCTAGGTATACTCTTGTTGTGCGATATGTGGATTGTTACTAAAAATCATATTTTTTATATAGATGAGGGGGTGTCAAAAAATGATGGGCCCCGGGTGCCACACACCCTAGGTACGCCACTGCATATTTGTAACCTGCTTGATTTATGGCTGCCATGAAGCAAATCTCTTGTGCTCAATAAAAGATCAACAGTGTAAAGGTTTACTAAAATCAGATAAACTGCTAATCTGATTAATAAAGAAGATAATCTTGTATATTTTAAATACAGTGATAATTTTCCAAATGGTGGCAGTTTTATAAAATGATAAATCATATCTGCCCCTCCCCCCCACCACTTTGAGGCACTTGGACTACCACGTTTTCCCACAAATAAGACAGTGTCATTAATTTTGGGTCCAAAAAAACCACACTAGGGCTTATTTTCAGGGATGTCTCGGACTGGAAAAGCGTCACGCGTGGAGTGCCGCAGGGTTCTGTGCTCGGACCCGTGCTCTTCAACATATTCATCAACGACCTGGAAATTGGTACGACGAGCGAGGTGATTAAATTTGCAGACGATACGAAGTTATTCAGAGTAGTGAAGACGCAGAAGGATTGCGAAGACCTGCAACATGACATAAACATGCTCGAGAAATGGACCGCGACATGGCAAATGAGGTTTAACGTGGAAAAGTGTAAGGTGATGCATGTCGGTAACATAAATCTTATACACGAATACAGGATGTCCGGTGCAGTACTCGGAGAGAGTGTAGCGAAGTAGTTAAAGCTACAGCCTCAGCATCCTGGGGTTGTGGGTTCAAATCCACACTGCTCCTTGTGGCTCTGGGCAAGTCACTTAATCTCCCCATTGCCCCAGGTACATTAGATAGATTGAGTTGGAACCCAAGCATAGTACCGGGTAAAGCTTTGGATTCTTGCCCAGAAATAGCTAAGAAGAAAAAAAAAAAAAAAAAAAAATTTTAATTGAATCAGGTTGGGCAGACTGGATGGACCATTCGGGTCTTTATCTGCCGTCATCTACTATGTTACTATGTTACTATGTTATGTGAGCCCGCCGGGACAGATGGGGAAAAATGCTTAAGTACCTGGATAAATTCATGTAAATCAGAGAGACCCCCCCCAGGAAAGAGACTTGAGAGTACTAGTCGATGAAGCTGTCTTCGTAATGTGCGACAGCGGCAAAAAGGGCGAACAGAATGCTAGGAATGATTAAGAAGGAGATCACGAACAGACCGGAGAAGGTTATCAAGCCGCTGTACCGGGCCATGGTACGCCTTCACCTGGCGTACTGCATCCAGCACTGGTCACCGTACACAAAGAAGGACACGGTACTACTCGAAAGGGTCCAGAGAAGAGCAACTAAAATGGTTAAGGGGCTGGAGGAGTTGCTGTACAGTGAGAGATTAGAAAAACTGGGCCTCTTCTCCCCTGACAAGAGGAGACTGAGAGGGAACATGATCGAAACATTCAAGATAATGAAGGGAATAGACTTAGTAGATAAGGACAGGTTGTTCACCCTCTCCAAGGTAGGGAGAACGAGAGGGCACTCTCTAAAGTTGAAAGGAGATAGATTCCGTACAAACGTAAGGAAGTTCTTCTTTACCCAGAGAGTGGTGGAAAACTGGAACGCTCTTCCGGAGGCTGTTATAGGGAAAAACACCCTCCAGGGATTCAAGACAAAGTTGGATAAGTTCCTGCTAAACTGGAGTATACGCAGGTAAGGCTAGTCTCAGTTAGGGCACTGGTCTTTGACCTAAGGGCCGCCGCGTGAGCGGACCGCTAGGCATGATGGACCACTGGTCTGACCCAGCAGCGGCAGTTCTTATGTTCATGTACAACAATCATCTCTCCCTTCCTCTTGTCCACCCCAATTGTTCCTCTTTCCTTTCTCCCCCCACCATGTGCAGCATCTTTCTATCCCTCCCTCCCATCACCCTGTGCAGCAGAACCCTGCTGGCCTTCCCATCGCGAGACTGACACACTTCTGCTACGAGGCCTCCAAAAACAGCAACAGCGGCAGCGCTCTGAACGGGCTGCTTCACGGCATTCTTCACAATGGCATTCCCTCTGCCACATCACTGATGACATCATGAGTGATGCGGCAGAGGAAAGGCCCTGGCGGGGAAGGCTGCGAAGCATCCCGTGTGTCAGGGATGGCGTTGGGGAGTGTTGGGGACATTCGGGAGGGACTTCGGGGGTCAATCTTAATTAGGGCTTATTTCTGGGGTAGAGCTTATATTAGGAGCACCTTTAAAAATCATGCTAGGGCTTATTTTCAGGGAAACACAGTAGGTTAAATTGCATATTTTGGTAACTATGTAGAGTTGATGGCTGCCCTTGCGAACAGGGATTCTGTGTCCCCTGCACTATGGTAATAACTACAATATTCTCTGTTGAATATGCTATTTTATACTCTGTAATTAATGATAAATGTCATGGCCCAAATTTCTGTCATCAGTATAACGTTCCATATGAATCTTTGGGGCTCATCTGAAATACTTTGTGGGACTGGTGCATGGCTATACACTAGAGCAGGGGTGTCAAAGTCCCTCCTCGAGGGCCGTAATCCAGTCGGGTTTTCAGGATTTCCCCAATGAATATGCATTGAAAGCAGTGCATGCACATAGATCTCATGCATATTCATTGGGGAAATCCTGAAAACCCGACTGGATTCTGGCCCTCGAGGACCGACTTTGACACCTGTGCACTAGAGAATGAGAAGGGGACAAATTTGGCCCCGTTCCTGCAGGAACTCAATTTTCCCATCCCGTTCCCACGAATTTTGTCACGGGGTCGGAACTTGCAGGAATGGAGTGGGGACAAGACTCGCCAGGATGGGGAAAAGAGTTCCTGTGGGGACGGGGAAAAATTTGTCCCCGTGTCACTCTCTAATGTGGAGCCATGAAACTTACAAGATATTCCACACTTCATTTCAGTGAGGCAAATGCATCTAGTAAATGGGCCCAAGTCTAGGGAAAACCAAGCCATTGTGACATCACCGATGAGGTTGGCTCTTAGGCATTGGTGGAATCAGGCATTATGACATCACAATAGGAGGGGCCGCTGAAAAGTTCCCAGCCCAACCAAGAAGAAAATGATGTGGCGTAGAGAATGACACGAGGATTGAGAAGGCACTCAAGTAGGTGATGTCATTCAACAGTGCTGGGGCAGAACGACTCTCCCATAGCTCAGAGTAGAGAATAACATGGGGACAAATTTGTCCCCACCCTGCAGGAACTCAATTTCCCCATCCCGTCCTGCCCCTGCCCCATTCCTGTAAACTCTGCCTTAACTGCTCAAGAATCAAACACTTATGATTTTAAAGTGTTTGAGACTTGTGCAGATGAGGACGGAGCTTAGGCATTGGTGGAATGAGGCATTATGACATCACAATCTGAGCTCTAGAATGTTGCTACTTAGGATTTTAAAGGGTTTGAGGCTTGTGCAGATGAGGGCGGAGCTTAGGCATTGGTGGAATGAGGCATTATGACATCACAATCTGAGCTCTAGAATGTTGCTACGTATGATTTTAACGTGTTTGAGGCTTGTGCAGATGAGGGCGGAGCTTAGGCATTGGTGGAATGAGGCATTATGACATCACAATCTGAGCTCTAGAATGTTGCTACGTATGATTTTAACGTGTTTGAGGCTTGTGCAGATGAGGGCGGAGCTTAGGCATTGGTGGAATGAGGCATTATGACATCACAATCTGAGCTCTAGAATGTTGCTACGTATGATTTTAACGTGTTTGAGGCTTGTGCAGATGAGGGCGGAGCTTAGGCATTGGTGGAATGAGGCATTATGACATCACAATACAAGGTGCCACTGAAAGGTTCTCAGCCCAGCCAAGAAGAGAATGATGTGGAGTAGAGAATGACACGGGGACAAATTTGTCCCCATCCCCGCAGGAACTCAATTTCCCCATCCCGTCCCTGCATGTTTTGTTGCTGTCCCTGCTCCATTCTTGTAAGCTCTGCCTTAACTGCTCAAGCATCAAATACTTATGATTTTAAAGTGTTTGAGACTTGTGCAAATGAGGCCAGCGCTTGCAGGAACGGGACAGGGACAGGAAAAGAACTTGCCGAGATGGGGGAAATATTTGTCCCCGTGTCATTCTCTACTATGCACAAAGCTACAAAGCCTCCTTTGGCAAATAAAGTTGAAATATACAGCTGCATACAAACCTTCTTCACAAAAATACACAAATTTATTTATTCATTCAATTTTCTATACCATTCTCCCAGGGGAGCTCAGAACGGTTTACATGAATTTATTCAGGTACTGAAGCATTTTTCCCTGTCTGTCCTGGTGGGCTCACAATCTATCTCATGTACCTGGGGCAATGGGGGGATTAAGTGACTTGCCCAGGGTCACAAGGAGCAGCGTGGGTTTGAACCCACAACCACTAGGTAGCTTTAACCACTGCGTCACTCTAGAAATCAAAATGTAGCAAAAGTGAGTTGATTATAGTACAGTGAAGCCATTGTGACATCACTGATGAGGCATTGGTGGAATGAGGCATTATGACATCACAATTCCAGCTCTGGTTATCAGAGGCTGAAACCTTTCACACTATTTACTCAATTTTCTATACCATTCTCCCAGGAGAGCTCAGAATGGTTTACATGAATTTATTCAGGTACTCAAGCATTTTTCCATGTCTGTCCTGGTGGGCTCACAATCTGTTTAATGTACCTGGAGCAATGAGGGGGATTAAGTGACTTGCCCAGGGTCACAAGGAGCAGCGTGGATTTGAACCCAAAACCCTAGGGTGCTGAGGCTGTAGCTTTAACCACTGCGCCACACACTTCCCTGTTAAAATAATTCTGTGTATAAACCTAATTCATAAATGGAGAGATTACAACGCAATAGCTGTTGCTTGAACCTGTATTTACGTAATCTGACCAAACTACTTCATTTTAGACATATTACAGATTGGTGATCTCACCACTTATGTCTCAGTTTAACAAGTAAATTGCTCTAAGATGTTCTGAATTTATTACACCTACACACAAACTACCACCCTTAAATCAATAGCAAGACCAGGAATGCGCTCTTGAGAAAGCTGTCAAAAACTCTTACCTGAAAGTAACCAGATGTGATGGTTGACAGCTCAGGAACCATTTCTCTATACGACAGCATCGGAAGGAGAGAAAGTACTGCACGAAGCCAGGAACATTCCAGACACTCAAAGCTTCTTCAGTATTTGGATTTCTGCAAGCTACAAGTGGAGTAAAGTACTAGACAAATCCCGGCTCCCTTAAGACAAGGCAGTGTGGCGAAGGCCAACAAATTGGAACTCTTCCATCTTGTTTCTTAGGTTTTCTGGCATTTGCATACAGACATTTCAAACAAGGTTTGGACGAGTTCCTGGAGGAAAAATCCATAGTCTGCTATTGAGGGAGACGTGGGGGATGCCACTGCTTGCCCTCGATCGGTAGCATGGAATGTTGCTACTCTTTGGGTTTTGGCCAGGTACTAGGGACCTGGATTGGCCACCCTGAGAACGGGCTACTGAGCTTGATGGACCATTGGTCTGACCCAGTAAGGCTATTCTTATGTTCTGGAACTCGTAAGAGCGGATAGTGTAGCTGGTTTTAAGAAAGGTTTGGACAAGTTCCTGGAGGAAAAGTCCATAGTCTGTTATTGAGAAAGACATGGGGGAAACCACTGCTTGCCCTCGATCGGTAGCATGGAATGTTGCTACTCTTTGGGTTTTGGCCAGGTACTTCTGACCTGGATTGGCCAACGGGAAAATTGGATACTGGGCCAGAAGGACCACTGGTCTGACCCAGCATGGCTATTCTTATGTTTATTATTTCTATTTACTATATGATCAGCCATTGATAGTGGCACTTTACAATCTTTAAAATCTGTCTGCTCTGTGACACCTGGCCTGCTATGGTCTCTATTGCAACATTGCTATTGGGATGTCCTATCTTCCCTGCTTTAGAAACATAGAAACATAGAAAAATGAAGGCAGATAAGGGCTATAGCCCATCAAGTCTGCCCACTCCACAGACCCACCCCCTAAGTCTGCTCTAGAGCCCCCGCTCCAAATGAACCATCCTTACATTCACCCTCTCAGGGATCCCACATGGGCATCCCATTTACCCTTAAAATCTGGCACGCTTTGGTGATACTTTTAAAAGATACCTTTCTCCAAACCATGCACCATAAACTAAACCTTCCTCAAATACAAGACGAATGGAGATATATAAATTGAACTAGAAACTTCTAGAAGTCATACATTGCAACACTGAGAAAGAGAACTAGAAATGCATTTTCTCCTATACTCAATAACAAACAGATCAGAGCTACTCAAATGGAGGGCCACGGTCTGTGGTGTGGACCCTGAAGCCCTCCCGAGTGAACCACAGCAGTTCCTGGAGAAGAACGTAGGGCAGGGGTGTCAAAGTCCCTCCTTGAGGGCCGCAATCCAGTCGGGTTTCCCCCAATGAATATGCATGAGATCTATTAGCATACAATGAAAGCAGTGCATGCAAATAGATCTCATGCATATTCATTGGGAAAATCCTGAAAACCTGACTGGATTGCGGCCCTCGAGGACCGGAGTTGCCCACCCCTGTTATAGATGTTCTAAGTCTGAGGCAATTTTCCACCTAGTATTACTGATAAGATAAATAGGTAGCTTTTTAGGTGGGTTTATTATCATCAATATTCAATGGAAAAGTAGGAAAACTCTTTTTTCTGGGGCCATATGGTAACCCTACATATTGCAATCAATTTGGCTACGATAATTGAACTCAACGATCTTCCTGAGAAGCCTTCGTTTCATGCATCTGTTCACATCAGGCTCCAGGTTCTGCCCCCCCTCCCCCCCACTATCTTGAGTCTTGTTTCCTTACTCCTATGTAGGTACAGCACTGATGTCCTGGCTGTGCATACAGAGACCTTGGCACAAAGCGCTACCCCACTCAAGGTTTTCCACGTTTGTTGCAGCAGCTTTTAGCTCTGGCCCCAGCTTCTTGTACTCTCCCTGCTCTGCCATCTCCAAGGCCAGCCTCTTAGCAATAGAAACAGCACCTGCAGCTCCGGCTCCCCTTGGTACTCTGGACCGGCTCCTTTTTTTCCTACTGTTCCACTAGCTCAGTGGCAAATTTGTGGTTTCACCTTTCCCTCTCACTGAGCAGCTCCTGCTTTAGAAGTTGCTTCTCAGTTCATTGCACTGCTTTCACACACCTTGCTTTAACCAAACTCCCAGCTTGTCAGCACTCTGCAGCCTTTAGCTTACTCTGAAGTTCAGAAATACACTCTTCCCCTGCCCTTCAATTAAGAAACAGCCTCCCAGATTTAATTGTTTGCCACTTTTAAATTTACCAGCTTCTCTGGCTGTTTGTGGCTAACCCTAAAGCCCAAAATACACACTCTCCTTTTCTTCATGTTACTCCCTGTCCATTTTTCTCTGCTGCTCTAGCAGCACTCTCAGCATTGCAATTGTCAAACAGAAAAATATAGGGCTGCATTTCAATTAAAATTACAGTAATCACAATTAATTGTGCAATTAAAGATAGGGCATAGCCAACAGCCCATTGGGTGGAGCACAGAAAGGGACCATGCATTTCCTGCCCACATTTGCTGGTGGGGAGACCAAAGCCCCGCCAGCTGAAGAAATCCATTGCCAAAGCTGCTTCCTTCCTCCCAACGCTGGTGCTGGCACTTCCCAAGCATGTTTGGGAAGTGCAATTGTCAGAGGCAGGAGGCATGCCACTGACTTATGAGGATGAAGGGGGCAACTCGGGCAGCAGATTTCTTCGGATGATGAGGCTTCAGTTAACCGTCACTATTGAAATGGTACGGCAGCTTTGGAGAGTGACTGAGCACAAAGGAGGGGGGCCAGGACTCTGATGCCCCCCCCATATCTTCCTTTCTCCCACCCCACAGGACCCACTCTCTCTCCTTCCCCTACCAATCTCCAGGTCCAACTCTTTTTCTCTCCCCACTCCCCAAATCCCCAGGACCAACTCTCTCCCTCACCCACCAGCCCAACTCTCTCTCCCTCCTACCCAGCCCCCAGGTCCAACTTTCTTTTTTTGAAATGTTTTATTTTCAATTTAACAAAAGCCAACAAAAGAAAAAAAATAAGTAAATATACAAATCTCCAGGCACATAATACAGCAATACAAAAACACCATAATCCCCCTACCCAAAATATAAAATTATATAAAAAGATCGCCCATGATCATATCAGTCACAGTATCATACAAGAAAAAAAATATTAAACGGGTACAACTAAAAAATAAATAAATAAATGGATATATGTAGATATATATACATAGAAATATTAAGAAGTTGAAGATTCAGAGTCTCTCCATTGCAAATAAATGTCCCAAACTTTATGAAACGCTTGTAAACGTCCATATTTGGAGACAGTCAATTTCAACATTACACAAAGTACAATTTCCGCAACAAATGGGTCACAGTAGGTGCATAATTCTTCTTCCAGTGGGATGCTATGAGCAACTTGCCAGATGCAAAAAAATAATAAGCTAAAGTGTGTCGGGCTTTAGACACATGTGGAGGCTTCACATGTAATAAACAATAAATAGGATCCTGCGGATAAAGATCCCCAGTAACAAGATGGTAAGTAAAAAGCAAACGAACCCAAAACCTATGAATAATGGGGCATTTCCACCATATATGTAAAAAATCCCCCACATCACTATCATCACTATAAATCTTATGTAGTCGCTGGGGAGTATAATATCATTTATACAATATTTTATGCCCATTTTCATTCAGGTTACTGGATAAAGAAGTAATTGCCGCTGCTGGGTCAGACCAGTGGTCCATCGTGCCCAGCAGTCCGTTCACGCGGCGGCCCCCCAGGTCAAAGACCAGTACCCTAATTGAGTTTAGCCTTACCTGCGTACGTTCTGGTTCAGCAGGAACTTATCTAACTTTGTCTTGAATCCCTGGAGGGTGTTTCCCCCTATGACAGACTCTGGAAGAGCGTTCCAGTTTTTCACCACTCTCTGGGTGAAGAAGAACTTCCTTACATTAATACGGAATCTGTCCCCTTTTAACTTTAGAGAGTGCCCTCTCGTTCTCCCTTCCTTGGAGAGGGTGAACAACCTGTCTATTCCCTTCATTATCTTGAACGTTTCGATCATGTTCCCCCTCAGTCTCCTCTTTTCAAGAGAAAATAGGCCCAGCTTCTCTAATCTCTCACTGTACGGCAACTCCTCCAACCCCTTATCCATTTAGTCGCTCTTCTTTGGACCCTTTCGAGTAGTACCGTGTCCTTCTTCATGTACGGCGACCAGTGCTGGATGCAGTATTCCAGGTGAGTGCATACCATGGCCCGGTACAGCATCATGATAACCTTCTCCGATCTGTTTGTGATCCCCTTTCTTAATCATCCCTAGCATTCTCCTCAGGCCAGGATGCTTGAGATTCATGCCATATTTGTGCTGCATGGTGGGCCAAGGACCATCTGTGTTCTACATGCCACATGGGAGCCATGGGCTTGGCCTCCTCTAGTTCCCATGGGGGTGTAGGATTCCAGGTGGTTCAGGTTTCAGGCTAAAAGTCCTGGTTAGAACTGGGAAAGAGCAAATGTGAATCCTAAAACTTCTACCCCATTGCTCAGGTGTCAGGGTAACTCCCAAATCTGTTTCCCATTGAATTTTATAATGTTGTACAGGATCCGTCCGCATCAGAAGTACCCGACAGAAGGAAGATAACAAACCTCGACGTGGAGGCTGCTGTAAAACTTGTTCTAAATATGGAGATGGAAGAGAGTTCATCTCTAGCTTTTTTATACAAAAAAGTTCTGAGCTGAGTGTAACAAAACATAAGAACATAAGAACATAAGAATTGCCGCTGCTGGGTCAGACCAGCGGTCCATCGCGGCCAGCAGTCCGCTCACGCGGCAGCCCCCAGGTCAAAGACCTGTGCCCTAACCGAGACCAATCCCACCTGCGCTCGTTCTGGTTCAGCAAGAACTTGTCCAACCTTGTCTTGAATCCCTGGAGGGTGTTTTCCCTTATAACAGCCTCTGGAAGAGCATTCCAGCTCTCCACCACTCTCTGGGTGAAGAAGAACTTCCTTACGTTTGTACGGAATCTATCCCCTTTTAACTTTAGAGAGTGCCCTCTCGTCCTCTCTGCCTTGGAGAGGGCGAACAATCTATCTTTATCTACTGAATCTAATCCCTTCATTATCTTGAATGTTTCGATCATGTCCCCTCTCAATCTCCTCTTTTCAAGGGAGAATAGGCCCAGCTTCTCTAATCTCTCATTGTACGGCAGCTCCTCCAACCCCTTAACCATTTTAGTTGCTCTTCTCTGGACCCTTTCGAGTAGTGCCATGTCCTTCTTCATGTACGGCGACCAGTGCTGGACGCAGTATTCTAGGTGAGGGCGTACCATGGCCCGGTACAGAATTCGGCAAACCAAACTGTTCCTGTAATTCCTTCCAGTGCAAAATTCCCTGATCAGTCCATATCTGACCGAGTAAACATAAAGAAGCCTTGGCCCAACGCAAGAAAACAGACCAATAAATATCTACATGAAATCCAGGAGCATACAAGATAACCGTAAACCCAAAATATACATGGTTGGGAAACCAGAGCCGCCGGATCGAATACCTTATCTTCTTCACTGCAGGCAATTTCTAAATATGTTTCCTACCAGCAACCAGCGTTGAAATCGCAAGTGGCTGCAGGAAAGGTCGTCTCTGATGCAACTTCCGGTTGCGTCAAAGATGACCTTTACGGTAGCCACACGTGATTTCAATGCTCCGGCTGCTGGTAAAGAAGCACATTTAGAGAAATTCCCTGCCACGAAGGTAAGGCAGGGAGGGAGATGTGATCGGGCTCAGGCAGTGGCGATCAGGATGGAGGGAGGGAGATGCTTGGGCGGTGATCAGGTTCAGGCGGCGATCAGATTGGAGAGAGGGAGATGCTTCGGCGGCGGCTATCAGAATGGAGGGAGAGAGCACGATCGGTGACCGGTCATGTTCCCTCCCTTCACTGCAGAGACAAGGCCATTTACCGCTCCACGGGGCGGTGAATGGTCTTCTCCCCGTACCTGCGTCGACCACTTCCTTTCTCCCACCGTTTTGGCGGGTTACCCGCGGCTAGCAACCACCGTGCCATTCTCTAATTCCCAGCACTTTCTTCACCGTGTTTTGCCTCTCCTTCAGGAACAGACCAGATCTCCCACCATGTTATTTGCAGTTTCACTATATTCACAATGGTTTTTAAGAGAAAACAGCGAATAACATATGAAAAAGTTATTCGCGGTTTTTCTGTATTTGCGGTTCTATTAATCCCCTATCAGAGCGAATACGGAGGAAGAAGTGTATAGAACATAAATGTTGTCTATGTAGGGTTTATCTCAATCAGAGCAAGGCAAAAAAAAAAAAGCAGTTTTAAAGTCTTCTAATTTGATTTCCCATTTACAACGTGTGTCTAGATGTTCTCTCAGGGTTTCCGTAGCTGGCATTGTGGTTGTTGTAGGTTTCCAGGCTTTTCTTCTTCAGTCAGTGATGCTTCAGGAATCCAGGTAGTAGGGCCTGACAAAACCAATTCACTGATGCTCTTTTAAGTTATCCCTAAAAAATAAATACAAGAAATATGCTCTTGCACAGTAAAATAAGCTACCATATTTGGAAAAATAAACAGACAAGCAAAAGAGCTCAAAACAGATTCTCTGTCCACATCTTAGTATATTTTAAAATGGAAAGAGGGAACAGAAAATGTATTTATACTGTTTATCTCCCACCCTTTTCCAGGGCGAGGTACATACTTACATACGGAATATAAAATGGCATATAACATACACGTTGCATCCAGGACAAACATCACTATAAACATAAAACAATCCAGTGTTATTTTTGGCGACAGTCCATTCGTATCACTATGATTGAGAGAGTTATTTAAAGACACTCATAGGGCTCCTTTTACAAAGGTGCGTTAGGGCCATAACGCGCGGAATAGCGTGCGCTAGCCACTACCGCCTCCTTAAGTAGGCGGTAGTTTTTCGGGTAGCGCGTGCTATAGCGCACGCTAATCCGGTGCATGCGCTAAAAATGCTAGCACACTTTTGTAAAAGGAGCCCATACTGGTTTTAGACCACTTTTATTTTCTGCGATCATTTTATTCAACTGGACCCCTGAGGAAGGCATGTTCGCCGGGCCAGGGTCTTGTATGATTACTTATGTGGACCATTTTATTTGTGTTTACATTTTTGAAAGAAGTAATATATAAATCATCTTTTGGAACATCATTGTCTACAGTCTTCCTTTTATCGTTTGGGTTGTTTTTACTGTGGGCTACTGGGTCTGCCATTTTTGTTGCTTTTTGATGCGACTTAGGTGTGCTGGAGGCGTCAGCATATAGGTGAATGGGGCTTCTATTTTTTGAGGTATAGAGGACTCCAGTTTGATATTAAGGTGAAAAGATGTTTAATAATGCATTACTTAAGCAAAGCACATGAAAAAATATATATATGTTGCTTACTAAACCATTTTGGGGGGGTAAAAAGGACTTCTCTTTGATAATAATAGAAAAAGAAAACGTCTTATGCACAATGTTGACATCATTAATATGCACCTAGATGGAAGATTGCCACTAAAAAAAAAAAGGAATATGTGCTGGGGTTCCTGAACATACTAGGGATTTGAACCCATCACCTTGGGAAGATGGAAGAAGTGCCTTTAACCACTGAGCCACAGGAGGCTTCTTTTAGGCAGGGGTTCCTGCCAATTGAGATGATACTTTAGATCAGGGATCTCAAAGTCCCTTTTTGAGGGCCGCAATCCAGTCGGGTTTTCAGGATTTCCCCAATGAATATGCATTGAAAACAGTGCATGTACATAGATCTCATGCATATTCATTGGGGAAATCCTGAAAACCCGACTGGATTGCAGCCCTCAAGGAGGGACTTTGAGACCCCTGCTTTAGATCATAGCCATCTCAGGGAACAAATGTTTCCCTCTGGATCCTGGAAACGACAGAGTGCAAATATAAACTCATACTCTCTTATGAGACCAAAAAGAAACTGTGAAGGCAGGTGTAGGGAACTCTGGTCCTCTAGAGCCGTATTCCTGTCGGATTTTCAAGATTTCCCTAATGAATATGCATGAGATCTATTTGCATGCACTGCTTTCAATGCATATTCATTGGGGAAATCCTGAAAACCCAACTGTAATACGGCTCTCGAGGACCGGAGTTCCCTACCCCTGTGTTAAGGTATGGGGGAGGGAGGATTTGAACACAAGACCTGAGGAAGATAGAAGTGCCTTTAACCACTGAGCTAGAGGAGCTTTCATTTAGGCAGGGGTTCCTGCCATCTAGGTGCATATTGATGATGTCACAATGATGTCAAGATTGTGCAGGGGGAAGGATAGGAGTCGATGGGGCAGGGGTCCAGGACCAGGTGGGTGCATTGCGTGAGGGTTTTCAGCCAGGCAGGAGTGAGTAGGCATCATTCCTGCCATTTTTGCTGTCTTGGGTGGGCCATCAGCACCTGGGGGGGGGGAGGGGGCTTTCTTCTTTTAATGGGGCAGATTGTGTGTGTGTAACGCACGTAAATCTGTGCCACTGAAAAAAAGAAGCCCTAACATCAATGACAGGAGACTGCTTCCCCTGTCACTGCTATTAGGGCTCTGCGCATGGGTCAATCACTCAATGAGCATGATTGATCTGTTGGGTTTGCATGCAAATGATTTGCATCTCCGTGCAAATCATTTGCATGTAAACTTGGTAGTGCATCAATCGCTGGTTCACAAATCGGCCAACAGTGATCCAATCGGTATTACCAACTGACTTTAGTGTATGTAGCCCTTAGTGGTTACATACAGGGAAACTTGTTTTTTGACTGCTAGGAGATAAGATATATCTTATTTGTATCAACTACTCACTGATGACGGTACTTTGCTGTCTTATTCTAAGTTAAGGACAGATAAAGGCTGGACTAATTTAGATATACAGTGGTACCTTGGTTTACGAGCATAATTCGTTCCAGAAGCATGCTCATAAGCCAAAATACTTGTATATCAAAGCGAGTTTCCCCATAGGAAATAATGGAAACTCGCTTTGATACGTTCCCACCCCTACCCCCCACGTCCATCTGGCACCAATACACAGCCCACAGGATGTGCTGGTGCCGCTAGAAGATCTTCCTGCTCTGCCAGCCTTGAGCATACATCTGCGCATGCTCAAGGCCTTCTAATTCTCCCTCTCGCCGATTGTGTCGATTCTGAGATTTGTTTTCTTAACTGTTTTTTTTTATTCTTTGCATTCTTATTTTGTTGGAATGCAACTTTATCTTTGCAAAGTTAGTAAAAATGATTAAAAAAAAAAGTTAGATTGCTGGTTAATATTACGGTAGTTGGGTAAAGTTTTCCAAAGTTTTGCTGCTTGATAAGCCTATGTGGAGTTAAAAGATCTAATGTATGTTATTTCATAATGACTGGCTACCAAAAAGTGTCAGTTCTCAGATTCAAAGATGGATTATTGGAAAAATTTGAGGCATATAATCTTGAGTTTTTCCAAAATGTATTTTAAATAGTATATTCAATAGCTTAAAACACAACAGAGCTTTTGCATAAGAAAGCTAGTGAAATCTATGCTGTAAAGCTCTGCTGTGTTTTGAGCTATTGAATATACTATTTAAAATACATTTTGGAAAAACTCAAGATTATATGCCTCAAATTTTTCCAATAATCCATCTTTGAATCTGAGAACTAATATATATAACTAATATAACATATATATATATAAAATGTATTTTTTTTGGCTGGATTGTTTGCAGGCTGTGAAAAAGTGTGGAAATGAGATATAGACTCGGCTGCATGGGAATAAGTGGGTCAAAACTTAGTTTTTTAGGGGTGAGAACACTGTAGTGAGATGTGTGCTGGGGTGAAGACCTTTCAGGTGTCTTTGGCCAAGAATTCCATATATTCAGAAGAGATTAAAATGAAGGATAATGTTTTCAACCTTTTTTCTGTACTTTAGTGTGGTCTTGATCTAAGATGCTACTTCATATATATCTATCTATCTTTCACTGAGATTTTGGATATCTTCCCCATAGAAACTAAACAAATTAATGGGTATAAAAGCTTTAATCTATAAAGTAGCTATACGTTTCAGAGTAATGTAGAACTTTCAGTACTTGATTTCTTAACTATGTATGACATCTAACAACAGACAAACTACAGAAGAAGAGACTCTTCACATCAGAAAATATACACCAATGCTTTCAAAGTAGGTACTAGTTCATTTTATTTTATAAATACAGATGCCAAGTGCTCATTCCTTATAACCAAAAGAACACTGTAACGTGCCATCAATTACACTTTTATTATGTTTAGATAATTATTAAGCCAGAACAAGCAGATACTGTTAGGCTTGCTATAAAAATATAGCTAAGTGTTATCGTCCAAAACAAATACTCTGAAAATAGGTTATTTTTAAGGGAAAAGGCAATACTACATTTGTTATGAAAGAATACAAATTTTTCAACAGTGTCAAAGCAACCTGAAAATAAAGGGATTCTTGGCAGCTGAAATGCACAGTGTTAGCATTAATATTTTATTGTTAATTCCTGCATACTTCCTCAGCCTGCTTTGAAGATGAAGAGAGAAAAGTTGCATGACAGGGAAGATTGAATATGATCAAAATATTTATTTCTAAAATAAGACAATCAAGAACAATTTGATTATTAGGCAAACTTTCCAATGTAGAGTTTTAAAGTAACAGGAAATAAATTTTGGCCACTTTGATTGGAAAACTTATATTATCAGATAGGTCCCCAGACAGAAAGAGT
Organism: Geotrypetes seraphini; assembly: GCF_902459505.1. Taxonomy (NCBI): domain Eukaryota; kingdom Metazoa; phylum Chordata; class Amphibia; order Gymnophiona; family Dermophiidae; genus Geotrypetes; species Geotrypetes seraphini. The sequence goes on along the minus strand of NC_047089.1, from coordinate 13,652,279 downwards.
TTATTTTCACTGCTAGAACCCTGCTTTCAGTTTGTTTTAGTGACTGAGCACTGCCTCCCTGTGTTACAAATATATTTAACTCTGGAATGTTTTGCCTGGAATTTCACATCCCTTTGAGGAAGTCATAATACATCTTGAATAAAGAAAAACTGTTCACAAAGGAAAGATTATTTGAGCACCATAAATCAGTATAATACTTGGCTTCTGATATCTGTCTCCATGGGTATTTTGTAAGCCCATTACAAAGAAGTCTTTTCTCTTTTTTAGTATATCAGTTAGAAATTCTAATCTTATATTAGTTTCTTGAGCTCTGCAAATCAGCTGTAATCTAAATTTCAATCTGGGTGAAAAGGAAAGGTTAAAGTACTTACAAATGACAACAATGTACTTCGCAATATCAAAAGGCAGAGCAATAACTTCTGAAAACTGGATATACAGTACAGTGTGGAAGTGAGGAACAAGTAGAAAGTCATTTATTTTTACAATAAAAGATACATTTTTTTCAGAAGGCAAAGTACTACAATGACCCTTCCCCATTATATTTAATGGGTGTGACTTCGACATTCATGCAACTCTACAATATGATGGTAAAAAGAAAGAGCAGCAAAAGCAATCAACGCTTTGGTTGGATGAAACCTGAGCAATTCAAAAACAGACAGGAATATATGACTAACATTGACATGTCATGCATCACATTTTATCCATTTTTAAGCTAATTGTTGGTGCTTGCATGTCATATTAAATAATAAAATAATGAATCTTTGGGATATACCTATCATTTAACAGTTCTCTTCCCCACAAAATTATGGGTATATAATGTAAGGAATGCATATTTAATGAAGTTAAAAACAGCCTTTAAAAAAGTCATTTAACATTCTTACCATATATACCATTTTATTTAATGAACAGCCTTAAAAAGAATAAAAAAATGAATGTAACAGGCTGGGATCTGTCTACTGAAGGGTTTCTCCCATGTCAATCTCTATGGGAAAATACTGCATAAAAATGACCCTTAGGCTGAAACTCAAAGGAGCAAGCTCATTGCAAAATGAAGTGTGATCTCAATACATTGCACTGTTAAAATGTTTCTGTCCAAAGAATGTTACCGTTACATAATGGTACAAGGGCCACATGTGTGTGTCTGTTTAAACACACAAAATAGCACTAATGGAACAAAACCCAAGGTTGCTTTGCATTATACATATTCCACAGTTTCCACAGGCTATTCTTATGGTGAAGTCAGAAAGCAGCATACTGGAACAGTTCCAGAAGTTACCAAGAAATACAGGAACTGAAAAAAAAAAAACCCACCAGGCATGACAAAAATATTATTCCTCTTTCTTTCCGCAGTAAAAAATTCTAAACTACATTACTGGGATCAGAATGAAGCAAGAAAGACTAATGAAATATGAACAAACTGAAGACCAGGACTTATAAGTAGCCTCCCAAATCTAATTTTACACTAGTGTAGCTGAAAACTATATCACCCCAAATTGCCAAAATATTTTGAGTTTAAGGACCTCATAGTCAACTGTTCTAGAAAATGTTCATTGCAATAATGGATCTAATATTAAGTGATATGTTTTCCATACAAGTCAAATGTCTGTATCGATGAATAGGTTCTTTTAAAATGGATTCGATGACTTATCTAAAAATAGGATCTGAAAACTTGGAGAAACATATTTGTTTACTATGCTACGGCTTTCTAAAAACCTGTCTCTCTGAGCATTTTAATAGGGAAAGGATGCAGATAACTGCTGTATGTAATAAGATTTACCAAAATATTTGCCTTTTCTTTGCTATAAAACTTTTACATATGACACTAGAGAAGTCTGTAAGTGCTCAGACACATATTGGTAGTACTTCAGGCTCATGAGCTGTGTTAGTAATATACAGGCAAATAAATCTGTTGGGGATACATAGAATTAATGGAAACTTCTAAAGCCGACAATTGATTGCCTGCTCTATAATAAAGTTAAAACATAATAAATGAAATCAGTTTTGGAGATGGGGCTAAATCGAGTATTTTTCAGTAGTACTGAATTCAAAGTCATTTTGCTGCTTTAGTACCCTCACTGCCTATGATAATTATTAATGACTGGATGGGAAAATAGAAACCTTTAGATGCTCATTTTCAAACCACATAGTCTGGAGTTGTCCATCCAGTCAGACTTTCAGGATTTCTCCAATGAATTTGCATGAGATCTATTTGCATGCATTGCTTCCATTGTATCAAATGGATCTCATGCATATTCATTTGGGAAATCCTGAAAACCCACCCTGGTGAGGGCCAAAGCTAGACACCCCTGACATAAGCCTTACAAAGTTCCATAGTAATATATGGAACTTTGTAAGTCTATGTGCTTTGAAAATGAGCCTCCACAACTTAAATATTTTTTAACCTAAATTGAATTCCTTCTCAAAAACGAAAATAAGCAAATACAATGGTAAATATACAAACAGGATTCAGACATCAAAAGCTTAAGTGCCTGATCTTCTCTAACAGCTTGCCTAAAAGGAAAACAAAGTGTATTTGTGATATGTCAGGCTATTTTTTTTTTTTTTTTTTGGGGGGGGGGGGTCATAATGAAAATGGCTAAAACAGAGTTGGAAGTCCAATCACAGTAAGCACATAACCCTAATTTGCTTGATTCAAAAGTCAGTTTTCCAGCACCATAGGAACAGCCTCAATCATAATTTATTACCATAATTGATAAAGGATGGGAAAAACAAATTTCTTTGTCTTTCCCACCAATTTTCCTTGGGAATTAACATCAATCACTATTATTCACTTATCTGAACTTTTGCGTGGTCTGCAAAAGCTAGACATGTTTTCATTCAGTGCATAAATTCTTCGTGAGAACTCTTCAAACTCTCCTAGGACTTGCTCATCACATTCCACTGCCACAGCATGGTCCACAGGTATACAGCTAAATGCTTCTAACTGGTCACCTGTGCTAAGTCCTGTTGCTTCCATGCCAATGATCTCCTCTGCTTGCTCAACAGTACAACAAACATCACTGGATCGCAGAAGATGGAAATCACAAGGATGGCCCTGCCTTGCAATGTCGGTGCATTCGCTGGCCAGAAAAGTTCCATTTATTGCACTACAGAGTTGACAAGATGGATCCTGCTCATCCTGATCACTATTCACAGATAAAATCTTGTTTGGGCTTTCTCCATTCAAATCTTCACACAAATCTTTGTCATGTTCTTTTGAAAAGTCTAATGAAGCATCCAAAGATGAGGATCCCGGCTTTGTACTCGAGTCTCTTGAAGAGGCTAAAATGGTAATTGGTTGAGCTACTGCTGAGTTGTAACTAGGTGGGGGTGTTTTATATTGTTTTTCATTCTCAGAACTGGCCCGTTTGCGGAGTCCTTTATCTGGGGAAGACATTCCAATAGAAAAGCCAATATCTATACCACCATATGTAGAACTCTGATGTCGTCTTGGAACAGGAATTGCACTGGAGCTATGATGTCTGTCACTAAAATAAAAAAAAAAAACAAGAACATTATCAGATTCTCTATACTGTAACTGCTTAACCAATACTGATGGTATTTAATTGCAGCAAACTGAAGGCACTTCTGCCTTCAGAACAAGATGAACATGGCTTTTTTAATGAAAATAAAATGTAAAAACAAGGCTTTGTAGCAAGTCACTTGACAGCCCTGAAACCAGATCACCTGAAGGTTCATGAACATCTTTTAGCTACAAATTAAATTTTTGCATTACCCTATCATAGCAATTTATTTGTTTCAAATCCAAGTAGGACTTTACTACTGTTTTCTTGCTACATCCACACAGATCTAGAAAGTCTGTGTGTTTTGCTGCTTCATTATGTCACAGAGCCAGATGCAGTTTCCAGTCTTTTGGGGTTTTTTTTAAATCTTTATTCATTTTCAAAAATTACAACAACAAGATCCAGACTAAACTACAGCTTCTGGTGGAACTCAGTTTGTCATCTGTACAAAATGGAAAGACTACTTGCAGTACAAAATGGACATTTTAAAAGGTTCCAGGATGTGTGGAGGCCAATAATAGATTATTATAATGATTAAGGTTAATTTACTATTCTTTTTCCTTATGTGATAATTTGAAGGAGTGGGAGGGGGGGGGTTATGATAATTTAAATAAATATTTGCATAAATATTTGCATATTTTAACTGAATAATACACATAGGAAGTATAATATATATGTATAGATATGAAAGGGGGTGGGATTAAAATTTTTTGGAAATATATTGTTATGGAATTTCAAGAGATAATGTAATATGATGAGTTATATTTATTGTACACTTGATGTAAATGTTAAAATGAATAAAGATTTGGGGAAAAAAAAAAATTACAACAAGTGTACAACATTCATTCAGAAATACCTTAATTCATCACTTGACATTCTTATTTGTATTATTCCAAATAATTATATAAGAAACCCATCCCTCCCACCCATATATCAATAAATAACAACTATCAATATATTATCCAGTCTTTTGTTGATGACCAACATTAATCGTTTTTTCTGCTGCAGTTATTCCACAACTGACCGGATTAGTTGCAATCTTAAGAGATGCAGCTTGGGATATTGATACTACATCCAAGAGAAATAATCTGCAGTGCAAGAACTTGTCACCAGTTTCTTCAGTGGCTGTGGAAGACTCTAAAGTTGGAGATGGATCAACTATCGTCCAGGTACCAATAGCTGTGTCTTTCTTATATAATTTATCTTAGTCTACATCAGTCTCTCCTGAGCAACAAGATATTTCTTTGAAAAATGTTTTTGAACTGGTGTCCAGGATGGACAAAAGTTTACAAGACAATCTTATTAAATTTAGTAAATTTACTGAAGAGACTGCCCATAAGTTTACTGATCAGGATTTCTCATATGGAAAACAAAACAGTTCATTATTGGTCAGCTTTAGCAGTTATTACAAAGGATTGTTTAAAGATGCATTTACACTTGGAAACTGTAGAAAATAGTGCTAGACTGTAAATTTCTCTATTACTCACTTTCTTTTACCCTCTGAACTGTTCAAGAAATATATTAATGGAGTGCTACTTTTAATTTTCTCTTTTAACAACATCATCATATAAATAAATAAAACAGTACAGAAATCCTTCACAGTTATGAGAAACCTAAGACAAGTCCGAAAATTCTTCGAAAGAACACAATTCCAACTCATAGTACAATCCCTAATCCTAGGTCTACTAGACTATTGTAACATCTTCTATCTTCCCTGCCCTACAGCAATGATTAAACAATTACAAACAATTCAAAATACAGCTCTGAGACTTGTTTACTAATTGAGGAAACACGACCACATTACAGAGGCATACCTCAACTCCCACTGGCTCCCAATTCAAGAAAGAGTACTATTTAAGTTCTACTGCATACTATTTAAAACTATAAATGGCAATGGCCCAACCTACCTGAACAACTGCCTCATCCAATCTACCTCAACTAGACACAGAAAAACACACATTCCATTCACTCACCTCCAATCAAAGAAGTAAAATGGAAAAAACTATACGATGGCCTCCTGGCCCTCAAGCAGCAAAACTAGATAACCAAATCTCCAATCTACTGATAACAACCCCAGACTACAAGATGTTTGGAAAATAATTAAAAACTATACTCAAGAAAGCCCTGAAAAAGTCTTTTTTTTAAATTTCTTTATTCATTTTATAACTTACATCAAGTGTACAGTAAATATCAAACAATTATAGTACAACGTTACTTGAAAATCTACAATATCATACAACAAGAATATTTAACCCCCACCCCCTCCCAAATTCATATACAACTAAAATATACCACATGAAAATAATATCTTATGTCATTCATATATATATTAGTGGAAAACCAAGAACCCCCCCTCCAAATCCACATGTGTATTAAAATTGGGAAAAGTGTAAATTATTCATTATAATTTTTTATAGTAACCTTTTTGAACTGCCAACGCTCTTTCCATTTTATACACGTGACAAACTGGATTCCACCAGACACAATAATTCAGTCTTTTACAATCCTTCCAATAATATGTTATTTGTTGAATGGCAACTCCTGTCAATATCATCAAAAGCTTGCTATTATTAGCAGATATTTGACATTTAGCTCTCATATACATGCCAAATAAAATTGTGTCATATGACAATGCTACATGATTTTCTAACAAGCAATTTATTTGATCCCAAATAGACTGCCAAAAAGCCTTAATGAATGGACAATAAAACAATAAATGATCTAAAGTTCCAGCTTCGAGATGACAATGCCAACATCTATCAGACTTAGAGCAATCCAATTTTTGTAAACAAACAGGGGTCTTAACACCACGAATTGTATGAATTTTTATGATACACTTCTTGTTATATGAAAAATGAATAAAAAAAACAAAAAAACACCACGAATACCTTCTTCTTCCCATCCTCTTTGCCGACTCACCGAAACTACTTGATCTACTCTTTATCTTCCTCCTCCCAACTCTGATACTACCTGATCTACTCTTTACTGTTACTAGAAATGACCGATGACCTTCGCTTGTAACCCACCTTCTTTAACTCTTTTGTAATCCACCTTGAACCGCAAGGTATTGGCGGAATAGAAATCTGTAATGTAATGTAATTATCTGAATGTACCTCAGTCTGATCACGTGCTCCATAGGGACTCAAGTAATTACTATGTTATACTCAGTGCCTTAATTTTGCATTAACGCTCATTTTCACAAATAAATTTTTCTTATACCAAGATGGTAACTTTACTATTTTCTTCCTGCCAAATATGCATGAAATTATTTAAACTGTCTGAAGCACAGCCTAATAAAACTATCAAGGATTGCAGAAGATGATGCATAATTCATAGTCTCAAATACATCTCTTTCCCTTCAAAATGTTTCTTTGTATAATATTGCTAGATCATAGCTGTCCAAAATAGTAAATCTTGAGGATCTGGAGGCTGGCCAATTAATCTACAGCATGAGAACATGCTAAAAAATAACTAACACACCATTTGCTCTCTTACTCTCTTTCAAAGTATGACCTCATGACAGTAAGAACTCCAACTAGATGTGTTTAAGTTGGTTTATAGCCATTTCAAATGCCTGAAGTTCAAGGTAAAGATTTCAGCCAACATCATGTCAACTGAAATTTTTAAAAAAAGCTATAATGTATTTTCACCTTATTAGAGATTACTTCATAACTAATGCACAGTAATGAGTTGCAGAATGTGCCAAAAAAAACCCTGCCTGTATACCATTAAATAAAACTACACACTTTAGAAGCAGTATTTTAGTTTTATTTGTTCCTACATCAGTATGTGGTTCTAACTACGTACCCCTTGTGTTAAAGTTTGCATTTGTGGTATCCTTCTGCCTGTCATTCATTAGCTATATACGTCACAGACAGTCAACCTTCTTGATAATAGAATGGGAGAGGGAGGAAGTTTCCCCAATTCTCATCTAAACCTCGTTCAGGATTCAGAATCAATCAACACTTTGAGATCCAATAATTTTGCTGTTACTGCTCCTACCCTTTGGAACTCATTGCCTCCCCATTTGCGGATGGAACCCTCTCTTAAACAATTTAAAGCTAAACTCAAAACTTTTTTATTTGAGGATGCTTTTGGATAAAACTGTCCTTTTTAGGCCTAAACAATTGTTAGTCTTTCCCTTCCTACTGTTTTTCCCTTTTAAATGTACTTTATCTTAAATATTGTAGTTCTACCCTTTTCCCTATTTGTGTGGAGTTTACTTTTCTGTCTCCAGTGGTTTATCGTTTTTGTAATTTTTAATGATTTCCCCTTTTTATTATTGCTGTACACCGCCTAGAAATTTGTATAAGCGGTATAACAAACTTTTTAATAAACTTGGAAACTTGGACTGTCACACCCTCCTTGGATGGGTCAAGGAATTGGAAATTATCCAACATGTCTTCTCTGGACTGCTCCTCTATTTCTAACTTAGATGGGACGGAATGATCCCTCTCTCTGACAAACTCAGTGAAAAGAATTTACACCTCTTATGAAGTGGGGAGGGATCTGAAATAGACCTGACCAATTCAGCGAAACATTTTGATTCGATTTGACCTATTGAATTGATTTTTCGATTTGATTCACTTTTCCTGCCCAATCGGGTGTTTTATTTTTATTTTTTCCAAACAGCCTGGTGGGTTTATTTTTGTAGCCTCTTCATCCTCCACTCCCCCTCTAGTGCTATAGTATAAATTGTAAACAAAACAAAAAAAAGACTTTTCCTCTTTCTGTTAGATCCTAGCTCATGCTCGCTATCTAACACCAGCTCTGGCAGAATACACATTTCAAATCTGATATACTGTACTCACAAAACATAATGCACAATTATTTTTTCTATCTTTAGTTGACTGGCCATTTTATTATTCAAATCATGTTGGTTCCAGACTCTGGTTTCTGTTTGTCTTCTGTTAACTCGCTCACCAGGATCTCCTGCCCATTTGACGTTTTCTTCTTTCTCCATGCTCACCATCCATCTTCCATCTCTGTATCTTCCCTTCCACTTCCATATCCAACATTTCTGTTTCTTTCCCACTGCTACCATCTCTCTCTCTCTCTCTCTCCCTGCCTTGTGCCCTGGGTCAAACTTCTCTAGTCTCCTCCATGCAACATCACTCCCTTCCTTCCCTCCATTATCATGAGCAACATTTCTTTCTCTCTTCCCATGTACCACCTCCCCCTGCCCTACGTCCAACATTTCTTTTTCTTCTCCATGCATGTCTCCCTCCCCTACACCATATGCAGGATTTCTCCATCTTACCACTTTCTCTTTGTTGCATCTCTCTCTTCAACTCCTCCACTCCATGTCCAACAATTCTTCCTTTCTCCTCTCCCCTTCCATGTGCAGCAGCTTTCCCTCCCTCCCTCCCATCTTCCTGTGCAGCAGTTTTCTATCCCTCCCTCCCATACCCATGTGCAGCACTTCCCGATTGACCCTCCCCCCCACCGTGAGATCTGATAGCAGCAGCGGTGGCAGAGGTAGTACTGTGAATTGGCTACTCACAGCCTACTCCGCCAGGGCTTCCCTCTGCCGCATCATCAATGATGTCATCAGTGATGCAGCAGAGGGAAGGCCCTGGTGGGGCAGGCCAAGAGCAGCCTATTCACCACACTGCCTCTACCCGCCGGCCAAGACCCGGACGTTATGTCAGGAGACTCAGGACTCACTGAATTGAGTCTGATTTTTTTTTTTAAGAAAATGAATCGATTCAAATTGGTGAATCGGGTAGCACTCCTGGGGACTCCTCTTCAGTATCCCATCGGGCAGCACTCCTGGGGACTCCTCTTCAGTATCCCAGTGAAAATATTTGAATTTCTGCATTTTCTTGACCTACCAGTCACAGGTTCAGGCTTTGGCCTAGGGCATCAAGATACTGATGATTTTATTATATTATGTTATGTTATCTAGCTCTTGTATTTTGCCAACTCCCACCAACAGTGGTTCAAAGTAGATAAGAATAGAATAAAGAATATAATAAGCAAGCTAAAAAGCTAACCAGGGGAGGTGAGTGGGATGTGAGAATATCTCCCTGCTGTCCCCGGATAATACCTGTTATAGTAAGTAACTGTGTTTTATCCTAGGACAATCCTAGGATATTCTCACATATGGGACTTCCTAGCTTACTGAGATGGGATGAAGGGAGAGTTGGCCAATTAAGAGAATAAATTTTGTAAAACTGCTTGGCCGAAGTGAGCATCATGTCTGGAAAAAGATTCCAGACAGTAGTGAGAGGTGAAGGTATGAACTGAGGACCAAGTGGCTGCTTTGTAGATTTCATCAATGTGAGTGGAGCACAAAAAAAAGCAACTGAAGCTGCCATAGCTTGGACTTTATGCGCCGTAACATGGCCCCATAGCTGCAGCCCAGCACAAGCATAGCAACAAGAAATACAGCCATGAGGAAACAGTTCTTTTGCTTATAGGCTTGCCCAGTCTGTTTGGGTCAAAGGAGATGAATAGTTGAGGAGATGTTCTGTGAGATTCAGTCCTTTCTAAATAATAAGCCAGAGCTTGTTTGCAATCCAAGGTATGAAGAGCTGCCTCACTAGGGTGTGAATGAGGTTTTGGAAAGAAAACTGTTAACACGATAGACTAGTTGAGATGAAACTCTGAGACCACCTTTAGTAGGAATTTTGGATGAATGTGGAGAACCTTATCATGGTGAAAAACTATAAAAGGTGGGTCCGATATCAAGGCTTGAAGCTCACTCACGCAACATGCAGAAGTGATGAAGATTAAAAAGACCACTTTCCACGTGAGGAATTCAAGATGAGACGACGACATTAGTTAAAATGGGGGGGGGGGGGGCCTTCATTAGCTTAGAGAGAACAACATTAAGATCCCAAGCTGCCAGGGGCTGTTTGACGTTGAATAGACCTTTCATAAATCTAGAAACAAGAGGATGCAAAGCCAGAGATTTGTTGTTGATCTGAATATGGAACACACCGATAGCACTAAAATGAACTTGGACTGAATTAGTTTTAAGATCCGAGTTGGATAGATGTAGAAGATATTCCAACACTGACGAAACGGAGGAGGATAAAGCATGATGAAGAGCACACCACGCTGAAAACCATGCCTACTTCTGCTAGTAACATTGCTGAGTAGAAGATTTTCTGGATGCATCTAAAATGGCTCTGACATGAGCAGAAAGATGATTGACTGTTGAGGTCATGCCGAAAGGTTCCAAACTGTTAGGTGTAACGACTGCAGATTGGGATGTAAATCACGCACTGGTGCCGTTTGAAGAATTGTGGCTTCGTGAAAGGTAGGCGCTGGAAACGTAGGTCAGGGTTTTCAAGGACTACATTTCCAATGCCTACCTTACACAAGAATCACGGCTTTGGAGGTGCTTTACAATACCTAACACCACTTCTGGTTTTAGCCATGCCTACAATGGCGTAGGCATCGTAAAACATCTCCATAGCCATGATGCAGGTGCCTTTTTTTTAGGCGCTGGTAGGCACCTACATTTTTTTAAATGGTATTTTGCACTTAAGTTAGGCACCTAATCTTAGGCACCATTTATAGAATATGGACCTAAGTGTATTGCAAGATGAAGATAGTCAAAGCAATTTCACCAATATCCTTGACAGTCTACAGTGTGTTTCTGTAATACATTTATAAAATATTGAATAAATACCTGGCAGATTCTTTTCTTCTGCCAGATTCAGGAGCAAATTACAATTTATGAAATAAGACACTGTTTCTTATGTATTCTGCATTTATTTAAATTCTTGCCAGATTTTATAACCTCTCAACATATCCTTTGCAAATTAAACTGAATCGTTATATATCTTCTTTCTTCCCATGCAAAGGACTAATAGAATTTGATTAACTACGGTATATTTCTATCATCTATACTTCCAGCTCTTGGGAAAACATAATTACTTACCACCTGACTAGAAGACCATGTTCCATAAAATTTTTCAGGTTAGGAAGAGTCTGACGTAGATCAGGAGTACCCAGTCCATGTTGGTACCTAAGCTAAAAAGATAAAAAGCAAGTAAAAATGTCTGTTATACAGCACCAGAGAAGCTCCCTAATATATTTCAAGAAAAGACATAATATACTCCATAGTTTTATTTGTTTTTGTTTAATGCAATTTGTAGCCAGCCTGTCAATAATGGGACTGGCATTCAAGGGTTATAGTTTATATTAACACTGTTGAATATATATGTATTGTGTGGTCACTATTGTGACTGTCTGTTTAGTTCAGATCTGCCAGACCTAATCTAGCTAGATAGTAGCTCCACCTTTCCATTCTTCACTATACAGAATCCAGCAGATTAGAAGGATTTTTGGTCTGACACTTGAATATGAAAAAGCAAATATATGTTCTTATATATATGACTTATATGTTCACCAGGAACTGATATATGTATATGCCCATTTGAGTTCAAATTTCTTTATCCAATTTAAACATACAACTAACAATAATTAAGGCAAAGAACAAAAATCATAGGTTATATTGCGGCCTGAAGATTACTATGAGAATTTACCTTTGAGAATTCAGTGTGTGTAGGTATAAGTAATTTTTCTCATTCACTAAATTGTATAACTGTCCTTGTTTTTTTAATCACTACTCCTTCATATTTTTGACTTAAGCATAGTAGTATTTCACCATTCCTTCTCATACAGCTGGGACAACCATTCCTTCTCATACAGCTGGGACAACACCTGCGGGGTCCCTCAGGGCTCCCCCCTATCACCCACTCTGTTCAATATCTACCTGGCCTCCCTAGGTAACCTCCTACATAACCTCAAGCTCAAATTTTTCATATACGCAGATGACATCACAATAACCATCCCCCTAACCAATTTCTCACAAGAACTTCTTGACTACATTACAAACATTCTCAACCAAATTGAACTCTGGATGCTATCCTTCAGACTGAAACTTAATCCCGACAAATCTAAATTCTTCTTAGCCACCCCCAATGACAAAATCAAGGACACTACTATTCAACTGAAAGGAACAACTTACCCCCTCGAACCAACCCTAAAAATTCTGGGAGTCACACTCGACAAAAACTTATCCTTAGAAAACCACACTGACATCACGGTCAGGAAAAGCTTCTCCGTACTCTGGAAGCTACGCACCATAAAAAAATACTTCGACGACACTTCTTTCCGTCTACTTGTACAATCTTTCATCCTCAGCATTCTTGACTACTGCAACATCATTTATCTTAACGCCACAAAGAAAACTACCAGGAGACTAAAAATAATCCAAAATACCGCCGTGCGTCTCATCTTCGGCCTAAAGAAATGGGAACACGTCACCCCCTTTTACCACCAACTTCACTGGCTGCCATTCGAATCTAGAGTCATTTTTAAATTTGCTTGCTTCTGCTACAAATCGGTAAATGGTTCTTCTCCAAGTTACATCAATCCTCATTTTAACCGGTACTACACAAACAAGAAATCCCGTAGAATTCAGCTGTTTGCCTTCCCCTCGCTAAAACTTTGTCACTCCAAAGGATTCCTAGACAAAACCTTCGCCTTCCAAGCAGCCAAGCTGAACTCATGGCTTGCCCAAATGATTCTCGAGGCCCCCACTTACCTCGGCTTCAGAAAATCACTTAAAACTTACCTTTTTACTTAACCCTAAGGAACCCCCAATTGTCATTACTCTTCGCCCCCCTAATTCCCCCCCGGCTCTTACCCTCCTCCACGATAGCTTCTCTTTTCCCGACCTCCCCCCAATCTCCCTCCCTCCTCTATCAAGTTCGGTTAAATTTGTTATATAGCTGATAAATTGTTGTAAATCCGCTGTCAACGCGGATCCTAATCTAACTGATGTAAACCGCCTAGAACTCGCTGGGTATGGCGGTATATAAGAATAAAATTATTATTATTAATTTACATCTAACCGATTACTGTTCTTCCAATTATGTTTTATTTTAAGGGCTACAATTAACAAAATCTAATTGCCTCTTTCCTCTATGCACAATCCATCAGCAATTTTAACATTACCACTTTGAAAAAAGCTGATATCTCACCATGGGAATTCTAATTATTTTTGCTCAGACAGCTGCCCAAAACACATGAATACTAAATTCAAACGTCACTTACAGTATCTCCTGTTAGTTTGGATACTTGCTACTATTTGGAAAACTCAAAGAACATGTTTTTAGAGGAGGGGGACCAAAGACCTAACTGCAGAAACAGTCAAAACACAGTTTTCAAGACCCCCCCCCCAATAATTGTATTAAGCAGGATATAAGGGAGGCCATAACCTAATATGTATGAGACACCCCTTGCTTGGGAAACCTGAAAAGCCACTAATATATATATATATATATATAAAGATGAAGCTGAAGGATAGAAATGCTTCAGAGTTACAGTAAAACCAATAGCATATGATAACTAAGTCATTATTGTTGCTAGGGAAAATTACTAATGAAATATGATTAACAAGAAACCATGAGACTTGAAACTAACCAACAGAACACTGCTGGAGTATGCAATTTATCATTGGACCTTAATGAAGCAATTATAATTCAATTGGAAGATATACAAACTACGTATGTTTAATTATTTCCTTTAGTGATGTCAAACCCAATAAAATGGCCAGTCACTTGTAATTCGGGAAGATTCTTGGTTGGTATCTTTTAAAAAAAAAAAATAAATAAATAAAAAATTCTTTATTCATTTTATATTTTACATCAAGTGCACAGAAAGTAACAACATTTTAACTTATAACTTTAATAACAAATTAATTCACTGTTAGAAAATCATGTTGCCCTTTCACATGACACTATATTATTTGGTACTTCAATGAGATTTAAAAGCCAAATTTCAGCTAATAATAATAAATTTTAATTAATTTTAACAGGGGTTGCCATTCAGCAGATTATAGGGAATTGGAAAGATTATACTAAATTAAATTATACTTTTTGGTGGAATTCAGTGTGCCATATTTATAAGATGGAAAGGGTATTTGCTCTGCAACAAGGTAATTATAATAAGTTTAAAAAGATTTGGGGGCCATTGGCGATTTATTCTAATGATCAGACATCTTAAACACCAAAATATTGAATAAGATAAGGGGGTGGGATTCTGAAGGATAATAATTGTTAATTGTTATTTATTGGTATATGGGTGGGAGGGATGGGTTTCTTATATAATTATTTATTTGGAGTAAAACAAATAAGAATGTCAAGTGATGAATTAAGGTATTTCTGAATGATTGTTGTACATTTGTTGTAATTTTTTGAAAATGAATAAAGATTTATAAAAAAAAAAGAATACATTTGAAATTCCACAAATTTCCTCATTAAATAAGATTTATCCCCTTCCCTCCCACCATTCTAATATCAAATAATACATATAATATAATAAATTATTTCCTTCCCTTCATAACAAATAATAAAAATCAAAAACCCACTCCCCCTCCCCATTATTTCATTTATGTTAATCAGGGAAAAATGATATCTATTCATTACACATCCTGAAATTTATTAAAATATCCTTTTTGAACAGCTAATGCTCTTTCCATTTTATAAATATGACACACTGATCTCCACCAAAAAATATAATTCAATCTGTTCCAATTTTTCCAATTATACGTTATCTGCTGAATGGCAACTCCTGTCAGAATTAGTAAAAGTTTATTATTTTTGGAAGTTAGTAGGACACCAAAAACTTCCAAGGCCTTGAATGTTTAAACTACACTTTTGAATCTGGTAATTATTTCCTTGGCCTCCTCCAGAGATGGAAGAAAGGGCTGAGGAGGTATGCAACCAGTTCATGTAGTTATTTAGAGCAGACTGTCATAGCCTGTGCTGGAGAAATGGAAATGGAGGTATTCTCTGCCTCAAGCCACCGGTCAGCTGCCATGCCGGGATCTTCAGGCTGCTAGTCAGACCTTATTCAGACTGATCCTCCAGCACCCCCACCCGGGGGGGGGGGAGGGCTTGCAGGAGTAAAAGAGAGGGGGTAGGCAAAGAAGCAACCAGCACCATGAGCGCCCTGAAGGACCGCTATTGGTGCATAACAGCCTGTGCTCAAGCTCATGACCAAGTCCAGGAAGCAAGCAAGTGCTGAGGGTTCAGAACCCTGAGCTCCATAATCTTCAGCATGCTGGCTGTACACCTGCCAGTTGCAGACTTAAACATCTGCTCCTCTCCAAGCAGGCAAAGCAGTTCTTAGAAGCCTTGCAAAACATGAACAAGCCAGAAAACTGAAAAGACAATGCAACAATAAAGAAATAAATGAAGCAGATCAGACCACTACATTAATGCTCGCCTGCAGAAGGAAGAATTGATGGGGGCAGCAGAGACCATGGAGAATGAGGAAGAGTTGAAAAGCTGTGATTGACTATCCAAACATATAGATAACCTTATGGTTCAGCATACCATCCCCTAATGCATTGGAATATTGGATTTGACTTAATTTTTTTTACTTAATGGGAGATAACAATCCATAATGAAGATGATCTGTCAAGCTTGGAAAAAACAATCAACCTGAACCCTTAAAGAACAGGATATATTTCGCGGAGATATTACAACTACTGAGATAGATCATAGTCAAAAGGAAGACTGTTGCTTTGGTGAAGAAGGCACTCTTTTTACTTAGGCTGAGTTCTGTCCCTTTGATGACTGCTTTGAGGATGACAATACTAATTCCGTGGCAGTTGGTTTTGATAATCCTAAATTTCACTAGTAGAAGCTCTTACAGTACTGATTAAAAGGACATCTATTAGACAAACCAGAAGATGAGGATAAAATGAACAGACACTATGGAGCAGAGGAACTTTAGAGGGAGGATATCAACACTGGACAACATCACAGAGACCCAGTACTATGCACATGAGTTCCCTAGAATATCATCTGCTGTGCTGCTGCCTTATTTTTATTCTATCTGCTTCACAAGAATGAAAGAGGCCTTGAGCACGCATGGATGCTCACGATTACATACTAATACTGGCAGCAATGGGTGTTCTTTAAACAAGCTAATAGTTGCTTTTGTGCCACCCCAAAATTGTGCTGCTCTAGGTAGACACTGTCTGCCTAAATGTAAAGCCAGCCCTGGTATGTACTTTTATGCGTTCTACAGTTAAGTATCCCCAGGGGCAGAGCTCTGAGATACATGTACATAAACACAATCATGCTATGTTAGATGAAAAGTTACAATTGTTTCTAAGCAAGAGCAACTGTGGAAGCTTTCAGGGAGGCTATTTTACAAAAAGATACACATGTGCATGTGTTGCACCTATATACATTTATAAAGTAGACTAGTCACACAATTATAAAATTGCTCATCATGTATTCATATAAAATGTGTGACAATAGAAGCACTGAACTGGTTCCAACAGAGCATCACCTACACATGATTCTATACTGTATACACAGTCAAAAAGACAATGTAAAAGATACGTAAATGTATTATAACATCACTCCAGAAGCTCATGTTTGGAAAACCATCACAGAAACACTCAACTCTGTATGGTAGCACCATTACAGAAGCTCATGTGAACTGGCTGATATAGTGTTTCCAGAAGGCTTTTGATAAAGTTCCTTATGAGAGGCTCCTGAGAAAATTAAAGAGTCAGGAGGTAATGTTCAATTGTGGATTAAGAACTGGTTATTGGACAGAAAACAGAGGGTAGGGTTAAACATCCTAGGTACTATGGAGTATAGAATTAGAATGAAATAGTGACATACTGGGAAGAAAGCCCCATTTAAAAAATGGTTCCCATGAAGGCTGTGAAAGAACTCTGATAAATCTTGAAAAATGAAACGAGACAGTACAAGATAGTAAGGGGAAGCACATTTCTCAAGAGATATGTTGGTAACCAGGGGGAACCTGCAAGACATTTAGCAAAGAAAAGGAGGATGGGGAATGGAATTGTTCGATATCGTTGCAAGAAAGGAAAATAGGTGTGGTGACTGAAGTCATATTCTGCAGGATCCTTCTAGCCTGCAACCATTGATAAGACTGAACTGAAGCACATCATGAGAGTTACATCAAAGCAAATTTCAATTCAAGTACTATAGTTGTCTCTCTGCCCATTATAAGTGGTATCTGAGGCAACAGAGGGTAAAGTGGCTTGTCAAGAAATGTTAAAGAGCAAGAAGCATCACTTTGAATCCTGGTTGTTCTGCCTCACAGTCTTCTAACCTCTGGGTTATTCATCCATTCTAATTTTGCTGAAAGAGAATGACTTTCACTTTCAAAATGCCATAAATATGTATATTTTATTTCCTCCAATTAAAATATGCCTCTGGAAATGCTTCCCTTGAATTATGGCTGAAATCAAACACAAATATGAAGATGTCTATAACAAATTATTTTTCCCGATTCTTTATTCATTTTGTGAAAACTTACAATAAGTGTAACAGTATATATAACATTTTAAACTTAGACACAACACATAAGAACATAAGAAGTGCCTCTGCTGGGTCAGACCAGAGGTCCATCGTTCTCAGCA
Source organism: Geotrypetes seraphini (assembly GCF_902459505.1). Lineage (NCBI taxonomy): Eukaryota > Metazoa > Chordata > Amphibia > Gymnophiona > Dermophiidae > Geotrypetes > Geotrypetes seraphini. The sequence goes on along the minus strand of NC_047089.1, from coordinate 13,634,318 downwards.
GTCCGCTCGCGCGGCGGCCCATCAGGTCTAGGACCTGTGTAGTAGTCCTCTATCTGTACCCCTCTATCCCTTCAATCCTTTTTTTTATCCTACCTTATCTCTATCCTTCTAACTGTACCCTTCTTCATCCTATATCTTCCCTATCTATATCCTTCAATAACTTCTTTCAAGAATTTATCCAATTTCTCTTTGAAACCTGTAAAGTACTCTGTCCTATCACACCCTCCGGAAGTGCATTCCAGGTATCCACCACCCCCTGAGTAAAGAAGTACTTTCTGGCATTGGTTCTAAACCTGTCCCCTTTTAGTTTCTCCGAGTGCCCCCTTGTTCTTGTAGTTCCCGGTAGGCTGAAGAATCTGTCCCTCTCCACATTCTCAATGCCCTTCATGATCTTATATGTCTCTATCATGTCTCCTCTGAGTTTCCGCTTTTCCAGGGAGAAGAGCCCCTGTTTCCCTAGCCTGTCTGTGTATGAATGGTTTTCCATGCCCTTTATCACACATGTAGCTCTTCTCTGGACCCTCTCAAGTATCGCCATATCCTTCTTTAGGTACGGCGACCAGTAATGAACACAGTACTCCAGATGTGGTCGCACCATCGCTCAATACAGCGGCAGGATAACTTCCTTTGTTCTGGTTGCAATACCCTTCTTGATGATACCCAACATTCTGTTAGCTTTCCTTGAGGCCGCTGCACATTGTGCCGATGGCTTCATTGTGGTGTCCACCAGCACTCCCAAGTCTTTTTCAAGGTTGCTTTCCCCCAGTACCAACCCCCCCATTTTGTAGAACCTCGGGTTCTTTTTCCCCACATGCATGACCTTGCATTTCACCACACTGAAGCTCATCTGCCATTTATTAGCCCACTCCTCCAGCTTGTTCAGATCCCTTTGTAATTCTTTGCATTCCTCTACTGTTCCTACCCTGCTACAGAGTTTAGTGTCATCCACAAATTTTATAACTTCACACTTCGTCCCTGTTTCCAAGTCATTAATAAATACATTGAACAGCAGCGGTCCGAGTACTGACCCCTGCGGAACACCGCTTGTGACCTCTCTCCAGTCTGAGTAGTGGCCCTTCACTCCCACCCTCTGCTTCCTGCCTGCCAACCAGTGCTTAACCCATCTGTGTACGTCGCCTTCCACCCCGTGGTTCCACAGCTTCCGCAGCCACTCATGGGGTACCTTGTCAAAGGCTTTTTGGAAGTCCAGATAAATGATGTCTATGGAATCTCTTCTGTCTGTTTATCTCTTCAAAGAAGTGTAGTAAGTTCGTTTGACACGACCTTCCTTTGCAGAAGCCGTGTTGGGTCATTTTCAGTAGCCTAGAGTTTATCCCCTCTCCCCCCTATTCAATATCATTCTTTAAATTCAAGAAATCCTACCATACACCCCATTCCTATATACCATTACTTTAATAAACAAACAAAAAAAAATCCTCCCTCCCTCCCCCCACCTTGGACATGCATATTTAAGGAGAAAAATAATATTCACTCATTACAATATTTTATTAATGGCTCCCAGATTTCCTTAAATTTTCTAAAATTGTCTATAGTAAATTATCTTCACAATGATCGACAGGCATTGTATACTTGGGACAGAAACTGAGGCCTCATATCTGATTTTCTGATATAATGAGGAACTTAGAACAATTGTAGAACAGACTATTAAAATGCCTGTGATATGGAAAGAAAAAAATCCTATGCCAAATGTTCAGAAAGGGAAACTTAATTTCCATAAACATATACAGTATAGGAAATAAGTTGTTTTTGGCAAGAGGTTAAAAGAATTGCAAAATAGCAAGCCCTCAAGACTAAAAAACTACAAATAGCTGTCTATTCAGTACCAAGCACAATGAAGTAACTCACATCTATTATGATTTTCAGATAATCTTGTAAATGTATAAGTGTTTTAGTACAAACTGTAATTATTTTCAGCAATTGATGTGTTTAAGTTAGGGGACATTTGAGGCTGAAACACAGCAGGCTTTGAGATGTACCATCCAAACATTAATAGGACACACTATAATGTCTTATATTTTATAAGGAGGACTCAAACTTGTCCAGTTGACAACACTTTAAAAACTGGACAACTGATATAATACCTCAAAGGAAAATTCTGTTTTATAGTATTCAAAAATACAATCATATTATAAAATATAAATTTTGTAGCAAATATTCAAAATGTTTTCAAATCTGGAAGCAGTTTTCCTGACATATCTTTAACAAATTATACATGCTTAGCTTTAGAAGCAGAAGGGAATAGACTATGATAAATACCTGTGCTATATTTTTGTTCAAAAGGTACACACCATAATCAAACTGTAGCTTTTCCCCTCCTTTAGGATACAAAGGAAATCTGAGGAAAGAAAATAAGGTATTTTAATTTATGAAGTTCAGGAACTATAATAATAATAATTTTATTCTTATATACCGATATTATCTAAAATCTCCGCTTTATTAATTTTCTTAGTTAAAAACAATACAAAATTTTTTTTTGAATATTCATAAATTAGTAAAGTGCTCAGTCCGTATAACCTTTAGTGCAATGATAACATGCACTGGGGCCCCAGATTAACCACTGCAGCATGTTATCATTGCACTAAAGGTTATACGGACTGAGCACTTTACTAATTTATGAATATTAAAAAAAAATTTTGGTATTGTTTTTAACTAAGAAAATTAATAAAGCTGAGATTTTAGATAATATCTGAACATATTATCCAGCAATACAAGTAATAACTCCCAATTTTTGTGATTTATTCTTATATACCGCCATACCGAGAGGTTCTAGGCAGTTCACAGCAATAGAACTAATACATATAATACAGATAAAATACATCAGAAAGTAAAAGAAAAACAGTTAAAAGTTAGAAACAGGATGCAATAGGATACCAGCCTATCAAAAAGTTGTGTCTAACAATTTTCTAAAATCAGAATAAGAAGGAACCTCTAACGTGATTTTTCCAAGCCATACATTCAGTTTAGCGGCCTGAAACGAAAGGGTTCTCTCAAAGAACCTCTTGTAGAGATAAGATTTTATGGAGGGATATGTAAACATATGCACTCTACGTGTACTCTTAATAGGATGGCTCAGAGAGAAGTGAGAAACAAGATAACCTGGTGACATACCAAAGACTGCTTTATAACAAACACATGAAAATTTAAACAAAATTCTGGACTCTTATCGGCAACCAATTGAGTTTCTGATAAAAAAGGGAAATATGCTCCCATTTTTTCAAACCAAAAATGAGGCGGACAGCAGTATTCTGAACCACTCTCAATCTTTTGAGAATTTTCTAATAAGCACCTAAATATATAATATTACAGTAATCAAAAATACTTAAGATAGAGGACTGTACCACCAAACGAAAAGAGACTTCAAAGTATTTCTTAATGGTGCAAAGCTTCCAAAGCACCAAGATGCATTTCTTAAATATTAAATCAGTATGTTGTTCCAATGTCAGATGTTTATCTAAAGTCACTCCCAGTATTTTTATAGATTGTTCAATATTATAGTCCAAACTGTTCACATGTATCATTGATTCTTTGATCTTGTCATTGGGAGTTGCAAGGAAAAATTTAGTTTATTCCACATTTAAAACAGCTGATAGCATCTAAGTTAAGGAGAACATTGCGTATATATATGAGTTTCTGAGAGGAGAGAAAAGAGGGAAGAGGACATTCTCTTTCTGAGAGGAGAGGAGAAGACATATCTCTGGTCCCCTAAAAATCAAATCTATATAAAGAGAGGAAAAGTCCAAGGTAACATTCTTTTTGAGAGGAGAGAAAAGAGGGAAGAGAACATTCTCTTTCTGAGAGGAGAGGACATATTTCTGAGAGAAGAGCAGAAGACATATCTCTGGGTAAGTATACATTATTTTGCTTGGAGCTTTGATAATTTGGGGAATAAAAGCTAAATTGTAGTTTTCTTTATATAGACAGTTTAGACCTTAAAACAGCAAACTTTACTTAGCTAGTCTCCATAGAATAAAATCCCTACATAGTTTTACAGTTTTTATACTTGAAACTTTCTGCTACAGTTAAGTCTCTGGCAGGAAGAGCAGGGTTTGGCTTAGTCTTCATTCCCACCCAACCCTAGCTCATTTCTTTACTTATAGTCAATTTATAGTCAACTATTCTAATTAGGACAACAGGAGAAATCTTTTACATATTCTTACTACATTTCATTACCTGCTAAGAATCCAACACTAAATAAAGCATATACAGTAATGTAATCCTAAGGCTCTCTATACTAGTCTAATATAGTCCTAGTACCTTAATAGGGTTTAATAAATTAGCTCAATCATAAGATGCAGACAGTAGTCTGGCAGCAAAAGAACTGCTATCCAGTTTTTTGCACTGAGTGTCGCATGCAAGATTATCTCCCAGTTGGTGAGAAGTTATGTGTGTGTGCTCGCTGCAAAGAGCTCCCAGCTCTTAGAGAATGAGTTTGTTCCCTTGAGGCTAGAGTAGTAGACTTGGAGGAACTGAGAGAGATAGGGAAATACATAGAGGAGACTTACAAGGATGAGAAAAACACACTGTCCAAGTGAGGTATTTTAGATAAGCCGAGGACACTGGTTCGAAAGAAGACTTCATAAGTCTAGAGAAAATAACATTGAGATCCCAAACTACTGGAAGTAGGATGTTGTCCTACCAGTTACTAGGATGCCAAATACACTTTCAAGGCCTTGAATGTTTAAACTACACTTTTGCATCTGATAGTTTTTCTTTGGCCTCCTCTGGAGATAGAGATAAGAACTGAGGGGTAGTGCTGCCCGATTCAGGAAAAATAAATTTTGATTTGATTCAGCCTATTGAATCGATTTTTCGAATCGATTTTCCTGCCCAAGTGGGTGTTTTGTTTTTTTTAAACATCCCGGTAGGTTTATTTTATAGCCTCTTCACCCCCTTTGCCCTCTCCTAGCCACACTGGCACTGTGGTGTAAACAAAATAAACAAGCAAAAAAGACTTTTCCTCTCTCTGTTAATCTTAGCTCACGTTCGCGGTCTAACACCATCTCTGGCAGGATACACATTTCAAATCTGACATACTGTAATCACAAAACAGAAAATAAAATTATTTTTTCTACCTTTTGTTGTCTGGTCATTCATTATTCAAATCATTTTGGTCCCAGGCTCTGGTTGTCTTCTGATAACTTGCTTGCCAGGGTCTCCTGCCCATTTGTCATTGACTTCTTTCTCCGTGCTACCCATCCATCTTCCATCTCTGTCCTCCCCTTCCTTTTCCCTTCCTTCCCCCGGAGGTCTGGCATCTTTCATTTTTTTTGTCTCCATCCCCAGATCCACCTTTTCTCAACTACCCTTTCATCCTTCATCTCACCCTCCTTCCCCATCACCCCAGGGTCCACCATCTCTCCCTTTCTCTTTCCAACTACCCTCCTATCGAGTATCTCTATCCCCCCTCCACACCATCCCTTGTGTCCAACTTCTCTCCCTTTCTGTTTCTTCCCTCTCTAAATACCATTTGCACCATCTCTCTCCCTCTCCTGTTTTTAGATCCATTATTTCTTCCCCATAAAGTCCGGCATATGCACGTCTCTTTGAACTCCCTTCACCCCTCTGTGTAGTTCTACACCAGGGCTTCCCCCCCCCCCCCCCCCCGCAGGCCTGCACTATCCCCCCTAAAGGCCTACACTCCACTCCTGAACCTGCACTACTCCCTAAAGGCCTGTCCCCTCTCCCCCACCGGAAGGCCTGCGTGTTCCCCCCTGACCTCCCGCACATCCATTTACCTAATGCCAGCAGCAGAGCAGCCGCAGAGAAGATCACCGGTACTTTAGTGATCCTTGCAGGTTGCCATAGGCCTCTGGAGCTATCTTCCCTCTGCCGCGGTCCCGCCCCTTCTCTGACATCAGAGGCAGGATCGCGGCAAAGGGAAGACAGCTCCTGAGGTCTATGGCAACCTGCAAGGATTGCTAAAGTATCGGCGATCCTCTCTGCAGGCTGCTCCGATGCTGACATTAGGTAAATGGATGTGCGGGAGGTCAGGGGGAAGACAGGCACTGCAGCACTTCCCGACTGGCCTTCTCCCCTCGCCCTCTAAAGCAGGAGCGGCAGCGGCCGGTCAGCAAGACGCAGTGCTGCCGATCCTGCTTTAGGGGGCGAAGGGGGAGGGTCAGTCACCGAATCGGGAGGCCAATTTTTTTGTTTTTAAATTGCTTCAAATGGATGGAGTTTGGAATTGGCAGTCGAAGAGAAGGGCACAGATAGGCAGGACTTACCAACTGAGCAGACCTCACGGGGGGGGGGGGGGGGAGGATCATAGGAGAAGATAAGTGATGAGAGATAGTGAGGGGCAGCTGAAGGAGAGAGAGGAGTCAAAGTTGAACCCGAGATTACGAGCAGACACAACAGGAAGGATGAGAGTGCTGTCCACAGAGGCAGAGAATGAGGGAAGCAGAGAGGTGAGTTTAGGTGGGAAGATGAGCAGTTGTTTTAGCCATATTCAAGAATGTAATGTAATGTAATTTATTTCTTATATACCGCTACATCCGTTAGGTTCTAAGCGGTTTGAAGAAAATATACATTAAGATTATAAATGAGAAGTAAGAAGGTACTTTAAAAAATTCCCTTACTGTCCCGAAGGCTCACAATCTAACTAAAGTATCTGGAAATTAATAAAGAAGAGAAAATAAAGATGGTTGAAAAAAGAAAAATTCTATGTGAACTTATAGGATGGAAATTAAACTGACAGTGAAGAACTGTATGAAAAATACATATGGAATGCAGTTAGAGAGGGTAGGTTACAATCTATTTATGGTATTTGTTTAATTGGAAGGTGTTAAGGAGGGTAATTTGGGGGAAGGTTATCTGAAGGTAGGTGAATCTTCTGGAGGTAAAAGAGGAGGGGTTAAGATATTTGGATGAATTTTTTGAAAAGCAGGGTTTTGATTTCTTTTCTGAATGTTTTGAAGTTGTCTGATATTGTCATAAGATTGGAGATGGAATGGTTGATTTTTGCTGCTTGTGTTGTCAGAAGGTTGTCAAACATTTTCTTGCGTTGTGTGCCTTTGAGTGGGGGGAAGGCGAAAGGGTTCGAGGTTCTTCTGTGTCTTGAGGTGGAGATTTGGTTTAAGCGGTTGTTTAGATAGGAGGGGGAAGAGCCGTGTAATACTTTGAATATCAGGCAGTGGAATTTGAATTGGATTCGTGCTTGTATGGGTAGCCAGTGAGAGTCTAAGAAGGCAGTTGTTATGTGATCATATTTTTTGAGTGAGTAGATCAATCTGAGGGTGGTGTTTTGTATGGTCTGGAGTTGTTTTATCATAGTGGCTGGACAAGGAAGATATAGGGAGTTGCAATAATCCAGCAGACCTAAGACTAGGGATTGGACGATTAGTCTAAATTGTGCTTGGTCAAAGAATTTTCTGATTTTATGGAGATTTCTCATGGTTAGAAAAGCTTTCTGGGTTGTTTTGTTGATCTGGGGCTGCATTGTGCAACATCTGTCTATCGTAACTCCTAGGAGTTTTAGTTCGGGTTGTATTGGGTATTTGGTATTTTTGATTTTCAGTTCAGTGATGGTAGGAGTTTGGGCTTTTTCGAGTAAAAGGAATTTTGTTTTTTCAGAATTTAGTTTTAGTTTGTGATCCATCATCCATTTTTCTACTGTGTCTAAGGTTGTTTCTAGCTTTGTTGTGGTGGTGGTCTCTGATGGATCGAAGGGGAGGATTATGGTGATGTCATCAGCATAGCTGAAAGATGTGACATCTAGGGTATCTAAAGTGGCTCCTAGGGAGGAGATAAAGAGGTTGAAGAGCGTAGGTGAGAGAGGTGATCCTTGTGGAACTCCGCAGGGATTTGTCCATGGTTCTGATTTGATATCATTGTATTTTACCCTGTAGGTTCTAGATTTGAGGAACCCCTGAAACCATTTGTAGACCTTGCCTGAGATTCCTATGGCGTCGAGAATTTGTAGTAATAAGGTGTGGTCAACTAGGTCAAATGCTGCGGAGAGGTTTAATTGTATTAATATCATTTTTTTTCCTTTACTGATGTGTTGTCGGGCTGTATCTAGTAATGTGACAAGTAATGTTTCTGTACTATGGTTAGTTCGGAATCCTGATTGTGAGGGGTGGAGTAGGTTATGTTTTTCCAGATATTCGGTGAGGTATTGTGCCACTAGGCCTTCTATTATTTTAACGTACAATGGTATTGAAGCGATAGGTCTGTAGTTGGAGGGGCTATCTATTGGGCCTTTGTGATCCTTTATGATTGGAGTGATTAAGATCTCTCCTAGGTCCTGTGGGAATTGGCCTTCTGTCAATGTGGTTTGAATCCATAGCATGAAGTTGGTTTTGAATGTGGTGGAGGCGTTTGATAATATGTAGGTGGGGCAATTATTTAGGGCACTGGAAGCATGGCTGTATTTATTGTAGAGTCGGTTCATATCCGACCAGACTAGAATTGGGAAATCAGACCAGCTTCTGTCTGCTACGATGTCGCTAGTTGATGGGTTTGTTGTTATCTTTTCTAGATGGGTGTGTTGTTGATGAATGTAGATCTGATATTGGTGATCTTGTTTTTGAAATGGTCTGCTAGGTGGATGGCTGTTGGTGGGTGGATACCTTGGGTGGAGAGGTAAGGTTTGGTATCTGTGAGGTTCTTTACTAGATTAAATAGCTTTTTTTGTGTCTGGGGTTTTTTTGCCTATCATATTGGAGTAGTAGGCTTTTCGTTTTTCCTTGAGTTTGGTTTTGTATTGATTAATTTGGTATCTCCATGCAGTTTTAGTGTGTTCTAAACTCTTGTTTTTTCCCCAGAATCTTTCTAGTTGTCTGCAGAGCTTTTTAGATTGGAGAAGTTCGGCGTCGAACCATTTATCAGAAGGTCTGCAGATTTTGAATTTTAGTTTTTCTGGGGCTAGCTCATTTAGAATGGTTTCGCTTATGGATCTCCATTGGGATATAAATTCGTTGGGAGCTATGTTGGTGGTGGCGTGGTCTGCTTTATCCCAGAATATGGAGGGTTCAATTTTTTGGCCTATAATCCCCCCAAACATCCCCCCACAGCAAGCTTCCCTCCCCTGATACTCACCAGCAGCAAGACTCCTTCCCCAACCACAAAAAGGTATGAGATCTTTGAAAAGGTAAAAAGTATTCAAATAAAGGTATGAGGAGGGGTCTGAGCTGCTTTATTTTCAGTCAGTGCCTCAGTCAATCAGCACTCAGGCACCGACAGGAGATTAAGGCTACGACAGCTCAGACCCTGCTGCTAAATATTGGTCCCGATTCCTCGTAAAATGGAGGGGCATTCCTTTTTAAGAATCACCCAGAGAGGTCATTTTAATATTAATGACAAGGTTTCAAGGTTTATTAAAAATTTATTATACCGCTTAATCTGAAATTCAAAGCGGTGTACAATAAAATTCATTGTCAGGAAACAGAGAGTGGGGGTAAATGGACAATACTAGGACTGTCACCAGTGGAGTGCCGCAGGGCTTGGTGCTTGGACCCGTGCTCTTCAACATCTTTATAAATGATCTGGACATAGGTACGACAAGCGAGGTAATTAAATTCGTGGACGATACAAAGTTATTCAGAGTAGTGAAGACGCAGGGGGATTGCAAAGATCTGCAACGTGACATAATCAGGCTCGAGGAATGGGCATCAACATGGCAGATGAGGTTCAACGTGGATAAGTGTAAAGTGATGCATGTCGGTAACAAAAATCTCCTGCACAAATACAGGATGTCTGGGGCGGTACTTGGAGAGACCTCCCAGGAAAGTTCTGATCGACAAGTCAATGAAGCCGTCCGCGCAATGTGTGGCGGCGACGAAAAGGTTGAACAGAATGCTAGCAATGATAAAGAAGGGGATCATGAACAGATCGGAGAAGGTTATCATGCCACTGTACCGGGCCATGGTGCGCCCTCACCTAAAGTACTGCGTACAGCACTGGTCGCCGTACATGAAGAAGAACATGGTACTACTCGAAAGGGTCCAGAGAAGAGCAACTAAGATGGTTAAAGGGTTAAAGGAGTTGCCGTACAGCGAAAGATTAGAGAAACTGGGCCTCTTCTCCCTCGAACAGAGGAGATTGAGAGGGAACATGATCGAAACATTCAAGGTACTGAAGGGGATAGACTTAGTAGACAAGGACAGGTTGTTCACCCTCTCCAAGGTAGGGAGAACAAGAGGGCACTCTCTAAAGTTGAAAGGGGATAGAAATAGAAGTCCCTAATGTAATGTAATTCCGTACAAACGTAAGGAAGTTCTTCTTCACCCAGAGAGTGGTGGAGAGCTGGAGCGTTCTTCCGGAGTCTGTCATAGGGGAAAACACCCTCCAGGGATTCAAGGCAAAGCTAGATAAGTTCCTGCTGAACACGGACGTACAGAGGTAGGGTTAGTCTCAGTTAGGGTGCTGGTCTTTGACCAGAGGGCCACCGCGTGAGCGGACTGCTGGGCATGATGAACCGCTGGTCTGACCCATACTTATGTTCTTATGTCAGCATACAATGACATAAAGACAGTTGATTAAAAACAGAACATATCATTACAGGGGATATGTCAGTAAAAACAAACATACATACACCAGACAAACAAAAGTAACAAGAGGAAGAAGGGGAGAACTACAATCAGTAAAGAAAAGAACAAATAAGGGAAGAACAATAAGGAAAGGGCAGACCTGAAAAATAATGAAAAAATTGTTGCCCTAACAAGGGCAGTTATGTCTCAAAAGCATCTATGAATAGGAAAGTCTTCAACTTAGGGCTCCTTTTACGAAGGCGCGTTAGGGCCTTAACGTGTGGAATAGTGCACGCTAAAATGCCCCACGCGCTAGTCACTACCGCCTCCTGAGCAGGTGGTAGTTTTTCAGCTAGCGCGCGCTAATTCGGTGCGTGCACTAAAAACACTAGCGCACCTTCGTAAAAGGAGCCCTTAATCTTGAAAGGGCCTATGGAAGTTTCTTCCCTTATATAGTTGGGAATGGAATTCCAAAGGAAAGGTGCTGTCACAGCAAAATTATTGGATCTTAAAGTATTAATATATTTTAAGGATGGAATGTTAAGGAGATTGTGAGCTGCAGAATGGAGAGATCTGGATGGGCTTTATGGAATAAGTAGTTTATCAATAAATTCTGGTTGATTGTATAATCGAGTTTTAAAGGTTAAAAGAAGAAGTTTGTAACTGATTCGGTGCTTGATGGGTAGCCAATGTGCCTTAAGCAGAAGAGGAGAAACGTGATCATATTTCTTTGCGTTATAAATGATTTTTACTGCTGTTTTCTGCACAATCTGAAGTCCCCTAAGTTCTTTTTTTGTTATTCCTTTAAAGAGGGCATTGCAGTAATCTATACATGAAATAACAAGGGAATGAATTAGGATGTTCAAAGATGCGGAATCCAAGTTTAGAAATTGATCTAATCATTCTTAGCCGATGAAAACATTACTGGACAACCGTACTAATATGGAGTTATCCTCAGGGTTCACTACAAATGCGCCTGTCTAGCCTTCAAGTCTCTACACGGCATCCTTCCTCCCCTCTTTCCACTATCTTGGCTCTCCTCGAATCCTAACTCCACCAGATCCACTCAAAAATTCAAATTATCCTTCCCCTCTTTAAAAAGGCATATCCCATACAGGAGAACTTGGGACATCCCTCCTCTTCAGGATCACCGAGCTGTGGAACAGCTTTACTGCCCCTCTTCGGAGTTCGACCTCCCTCCAACGCTTCCGAAAACATTTGAAAACTTGGCTTTTCTCTAAAATGTAACTACTCCCTCCCTCTCCATTATACTAAGTCCCTCTTTCTTTCTTTTTACTAAGCCCTTCTTTCCATTGGAGTTCCTTTCTATATTAATTCCTGTAAACTGTCGTGCTCCACTTTTGTGGAGATGATGCGGTATACAAACTTAAGGTTTAGTTTAGTTTAGATGATTAGAAAGTTTGCTCTCTGAATAAGGGGGAGGGGGCTGTGAGGGTACCCCAGTAAGGAGAGGGAGGGGAGGAAGGAGGGAGGGATCCCCTGAGAAGGAGGGAGGGGGAGGCTCCCAATGCGCTGAGATAACCCAGGGGGCGGGGCTTTCGTGGCGGGGTAGGCGGGGCTTCCGGCTGTGCTCTTTGCCTCGCGCTCACTGCTCTCCTCTCCTCTGCTCAGCTCTGGGACCTCTCCACCCCCGCCCCCCCGGGATGCTGCTGCTGCTGCTGCTGCTGCACTGTTTGGGGCTGGTGCTGCTCGGGTCCCGGTCCTGCTGCAGCCCGGCTCTCCTGCCGCGGCCCATTCAAGCCATGGAAAGCCTGTTTCGGGACCTCGGACAGTTCCTGGAGGACGATCAAGAAGGAACAGACAATGAACAATCCTTTGATTATTCGGTGGACTTCAACCAGCTCCCCCCCAATTACCACAATGAGGAGCATAAGGAGAGAAAAGTGGGCAACGCCACTATTTTCAGCCACAGGAAGATTGACAAGATGACCAACAACCGAACAGGAGAGATGGTGATTTCCCGAAAGACATTCACCTCCATAGAGGAGGGGGACCAGGGCCTCATGGACCGCTGGAAGAAGAATCAGGAGAAAGAGAGGCACCACTCCGATAGACTTCAGGCTCTGAGAAGGCCTCTGAGGACCCATCAAGAGTTGGTACACCCACGACTCGCTTTTGTCATGATGCAAATTCCTCAAACCACGAGAGCCAAGCTGCCCAATACCGACATGTTCCTGGAGCTCAAGTGGGAACTTCACCGGCAAAGTATGGCAGCAGAGCCAACCCAGCAAAAGCTGGTCCCACAAGCCCCAGCACTGCACGAGTACCAAAGAAGTTGGCCAAGTCTCATAGGCCTACTGAGGAGAGTGTTTACTTTTGATAGATAAACCAGTTGTATTGTATGAATGTCCTGTGAGGTAACACAGTGCAGTGGAGTCTGGAAATAAAGATGTTAATGGCTGAGAGCCAAAAAAAAAAAAGAAAAGAAAGTTTGCTCTCTAAAGTGATCCTTTTTTTTTTTTTTTTAAGGTGTAAACAATTTTTATTTTCAATGAGAATACACAACCAACACAATACAATCAACTAGGGACCGACAACAAAGAAGCCCAGATACAAAACAACGGTGCCATGCCCCCAGCCCCTCCCCCCATCCACCACCACCCTCACCCCAGATATCTGGTAATTTATTGTATTTTACTTATAAACTGTATTGAGTAAACTGTGGCAAGTCAAATTCGCACAAGACAAATGCCCGCAGTCAAATACTGGTCGCCGTACATGAAGAAGGACATGGTACTACTCGAAAGGGTCTAGAAAAGAGCAACTAAGATGGTTAAGGGGTTGGAGTGAGATCCCTAACAGTTGTAATGAAGATGCAGATTTGATGGGTGATGAATCAAGTATCAAAGGAGCCTGTATGGATAATCCATCTTTGAATGGGAAATCATGACTTTAGACTTATCAACGTTTAAGGATAAAATGTGTGAGTCCAATCAGAGTTTAATTTTCTCAAGTTTTTCATTAATGATAATTACCTCACATGAATTGTTCAGATCTATAAGATAAGCTGCACATCATCAGCGTAGGCAAACACTGTAACACCGATAGACTGACCTAAGGTCAAGAGTAAAGGAGATAATATAGAACCCTGAGGTATACCGTGCTTGTTTGTAAAAGAGTAAAGGAGATAATATAGAACTCTGAGGTATACCGTGCTTGTTTGTAAAAGATTCAGAAAATGCAGAATTGAAGATTACTTTAGAGGTGCGTTCTGAGAAGAAAGAGGTAAACCAATCCAACACTTAATCGGTGATACCAATGTCTTGGAGGCGCTCCAAGAGAAGTTTATGATCAATCGTGTTGAAAGCCGAAGAAAGATCTAAAGAAATGAGTAATACAGATTGATGGTGATCAAGATGATATAAAATTTTTGAAGTCAGACCTATGAGCGAGAGTTCAGTTTTAATATTAATGACCTCATTGAATTACATTTGCAAAGTACAATCAGAGGCTGCCAGAAAGCACGGAAAAAACCACGGTGAGCCAATTTAATTATCGGGCAGTAAAATCCGTGCATTTAACAACAGTTTAGCGCCATCGTTAAATGCACGGTGATCTTAGAGAAACATCTTCTAAATACTTACTCTCTTTCTTTCTCTGTCAATTTGTCATTTATATTATCTTTGATAGCAGATCTGGAACCCTTGTGAATTATAGGATACCTGAGTGGCACTTGCAGGAAAAAGGAAATCATTGAGACAAGGTGAGCAGTGTAGCCAAGGGCAACTGCAATGCTTCCATCATCTTTTGCTGTTAAATGTAAACACAAGCAGTTATTACTTTGCTTTCATTTGCATATATATATATACTAACATTAAATTTTTTGCAAATTAAAACAAGTCTGTTAGGACTGAACAAAATCATGAAATTTACTTTAAATGTTTGTTCTTCAATAGCAACAGTTTACCTGAGACATACATACAAGCTGCATGACCTAGTCAGATGTGCTAGTACTGGTAAAATAGTCCCATAAAGGTTTCTAAGAGTGCGTAGTCAAAAACCCACTCAATGAACTTAGCTTAATGATTAGAATAAAACAGAGATCAAATTGGAAACAAAATGTCACTTTCTACAAATCACACCACAACACCACAAACGTTGCCAGTACGCATGGATCTCTCCAAATGGTATGTATCAAAATCAAATTGACTACATCTGCATATTACAGATATGGAAATCTGCAGTTCTTGGCTGCAAAGACTAAACCAGGAGCTGACTGTGGAAGCGATCACAAGCTTTTGACATGCAAGATCAAAGTAAAGCTTGCAAGATTAGAGACCTCCAAAAATATGACATTGAAAATATTCCATCAGACTACTGGATAAAACTAGACAACAGATTTGCTTATCTTGATATAGGAGGTAGAGAGCCTCAAGAATTATGGAATTCACTTCTCCCTCCAAATTCATGGATTCGGTTATTCTCGATTTTTTTTTTTTTTGGGGGGGGGGCGATTTTAATTTTTTCACCTATTTTTACCTGGTGGTCTAGTGGGTTTTCGGGGCAGGAGCAATCTTCCTATGCTCCTGCCTCATGCAGATCACTCTTAGAAAATGATTGCAAAGAGTTCCCGTTGTAGTCTCGAGAGACTACGGGAGATCAAGGCAGCCATTTCCTATGAGTGATCTGCATGGGGCAGGAGCGTAGGAAGATCGCTCCTGCCACCGAAAGCCTGCTAGACCCCCTGGTAAGGTCCGGGATGCCGGGGGGAAGGCGGAAGGGAGGCAGGGATGGGTCTGAGCCAGCCGAGAAGTTATTTGCGGTTTTTCACACTTCGCAGTCTGGCTCTGCACCTAACCCCCGCGGATACGGAGGGAGACGTTTAATATCTTACACGTAACAGGTGTTATCCAGGGACAGCAGGCAGCTATTCTCACATATGGGTGACGTCATCGACGGAGCCCGGATGCGGATGCCTCACAAGCAGACTTGCTTGAAGAAACTCGAAGTTTCGAGTCGCCCGCACCGCGCATGCGCGAGTGAGTGCCTTCCCGCCCAGTGTAGGGCGCGTCTCCTCAGTTCAGATAGCTAGCAGAGAAGCCAACCAGGGGAGGTGGGTGGGTTGTGAGAATAGCTGCCTGTGTCACTGGATAACACCTGTTATGGTAAGTAACTGTGCTTTATCCCAGGACAAGCAGGCAGGTATTCTTACATATGGGTGACCTCCAAGCTAGCCAGAATGGGATGGTGGAAGTGTTGGCAAGTTAGGAGAATAAATTTTGTAATATAGTCTGGCCAAACTGTCCATCCCATCTGGAGAAAGTATCCAGACAATAGTGAGAAGTGAAGGTATGAACCGAGGACCAAGTAGCAGCTCTACAAATTTCCTCAATAGGTGTAGATCTGAGGAAAGCTACTGAAGCTGCCATAGCTCTAACCTTATGGGCTGTGACTTTACTGTGAAGGGGTAATCCAGCCTGGGTATAGCAGAATGAGATACAAGCCGCCAGTTGGAGATGGCACGCTTAGAAATAGGATAGAAACATAGACACTGACAGCAGAAAAGGGCCAAGGCCCATCTAGTCTGCCCATACCAATGTCCCACCCCCTAACTCCCTCCCCAACTTATTGGGATCGAAGGAGACAAAAAGTTGAGGAGCAGTTCTGTGTGGTTTGGTGCGTTCTAAATAGAAGGCCAAAGCACGTTTACAGTCTACAGTATGAAGAGCAACTTCTCCAGGATGAGAATGAGGCTTTGGAAAAAACACTGGAAGAACAATGGATTGGTTGAGATAAAATTCCGAGATCACTTTAGGGAGGAATTTAGGATGAATACGAAGAACTACTTTGTCATGATGGAACACTGTGAAAGGTGGGTCAGCAACTGAAGCTTGCAGCTCACTAACTCGTCGAGCAGAAGTGAGGGCTATGAGAAACACCACTTTCCAAGTGAGATACTTCAGATAAGCCTTATCAATTGGTTCAAATGGAGGCTTCATGAGTTGAGAAAGGACAACATTGAGGTCCCAAACCACAGGAGGCGGTTTGAGAGGAGGTTTGACATTGAAAAGTCCTTTCATGAATCTGGAAACCACCGGATGAGCAGAGAGGGGTTTCCCTTCAATAGTCTGATGGAAAGCCGCAATTGCACTGAGATGGACTCGGATAGATGTAGATTTGAGGCCAGAATTAGATAAGTGCAAAAGATAGTCCAAAACAGAAGATAAGGAGGAATGCTGAGGCTCCTTATGATGAGAAAAACACCACGTAGAAAATCTAGTCCACTTTTGGTGATAGCACTGTCTAGTGGTAGGCTTCCTAGAGGCTTCTAAAACAGCTCTTACAGGTTGAGAAAACTGAAGAGGGGTTATGTTGAGAGGTACCAAGCTGTCAGGTGTAGAGAACATGGCAACACTGATTGGTTTCCAATAAAACATGGCGTCAGGCAAGAATGCATCTTGTCATCTTAACTGTTCAACTTTTATGGCAATGCGATCTTCAGAAAAGTAAATTTGGAAGAAAAGAGCATTGGCTTCAAAGTTGGTGGCTGAAATATAAACAAGCTGCGCTATGCAGATGATACAACGCTCATCAGCAGCAGCAAAGACATGCTGTATCTACTGAGAGAGGTCAAAGTTGAAAGTCATAACATTGGATTATAACTGAACATAGACAAGATGAAATGGAAAATCATGAACACGGAAAAAGATGATTCTGAGCTTGAAGGCAACAGAATAGAAGTTGTAAAGGATTTCAATCTCCCAGGCTCTGTGGTAAACAAAGAAGCAATTAGCAGGGAAGAAATACTCTGCAGAATAATACTTGGTCGCTCTTCAATGAAGGTTCTCAACAAAGTATTCAAAGGCAAGGAAATAACACTTCAAACGAAGATCATACTTGACCATACACATTTTCTCAGTGGTCAGTTATGGATGTGAAAGCTGGACACTATGGAAACAAGACAGAAAGAAGATTGACTCATTTGAGTTTGGTGTTGGAGAAGGATTTTATGCATGCTGTGGACTGCCAAAAGAACTAACAAAATGATTCTTGAAGAGATAAAACCAGCTATGTCACTCGAAATGCAAATGATGAAGTTACAACTGTCTTATTTTGGTCAGACTGTCAAAAGGAAAAGATCATTTGAGAAGTACATCATGTTTGGGAAGATCGAAGGAACCAGGCGAAGAGGGTGACCTGCAATCAGATAGTTCTCTGACGTCAGAGAAAGGGCGGGACCGCCAGAAGAGGAAGCAGCGCAGGCGCAGGGCTCACAGATGGGCCGGGACCGCCAAGAGGAAGCAGCAGGACACCGGTAGGAGCGTCTACATGATGGGGGGGGAGTCGGGAGGCTGTGGGGGTGCGAGCGGTCCTTCAGGGTGGGGGTGGGAGTGCGTGCGAGCGGTCCTTCGAGGTGGGGGTATGAGCGGTCCTGCGGGTGGGTGAATCGGACGTCGGGGGGGGGGGCATCAAGCTTTCAGGGTGGGGACAGGACTTCAAGGGGGAGAGGAGAGTCGGGGCGGGCAAAAGGAGATTCGGGGTGGCCAGAGGAGAGTCGGGGCGGGCGAGAGGAGAGTCGGGGCGGGCGAAAGGAGAGTCGGGCGGCGATGGGAGAGTTGGGGCAGCATGTGCAGTATACGGGTGTGCGCGGTATACAAAATTTTTTTTAACATATATTTCGGTTTCCCGCGCGCTATACCCGTGTGCGCGTTATCTACGTGAAAATAAGGTAAATTTGAAAAAACTGAGAAATAGCAATCATCACTTTACGAATTAATAAAGAAAAATAAAACAAAAAAAAAAGGGAAAACAATATAATATCATTTTGGACTAATATATTTTTCAGTTAGCTTTCAGAGGCCAAAACCTCTTTCCATAGGTCAAACTATACTGCTATTATGGTATCCTGTCCTGACCTAAAGGGGGTTTTGGTCTCTAAATTAGTCAATCATGTATTAAAATTAGTCCAATAAAAGGTTCACATTATTTCTTTTTTTCCTCAATTCTTTATTATTTTCAATCTTACAGTAAGTGTTACAATAAATACAACATTTTAGACTTCAATATCCATTTCAGAATTAGTCCCCCCCCTCCTAAACAATCATAATGCCCAACATATAAAATTTATATAATAAACTTCAGTACATTATATTTAAATTCATTATCCTAACAGATTTCCACCCTCCCCCCTCCCGGATGTGCTTGTTTATAGGGGAAAATAGTACCGTATTTTCGCGGATATAACGCGCACCATTGTAAAACGCGCACAGGGGTATAGCGCGCAGAAATCACGATGATATGTACAAAAACTTTTCTATACCGCGCTCAGGCATATAACGCGCATGCTGCCCGACTCTCCTCTGGCCACCCCGACTCTCCTTTCGCCCTCCCCGACTCTCCTCTGGTTGCCCCGACTCACCCTGACTTTCGGTGCACTGCCCCGACTCTCCTCTGGTTGCCCCGACTCACCGTTCACCCGCCCTGACTTTCGGTGCACTGCCCCGCCTCTCCGTGCCTGTCCCCCTTGAAGATCTGCCTGTCCCCCCTTGAAGTCCTGTCCCCATCCTGAAAGCCTGATGCCCCCCCTCGACGTCCGATTCTTCTCCCCCCTCGGCAGGACCACTCGCACCCCCACCCCCAAAGGACCGCCGACTCCCCGACAATATTGGGCCAGGAGGGAGCCCAAATCCTCCTGGCCACGGCGACCCCCTAACCCCACCCCGCACTACATTACGGGCAGGAGGGATCCCAGGCCCTCCTGCCCTCGACGCAAACCCCCTCCCCCCAACGACCGCCCCCCCCCAAGAACCTCCGGCCGTCCCCCAGCTGACCCGCGACCCCCCTGGCCGACCCCCACGACACCCCCACCCGCCTTCCCCGTACTTTGTGTAGTTGGGCCAGAAGGGAGCCCAAACCCTCCTGGCCACGGCGACCCCCTAACCCCACCCCGCACTACATTACGGGCAGGAGGGATCCCAGGCCCTCCTGCCCTCGACGCAAACCCCCCTCCCCCCCAGCCGACCCGCGACCCCCCTGGCCGACCCCCCCACCCCCCTTCCCCGTACCTTTGGAAGTTGGCCGGACAGACGGGAGCCAAACCCGCCTGTCCGGCAGGCAGCCAACGAAGGAATGAGGCCGGATTGGCCCATCCGTCCTAAAGCTCCGCCTACTGGTGGGGCCTAAGGCGCGTGGGCCAATCAGAATAGGCCCTGGAGCCTTAGGTCCCACCTGGGGGCGCGGCCTGAGACACATGGTCGGGTTTGGCCCATGTGCCTCAGGCCGCGCCCCCAGGTGGGACCTAAGGCTCCAGGGCCTATTCTGATTGGCCCACGCGCCTTAGGCCCCACCAGTAGGCGGAGCTTTAGGACGGATGGGCCAATCCGGCCTCATTCCTTCGTTGGCTGCCTGCCGGACAGGCGGGTTTGGCTCCCGTCTGTCCGGCCAACTTCCAAAGGTACGGGGAAGGGGGGTGGGGGGGTCGTGGGGGTCGGCCAGGGGGGTCGCGGGTCGGCTGGGGGGGAGGGGGGTTTGCGTCGAGGGCAGGAGGGCCTGGGATCCCTCCTGCCCGTAATGTAGTGCGGGGTGGGGTTAGGGGGTCGCCGTGGCCAGGAGGGTTTGGGCTCCCTTCTGGCCCAACTACACAAAGTACGGGGAAGGCGGGTGGGGGTGTCGTGGGGGTCGGCCAGGGGGGTCGCGGGCAGTGTTCCCTCTAAGCGGGCGGGTGTTGTGAGCAAACTTTTTTCACCGTGAGCCAAAAATATCGGGCGCCAGCAAGTTATGAGCCAACTCGCCCGATTCTCCTCTCGCCGCCCTGCCATCTGCCGTACGCCTCTTCCGATCGTGCGCTGTGACGAGAAACGTGTGCGCTGCGATGTAATATTTTGTGCGCCAGCGCACGCCAGCACAGCTTAGCGGGAACACTGGTTCAAATGGTTTTATTTATTTCCCAAAATTTATTTTTGTTATACGCATTGAAAATATTTGATATTGCGTTTAAATCAAAATCTCAATAAACTTGAAACGAGTGCCCGTGAGATTGTGGGAGGGTTAAATACTCAAAACTTAGAAGTTTTTGCTACGCCAGCTTTCTGGTATCTTTACATACAGTGGCGTACCTAGCATATGTAACATCCGGGGCCCATCATTTTTTGGCACCCCCCCCCCCCATCTGTAAGAAAAACATGATTTTTAGTAACAAACCACACGTCACACATGAGTACCTAGGAAAAGGCAGCATCTTACATATTGCAGTGAGCAGTACATCAATACACCCATTGTAAAACTAAACAAGCCAGACCAGCACAGATCAATCCTACACCGTCAATCCTAACAGAAAACCATGTCTTTCGAACACACAGAACACAGAAAACACCTTCGCCTAGTAAGGAATATGTAATCACAAACTAACCCCTCCCTCTTTTACAAAACTGTAGTGTGGATTTTAGCTACGGAGGTAACAGCTCTGATGCTCATAAAATTCTGAGCATCAGAGCTGCTACCACCAAGGCTGGTGCTAAAAATGCTTCACAGTTTTGTAAAAGGGGGGATAAAATAAAAATACATAGACAAAGGTTAAATTGAACCAGCAAGAAGCTGGACTCTGCATACAATGCTTCACAGAAACAGTGACACATGTCTCCTAAAGCAATAAATAAATAGAAATTTTTTTCTACCTTTGTCTTCTGTGGTTTCTCCTTTCCTCATCTTCTTGTAACTCTCTTCCTTCCATCCACTGTCTGCCGTCTCTCTTCCCCTATATGGCATCTTCTCTCCTTCTATGCCCCTTCCAGAAACTGTATGCCTCCCCCTTCCATCTCTCCTTTCACCCCATTGGTCTGGCATCTCTCTCCTCGCCTTCCCTCTCCCACACCTCTCCTCATAGTCTGGTATCTCCCCTTCCCTGATTCTCTGGCATCTCTCTCCTTTCCTTTTCTTCCATCTTTCGCTCCCCCTCCATGCTCTCACATCTCCCCCTTCCTTTTCCCTTAGACTGGCATACCTTCCTCCTACGCTCCAAGCCCTGGCATCTCCTTTAATTCCCTCCCTCATCTTCCTTCTCCCTCCAGCTGGGTACCGCAACACTCTTCCCTGCAGCTCTGCACTTCCCCACAATTGCCATGCTTCGGTTCCTCTTCTTCCTTCCTTCCTCCCCCCCCCCCCCGCGGGATCCTGCGGCACCATCAACTCTTACTCCCTCTAATGTCGGCCCTGCAGCTCCAGACTTCCTCGCACCTTCTCCCCTCCCCCTTTGGATCGCTATTATTTTAAATGTTATAGCCGCGGAGCTGTATCCATCAGTGGAGATGTCTAACCTCGGCCTGCCCCGGAACTCTTACTGCAGCAGCCGCCCGTCTAGGCAGGAACAGGAAGTCACTGTTGCAGTAAGAGTTCCGGGGCAGGCCGAGGTTAGACATCTCCACTGATGGATACAGCTCCGCGGCTATAACATTTAAAATAATAGCGATCCAAAGGGGGAGGGGAGAAGGTGCGAGGAAGTCTGGAGCTGCAGGGCCGACATTAGAGGGAGTAAGAGTTGATGGTGCCGCAGGGTCCCGCGGGGGGGGGGGGGGGAGGAAGGAAGGAAGAAGAGGAACCGAAGCATGGCAATTGTGGGGAAGTGCAATCCCCCCAATGCGTCCCCTTACCTTACCGACGCGTGTGTGCGCTGTGAAGAGAAACTTTGCGCTGCGATGTAATATTTTGTGCGTGAGCGCAGGCCAACGCAGCTTAGCGGGAACACTGGTCGCGGGTCGGCTGGGGGACGGGCGGAGGTTCTTGGGGGGGGGGGCGGTCGTTGGGGGGGGGGGGTTTGCGTCGAGGGCAGGAGGGCCTGGGATCCCTCCTGCCCGTAATGTAGTGCGGGGTGGGGTTAGGGGGGTCGCCGTGGCCAGGAGGGTTTGGGCTCCCTCCTGGCCCGATATTGTTGGGGAGTCGGCGGTCCTTCGGGGTGAGGGTGCGAGTGGTCCTGCCGGGGGGGGGATGTATCGGACGTCGGGGAGTCGGCCGGGCAAGAGGGCTTGGGCTCCCTCTTGCTCCGATCGTGGATGCGGGTGCGGGTGGGAGCGCGTGCGAGCGGTCGTTCGGGGTGGGGGTGCGAGCGGTCCTGCTGGGGGGGTGAATCGGGCATCGGGCGGGGTGGGAACTATGTTTAAAAACTTTTGTATACCGCGCTCAGGCATATAACGCGCGAGGGGTATGCGCGGTACGTAAAATCACGTATAACGCGCGCGTTATATCCGCGAAAATACGGTACTTAGACGCTACAATACTTTGCTAATGGCTTCCAAGTCTCTTGAAATCTCTTAAAATTCCCTTTCTGGATGGCTAATGTTCGTTCCATTTTATACATATGACACAATGAATTCCACCAAAAGCTATAATTAAGCCGGCTCCAATTCTTCCAATTGCTCATAATTTGTTGTATGGCAACTCCTGTCATTATCAATAAAAGTCTGTTGTTCTTAGATGATATTTGGCTTTTTGCTCTCATTGACATACCAAATAATATAGTATCATAGGTCAATACCACCGGGTTTTCTAATAAACAATTAATTTGGGGCTTTTGTAATCTAACATAGTGCTCTATGTAACAGAAAAACACAAGTTTGTCTCATAGATCCTGATATTGTACATCTCAACCTCCAAGTCCATATTCGTGGCCATTGAGATGCAGAAATTTGATGCTTAATCTCAGTGCTCCAAATATCCCTAAGACCAGTTTAGATCACCTTATTTCTATTTATAAACATTTATCAACACAACTACAATACTACTTTATCCTAAAACAAAATAATAAATAAAAGAAATATATATTTTTTCTACTTTTGTCATCTCTGATTTCTGCTCCCCTCATCATCTCATCTGCTCCCCTCACCTTCTCATCACTCTCCATCCACTGTCTGCCCTCTCTCCTTTCCTCTCCCTCCAGTAGTCCGACATCTTTTCATTCCCCCTCTAGTAGCCCATCTCCCGCCTTCCTTTTCAACCTTCTTGTGGTCTGGTATTTCTCTCTCCTCCTTCCCTTAGTCTGGAATCTTTCTCCCCTCCTTCCCTCCCCCCTCCAGTAGTCTGAGTTTTCTCTCCTTCCCTTTCTCCCTTCTTGTTGTCTGGTATCAGTTAGCTTTTAGTAATCCGCCTAGAACTGCAAGGTACGAGCGGAATAGAAGTCACAAATGTAATGTATCTCTTCTCTCCTTCCCTTCCCCTCCTCCTCCCTACCATGGTCTGGCATCTCTTTCCTCCCCTTCCTTCCCCTGGAGGTCTGGCATCTCTTTTTCCTCGTAGTCCAGTATCTCTCTAGTAACCACTCCCACTACATTCTTCCCATCCACAGGATCCAGTAGTTCTTCATCCTACTTATTCCCGGCAGCTGCTCTTGCATTCTTCGGGCCGCTGGAAGCATGAGTGAAGTAAATATGCTGCCTTCAGCGGCCCGGAAGCTTTCCCTCTTCTACTTCTTCCTGCCTATGCAGGGATCGGAAGTAGTAGCAGAGGGAAAGCTTCTGGGCTGCCAGAGGCAGCGTGTTTACCTCACTCATGCTGCCGACAGCCCAAAGAATGAAAGAGCAGGTGCTGGGAAGAAGAAATGTTGAATCCAAAGGAAGTGTGTGTAGAACCCCAAACTGCAGTGTGGGCCACCCAGAAGGTCTCCACGGACCACCAGTGGCTTGCAGGCCTTGCAATAAAGAACACTGTAATATAGTAACATGAAGAGAGAAGGAAAGAGTCAAATACCTTGAAAATCTTCAGAATTAGGAAGCTTCACTCCACAAATAAAATAATCCTTTTGATCATTCTGTACATTTAAGAGCAAAACATGGCAGTTAATAACCATTATTAGAAATTAGAAAGAGTTTATCACATTTGAAATATAAAGAAAATGGCTAAGAATCCGGTTCAATAGTAGGTCAACTTTTAGAAGTGTACAAAAGTGTAAAATCTGCAAGTATGTTTTGCCTGCAGACTTGACAATTTTTAAAGTAACATTTTCCTTTTGAAATTGCAAAATGTGCATGCTAAGGTGTCAATACTGACCAGAGGAATGCCTCCCCTAGCTGCACATATGTTTACATGTGCTCAGGGAAGACAATTTTCAGGAGACCATTTTTAGACATAAACCACTGTGTATATTCAGAAAAGCACAGTTACTTACCGTAACAGGTGTTATCCAGGGACAGCAGGCAGATATTCTTAACACATGGGTGACGTCACCGACGGAGCCCTCGGTACGGACCTTTTTAACTAGAAGTTTCTAGTTGGCCGTACCGCGCGTGCGCGAGTGCCTTCCCGCCCGACGGAGGAGTGCGTGGTCCCCAGTTAGTATAAGCCAGCTAAGAAGCCAACCCGGGGAGGTGGGTGGGACGTAAGAATATCTGCCTGCTGTCCCTGGATAACACCTGTTACGGTAAGTAACTGTGCTTTATCCCAGGACAAGCAGGCAGCATATTCTTAACACATGGGTGACCTCCAAGCTAACAAAGAGGGAGGTGGGATGGTTGGCCATTAGGAAAATAAATTTTGTAACACAGATTGGCCGAAGTGTCCATCCCGTCTGGAGAACGCATCCAGACAGTAGTGGGTAGTGAATGTGTGAACTGAGGACCAAGTGGCCGCCTTGCAGATTTCCTCGATGGGCGTGGAGCGGAGGAAAGCTACGGAAGCAGCCATAGCTCGGACTCTGTGGGCCGTGACAGTTCCTTCCAGTGAGAGACCGGCCCGAGCGTAGCAGAAAGCAATACAGGCAGCAAGCCAATTTGAAAGTGTCCGTTTGGAGACAGGACGACCCAAACGGTTGGGGTCGAAAGACAAAAAGAGCTGAGGGGATGTTCGGTGAGCTCTGGTACGATCAAGATAGTAAGCAAGGGCACGCTTACAATCCAGCGTGTGCAACGCCTGTTCCCCAGGATGCGAGTGAGGCTTAGGGAAGAAGACGGGCAGCACAATGGACTGGTTGAGGTGAAAAGCTGAGACCACCTTGGGAAGGAATTTAGGGTGGGTACGCAGAACAACCTTGTCATGGTGAAAAACAGTGAAAGGTGGGTCGGCAACCAGTGCATGCAGTTCGCTAACCCTCCTGGCAGAGGTGATGGCAATGAGGAAAAGCACCTTCCAGGTAAGAAGCCTGAGTGAAGTTGTGGCAAGAGGCTCAAACGGAGGTTTCATGAGAGCTGAGAGAACCACATTCAGGTCCCAGACGACAGGAGGAGGCTTGAGAGGCGGTTTGATATTGAAGAGTCCTCTCATAAATCTGGAAACCAGAGGATGAGCCGTGAGGGGTTTTCCGAGAATAGGCTCATGAAACGCAGTGATGGCACTGAGGTGGACTCTGATGGAGGTAGTTTTGAGGCCAGCATTGGACAGTGAGAGCAAATATTCCAAGACAGTTTCCACCGCTAAGGAGGTGGGTTCCTGATGATGCCGGAGACACCAGGAGGAAAATCTGGTCCACTTCTGATGGTAACATTAGAGAGTGGCCGGTTTCCTGGAGGCGTCCAAAATGAGGCGGACCGGTTGAGATAGATTCTCCGGAGAGGTCAGCCCGAGAGAAACCAAGCTGTCAGGTGGAGCGAAGACAGATTGGGATGTAGTAGAGACTGATGCTGTTGCGTAAGTAGAGTAGGAAACACAGGAAGTAGAATGGGTTCCCTGGAGCTGAGTTGGAGCAGGAGTGAGAACCAGTGTTGGCAAGGCCACCGAGGTGCGATAAGAATCATGGTGGCGTGGTCCTTGCGGAGTTTGGACAAGGTCCGCAACATCAGAGGAAGTGGAGGGAAGGCATACAGGAACCGATCCCTCCAATCGAGCAGGAATGCATCCGGGGCCAGACGGTGAGGAGAGAAGAGTCTGGAGCAGAATTGGGGCAGCTGATGATTGTGAGGTGCTGCAAAGAGGTCCACCTGCGGAGTGCCCCATCGAGCAAAGATGGAGAGCAGAGTCGGAGGGTCCAAAGTCCACTCGTGAGGTTGAAGGATGCGGCTGAGATTGTCGGCCAGAGAGTTCTGTTCGCCCTGGATATAGACCGCCCTGAGAAAGAGATTGCGGTCCGTGGCCCAGGTCCAGATGCGCAGAGCCTCCAAACAAAGGGGGCGAGATCCGGTGCCGCCTTGCTTGTTTATGTAGTACATGGCGACTTGATTGTCTGTGCACAGGAGGAGGACTTGAGGGCAGAGAAGATGTTGGAAAGCCTTGAGGGCGTAGAACATGGCTCTGAGTTCCAGGAAATTGATGTGATGACGACGCTCCTGTGGGGTCCAAAGTCCCTGGGTGCGTAGATCTCCTAGGTGAGCTCCCCACGCGTAGGGGGACGCATCTGTGGTGATGATCATAGAGTGGGGGGGCAGATGAAAAAGTAGACCCCTGGAAAGATTTGAGGAGTTCAACCACCATTGGAGAGATTGCTGAAGAGATGATGTCACAGAGATGGGATGAGAAAGAAGATCCGTAGTCTGTGACCATTGGTTGGCGAGAGTCCACTGAGGCGTACGAAGGTGGAGACGTGCCAGAGGAAGGACATGCACCGTCGAGGCCATGTGACCCAGTAGGACCATCATCTGTCGGGCAGGAATGGAGGGGTGCATGAGTACCTGACGGCAGAGATGGAGCAGGGTCCGCTGGCGATCGGAGGGGAGAAAGGCCCTCATTAGCGTGGTGTCCAGAACTGCTCCAATGAATTGAAGTCGCTGGGTGGGAAGCAGGTGCGACTTGGGGTAGTTGATCTCGAACCCCAGGAGGTGGAGGAGAGAGATGGTGTGATGAGTGGCTTGTAGCACGAGTTGAGATGAAGGTGCTTTCACCAACCAATCGTCCAAGTAGGGGAACACCTGGAGGTTGTGAGACCTGAGGAAGGCCGCTACCACTATAAGGCACTTGGTGAAGACCCTGGGTGAGGAAGCGAGGCCGAACGGTAGCACCTTGTACTGATAGTGGTGGTGCAGTACCTGGAACCGCAGGTAGCGGCGAGAATTCTGATTGATGGAGATGTGAGTGTAGGCCTCTTTGAGGTCCAGGGAACATAGCCAGTCGTGTTGAGAAAGAAGAGGGTAAAGCGTGGCAAGGGAGAGCATTCTGAATTTCTCCTTGACCAGACACTTGTTGAGGTCCCTTAGATCGAGAATGGGACGGAGGTCTCCCGTCTTTTTGGGAACCAGGAAGTAGCGGGAGTAGAATCCCTGACCCCTTTGATCTGGAGGTACTTCTTCGATGGCATTGAGAAGGAGGAGGGATTGAACCTCCCTCAGGAGGAGGGGGGTTTGAGATGAGTGTGAAGCAGACTCTACGGGAAGGTTGTCCGGAGGCAGAGTCTGGAAGTTGAGAGAGTAGCCGTGGCGGATGATGTTGAGGACCCACTGGTCCGACGTGATGACTTCCCAACGGCTGGAGAAAATGGTGAGACGACCCCCGATGGGCTGTGGAAGAGGTAGCAAGGGTGGATGACTGGCTATGCCCTGGAGAGAAGAGTCAAAAGGGCTGAGATTGTTTAGCAGGCTGAGGAGGCTTAGAGGGTTGAGTGGCCTGAGATCGAGCCTGGGCATGATGTTGCTGTTGACGGGGTCGCCGAGATTGCTGGGGAGGCGGGTTGAGTGGTCTGGCTGAGAACCTCCGTTGATAAGATGTTTGAGGTCGATAGGGTCGGGCAGGCGGAGCCTTCTTTTTCGGCTTGATCAGGGTGTCCCACCTGGTCTCATGGGCAGAGAGTTTCTGGGTGGTGGAATCCAGCGACTCTCCAAAAAGTTCATCCCCGAGACAGGGGGCGTTGGCCAAACGATCCTGGTGGTTGATGTCCAGGTCGGAGACTCTGAGCCAGGCCAAACGACGCATGGCTACGGCCATGGCAGAGGCCCGAGAGGTGAGCTCGAAGGAGTCGTATATCGAGCGGACCATATACTTGCGCATTTGGAGAAGGCCAGAGATGTGTTGTTGGAATAGCGGGACCTTGCGCTCAGGGAGGTACTTCTGGAGGGCAGACAGTTGTTGGACCAAATGTTTCAGATAGAAGGAAAAATGGAAGGAATAGTTGTTTGCCCTGTTTGCAAGCATGGCATTCTGGTAAAGCCTCTTGCCAAACTTGTCCATGGTCTTACCTTCTCTGCCAGGAGGGGTAGAGGCATAGACACTGGAGCCCTGAGTCTTTTTTAAGGTGGATTCAACCAAAAGGGACTCATGGGGCAATTGAGATTTGTCGAATCCAGGAATAGGGATGACACGGTAAAGGTTGTCCAGCTTACGGGGGGCTCCCGGTACCGTGAGGGGACTTTCCAAGTTTTTGTAAAATGTTTCCCGCAGGATGTCATGCACGGGAAGCTTGAGGAACTCCTTAGGAGGCTGCTCAAAGTCTAAAGCCTCTAAAAAGGCTTGAGACTTCTTTGAGTCAGATTCTAGTGGAAGGGACAGGGCAGCAGACATTTCTCTTAGAAATTTAGAAAATGAGGACTGCTCTGGTTTAGAGGTGGCATCGGGTGCCGATGGTTCCTCATCAGATGAGGAGGGATCCTCCTCGGTACCGAGAGGAGTTTCCTCCCATAAATCAGGGTCCCTGACCTCTGGTGCATGTCGAGACACCGGGGTGGAGGGCGCGGTATGGCGAGTCTTGGACAAAGACTTGCCAGAGCGCACCGAAACGGTACCAGGGGAGGACGACCGGCGTCGATCTCGGTCCCGAGAAGAATGCCGTACCGCCTGGTGCCGAGGAGGATCCAGTGTGGCCTGAGAATGAACCACCGGATCGCCCTGAAGTTGTTGGGCCGAAAGGATCGGCATGGAGGTGTTCACCGGTACCGAAGGGGTGGACACCGGGGGCTCGGTACGGGGCTCGGGCCGGTCTGGTACCGGAAGGAGCGGCGCCAGGATAGTGGGCAACAGTTGTTCAAGTTGTTTCTTCAACTGCTCCTGGAGTTGAGCCTTTAAGATGGCCGAGATACGGTCATCTAGGGGTGGCATCGGAACCGCTTTCTTTTTCTTCGGTTCCTTGGATGCCGCTCCACGCCCCGGCGATGAGGAGGCCGATGACGAGGCACTCACCGAGATCGGGGCGGAGCGTTTGCGGGACCGGTGCGATACCGGTAGGGACGGTGTCGCCACCGTAGCTGGAGGGCGCTCGAGGGAAGAGGAAGGCTTCTTAGCCGGCTTACCTGGCGCCAGCGACGCCGATGTGGGGTCGGTCGGTGTCGAGGTCGACGGTGCCGATTTCTGAGGTACCGCCGTTGAAGGTGAGGAGTCCATCGCCGACTCGGTGCCGAAGAGAAGAGTTTGTTGAATTCTTCGGTTTTTAAGGGTTCTCTTTTGAAGAGTGGCACAGCGGGTGCAGGAGTCCGCCCGATGCTCCGGACCCAGACACTGCAAACACCAATTGTGTGGGTCAGTTATGGAGATCGGGCGTGCACACCGCTGGCACTTCTTAAAACCGACCTGCGGGGGCATGAAGGGGAAGATAGCCTCCGCAAAATCGAAGCCCGAGGCCTGTATATTGGCAACAGGCCCCGCCGGGGCAAAAACGAAAGAAAAAAGGCGAAAAAGCAAAGTTTTTGTTTTTTGTTTTGCAAATCAAAGAAAAATAAACCCGAAGGTAAAGAGAGAAAAAATAAGGAAAAAAGCGCGAGCGGGAAGGCAAAAAAGTGGTTTCAACGGCCGTTGAAAAAACACACGCGTCTTCTTCGCTCCGCGGAAACGAAGAAACTGGGGACCACGCACTCCTCCGTCGGGCGGGAAGGCACTCGCGCACGCGCGGTGCGGCCAACTAGAAACTTCTAGTTAAAAAGGTCCGTACCGAGGGCTCCGTCGGTGACGTCACCCATGTGTTAAGAATATGCTGCCTGCTTGTCCTGGGATAATGTCCTCGCAGCATAAACAGTTCTCTACTATAGCTTGGCATTATAAGGGCAATTCTATAATCCCGGTTCCCACATTTACATATGTTACAATGACAGTACTTATGATCGTTATGTACACATATCAGTGTAAATGTTAGAAGAGCACTTAGGTGCTATTCTGCAAATATGCAGTTAAATTGCATAGCATGTATTTGTAAGGGGCATATGCTGGACTAGGACATAGGTGGGGCTACCACTTATTCTGTAAGCAGCTATTTATGTACCCTCCAATTTACAGCAGCTCTAATGTTCGCTTTTGAAGAGAGGAGCAACGAGTACAAGCCTCAGCCCTGTGCTTCGGCCCCAGACACTGGAGACCAGCGGTGCGGGTCTGTGATGGAAATAGGGAGAGCACAGCGACCGCACTTTCTAAAGCCCGTTTGAGGTCGGAACATTGAGGTAAAAACTGCCTCAGCAAAATCAAAGGTCGAGGATGAGGAAGTGGAACAGGCCCCGCCAGGCCAAACCCGCAAAAGAGAAAAAGTAAAAATTATTTTTTTTTAATTTTAAAAAAAGAGAAACAAAATCAAGAAAGAAAAAGAAATGACGACTAAAAAGTCAGAAAAGAAAACTGCGAGAGCGAAAAGGCAGCGAAAAATAGCAACAGATGTTGATGAGCAACTTCTTAGCTCCGCAGAAACTAAGGGACCGCGCGCCCTACGTCGGGCAGGAAGGCACTCGAACATGTGCGGTTCGGGCTATCACAAACTTTCTAAAGACTTAAAGTGGCGATGCACTTTTAAAGTGGTCCATAGCAGGTGATGCCACCCATTCGTAAGAATATGCTGCCTGCTTGTCCTGGGATAACACCAACTATGCGAGTCAGTGATGGAAATAGGGCACTGACACCGACAGCACTTCTTAAACCTGATGAGAGGTTAAAAATGAATAAAGAAAAATAATGTTGGGGAAGGGAGGGTGGGTTATGGGTTTATATATATACAATTGTTGTTTGTCTTGATGTATGGGGGTTTTTTTTTTGTACACTTGTTGAATGATTAAAAAGGAATAAAGAATTTTAAAAAAACCTGCTCTGCTCAATAGTTTTGACATGGACAGGAAAATCTCAGTGGCGAGGTTAAACTCAATTCTGGTGACAGAAAAAGAAAGCCTGCCAAGAGAGAAAAACAAGAGGGCCAAAGGCCAGTCTGTAGAAAATGAGAAACACACCAAAATTATTAGAATTGGTTTTTTGTAAACCAAATATAAAATAAGATACAATGAAAAGAACCTGGCGAAAGCCAAGACAAAAAAAAGAGAGGTTAACAGGAAGGCAACAATCGCACTGGACAGAATCCTGAAAAAGCACTTCTTCGGTCCAAGGAAAACAAAGAACTGAGGTACCGTGAGCTGGCGTTGGGCAGGAAGGCAATCGCGCATGCAGTGTGGGCAGTCGCAAAGTTTCTAAAAACTAAAGTGGCAATACACTTGTCCGTATCAAGCTCCTTGTATGACATCACCCCACATGTGAGATTATGCTGCCTGCTTGTCCTAGGATAAATTTATTTAGATCACACGTTTTTCAGAAGCAGCTCAAGATGAGTTATATTCAAGTATATTACAGTAGGTATTTCCCTGTCCCTGAAAGGATTACAATTTTAAGCTTGTACCTGAGGCAATGGAGGGTTAAGTGACTTGCCCAGGGATTTCAAACAGCAGCAACAGGATCTGAATCGGGCTTTCTTGGCTGTCAGCTTGGCGCTCTAAGGTCACTTCTTCACTTAAATGAAACCTTGAGCATCCTTGTCTAGCCTAAAGAGAACAGTACTAAATATGCCTCATTACAAAAAACAAACAAAAGACTAACAAGCAGCTTTAATGGTTTTGAGTCGTCAAAAAGAAATGGTGATTGTGAAAGCGGATAAAGGTAGGGCTAGTGTAGCCCATGATAGGGACACTCATGAGAAGGAGGCTGAATGTCAACTAGGAGATGTGAAAGCATATTGGAAACAAAGGAAGATCCCACTCCTGGTTTGATGAAGTCTATACATTCATTTCTTATAGAACAATATGAACAAAAGCTGTTAACATATAAAGAAAATCAATTCCTTGTTGAGAAATATCCAAAAATATATTTTGTTCCAAAAATACATAAGAGGTTACAGAATCCACCTGCTTGTCCTATAGTAAATATGAGATTCTTGTCTAGAACTATTATTGAAATTTGTTGATGGTTTTTCGAGGGAAGAAAGCTAAAAAAGTATCTCATCTCATTTTTTAAGAGAGTTGGAACAATTTCAGGGATCCGTTAGAACAATGTGGTTGGCAACTTTGGATGTTACTTCTCTATACACTAATACTCTTCCGGAGTCTGTCATAGGGGAAGACACCCTCCAGGGATTCAAGACAAAGTTAGACAAGTTCCTGCAGGTAGGGATAGTCTCAGTTGGGCTCTGGTCTTTGACCAGAGGGCCGCCACGTGAGCAGACTGCTGGGCATAGGAGGGACTTTGAAACCCCTGGGCTAAAAGGTTCAGTGAAGTGATGAAGAGGGTATATAAAGCTTAGGGCTATGAGAGATATTTGAGCCCTGTGACACCACTGAAGTTCATGACAGATATAGAAGGTTTAAGACAGGGATGGGCAACTCCGGTCCTCAAGGGCAGAAATCCAGTTGGGTTTTCAGGATTTCCCCAATGAATATGCATGAGATCTATTTGCATGCACTGCTTTCAATGCATATTCATTGGGGAAATCCTGAAAACCCGACTGGATTCTGGCCCTTGAGGTCCGGAGTTGCCTGCCCCTGATTTAAGAAGTAATAAATGAACCCTGAATTATTATTGTATGGGTCATTAAAAAAGAGATCATAGAGATTATCATTACTGCAAGGTAATGGCGGAATAGAAATCCCTAATGTAATGTAATGATATCACTCATGATAAAAACAGGCCATTGAACTGAAACAGAATATATGCCATCATATTTAATTCAGCTACAGCATACAGTTATCAGCTACCAGGAATAACAGAACAATTTTATTAAGTTTCTGACCACAAGATTTTTGTCATATGCCTCTTTATTACATCATTTTCTTCTCTTTAATTATTTGTTCACCTCTTCTCTTGAGTGTTCTATCTAGTTTCTTAAACTTGGTGACTTGGATAGACACCAAATAAAGATTAATTTTAACTAAATATACGTAATTCCCAAATTTATCAGTCAACCTTCTCTTTCTTTGCTGCAGCCTGTTCCCTTTGCTTCTTTATTCATACTCAGCAGAGTTGTTTCCTACCTATTTGTTCATTTCTTTCCTACTCTTCCTCTCTCTTATCCTATCTTCTTCTACAACCAATCACCCCGTCACATGTTTGATGCATTTATTAAATATATGGCCATTTGGCTAATTTTTGACTTAATAGAGAATAAAGACTGGTGGCCAAAATCTTTGATTAATATTAAGGTCTAATAAAAGATAAGAATAAGATGGGAAAAAAGTTGAGATACTTGTTATTTTGAGAATTTATGCTAGTAGTATTGCTTTAACTGACTGAACTTACCACATCACTGGGATAAATATATGAAAGCTCAGACAATAGCTGTCTGCATCGAATTGTCAACTGTGCATTGGTCTTCAAAAACAACTCCCTGTTAATACAAACATTTATTATAATTAGAGTTTGTGATTTCTCAGAGCCTCAACAAATTTAAGCCTCCATCAAAACCACCACCTACCAAATAAAAGCAGAGCCTAAACTATATAAAGCAGTAATAAAGGTCAAATGTACTAATTAATAAAAGAAACATTTTATTTTGGATTTTCACAAAATGCCTTTCCTCTCCTGTTTCGTCTGTTTCTCATTCCTTCCTCAGTTTTCAATCTCAAACCACAATTGAGCAAAATTAACAAAGGAAGCTCAGTATGGAGCAAATTTACCTCTTAGCAGTACATTCTTTTCTTTGCTCATTTAAAGATTCCTTTTGCATTTGTAGTCTCTGATACTCTCCCGCAAAAGCATTTCCTATAAAATATAAAGATACTTATTAAACGGAAAACATTTTATAGATTTATTTTGGGATTCTGTAATATAAAAAAGGGAAAGGGAATGGGGACTGCCTTTTTATCGCTTTGGCGTTTCAAAGCCGACATTCAAAGTGATGGGCACAGGAGGATTAAGTGACTTGCCCATGGTCACAAGGAGCAGCATTGAGATTTGATCTCATAACCTCTGGGTGCAGAGGCAGCAGCTCAACCAGTGAGCCAGCGAGCTAAGACTTTGTACTGAAACCGGCTACAAAAGAGGGAAGGGTCATGGATTTAATATATCATCTTTTTTGGTACAACCAAAGTGGTTTACATTTATAATATGCAGGTAGTTTCTTTGTCCCTAGTGGGCTCACAATCTAAGTTATTATATCTGGGGCAAGGAAAGATTAGGTTCTTACCTAGATAATCTTTCTAGTAGACATACTCTATTCCTGAACCTTTGGGTAGTTAACCTCTTCTCATGAGAGCTCTTGTAGGGAGCTTCATTTGCATATTTTTTGCTCCTCCTCCCTTACCTCTGGGCTATCCAACTCCTCAGTGTGTAACAAAGCAGACAGTCAGCCCTGGAGAGGAAACAGAAGAGGGAGGGGTACAGGGACATCCCCAAGAAACATGTCTGTTCTGCTCATATCATGGAACATATTGGAAAACATATATAACAGATAATCAAATTCAAACATTTGCAATACATAACAGGGTGAAAAACAAACAAGTCACCAACTTGAGCACAACCTACACTAAGAGTGTGGGACATATGCATGGATACCCCCAGGATAATATAGTATGGTAGCTACTGACTCTATTCTTTTCAAGGTGGGACTGAAGAAACAAGATGTTCGAATTGTTAGATCATATTGAGACAGAAAACAGGCGAATTCACAGCTGAGAGGGCGGGCTTCAGGAATAAAGTGTCTCTCTACTAGAAAGATTATTGAGGTAAGAACCTAATCTTTCCTTCTAGTACGACAGACACTCTATTCCTGAACCTGTGGCACATAACAGAGAAGTCCCTGAAGCTTAGGGTAGGACAGATAAGCCTGCTGTCTGAATTGAAGATCCAAATGTGGAGTCCTGTTTGGCTGCCAAATCTACTCTGTAAAACTTTGTGAATGTATACAGAGAAGACCAAGTGACAGCTCTACAGATCTCTTCCGAGGAAACTGTAGAGCAAGGGTGTCCAACCTGCATGCGGCCCCATGAAGTATTTTGTGCGGCCCCAGTTGAGGGCAATGCAGTGTTTTCCTCTGCTGGCCCTGGATGTTTACCATCTTGCTGGCTCCCTCCTCTGTCTTGCTGCAGCGTTTGTGCGGCCCCAGAAAAATATTTTTCGGCCAATGCGGCTCAGGGAAGCCAAAAGGTTGGACACCCCTGCTGTAGAGGATTCTGCCCAAGAGGAAGCAACGCTTCACATAGAATGTGCCTTCACAGATATAGGTGGACACTTTTCACTTCTGATACAGGTGGAAGAAATGTCCATACAGATCCACCTTGAAATCATTGCTTTTGATGCTAGCCAACCTTAAAGGGCTACTCCAGCCAGAACAAACAGATCTGACAATCAAAATTTGTTTGTAACTTCTAGGTACCGTAGCAAGAGCCTGCGCACATCCAAAGATTTTAACACCCTATCCTGGTTTCTCAAACCCTAGGGCAGGCACTCGTGCTTCCTGACTGGTGTGGAAGCTGCAAATCACTTTCGGCAAGAAAGACAGGACTGTGCGCAAGGTCACGCCTGAATCCGTAATCCTAAGAAAAGGATCTCTGCAGGACAAAAACTAAAGTTCCATCACTCTTTAGGCAGAGGTAATTGCTACCAAAAACACCGTCTTTTGATAGTAAGGTCCAGCATGGAAGCTTGGTCCAGAGGCTCAAAGGGGAGACTCGCTAGCACCCAGAGAACCAGATTAAGATTCCATGTCAGAAAAGGCCATCGTACTGGAGGATGGAGCCTTAACATACCTTTTAAAAATCTGACTACATCAGGATGAGCAGCAAGGGTGCTTCTATTGATCATGGGTCCAAAACAGGAGAGCATGGCTATCTAAACTCTAAGGGAGCCAACGGCTAGGTCCTTTCCTAGACCTTCTTGGAGAAAGTTGCGTTATCACCAAGATCGAAGCCGAGCCCAGATCTGAGCACACCAAGTCTGGAAACACTTCCAGGCGTTTGTATTCGCTTCTAGTGACTTTTACGTACACCTCAGAATGGTGGAAACCACTCTATCCAAGTAGCATTTGCACACTATTGCTGCTTATTCAAGAGCCATGCCGTAAGACCAAAGTATTCCGGATCCTGAAGGGCAATTGGGCCCTGCATGAGAAACCGTGGATGACAGGGAAGTTTGAGACTCTGACCCTGCTGCAGATGCACCAGGTCTGCATATCACAGGCATCTCGGCCAGTCTGGCACCACTAGAATGACAATTCCCTGGTGAGGCATGATTCTGCGCAGATGTCAGCCTATCGTGGGTCATGGAGAGAAGGCATAAAGACCTGCATTTGGTCAGGGTTGAACTAGGGCATCCAGACCTTTGCTTCCCTCCTCACATCTTTGACTAAAGAAACGGTCTGCCTTCTTGTTGGTGGCTGATGCCATCTGGTCAAATTAAAGGCGCCCCACCATTTCACTATGTAAGTGAAGGCCTCCTGAGACAGTGACCATTCCCCAGGATCCAGGGTCTTCTGGCTCAGGAAATTCACTTGTACATTGTCACTTCTATGACACGCGTCGCTGAGAGTGCTAGAAGATGGGCTTCTGCCCATCAACACAGCACTTGGGATTCCAAGTTTAGGGGGGCACTTTTTGTGCTCCCCTGGCGATAGACACAGGCTACCACTGATGCATTGATCAAGAAAACTAATACCAATTTGGAAAGAAAAGAAAACGAAAGATGGCGTGGTTAAAAATGTGAAGTGAAAGAGGCTATTACAACCAAGAAAACATACTTTAAATAATGGAAAAAGGATCCCAATGAAGAAAATAAAAAGAGACAAACACTGGCAAGTTAGATGCAAAACATTGATGAAGAAATCTAAACAAGAATATGAAGAACTTTCCAAGGAGGCAAAAACTCATAGTAACAATTTCTTTAGGTACATCAAAAGCAGAAAACTTGTGAGGGAATCCGTGGGACTGTTGGATGAGCAAGGAGTAAAAGGTACACTCACTGAGGATAAAGCCATAGCGGAGAGACTGAATGCTTCGGTCTTTACGAAAGATGTAAGAAATCTTCCAGAACCAGAAATGGTTTTCAAGGGTGATGAGGCGGAGGAATTGAAAGAAATCTCGGTGAAACTGGAAAACTTACTAAGCCAAATCAACAAATTAAAGAGTGATAAGTCACCTGGACCAGATGGTATACATCCCAGGCAGATGAAATTTAATGTGGACAAATGCAAAATAATGCATATTGGGAAGAATAATTCAAATCATAGTTACCGGATCCTAAGGTTCACCTGGTGGGGGGGAGGGAGGGGTCGAGCGCTCAAGAAAATGATCTAGCCTGGTAGTCCTCCAGGACAGAGTTGGGAACTACTGTTTTAGAAGGTACTGTATAAACATTGATGGAACAGTGGAAGACATGTTGCAAGAAATAAACCTGGTTGATCCTGCTTCGAGTGGAAGGTTTTAAGATGGCGAGAATCTAATTTATAGGTTCTACACCCCTGTTAAAACGAAAAGCCTACTATTCCAAAATGATAGGCACAAAAACCCCAGACACAAAAAAGCTATTTAACCTAGTAAAGAACCTCACTGATACCAAACCTTACCTTTCCACCCAAGGTATCCACCCACCAACAGCCATCCACCTAGCCGACCATTTCAAAAACAAGATCACCAATATCAGATCCACATTCATCAACACACACACCCATCTAGAAAAGATAACAACAAACCCCTCAACAGGCGAAGCCATCGTAGCAGACAGAAGCTGGTCCGACTTCCCAATCCTACTCTGGTCGGATATGAACCGACTCTACAATAAATACAGCCATGCTTCCAGCGACCTAAATAATTGCCCCACCTACCTGTTATCAAATGCCTCCACCACATTCAAAACCAACTTCATGCTATGGATTCAAACCACATTGACAGAAGGCCAATTCCCACAGGACCTAGGAGAGATCTTAATCACCCCAATCATAAAAGATCACAAAGGCCCAATAGATAGCCCCTCCAACTATAGACCTATCGCTTCAATACCAATGTACGTTAAAATAATAGAAGGCCTAGTTGCTCAATACCTCACCGAATACCTGGAAAAACATAACCTACTCCACCCATCACAATCAGGATTCCGAACTAACCATAGTACAGAAACACTACTTGTCACATTACTAGATACAGCACGGCTACACATTAGCAAAGGTAAAAAAATGATATTAATACAACTAGACCTCTCCGCAGCATTTGACCTAGTTGACCACACCTTATTACCACAGATTCTCGACGCCATAGGAATCTCAGGCAAGGTCTACAAATGGTTTCAAGGGTTCCTTAAATCTAGAACCTACAGGGTAAAATACAATGATATCAAGTCAGAGCCATGGGCAAATCCCTGCGGAGTTCCACAAGGATCACCTCTTTCACCTACGCTCTTCAACCTCTTTATCTCCTCCCTAGGAGCCACTCTTGATACCCTAGATGTCACATCCTTCAGCTACGCAGACGACATCACCATACTCCTCCCTTTCGACCCATCAGAGACCACCACCACAACAAAGCTAGAAACAACCTTAGATACAGTAGAAAAATGGATGATGGATCACAAACTAAAACTGAACCCAGAAAAAACAAAATTCCTTTTGCTCGAAAAGGCCCAAACTCCTACCATCACCGAACTAGAAATCAAAAACACCAAATACCCAATACAACCCGAACTAAAACTCCTAGGAGTTACGATAGACAGATGTTGCACAATGCAGTCCCAGATCAATAAGACGACCCAGAAAGCTTTTCTAACCATGAGAAATCTACGTAAAATCAGAAAATTCTTCAACCAAGCACAATTCAGACTAATCGTCCAATCCCTAGTCTTAGGTCTGCTGGATTACTGCAACTCCCTATATCTTCCATGTCCAGCCACTATGATAAAACAACTCCAGACCATACAAAACACCGCCCTCAGACTGATCTATTCACTTAAAAAATACGATCACTTAACAACTGCCTTCTTAGACTCTCACTGGCTACCCATACAAGCACGAATTCAATTCAAATTCCACTGCCTAGTATTCAAAGCGTTACACGGCTCTTCCCCCTCCTATCTAAATAACCACTTAAACCAGA
This sequence comes from Geotrypetes seraphini, assembly GCF_902459505.1. NCBI lineage: Eukaryota > Metazoa > Chordata > Amphibia > Gymnophiona > Dermophiidae > Geotrypetes > Geotrypetes seraphini. The sequence continues at coordinate 13,594,726 of NC_047089.1, read as the reverse complement.
TCTCCACCTCAAGACACAGAAGAACCTCGAACCCTTTTGCCTTCCCCCCACTCAAAGGCACACAACGCAAGAAAATGTTTGACAACCTTCTGGTAACACAAGCAGCAAAACTCAACCATTCCATCTCCAACCTGATGACAATAACAGACAACATCAAAACATTCCGAAAAGAAATCAAAACCCTGCTTTTCAAAAAATTCATCCAAATATCTTAACCCCTCCTCTCTTACCTCCAGAAGATTCACCTACCTCTAGATAATTCTCCCCCAAATTACCCACCTAAACACCTTCCAAGTAAACAAACCCCATAAATAGATTGCAATCTTACCCTCTCTAACTGTATTCCATTTGTCTTTTTCACACAGTTCTGCACTGTCAGTTTAATATCCATCCCTTAAGTTCCCATAGAATTCTATCCAGCTATCTCCCATATGTTAAAAAAAAAACAAAAAACTGTATCTTCACTGGAAAATGTCCAGACAAATCTTTTGTAATCCGCCTTGAACTGCAAGGTATAGGCGGAATAGAAATCCGAAATGTAATGTAATGTTAGATCTCGCCATTTCATGTTATAATTGCATTGAAACAACAGGAAAGAGCCACCTTACAGGGTCTATGTTTCATGGTGGAATCCTGAAGCAAGTCACAACTCATTTGATGCATATCAAGTTGCTTGCTGAATACCATGTTTAGGAATCCAACTTTACAAACTCTACACCCATGTTAGATTCCTCCTTAAACTAGAGATAAAGCAGATCCAGCCCGATACATTCTAGGTAGGGGAAAGGATTGAGAGATATGATGAAATCCCTGTAGATGTTGAGAAGGAAGGTATCCAGCAAAAGAAAGCAATTTCCGAACAAGATGTTTCACATAGCAGGAGATATAGAAATTGTAATTTGGTACTCTGTTCGCCAACATGGAGTTTTGATACAAGGGATATCCAAATGTGCCCATAGTGCACCTTTCACACACTGGTGGCACTGAGGCATAGTCTCTCGATGGAGTAGCTTTTTTCAAAGTCAACTCTACCACTAGTGACTGGTATTTATATAGAGAGTCAAAGTTTCTGGAAGCCCCTATAATGGTAAGGGGCGTTTCTTAGTTCTTATGAAGAGTCTCTTTGAGAAGTTCTTTAGGAGACTGATCATATCTAAGTCCTCCATGTATTGTAAACCGGCTAGATTCCCGAAGATAGTCGTTATATTAAAAATTAATAAACTTGAAACTTCAGCACTGTAAGCAGAATCAGCTTCTAGCTCTTTCCCCAACTACCTAACAAATATAGTGAAAGAAAGTCTTTCACAAGAAGATTTAGTCATTGGTGGACACTTGTGTAGAGACTTTTCCAAAGGAGTGTTGTAAAGCTCTGTTGTAGACTCGGAGAAGTCAATTGAATCAGATTGTAAGTCAGAGGGATATGAAGACCTTGGCGAAGAAATGCGATGAAGAACTGGACTGGTGGTGAGAGGATCGATACTTAGACATGGAACGTTGATGTTGCTCCGGAGAACCAGCTGCTGTATCGTAGGACCTGGTAGCCGCGTACTTAGGTTGGGCTGGTACCGAGGAAGTCGATACTGGAGTAAGCAGTTTACATGCATCACCTAAATAAGCTGTACCCAGAAGGAAAGCACCAGTACCTCTGACTTATCTGCCGGTTAGCCACGTACTTAGGTTGGGCCGGTACCGAGGAAGTCGATACAGGAGTAAGCAGTTTACATGCATCACCTAAATAAGCTGTACCCAGAAGGAAAGCACCAGTACCTCTGACTTATCTGCCAGTTAGCCACGTACTTAGGTTGGGCCGGTGCCGAGGAAGTTGATATTGGAGTAAGCAGTTTACATGCATCACCTAAATAAGCTGTACCCAGAAGGAAAGCACCGGTACCTCTGACTTATCTGCCGGTTAGTCACGTACTTAGGTTGGGCCGGTGCCGAGGAAGTTGATATTGGAGTAAGCAGTTTACATGCATCACCTAAATAAGCTGTACCCAGAAGGAAAGCACCGGTACCTCTGACTTATCTGCCGGTTAGCCACGTACTTAGGTTGGGCCGGTGCCGAGGAAGTCGATACTGGAGTAAGCAGTTTACATGCATCACCTAAATAAGCTGTACCCAGAAGGAAAGCACCGATACCTCTGATTTATCTGCCAGTTATCGGTGCTGTGGCTTGCCCCAAAGAAGATGACCTCAATGAGGATGCACACCTTGAGGTTGAAGCAAGCCGGAAGGTGGTTATCGCTGCTTGGTCGACATCAAGAGACTCGATGCAAAGTGACCTGCGATGCCGATTGGGAAGCTGGTGGCCTCTGAGTTGCTTACCAAACGAAGTGATGTCTCTTGACGCCAGTGTCAATGTCTTTGACGACGAAGGTTGCGAAATCTGATCGATGCCCATGCTGGTCCCGAACAATCTTTTGTGTAGAAGTTTCTGGCTGATTATCAAATATTTCTGCAGGGTAGAACACCAGGCACAAGTTCCACCCGGTATTCTGGGCTACGTGACTGGAAGCACTAACTGTCAGGAAGAGAGATTGGCCTTGGGCACCTGCAGTACTTTTTTTTTAGCCAGTTAGCAGCCTGGAATGGTTGAAAAGACCACCTCAGCCAAATCGACTTCAGTGGCTGAGGAAAAATGAAGGCCTTAGCAGCTGAAGCCCCCGAGGAAAGAGGAAAAAAATGTTCCTTTTTTTTCTTTTAAAAAGAAGTAAACTTAAAAATAAGTTAAGAACAAAAGAAAAAACGTGTGAGCGTGAAGGCAAATGGCAAAAAACTGAACAACGTTTAGAGACGGACTTAGTGCCGCGGAAAACTAGAACTGAGAAGCGGTGAACCTGCGTCGGGCGGGAAGGCACTCGCGCATGCGCGGTGTGGGCAGTTCATGAACTTTAAGTTCTTAAAGTGACGATACACTTTTAAAGCTGTCCGTACCGGGGCTTCGTGGATGACATCATCCACATGTGAGAATATGCTGCCTGCTTGTCCTGGGATAAAGAATGCATGTATTATCTATATCAGACTTCAACAAATTTTAATTATATCTAGGAACCAGCAGACATCTCTCATTTCTCCTTCTCCACCGTTCCAATAATGTCTGCCATGACTTTTTTTTTTTTTTTTTTCTGAAGAGGGGGCACAGGAAGAATCCCCATCCAGATCAGCAGTAGCTTTTCTTTTTTTAAGAAAGGCTCTTTTCTATTGTGTCTGTGAAGAAAGAACTTTAGTAGATCTGTGTTTTATGTTGCTTCTGCAAATGAATGGCAGAAGCCAGCAATCTCCCGTCCCAAAACATTCTGTCAGCTGTATCACCTTGATAGATGATACAAAGAGGAGATTGCCTCTTAGTTTTACGTATCGCACAGCTTTGGTCCCCATTAGTTTCCTTCTCATTTACTAACCCCCGCCCCCAGCTTTAACCCAGCACCTTTTTTAACGTCTGTACTCTATTGCCCTCATCCGGTTGGCTTCAGCTGCAGAAGAAACAGCATATTTCCTGCTTACCCACTACTACTTTGCTCTCTGTAAACTTAATCCATGTAGTACAGGAAATTTAGGTTGGCCTCGTAGTTTCGAGTCTCATAAGACTTGAAACCATGAAAGTTCTCAAATTTTCTGCACGGCACAGCTCTAAGCTTACAGATCTAAGTCACAGGAGGGAGGTAGGAAATAGAGAATGACACGGTGGCGGTTTACCCGCAGCTACCGCGTTTAGCCGCGGGTAACCCGCCAAAAACGGGGAATGAAAATTAGCAGCCTCTGCGGGGACGGGGACAAGGCCATCACCGCCCCGTGGAGCGGTGAATGGTCTTGTCACCGCAGTGAGGCATAAAGGATCGTGCGGTCCCCACAGCCCCCACCCGCCCACCCGCACGCCGGCTCGATCGTTTAACCAGCTTCCTCTCTCCACCTCACCTTAGTTTGCCGGCTTTCTTTTTCAGCGACCGGAATGCTTTCAAAAGAGCCGTGCACGCGCGGCTGCTCAGTATTCAATCTTCTGCTCTGACCCAACCGGAAACAGGAAGTTGCAGCAGAGCAGAAGATTGAACTTTGAGTAGCTGCGAGTGTGCGGCTCTTTGAAAGCGTGCCGGTCGCCGAAAAAGAAAACCGGCAAACTAAGGAGAGCTGGAGAGCAATAGCGTACCAAAGGGGGGGGGCGGGAAGGGTGATAAAGGTAATGGCGCCAGGCCTTGGAGCACCGAGGCAGACCGCTTATCCCCCCTCCCAGCCAAACCCCCGCTGACCCTCTTATCTCTCCCCCCCTCCCAAGTGAACCTTTCCGACCCTCCCAGCGAAAGCAGCAAGCCTCCCTCCAGTAGCGTCGGCTTTCTCCTCCCTCTGCCGCATCACTGATGATGTCATCAGTGACGCGGCAGAGGGAGGATAAAGCCGCGAAGGAGGTTTGCTGCTCTCGATGGGAGGGTCGGAAAGGTCATGGGGGGGGAGATAGGAGGGTCAGCGGGTGTTCGGCTGGGAGGGGGGAGAAGCGGTCTGCCTCGGTGCTCCATTACCTTCTTCGGGCAGCAGCAGCGTTTACAATTCGCTGCTGTTGCCGGCTTCAGGCCTTGTTCTCTGCGGGGTCCTGCCTACTTCCTGTTTTCATGAAGACAGGACCCGACAGAGAGGAAGGCCTGAAGCGGGCAACAGTAGTGAATTGTGAATGCTGCTGCTGCCCGATGAAGTTCAGGACATCGGGGAAGGAGCAAGGAGAAATCGGCTGCTGGCTTGGGGGTGAGGGTAGGGAAAGAATTGTGGAAGTGGAGAAATTGGCACGATGGCTTTGTGGGGGCTAGGGGGAGAGAGAAAGAAAGGAAAAAATAAAGAGGGGGGGCCAGGGGGAGAGAGAAAGAAAGGCAGAAAGAAAGAGGGGGACCAAGGGGAGAGAGAAAGAAAGGCAGAAAGAAAGAGGGGGTCAAGAGGGAGAGAAAGAAAGGCAGAAAGAAAGAGGAGGGCCAGGGGGAGAGAGAAATAAAGAGGGAGGCCAGGGGAAGAGAGAAAGAAAGGCAGAAATAAAGAGGGGGGCCAGAGGGAGAGAGAAAGAAAGGCAGAAATAAAGAGGGGGTCAAGGGGGAGAGAAAGAAAGGCAGAAAGAAAGAGGAGGGCCAGGGGGAGAGAGAAATAAAGAGGGAGGCCAGGGGGAGAGAGAAAGAAAGGCAGAAATAAAGAGAGGAGCCAGGGGGAGAGAGAAAGAAAGAGGGGGGGGAGGAGAAGAAAGAAGAAGGACCAGAGACTCATGAAATCACCAGACAAAAAGGTAGGAAAAATGATTTTATTTTGAACTTAGTGATCAAAATTTGTCCGTTTTGAGAATTTATATCTGCTGTCTATATTTTGCACTATGGCCCCCTTTTATTAAAACGCAATAGCGGTTTTTAGCGCAGGGAGCCTATGAGCGTCGAGAGCAGCGTGGGGCATCAGCGCAGCTCCCTGCGCTAAAAACCGCTATCGCAGTTTAGTAAAAAGGGAGGGGGAATATTTGTCTATTTTTGTATAGTTGTTACTGAGGTGACATTGCATAAAGTCATCTGCCTTGACCTCTTTGAAAACCCGCGGAATATAAATGATAATTAACATTTTCTCTGCATACAGCGTGCTTTGTGTTTTTAAAATTTTATTGTTGGTAGATCATTTTGACTTGGCCACAAAGGTAAGGGGGAGGGAGGGAGGGGAGCTGCTGAAAGACATCTAGTAATCCTTGCAGGCTTGACTGTGCAGGGAATTATTTTTGTAAAATCATGTTTTGTTATGTGACTGGCATTATCTAGACTTTAATTTCTATGAATGAATAGAATGAAAATGATATAAAATTACTTGCTTGCGGGGACCGTGTGTTCCAGCTCACACAAGGAAGGAGGGGGTGAAAGGGAAAAAGTTTCTCTTCCTTGGAAATAGATTCTGAAGTGACCTCATCAAAGAAGACCAGCACCAAATGTACAAGAAATCCCTTAAACAATGTCAAAAGAGCCCAAAATAGAAAACTGCTACTGCCTTGAGACTCCATTATTGAAGGAATCAACTTGAAATCACAGAAGAGACAGGAAAAGGTTAAATGCCTCATGGAATCCTCAGGTACAAAACACAAACCAAATTGTGAATGAAATCAGAGCAGACAGTAAGAATTATAAAATTGATGTCATTATCCATCTGGAAAAAAAGGCGTACTAGAAATAATGCCTCAGCAATACAATTTTCAGAAGTTCTATTTGCTCATGGTAAGGGAGAAGAGAGACTGCTAGTGATGGTGGGGGGACTGATAGAAGATATGAAAGAAGGGTGGTAGAAAGGAACAGATGGTAAAGGAGGGAGGGAAGGGTGGTGGTGGAAAGGAATAGAACAGACATTGAAAGAGGGTAGAGAGGAACAGACCCTGAAAGGAAATGTGGAAGGCAGAGTGGGGAGAAGACACTGGAAGGGAAGAAGACAGATGCCAGACTATGGGGGAGCGGAGGGAAGAAGATGGGTGCTAGACGGGGACGGTGACGGGGCGGTGAATGGGATGGCAGTGGCGGTGACGGGGCGGTGAAAGGGATGGCGGTGACGGTGACGGGGCAGTGAAGGGAACGGCGGTGACGGAGTGGTGCAGAGGATGGTGGGCCGGGGACAGTGCAGTGACAGGGACAGATTTTTTCCCCGTGTCATTCTCTAGTAGGAAACATGCTGTTTTACTGAAGCATCAGAGTAAAAAAATACTCTTTGATGGCATAAAATCCCAGGCACCAGAGTATAATTTTTTTTTTTTTGAAAATATGTTTATTAAAGGATCAATGCATACGAGAAAATACAAATTGTGACCTTACAAGAAAGACATCATATACAACAATCAAGGGTGCAGGTAAAAAGAACAAACGTCGATACGTCCACAACATATCCTCCCCCATGCAGATCCAATTTTTTAAATGAAACCCCCCCCCCCTCCAGCCCTCCAGCCCCTCCCCCCCACCCTCCCTGTGCACCCATGATCTCTAACCAGCCCTAAAAGGAACTCCAATAATCCAAATAGGTCTTAGATTTCCAGCTCACAGCCCCCCGACGGTGCTGCCGCTCCCACCCAGCCATCAGAGACATATTAGCCCGCCACTGTTGCACCGTTGGCCGCGTAGTACCAATCCAATGGCGAAGAATAAGTTTCTTTGTGATTCCTAAGGCCACTAAAAGAAAGCGCCTTCCAGATTCGCTAACCAGAGTATAATTTTTATGCACCATAGCTACCTGGAGCCTGGGATTTGTTGTGATAGCAATAACTGTATTAAGTAGGATATAAGGGGGAGGGGCAAAACCCAATATGTATGAGACACTCCTTGCTTGGGAATTTGAAGACACTAATATATATGCACATACACCGTGTTTCCCCAAAAAATAAGATCTACGACAGCATCTTATATTAATTTTGGGCCCAAAAAACACACTAGATCTTATTTTCGGGGTATGTACATGATCATCTCTCCCTTCCTCTCCTTCACCCCAATTCTTCCTCTTTCCTTTCTCTCCCACACATGTGCAGCATCTTTCTTCCCCTTGCTCCCATCCCCGTGCAGCAGAACCCTTACCCAGCTTCCATCCTTCCCTCCCTCCCTCCCATCCCTCATACAGCAGAACCCTTGAGCACTGCCTGTCCGCCGCACAGCTGAACCCCCGCTGACCCTCCATCCTTCCCATCCGAACCCCGCCAACCACGAACAAGCCCTACAATACCGGTACCTCCCTCCAAATCAGCGTCAGGCTGGCAGCACTCTAAACAGGCTGCTTCGGCCTTGTCCGCCAGTGAATTCTCTCTGCCGCGTTAATGATGACATGGATTCCCTCTGCCGCGTCACTGATGTCATCAGTAACGTGGCAGAGAGAATTCACCAGTGGACAAGGCCGAAGCAGCCTGTTTAGAGTGCTGCCAGCCCAACACTGATTTGGAGGGAAGTACCGGTATGTAGGGCTTGCTTGTGGTCGGCGGTTTGGATGGGAGGGAACGATGACTGCGCGATGTAGGGAGGCGGGGAGCGATGCCGGCAAATCCCGACTAGGGCTTATTTTTGGGGAAACAGGGTATCTATATCTTTATATATCTAATATAATAAAGCCCTAAGCGCGCATGTGCACTCCCACCTACGTGCTCCCGTTTTCCGTGCGCTGTAGGGACCCGCAGGTAGGAGTGCGCATGCGCGCGGCCCATGCTCGTGGCAGCAGAAAGAAGAGGTCATACAGTGCCGTGTCTGCCGCAGCTTCAGAGTATGAACTAGCCAGGGCGATGTCAGCAGGGGCCGGACCGGAGCTGGAAGGGAGAGGAGCTGCTCTCCTCCCCTCCCCCAACGGACTTTAATTTCTGGCTCCCAGGCTTCTCCTCCTGCTCCGGCTGAGCCTGCGTAAAAAACCCAAAAAAACCCAGAGCTCGCGTCGGGTCCGGCAAGGGCTGCGGGTCCTGAAACCTTCCCATCCGAAATATATATATATATATTAGATAGATAGAAATGTTTCAGAGATTGAACATCGCATGCTGAGTATAGGTTTTTCTGTCACCAGTGAAGCAAAAAGAAATATCCGATATTGGTCAATGTCTAATGTCTGGAAACAAAACTGAGGATGTGGCAATCATAACATAACAGTGGGCTCTAGCAAAAGTCATAAAGAACTTATAACTAACAGAAAAACAGGCTAGAGGTCAAACTGACCTGATAATATCACCCTGTTCCCTTAACAATGCTTGGGAAGCAAAACTTAGCTGTTTACCTTGAGATCCCCAGTATTTGCCTCTGGTATTGCGCACGGGGTCTGCTGGGTTGTCTAGTGATTCAATAGCATGTGATATCTAAGTCATTATTGGTGCTAGGGAAAATTACTAATGAAGTATGATTAACCAAAAACCATGTGACTTGAATAGAACCAACAGAACATTACTGGAGTATGCAGTTTATCATTGGATTTTAATGATGCAATTGTACTTTAATTGGAAGATGGACCAACTATGTATGTTTAATAATGAATTAATTGATGATATCATAATACCATTAAAGTGGCCTGTCACTTGTAATTTGGGGAGATTTTTGGTTGGTTCCCTACCAGTTAGTAGGTAGTCAAAAACTCCCAAGGCCTTGAAGGTTTAAACTACACTTTTGTGTCTGGTAATATTTTCCTTGGCCTCCTCTAGAGATGAAGAAAGAACTGAGGGGGTATGAAGCCTGTTCATGTAGTTATTTAGAGCATACAGTTGAGTCTTGATCAACATAGATAAGTAGAGGGGGTGTCTAATAAATATTTTTGGCATACTTAAAATACTTCTAAACATGCACACAGTTCTACATAGTGCTGGTGGGAGTATTTTTAACTTGCAAACTCACCTTTAACCTGCAAGGTTTTGTGTTCCTTATGCAACAACTCTACTTCACGCACCAAAGCCTTTTTCTGCCTCTCCAGTTCATTCTGAAGCACCAAGATCTTCAGCTGTAAACATTCACTCTCCTTTTTCTAATATAAATAAAAAAGTCTTCATTAATACTTATTAAAATAAAACTATGGAGTCCATTTATGCACTAGTGCGTGCTTACTGCAGAACATGCTCAGGCGTCCTACAGTAAGTTTAGTGCAGAAAAACTGCGCACTAAGGAAAAACTAGCTTCTTACCTGCTAATTTTCTTTCTTTTTGACTCTCCAGACTGGCACAGTTTACTGATGGGTAATTGCTCACCATGACCAGCAGGTGGAGACTGAGACAAACTTTTGGCTGTAGTACAAGTGGCTATGCAGTCCCCCCAATACAAACAGTCTGCCCAATAGCCAAGCAGAACTAATAAACTAAGAAGTGCTAATCATAACAGCAACAGCCCCAACAGAAGCAACAACTAACAGAGCCATACTGTTGGAAATTGCATAGAAGAAGCCCCTTCAGCAAACGTCCCCACAGCTCACCAGCTAAACCAAAGCCGCTGTTCTTTTAATCTCCCTGACCCTACTAAAAACACGAAAACCCGCAGAAAACCCTCCCCCCAAAAAAAAACACACTCTTCACATGAATCCCACAAGAACAACAGACAGACAGGGTAGGAACTGTGCCAGTCTGGAGAGTATAAAAGAAAAAAAATTAGCAGGTAAGAACCTAATTTCTCCTTCTTTAGCGCCTCTCCATGCCAGCACAGTTCACTGATGGGATGTAACAAAGCAGTACCCTTCATGAGTGGGATCCCCGGAAGGCCGCCACCAGAACACACTCACCGAACACTGCATCCCAATGCGCCTGAACGTCTACACAGTAGTGATGCACAAGGGAATGGAGGGAAGACCAAATCGCAGCTTTAGATATCCACTGGAGGCACAAGAGAAGACTCAGCCCAAGAAGCTGCCTGACCCCCCAGTGGAATGAGCCTTGAGAAATTCCACAACAGGCTTCTTCTGAAGAAGGTATGTGGAAGCGATTGTCTCCTTGATCCAGCGAGCAATGGTAGCCTTGGAAGCACTGTCCCCCTTACGAAGACCAACTAAGAGGACAAAAAGATGGGCCGACTTCCGGAAGTCCTGGGTCTGTTGAACATAAGAGTAAAAGACCCGACATTCAACTTGCGCAACAGCCTCTGCTCTACCAAGCCCTCCCGACTAACCAAGGGAAGACTTACCACAACTGCTGGAGACTGAGAACAGACTGTTTGTATTGGGGAACAGAACAGCCACTTGTACTACAGCCAAAAGTTGTCTTAGTCTCTACCTGCTGGTCAGTAAACTGTGCCGATCTGGAGAGGCGCTAAAGAAAAAGTATTTTTTTTCCCCAATTCTTTATTATTTTCAAAACTTACAGTTAAGTGTAACAATAAATACCACATTTCATACATCAGTGAGACACTTAATATTCCATTAATATTAATTTCAGAATTAGTCCCCCCCCTAAACAATCACAATGCCCATCACATAAAATTTCTATAATGAACTCCATATATCTAAATTCATTAATCTATCAGACCCCCAACCTCCCCCCTCCCAGATGTGCATGTTATAGGGAAAAACAATAATTAAACATTACAATATTTTGCTAATGGCTCCCAAATCTCCTGAAATGTCTTAAAATTCCCTTTCTGAATGGCTAAAATTCTTTCCATTTTATACATATGACACAATGAATTCCACAAAAAACTATAATTAAGCCTTGTCCAATTCTTCCAATTGTTTGTAATTTGTGTTTTTATTATTTCCATGGAGGGGCATGTCAAGGGCAAAGAGTAGGCACATCTGCACCGAGTTAGCACAGCTATATTACCACACTGATTAACGCAGTTATAGAGCATGAGCCCTTAATGCCTACAAAATAGGTGTCCATAAGTGCTCATGAGCTAATTTATTTTAATCTCACACTAATGTCAACATTAGCGCAAAGCAAAAGGACAAACATCAGACCAACAAAACAAAGAAAAAATAAATATATATATATATCATATGTGCCTGACATTGCCACATTTCGTTCAAAGACTACATCAGAGGCAACAAACTGTAGGGCAGAAGAGAAATAAATATCAATAAAATTATAAATATATTTAATAAATCATAAATCCACATAAAAGCCATGCATATATGTGTTAAATTATTTAAAGTCATGCATACTGTATATAAAAACATACATGAACAACCATAAAAGACTCATACATATCATGGAAAAAAACATAGCAGTAAAAATAGGAGTGCACAGTGAAATGAAATCACAAGTACTGTATCTTGAAACAATAATATAGACCAATGCCTTCCTATTAAATCAACAGAAAAACTACCAGAGTCAATACTAAAAGGCAAGTGGTAATACTAGGTGGATAGAATATTGTGTTCAGTGTGGTACGTTATTTAGAGCAGATTTTCATTATATACGTAGAGAAGAACAACCAGCGCACTTCTCTCTAGGCTAATAGTGCTGTATAAATCTATAAAATAATTCACCAGTAAATATTCTCCAAATATATCAAACTCACTAAAGCAACATGGCAAAAGGGGAAATTCCAAAAGTCCTCCAGAAACCCTGTAACAAATCAACCTAGCTTTAGTCCCAGAAGTTTTATATGCACAGTGGACAGATCAGAGGTCACATGAAATGTTCTCTCTAAGATGTACAGCTACGCACCTTTTTAACAGGAGACTGTGTAGCCAGTCAGCTCCACCGCACAGCCGGTGGAGTCAGGACCAGCATCCCTCCAATATTTACTCTTCCATTTTGTGCCGCTGTGGTTGCATTCTCAAAGCACCACCAAACAAACAAACTGCTGCAGGACCTTCCCATACATACCCACGTCTGCTGGCCCGCCCTCTCTGATGTCAATTTTCTACTACTACTACTACTATTTATCACTTATATAGTCCTGAAAGGCGTACACAGCGACATTTATAGACAGTCCCTTCTCAGAAGAGCTTACAATCTAACTTGGACAGACAGACATGACAGATAGGGTTGGGGAAGCAGAACCCAAGGTGAGAGGAGTTAGGAGTTGAAAGTGGGCTTTTAACTGAGCCTTGAACACTGCCAAAGAGGGGGCCCGCCGTAGGGATTCTGGCAGTTTGTTCCAAGCACATTGCGCAGCAAGGTAGAAGAGACTGAGTCTGGAGTTGGCAGTTGAAGAGAAGGGCAGCTGCAGATATGTATGGGAAGGTCTCACAGCAGGTTTGTTTTAGTTTGCTGCTGCTTCAGGAAAGCAGCAGTAGAGGTGGGGTGCTAGGAGGCAAATGCTAGTAGATGTGTGGTGGGTGGGAAAGAGGGAACAGACACTGGTGGATGTGTGGTGGGTGGGAAAGAGGGCAGATGCTAGTGGATGTGGGTTGAGAAGAAGGGGCAGATTCTGGTGAAAAAGGGGCAAAGGAGAGAGGCGTAGACACTGGTAGAAGGGAGGTGGGGGAGAGAGAAGAGACAGAAGTTGGTGGAAATTTTTTTTTTTATACTTTTTGGTTAAGTTTTTTATTGATTTTTTCATATATCAACAAGTGTTATAAATTTTCCATACATTGTCTTAACAATACACTTGATATCTCTATAATGTACTTTATATAAACCATATTTTATATTATTCTTCTTATAAATTTATATAACATATATATTATAATAATTTTATCAATTATTATTTAATTATAAACCCTTTTCCCTCCCTTTATTACATTAATTTCACCTAAGATTATCATTCATTATAATATATTATTTATAATGTATAATAATGAGAATAAATCTTTACCCCTTCCCTCCCTCCCTTCTTTAACCATTATCTTATTATGGGAAAAAATTAAAATCATTCATTGCAATAATCTGTTAATGGTCCCCAAATCCTCTTGAACTTATCCATATATCCTTTTTGTGTTGCAAATGTACGCTCCATCTTATATATATGGCAAACTGAGTTCCACCAAAAATTATAGTTTAACCTGTCGCAATTTTTCCAGTTATGTGTAATTTGTTGAACTGCTACTCCAGTCAATATAAATAAAAGTTTATTGTTATTTGATGAAATTTGACTTCGAGCTCTCATTGCAGTACCAAACAAAATCGGATCATATGTCAAGGCTACCGGATTTTCTAACATCCTATTAATTTGAGGCCAAATTGATTTCCAAAATATTAATATGAATGGACAATAGAATAAAAGATGATCTAATGTCCCTGCTTCAAGATGACAATGCCAGCATCTATTAGACTTAGAGCTATCAATTCTATGTAAACGTGTGGGGGTCCATAAAGCTCTATGTAAAATAAAAAACCAAGTTTGTCTCATAGAAGCTGACAGTGTACATCTTAACCTCCAAGACCAAAGTCGTGGCCATTGAGATGCATTAATCTGATGCTTAATCTCAATGCTCCAAATATCTCTAAGACCATTTTTTTTCTTTTTATGTACGAATCCAGATATCAATTTATACCACATTGCGGCCTGGTGACCCATGGAATCTATCTGAAAACATAAGAATTCCATACTATGATAGTTATTAAGGTTTTTCCATTCAGAGAACCCTATCTGAATGGCCTGCTTCAATTGCATCCATCTGAAATATTGTGATTTATTTAAACCAAATTTATTTTGCAATTGTGAAAACTCAAGCAGTTTACCTTTATTCATTACATCCTCTAAAATATGAATTCCAGCAATCATCCAATGTTTCCAGATAATTTTAAAACCGCCAACCTTGATCTTTGGATTTAGCCATATTGTTTGAGTCGTTGATTTAGTTATTGGAATAGGAGTTAGGTTACTTATATACCTTATAGTTTTCCAGGTATCAACAAATATTTTGTGTTCCTTATATAACCTTGGCATCTGAATACTGATAACATGGCTCAGATGTAAAGGAAACATTAGTCTCCATTCTAACCAGAACCAATCAGGTATATTTTCAATGGGCTCTGGGAGGATCCAATACATACCCTGACGCATAATATAGGCTTGATGGTACCTATAAATATTTGGAAAATTTACCCCTCCCTCCGCAATTGGTCTTTGTAAAGATACTAGAGCAATTCTGGGGTTTTTTCCAAGCCAAATAAATTTTGTTAACATCTTATCCAAGTTTTTGTAAAATGACCTCTGAAAAAAAATTGGTATCATACCCATTTGGTAACAAACTACTGGTAATATCATCATTTTTACAGTTTGTATTCTCCCCCACCAAGATATGCATAAAGGATTCCATTGTTCACACATTTCTGACACTTTTTGTAATAAATTTTTTTCATTAATTTTCATAGTCTCATCCACAGTTTTTGTAATCCAAATTCCTAAGTATTTTAATCCTTCTTCTTTCCAAATAAAAGAAAATGAGTTAAATAAACTTTTTGTACAATGTACATTGAGTGGAAGCACTTCTGATTTATTCCAGTTTATTTTATAACCTGAAAATTTTCCAAATTTTTCAATTAATTCAAGCAAATTTGGAATAGTTGTTTCCGGATTTCTCAAATAAAGTAAAATATCATCCGCATATGCTGATAACTTATATTCTCTATCTGAATGCGGAATACCCTGTATCTCCCTTACCTGTTCTATAGCTAATAATAAGGGTTCTAAAACGATATCAAAAAGCAAAGGAGATAGTGGGCATCCTTGTCTAACCCCCCTTTGTAAAATAAATCTTTCTGAAAAATTGTTATTGATATATAATCTAGCAGCAGGGGAGCTATACAATGCTTTTATTATTTGTATAAATCCGGATCCTATTCCAAACCATTCCATTGCCTGAAACATGAAGATCCATTCCGCTCTATCAAAAGCTTTTTCAGCATCTAATGAAATAGAGAATGGTGGGTCATTAATGGATTTTGTCAAATATAACATGTGATGTGCCAGTCTAGTATTATGAGATGAGTATCTTTGAGCAACGAAACCTGTCTGATGCATATCTATAATGAAAGGGAGAGCTTTAGCCAATCTTAATGCTAATGCCTTAGTTAGAATTTTTCCATCCACATTTATTAAAGAAAATGGTCTATAATTTGAAACCAAAGTGGGATCTTTATTTGGCTTAGGTAAAACTATAGTTATTGATTCAGCCATAGTACCTGTAATACAACCTTTATTTAGTTGTGTCTGATATAGTTTTAATAAATAGGGCATTATAATGTTTTGAAATGATTTATAAAACTCCACTGTATAACCATCTCCACCTGGAGCGGATCCAACCCTAAGGGATTTCAAAGCTGTATCTAATTCTTTTAAGGATATTGGTTCTTCTAAACTTCGTTTTATATGTTCAGGAATTTTTGGTCCTTTTATTAACTTTAAAAAATCTAAACCATCCTTTTCCTTTTTCGAATAAGGCTCAGAAGAATACAAATCTTTATAATATTTTAAAAATTGTTTTATAATGGGATCAATTTGAGATAAAATTTCACCATTATCATTTTGAATAGCAATTATTTTTGTTTTTCTTTTTTTCGCTTTAAGATAATTTGCTAGCATTCTTCCTGCCTTATTCGAATTTCCATAATACAAAGCTTGCTGTACAAATAAATCTTTTCTAATAATTTTTGAAGAAATTTCATTATATTTACCTTTAGCTTTTAAAAGTTCTTGTTGTGTCAAATAATCCCATTTTTCAATTAATTTTGATTCTAGAGACTTCACCACTTTTTCCAATTCTGTAAATTGTTTTTTTTCTTTTTTTATTTGCAATGCTGAATAAGAAATAATTTGTCCTCTAATATATGCTTTAAAAGCATCCCACAAAGTCTCTATTGAAATTTCTTCTGTATCATTAATTTGAAAATAATCTTTTATTTTTTCTAAAAGATTTTCACAAAAATCAGTATCTGTGAGCAATGTATTATTTAATCTCCATATAGGTCTATTTCCATTCTGATCTATTATTTTAATTTCAATCCACACTCCGGCATGATCAGATAGTATAATTGGATCAATGACAGCCTGTGTGACTTGATGTACTAATTGATTAGAAACAAAAATGTAATCTATTCTAGAAAAAGAATTATGAACCTGTGAGCAAAACGAAAATTCCCGACCATCAAAATGAAGAATACGCCAAATATCTTTTAAATCACAAGATTGTACCAAATTATCAAGGCCTAATGATTTTATAAATCTTCTCGGATTTTTATCCATCAGTGGATCCATAACAGCATTGAAATCCCCTGCTACTACTAGATTTGAAGTAGCAAGTGGAAGAATTAATTGTTGCAGAGTTTTAAAAGATTCATTCTGGTTCGAATTAGGGGCATATATATTGAAGAGCGTCATGGTGGTATTTCCCATGTCCATTTCCACATATATCCATCTTCCAAGAGGATCAGCTGCCTTAAATTTAAATGAAGCAGAACATTTTTTATTTATTAATATAGCAACACCAGCTTTTTTTTCTATTGCTGAAGAAAAGTAACATTGTTTGACCCAATCACCTTTTAGCTTTATAGATTCGTTATTTGAAAGATGGGTCTCTTGTATGCAGCATATATCAGCGTTCTGTCTTTTTAAAAGTAATAATGCTTTTTTTCTTTTAATCGGGTGATTGAGACCATTAACATTTAGAGATATAATTTTTAGATCCATCATATACTATTATAATTTGTAATATAACAATGTTATCTTCAATCTTCCTTATGATCTCTATTTTCCCATATATAAGATAATTCCAAAAATTGCCTACTTTACTTAAACCATTAAAGTTTAATACCCTCCCATTCCCTCCCTCCCCACCCCATATATATATACGAACACTTGGAAACGCAAATTAGATCAGGTCTGACATTACTCCATCACAAGCTAAAAGATTATAAATTTTATGATTATTGCTCCATATTAATATCATAATATATTGCTAACAGAATTTAAAATTTCTATATCTTTGCTTTCTTTTCTATTCATTTTCACAATCATATTTACTTATATTTTTAAATCAATCCTTTTTTTTTAATATATATTCTATAGATATTAGAATCTTTTAATTAACTTAAATCAATCTACATATGCATTTTTAATTCCATTCATAGAAATTATTTCTATAAAAGTTATAAATTAGAAAATAAGAGAATATTAAAAACAAAATATAAATAAAAATTTTTATAACTCATTCTCACTAACATACTTATTTGTATTTCTAAATCAATCATACAGAATATTTGATAGATATATCAATATACCTTTCTCTTTTTTCCTGTTAAAAACTGAAATTTGCCATAAAATGGGACAAATATACTTTCTATAATCTTTCAATAAATATATTTCTTTAAACATAAACTATTAGTTTTCACTTTAGAATCGTTTATTTTATTCTATTTATGTCCTTATATATAAGAGTCTTTACTTCCGTGTTCTTCTGGTAACATGAACGCCTTATTTTTAGCTTTCTTCTCGAGTTTCCTTCTCACTCTCCGTCGACGTAAAACGTGGAAGCAGCCAATCTTCTTTATTTCCGGTGCGATCATCTATTGAGGAGAAAGACTTCCTGTTTTCGCGCAGATTTTTATTTTTGACTCAGCGTCCGCTGTATTTCCAGCGCATTTTCCTTTCTTTTCTTTCCTTTTTTTTTTTTTCTCTGGAGAACATAGAAACAAAGGCATTGAGGATATATTTTAAAAGATTGTCTCAGTTTATCTTCCAGTTTCTCATATATAAGAATCTTCTAGGTAAGTCAATGTTTCGTCTTTCCTCCACGTCATTCAGCCATTGACGTGTTTGCATATACTCCAGTTCTGTTCCACGCTCGTGAATGTAATTATTGTTGTTTTTTAAAGTAAGATGAAAATTCCATCGTTCTAAACGGTGTATTCATTTTTATATATATTCAGAATTCTTTTGTATTAAAAAGTAACTTAAAATGAAATAAGTCAAAGTAAAAAGTATTTGATATCAAAACATTCCTATCGAAGTATTTGATTAATCCCAGTTTTTCTTTAAGAAGTCATTGGTTGTTCACATTGTTCAAGATATTCTGCTAATTTTTTAGAATCAGTGAAGTTCTGTGTTTTATTTCCTAGAGTTAGTTTCATCACCGCTGGGTAGAGAAGTCCATATCTAGCCCCTAGTGCTCGTAGTTGGGGTCTTAAATCAAGTAGTTGTTTTCTTTTTAGGGCAGTTTCTCTGGCAAAGTCTGGTACAATATGTATACGTGCATCCTGACATCTTAGATTTTTGTTTTCTTTAGCCAGCTGACAAATTTCAACAACATGTTGATATCTTAATAATTTAAAAATAAAAGTTCTTGGTCCTTTTTGTGTAGTTGTTTTTTGTCCCGGTATTCTGTGCGTTCTTTCTATTTCAAGAGGCACCTTGGATTTTAAAGGCAGTATTTTTGGAAGGAATTGTTCTAAGAAAGTAATGGGATCATTTTTTTCCACTCCTTCCGGCATCCCAATGATCCTTAAATTATTTCTTTTTTCTCTATTCAAGCAGTCTTCCAGATCTCTCTTTATTATTTCCATCTCTTTCCAGGCTTTTTTGTTTTATATAACTTCAGTATGTACCTCTTCCGATTTTTCTTCCAAGTGTGTTATTTTGTTATCAATTAAATCAACTCTTTTTGTAAGTATGGCAACATCATCAATTGCCTTTTGAAGTTGTTTTTTGATTTCGAGTATGATATCTTTGATCTGTTTTATTTCTGCCATCATATCTTGATCTCCTTCTGAAGGCAACGGCACTTTTGAAGGTGTCCCAAGTTCCGGTTTTGATCTTTTGTTACTGCTTGTACCCGATCCTCCAGCTCCTGCTTCGTTTTTATTTTGTTTGCCTGATGCCATTTTCTTGCGATCCACAACTTTTTTTCAGCAAAATATCGGTATTGGAGCTTTTTATTTTGAAATAAGAGCTTCTTTGACACGGAGCTCGTCTATCACCCGACCATTTGCTTGCGTGTCCAAGCCACGCCCCCTCAGTTGGTGGAAATTTATTTATTTATTTTATTTATTCAATTTTCTATGCCGTTCTCCCAGGGGAGCTCAGAACGGTTTACATGCATTTATTCAGGTACTCAAGCAGTTTGGGGGGGGGAAGGGAGTACAGAGAGGAGGGAGATGATGGAACGGGGAAAATGAAAGGAGAGGTGCTGGATAGAAGGTGAGGGGGAGAGAGGAAGCGAACATTATATGGAAGGAGAGAGATACAAAGAGGATGGAAATAATGATGGAAAGGTAGAGAGGGGAGATATTGGGTGGAGAGGGAATAAGCGGTATAGAAGGAGGGAGACTGAAGCATGGTGGCAGGAGGAAGATGATGGAAGGGGAAAGTGAACGGGAAGAGAAGGGGCAGACTGTATGGAAGGGGGAAGAGGCAGAGGAGGGATACTGATGGACGAAGAGAGAGAGTGTGGAGATGCTGGATAGAAAGGGGGAGAGGAGGCAGACGTATAGAAGGGGTAGATGCTGGATGGAAGAAGGGAGAGAAAGCACAGTTAATTACCGTAACAGGTATTATCCAAGGACAGTAGGCAGATATTCTCATAAGTGGGTGATGACATCCACGGAGCCCAGTACAGACAGTGCCCCTCCTGAATGATGTCCAGCACCCATTTATCCAAGAACATGTGAGTCCACTCCTGGTAAAACTGAGAAAGGCAGGATCTAGTAGAAAAACAGAAACATTTCTTTGTATGGCCATGGGCAGGGAAGTTAGGTGAAGAGGTAAGTTTTTATTGCTTTCCTAAAGTTGAGGAGCCAATCAAGGGGTCTGATCTGTGGGAGTAGTTGGTTCCAGTGGCTCAGTATGAAGTGGGAATAGAAGCGTCATTTAGAGGTTTTCAGTCGATGGGCAAGACAAGGGGGGCGTTTTGAGGCATATTTCATCCTGGGAGCAGAAGGACCTGTTTGACACGTACGGAGGAAGCTTGACCAAGGATTTCAACGCTAGCATCAGGCCCTTGAAGACATAACATTTGGCTACAGGCAGCCCGTTAGCTGACAATACAGTCTGGAAGACAGGGTCACAGGCATGGAGGTTTTTTTAAAAAGTCTGATTTCCTTGTTTTGTACAAGCTGGAGGCGATGTAAATTTTTTGCCATGAGACCATTGAATAGCACATTCCAGTAATCCATGTGGGAGAGTACTAAGGCATAAAGTAGTTTGTAAATTCAGACTCAGAAAAGTAGTTCTTTATTTTTTGGAGTTGTCACAGGTAGTAAAATTAGGAAGATACCACCTGAGAGATATGGTTGGAAAGCAATAGGTTGCAGTCAAGGATTATTCCTAGGTTGCGCAATTGGTCTTTTGCGGTTATAGCAGTTGAGTCCCAGTGCAGTTAGGGACAGGAGCGATAAGTGTTCTTTGCGGATCCAAAGAAGTTCTGTCTTAGAGGTGTTTAGTTGCAATTTGTTGACTGATATCCAATCAGGCCTTAGGCTTAGTGGGGATGGGCGGACCCGCTATGCCTAAGGCCTGATTGGTCCAGGCTTCTAGAGCTTGGGCCAATCAGGCCTTAGGCTTTGCAGGATGGGTCGGAAAGGGGCGGGCCCGCCTCATTTCGACGAGGTGGGCCTGCCGGATGGACAGGCAAGACCCGTCTGGCCAACAATTAAAGGTTAGTTTGCTGGGGGGGAGGTTTGGGGGCTGTTAGCGCAGGGGGGTGTCTTCGGGCAGGAGGGATTGGGCACCCTCCTGCTGGTGATCGGTAGTGTCGGGGGGAGGGGGGGGCATCTTTCGGCAGGAGGGTTTGGGCACCCTCCTGCCGGCAATCGGACAGGCGGCCACGGCCGCTTTACTTATAGTGGCAGAGAGATCCCTTGCCGTAATAAGTATAGCGGCCGCGTCTACTCTAACCCGATTCTGTAACCGACGCCTGTAACATGGACGCCGGTTACAGAATCGGGGTTTAGTGTAGGCCCGATTCTGTATAGGACACCTCTCCTGGGTCGTCCTATACAGAATCCGGGCTAAAGTGCTTACTTATTCCCTTTTCCATCCTTGAAGGGCTGCATCTACATTCCAAGCAGGCAAATGGAACAAATGTTTAACCAACTTTATTTCAAACACACTTTCTTATCAAACTTTCAGAAAGTCAATCAAAATTTATCTCTTTGACAAATTTCTGACTCCATTTCTGCCTTGATGCAATCCTAAAACACTCCCAGATAAACTCGATTCATCTTAGCATGCTAATGTAATTTTGAAAGTTTTTTGTATCATCGCTGTCTTTATACATTCTCCTCCTCTGTAAACCGCTCTGAACTATTTGTGGTATTGCGGTATATATAGCTAAAGTTATTATTATTATTACTACTATTAATTATTTCTATAGCGCTACCAGATGCACACAGCACTGCAGAGACAGAAAGAAAAAAAAAAAAGCCCCTGCTTGAAAGAGCTTACAATCTAAACAGCCAAGAAAGACAATCAGGATGTCATTGATACAGTTAAGGGGAACGGTTAATCAGCGGGCTGGGTTGGAGGGCAGAGGAGTAGGGTTAAGGATTGAAAGCTATATCAAAAAGGTGGGTTTTAAACAAGGGAAGAAGGGGCTTGTCGGACAAACTCGGGTAATTTATTCCAGGCATAGGGGGAAGCTAGATGAAAGGAACGAAGTCTGGAATTGGCATTGTAGAAGAGCGACTTATCTGAGGAACGGAATTCTCTGAGAGCTCTACTCTCATTTCTCTGTAGTTAACCTACCTGTGATAGATCTCACAATACATTAACAGAGAGCTAAAATCAGCCATAGGGGTTATATATTAGGTAAATCGTAATATAAAAATAAAAATCTGGAATACAACCAATAGAAATAAAGCACTAAAAATATACTTACTAGTTCATTGCTTGTGGAAGTAAGTCTCAATTTTTCTTCTATCTGTCTTCCTATTTTCTGAACAGTTACCTGAGTCTGTTTAATTGCACATTGGGTTCTATGTAATCTGAAAATTTAAGAAAAGGAGAAATTAGGTCTTTACCTGCTAATTTTCTTTCTTTTAGTCCCTTTAGACAGGCATAGAAATGGATGCGTTTATGCTCCTCTACAAACAGGTGGAGACTGAGATACTAACTTTTGCCTTCAGTACAAGTGGGCTGTGCAGTCCCTATTACAATCAGTCTTAACGAATAGCCAAGCAGAAAATAACTAGGCTCACATGGAGAAAACAAGGAAAACGCTGTTGGATACTGATTAGAACAAGAACCTTTCAGAAACAACCTAGGTTCGCCAGCTAAACCAGCCAAACCAAATGTTGTTGCTCTTTTAAATTCCCCTAACAACCAAACCAACAACTCCCGTAGAAAAAAAAACAACGTACTCTTTGCAAAAAACACCAAACAAAACGACAGGGCAGACATCCAACTTGCGCAACTGCCTCTGCTCTAAGACCGGGAGGACCACAGACTGGTTGGCATGAAACGGCGAGACCACCTTCGGAAGAGGGAACAGGCCGCAGCATGACCCACTCCTTGGAGAACTCCAGGAAAGATGGCCTACAAGAGAAGGCCTGCAGTTTTGAAATGCATCTCACAGAAGTAATGGTCACCAGGAAACCATATAGGCATGTACAGGCATCGAGAGGCTCAAACAGAGGATGAACGAGCACAGATAGAACCACATTGAGATCCCAAGCAGAAACCAACGACCAAACTGGTAGATGGAGCAGTTTCGCAGCTCTCAAGAATCAAATCGCAAACGGAAAAGAGGCCAAACGCCTACCATGCAAAAGACCGCAAAAAGAAGATATAGTGGCAATCTGCATGTGAAGGGAGGACCAGGCAAGGCCTCCCTCCAGGCCATCCTGCAGAAACTCCAAGATGTGAAGCAAAGCATAACAAAGGGGAACCAAGCCATGCTTGGACACCACTCTTCAAAAAGATGCCAAACACGCACATAAGCCCGAGAGGTGGAAAGTCTCTGAGAACCTGAGTAGAGATCATGTTATCCAAATATCCCTTCTTCCTTAGGAGAGCCCTTTCAAAAGCCAAGCTATAAGACAAAAGGGACCCGGATCAAACATTGGAATGGGACCCCGAGTCAAAAGATCAGGCGAGAGGGACCGTGAGAGAGGATCTGCCAATAGCAGATGAACCAGATCCACATACCATGGGTATCTGAGCCAGTCTGGAGCCACAACAATCATGTGGCCTGCATGCCAGGCAATCTGAAGGAGAACTCTGCCCACCAGAGGACAGGGCAGAAAGACATACAGCAGGCTGTCCGTCGGCCAAGCTCGCATCAGAGAAACCAGGTCTTTGGACTGGCAATCCCTGCACCAACTGAGGAACCTTGGCACTTTGTCGTTGACTCTCATGGTCATGATATCCATGATCGGCTGACTCCAGAACTGAACAATCAACTCGAAGGCTTCCAGCCCAAGACACCACTCGCTGGGATCCAGTACATGACTGAGAAAATCCACCTGGACATTATCCACACCGGCAATGTGGGAATCCGAGATGTCTTGACGATGCGCCTCTGCCCGTTCCATGAACAGAGAGGTCTCCAGCATCACCAGATGACTCTTGGTGCCCCTGATGATTGACATAGGCCACCGCTGTGGCACTGTCTGAGAGAACTGGAGCTGACTTGCCCTCCAGTAAGGACTGGAATTCCACCAATGCTAGCAGCATTGGCTCTGGTCTTCAGAACACTGATCAACATTAATGCCTCCACCAGTGACCAGCAGCCCTGAGCTGAGCGACCGAGACATTGAACTCCCCAACAGAGGAGACTGGCATCAGTGAGAAGCACTCTCCACTGGGGCTGATCGAGACTCACTCCCTGAACCAGATTGGAAGACTGGAGTCACCAGCGTAGGCTGTGACAAACTAATCCCCGAAGAGGGAGCAGAGAGTCCAGATTGTGAATCTGTGGCAACCACCGCCGAAGAAACGTATACTGAAGAGGACACATGTGAGCCCGAGCCCACAGAACCACTTCCAAGGAGGCTGTCATGGACTCCAAGACCTGCAGAAAGTCTTGTGCCAGCAGATCGGGAATCCATCAGAAAGCGAATCTGCATCTGCAATTTGCACACCTTGGCCTTTGGAAGTAAACCCCCCCCCCCCAAGCTGGTATCGAGATACTCCAAGCACTGAGAGCTGAGAAGGAGTCAACTGGCTTTTGGAGAGGTTGATCACCTAGCCCAGGGACTGCAGAAACTCCACAACCTGAGCCATATCTCGGGAACTCCCCTGCAATGACTTTGCTCGAATCAACTAATCATCCACATAGGGGTGCACCAGAAATGCCCTTCTTGCGCAAAGCCCGTGCCACTACAACCATAATTTTGTGGAAGGTACGTGGTGCCGTAGCTAGACCAAAAGGAAAGCACACAAAACTGATAATGCTCTCCCAAAATCGCAAAGCGAAGGAAACATTGATGGGAGACCCAAATGGGAACATGCAGATAAGCCTCTATTAGATCGAGACAAGTCAGAAATTCCTTAGGTTGAATAGCCAGAATTACGGACTTCATTGTTTCCATACGAAAAGATGGAATCTCAATTGTTCTGTTAACACCTTTGAGATCCAAAATGGGCTGAAAAGACCCCCTCTTTCTTGGGCACCACAAAGTAAATGGCAAACTTGCTGGTGTGAATCTCGTGAGGAGGCACTGGGACTACCACTTTGAGGTCTAAGAACATGAGCAGTGTCTGCCAAAAAGCCCTCCTTTTCCAACTTGCCTGACAAGGATAAGACACGATCTGGCAAAGGTCAAGAAAATTCCAGAGCATAACTGTTCTGAATAACTTCTAGGACCCAGTCAAACTCGCATAAGGGCATACAACGCATCCGGCATAGAAACTGTGCCTGCCCAAAAAGTTGAGGATAGGGAACCACCGCCTCACTTTCCAGAGTGTGCTTTTGAGCATGACAGGCGCGTATGACACAAGACGTCTTCAAAGCAGCTTTAATGCCTAAAGACATCATTTTCCTAATGAAAGTACATTTACATGTAGGGGGAAGGGGTAGGGTAAATAGTTCTTTTAAAGGTCTGATTAATAGATTGAAATATAATATATAAATAATATTTTAAATTAAATTACTTGTGGGAAGTGTGGATGGGGGGAATAAATTCATGTATGTAAAATCATAATTGTATGAATATCAAGTGATATGTAAAAGATGTAGTATAATTGATATATTGATTATAATTGATTATAATATGTTTAATTCACTTGTTGTAAGAATTCAAAAATCAATAAATAAAAATTA